>NC_134276.1:70089290-70695290 GCF_949628215.1 Phalacrocorax aristotelis | reverse complement strand
CAGAGATAACTGTGGCCTTGGGCTCAGAAGAACATAGGGCTCCAGGCAACATCTCTGTACCTGTGGTTTTGTCCTTGGGAAGATCTCTTCAGCCTCATACCAAAATGACCAAATACATGCATTAGGAGAAAACTAGTTATGTGAATCCATGTTTGTATGTAAGGCAGCCAGCATCCCCAGCACGTATAAACTTTATTTGGAGCTGTGTGGGAACACCACCTGCTCATGCTGCTCCAAGAAATTCCACTTAGAACATTCAGAAGCAGCTGGGATGTGAATATTTGATTCATCTCATAGAAGCTGAAATTAGGATTGAAAACATAGATCATGTATTCTACTAACATTCCAAGAAAATATTTATTTCTTAATATTTGTCGTTCAGTGAAATATCACAAACTGCTTATCATTTCCAGCTTGTTTATGCTATGGGTTGATGTGGTTTATATTAAACTCTGCAAATTAAGGTGGCAAATTTACCATGATTCAAGCCTGCTGACCTGCAGCTAAAGTACAAGGTGCAGCTGGAAGTAATTGTTTCCATTTTGACCAACAGTCATACAGAATATAGTGCTATACAGCATTGAGGGCATGGGAAGTAATTGCCTGAGTTTTATAATTGTTTTAGTCTTCTACACCTGTAATTTTAGAAAGCATCACAATTCAAAGAGAATTCCACCTGCCGCAGGAGGGAGTAGAGTAAGGACTCTGCAGCTGATAGCAGTAAGTCCACTGAATACACTGTTCAGTGGCCCAAGTAGCAGCACATTTTTCTTTGTATGGATATAAGGCAAAGCAAGATTCAATACACAGCAACTTTTTCTCAACAACAGAGAGCTATTATGCCTGAGGCTTCTTTTGATGTCTCTCAGTTCTTGAAAAATTGGGTTCTTGTGCTGTCCTAAATCCTGTTACATTTTTCTAGTTCTGCTGTATACCATGCACTATTACTTATTTTCTAATAATAAATTAAAGGATTGACTGCAACAATGATCTTTGAAACCAATTTACTGAAATACCAGATCAGGCAGTGGTGGGTTCTCATTCCTCCACTATTGTAATGAATATACTTTTACATATTGTGTACAATATTGTAATGAATACTTAGTGAAACTTACTTTATTCCTACTTGGGTGTTCTTCTAAAAAAATACCACACCTCCTACAACTACTGACTGTATTTGGATGCACAGCTAGTTTTGGATCAAAAGGCCTGTTAGTTTTTCCTGAAGTGGTAATAGCAAGAAAAAAAGTCCAGATCACGAAAGTACAAAAACCCCTTCTTTAATAGTTCATCTGAAGAGGTCAAGATACTGGTATGAAACCAGAATCCCTCCAGAAATATTCATTTACTAATTCCTGTGTGGATAGGTATCATTGACTCGAGTACCTCGTTAGAGTAAGTGCCTCAGAACGGTTATTTCTCCTCACTGGTTGAAAAATGGAGAACAAGATATGTTAAATTCATTCAAGATTTCCCCCTTTCCTCTTTTCTTTTTTCCATGTCTTGCTCCACATGCTCATATCTAAAAATTTCCATGCAGACCTCCCACGCCAAAGCTAGTATGGTAATGTTTGGAGAGGACACCAGACTTATCTCTGAGGAAGTAGATAACTTTTAGCCAAAATCAATTTTTTTGAGTAATCTATTCTATGAAACAGCCAATGTTGGCAATACCAGGTTGTTTGTTTACCTTGCTATTAGTTGCAACATTCAGCTTCTTAAATAAATATTTTCTATTTTGCATACCCAGATCAATTTTGTACTACACAATCAACCTGGTCTAGGTACCTTACATAGTCCCCTTGATGCAGTACTTGACTACCATTTACTTTACAGTGTACTTATCTTCCTGTCTCCTTTGAGGCAAAGAAGTGCCATTATCCACATTTCATCTGTGGGACATGGAGGTACAGGCAAATACCAATTCCTGAAGAAACTGTGGAATTGGTATTGGGATAAGGGGATTGGTTCTTGCTCCATGTGCCCTAATCTTCTTAGTGCTTATGCAAGGGTAAAGGTACGGGTGGAGGGCACAAAAAGACTGTCCCTGCTTTTGGATAGATCAGAAAAGAGCCTTTTGTGATTACATCCCTGGTTATTTTCGCAGGGCAGTCCCAGAGGAAAGGTGGTGGGGATGGACTGTGTATCCTAACCCATAATCTAAAGGCCTGAACACTTGGAGAAATTCATGCCTACCTTCTGAAATTTCCCTTGTGCCAGCGTAGCTCCAGTTCCCTGTCTGCTTGTGGCAGTAACTAATGCTATAGGTTGACCTTCAGTAGGTAAAATTAAAATCATCTGCACAGGCTCAGAGGGCTTACGGTGTTTAAGAAAGAATTCTTTGGCATTGGATACTTCTGAAAACACTTGAATATCTTAGAAACCCAACAACAAAGAACACAGTAACTTCCCTCCTTGATAATTATTAGTAAATTGTGACTGTTATTAAAACAGCATAAATCCTTCAAGAGCTGGAAGTTGCCAGATCTCCTCCAGCCTGAATTTGAATGTGGATTCCAGGCCTCCTGTATGGAAAGCCTGCATGTGTAGTGTGTGAGTGTGCACTTCTTGATCTCTTTTAATCAAGAGAAAAATGGATAATGTAATAGCAGAGTTTTGAGAAAGAATGCAAATTGCTGTGCATTGCAATGAAATGTTTCCCCTTAGGATTAGAGTGCCTGGTAAGACTCCTCTGCATGAACTGGAGCTGATATATGAAGCTTTTGCATACATAAAGGCAGACAGGTTAGAGCTCAGCTGGGCCAACCTTAGGGCCTGGTTCTTCAGTACTTAATCAGGCAAAGCACCCACAGAAGTCAGAGAGGTTTGCCCCTTAATGAGAATTACCTGACTAAATCTCCCTCTGCAGGGCTGGCAGTGTAATCCTGCTGCAGTAAAATGATACATAAGGGTCCCTTAATAAAAGTCTTAATTTGCTTTGACCAGTGCTAGCATTTTAGGCCCACAATGGCCTTGGAAGTTATCCGTTGTGCTTTGTTGGCCAGCACATTACGTTCAGAGATAATTCCTCTTCAGTGCTCTCTGCTGAAATCCACTCATGTCCTTTCTGCCGCATTCAGCCTTTCTTCCACCTCTGTCACTCCTGTGGGGATGAGAGGGACTGGGACTGCCTGCCTCTTCCTTTTTTGTTCCTATGGAAATGGCAGTAAACAAAAATATGTCATATTCATTTACCAAGAAAGATTAAATCATACTACAAATTAAAGAGAAATATATATTATAAAAATACAATTAAGGGCTCAGACATTTGATCAAAGGTACTACATGGCAAAAAGTGTTACAGCTCAACCACAGTAGTTTTGTGAGCTCTCAGCCTTCAACAAAGGAGAAGAAAGGTGTCCTACAGCAGCCCCAAGTGAAAAAAGTGTTACCTTAAGTTTCATTGTTTCACAATCTCCCTGTGTTTCAAAAATTATGTTACCATGGCTTAGCTGGTACTTGGTTAAAGAAAAGTAACTTGACCACAAGTCTGAATCATGTATACAGGTAACATGACGTAGATGGGAACGGTGCGAGGAACACAGCTGAGAGCACCTCGTATGACTCGCAAGTGGGAATACATTAGCACAGATCTCCCAGATTTCTTTCCTCTGCTTTGATTTCTGGTTTGCTAAGCCATTTTTGATCAGTGAGATATCTTACTGGTTCAGAAAAAAAGCAGTGAGTAAGATAGACGGTCTGTTAAAGCAAAGGCTGCATTTTTAATAGCTATAACAACAGATCTAGGGGAAGCAACGACTAAGTAGTTCATCCCTTCACAAATCTGTCAGAACACACTCTCTACAGCTGCCAAAACAATGGCCCTAAAGCAGAGCAGTACTTAATATTGTTAAGTCTGAAATACAGATGCAACAATTATCAATATTACTACATAATCCTACCTAGCCAAGCCTCCTGGAAAATCTGCTTAAAGCAGATTTCCACCACTCACACCACTAACACCAACCAATATTGTGGAGAAACTCTCTTCCAGCTCACTAAGAGTGAACTAGCCAAATGCAATGCAAGCCAGGGACTCCAGTAAGAAGAAACAAACATGATGCCTATGAGCAAACTGACATGAAGAATGAGAGGAGCAAAGAAACCAGCACTGACTGATCTGTGAAAACTAGTAAGAGTTCCAAGAATTGCCCAAGCTCCACCCAGATGTGGGGTTGCTCATGATAAAGAATAAACATTTCTCCATTCCTTCCCGTGCCTGCCACATACCAGGTCACCCAGCCCTCAAGCTGTCTGGCACAGGATGCCATCTCATCTCAAGTAAGTGACAACAGTCTTCATAGTAACATCAGCCCTCATTTGGACAGCTATTTTTTATACAGGAGTACTTTAAATGTAGCAAATAGAGTTAACCACAAATGTCAATAAAGGAGCTGATGCATACTTTAATACCTTTGTTATAAAGTGGGTGATGTAGCAGTCTTTCTAGTGTTCACCTTGTTTTCAAAGTGGACACAAGTTGGAATTGTAACTCATGAGTGTAATGATTCAGAAAGAAATGCAATTACCTGTGTTTACTTTAAAATAAGTATTTGGAAAAGCAACACTTCCGTTTGTGGGGAAGACCTGTTGTCAGGGTTGCGAGTTCAGGGATCATTCCTCACATCTATTGCTCTACTGCAAAAACTGGGATGTATTTTGTGAGTACAGACTGTGTCAGCAAATAAAGCTCAGCTCTGATTAATTTCTGTCCCTCTATTTCCTTGTCCCCCTTTCCATCAAAATTCCTACCCCAACTTGCTGAAGTTGACCTGCAGGTTCCCAAACACTAGGAATGCAGAGGAAGCTACATTATTATTAAAACTAATAATTAAAAAAGAGGTAATTTTATATATAAAAACATTTTTATACATATATATAATTATGCTAATTTCCTGAAATCTTTCTGGAGCATACTGTGTTGCCTGCAGGGGTCACTGTGAGTTCCTCAGGCCTCTTCAGTACTTCTGAATTCCAAAAAAACAATATTTAAAATCATCTAAATATAAGAAAAAAGCTTTTTATTTTTCCTACAGAATTACTCTCCCACCCTCAATTCTTGTTGTCAGGACTTTGACAAATGGAAATAAATTTTCTCCTACGTTTTGGGCTATGGGGCTCCTACATGTTTTACCAATAGAACTAACATTTGGCCCTGTCCACTTGCTCCCACCCGTGCCTGTGGTTCAACAGAAAATTCTTGTGGGTATTTCAGGATAATCATAGAGACAATATAGCTGGGTAATCTAGATGATCCCCAAAACCCCTTCCTTCCACCCCACTCTGGTGTTTCGGCCACTGGTGCCCGTCAGTCCCTTACAGACTGATTTCACGTGTTACCATCCCATATGCTGGCCCGTCTTCCACTACTTTTGTGCAGTAACAGTACAATAACTTTCCCGTACAGTGACTCTCTGTATCCATAAAAGAAAGGGCTGGGTTTTCCTTGGAAGTTCACATCCCAAAGTCTTTGCTCAGTCTTTACCCTTGCAAAATCTCATTAAAATCAATGAATATTTGCATGAGAAAGCATTCACTTAAAATTAGACCTGAGTGAAATAGGGTTTGGTGAGGGAAAGGGGGAGGTAGTGGTGGGGAGTAATAGATACTTTCATAGATTATCAGTGCAACATTTGATGTGGTTTTCTATGATTCATTGAAACATATTGTTTAGGTTTTTAGATTATTTAGATGTTGAAGTGAATTAAACTCTTAAGAATTTTACTATACATGCTTCCTAGTGCCTCAAGGCTCTGCAAGTTCATTATTTTTCTTAATAAAATATTAAAAATTAGAGATAAATACAGTCAAACATGACAGATTATTCAGGCAGGAAACAATCAAATGCAACTTCATTGCCCACCCCCAGGCTAATATGGTTCTCTGTTATTGAAGGTGCTGGACACACGGCTTGCCAATGATCCAACTGATGACAATGTACCAGTGAGGACAGAGTCAAAAAGGGGCGGGGGGGGGGGGAAGGAAAGAAGGGGGAGAGAAAAAAAAAGCCTAAAACTTTAGATCAAGCACCCCACTCTACCCCATAAATATCTCTTTGTTCAAAAGTGCAAGTGCCCGGTATTTACCACTGACAATAAGAGGTAATAACTTGATGCTGCCCCCCTGCCACACTCTGCAAGTGACAAGGGATGACAGTGGAGACAGTGTATGTAGGGACCAAATAAGTCTGTGCTGTAGCCCTTTTTCTGGTTGAAGATCATGGATTTTACTCCTTATCCATATAAAGCTCTCCTGTTTATGCTTTATGCTGATGGAGTGAATTTCACCCTACATAATTTCGCCTACCCTAGCTCAAGTCACTTAGGAAGCCTTTATGTAGATTTTACACTTAATTAACATAACCTCATCAGACTTGGTATTTTCTGGAATTTACACGAACTGGATGTCTTAAGAAACCCCGACTGGAGACGAAGACGTACGGATTGCTTTATTGAGAGAGGGGAAGAAAAATACTGTATATAGTAATAAGGCGAAGAAAAACTTGGATTAGAAGATGGATTTAGTGGGTTAAGAAGTCACAGAACTTTGACAAAGCACAACTTTACTAATACAAATAAGAACCCTGAGCTGCATTTGAATTCACATCACACCACACCTGGTAAGAATTAGTCTAGCACAGCATCATCAATCATAGTGTGGTTGTCAGTTTTGACATCCTTTAAGTCTACGTTGTGTGCTTAATGACTACATTACAGAAAATGTAAACAGACACCAAACATACAGGTATGCCCTATATTTTTTTAAAAGATGCTGTATATTTAAAAATACTAGTAAAGAAGCATCGACACTTTTTTATATAGAGAGTGAATAAGTGAACTGTAAAACAAGCTGTTATAAAATAATCAGGAAAAAAGTTTCTAAAAACAGGGAATAATAAATAAAAAAAAGAAAGCTTGCAATATTTAGGAACTTTGATAGACCCAAATTGGGAAAATATCAAGTAATATTCAGAGGAAACAGAGACTCCCTTATATTTTGCTATTGTATATTTTCTGTCTCAAAAACATCCTGCAGAGATTAAATATTATCTTTACTATACATCCTGAGAATTTTTCAGTTTGATATTGTGACCATGATTTACTAATAAGGACTCTGGAGTCACCTGTGGGCCCATTACAAGCCCTGTATTAATAATTCATAAGGGAAAAACATGCTGAAGAAGTGCTTGGGATCATGACCTAAGTGAAATGCCTGAGTTCAAACTAAAAATCTCCTAAATTCCATTTTTATTATTAGCAGATTTCTAGAATTACAACACTTATAAGAAAGCCTTCAGTTCTGCAGCTCAGAAGGTTGCCCAGGTATTATGAATATCAGGCCCCTTGTCTTGTTTCCGTGTATGATCTGTGATTAAAACTTCTACAGACTTCAGCGAGTGCAGGATCAGGTCCCTCAGCACTTCATTTAGGGGGGAAGCTTAATTTGAGATTTTAGTGAGTGTTTATTTTCTGGCTCAACAGCAGCATATTTTGGAGGTGGGAAAAAAGTATGCAAAGAAGGGTCAAAATCCAGATGTAAGAATGAATAGCAAGAATACATTCAAAGGGTGCAGGAGGAGTGAGAACTGTAAATACATGTCTGGTCTGGTCTGTGAAAGGTAATGTTATCTCTTTTCTGAAACTGCATTGTATTTTCTCATGGTATGTATGTAATTGCAGAGGTACAAAAAAGGTTTTAAAATAAAATGATCTCACTTTTTCTTTCTAAATTGGTTTGGTTAAGTTTCCAAAGTAAACAGAAGGGCCAGAAAACAATCTTTTATTTTAGTTCATTTGAATGATCTTCCTCATTTCTGTGATCTATCACTCACAGATAAGAAGGACCTCGCAAATTTTATTATTTCTACAAAATATATCTTATTCAATTAGCAACTGTCAGTGAAAAAAAAAAAAAAGACAATAAACCTCCAGGTCTGATTAAAATGGAGAGAAATGTTGAGTGAAATGCATGATATGGAAAGCTGTTATAGTTCTTTGAAAATAAGCATTCTTACAGAAATTTCTTTCAAAGTTTTTTACGGAACATGAATCAAAGGCCCAAACTTGGTTTGATTTTAGTCATCGGGAGCAAAATTTAAACTGGGAACTGCCACAGTTTTAATTTAGGTATTTGTTTTCAGGGATAAGAATGATTCAAAGCTTTGAAGGAGTTCCTATGTCTTTTTGGAATTTTGATTCATTCTTTTAGGATTCCCCGTTCCACATTTCTAGAACAAAGGGAAATAAGAAAAAGAGAAGCACTCTGTTATCCCAACTTTATTAAAACATAACAGGCCAAAGAAAGAAGCGTCACAATTCCATTTATCCCAAGTTGTAAATGAGAATTTCATTATGACAACACATCTTGGATAAAATAATGCAAATAAAATACTTCTATATGTTTGCTTATCACAGGTCTGGATTACTATTTAAAAGCTGAGATGCTTTCACGAATATATGTGGGTGGCACACCAACAAAGTATTGAATATTAATTATTATTTTTATAAAGCAATTCTCATAAGTCTTTGGTCTAAGCCAACAGTCCTTACTGAAGCAAAACGACTTGAATGCTGTGGGAGTTTTACCTAGCTCAGTACTTTAATCTCCTTAGAGATCAATAAATAATTAAAAATTTTATCATACGAGCTACTGTGTTTTAAAATTGACTTCTTTTAAATTAATCTTTGCCTTATTCGTTGGAGAAATGGTGAAGAATTTCTCCCCTGCCTTTGTGCCTGCACCCCTTTGAAAAACCTGTGCAGGGAGCATCCTGCAATGTTACTTCCAGCCCTCGTTTGGTTCTGAAATAGTTCCATTTTTGGATTGCTTTTCCTTTAACAACCTGATTACACTGCACAATTTACTTCCACGGTTCCAGCGCTCCTCATTACTAATTCCAATAGCAAAAACTTGCCAGAACCCCTGAGAAGCAAACCTTCAAATCTAGAATTAAATAACAGAATATATTACACATTGGACATTTGCAGGGAAACTTTACTTGAGGGAAAATAAATACAAACATCTTGTTCTGTGATCTGTAAGTAAACTACTTTAACTGCTGTGCTGCTTCTAGAAAGGCTTCTGACAATTACATCTTTCAAGCCAAAGTTTTAACAGTGTGTTTCTGAGGCCGGCATATATACTTCCTACAGTATTAATAAAGGGTTTCCCGAATTAATGAAAATGTACCGTGTTCACATATAATGAATAAGCACCTAATTAAAAGCACAGTAAAGCTAGGAGCACAGATATTGTTGGATTTTTTTTTTATATTAATAACCATTGTATTACTTTAGCCTTTAATGTGAGCCTCTTCAGCTGACTGATGCCCAAAGGGGAGCTAACAAATCGCTCAGCTGGTGGCTGACACTGGTCCTGAAGAAAGCTAGTAAGGAACACTTTGCAGTCTTTCAGAGCCTCTACACCAGCTGTCACCCAGCTATGGGTGCTGAAAAGCTCCTGTCACTTCATCCAAAGGGATTTACTTGGTCAGAAGGAAAATTTAAATACAAAGCATGCAGCTAAGAAGCTAGTGAAAAGGATTATGAGTGCACAAGAGCACATGTGTATAAGACACTAATACATCTTTAGGAAATTTCAGATCCCCAAAGCCAGGATTACTGCCAGAGGCAGGGTGGTATACGTACGCTGGGATCTTTACCGTTAGTTATTATCTCCCAACTATTCAACTTTATAGGTCTTTCATCATGTGAGGGGTTTTTTTTTGGTAGTGGTGGTGGTGGGGAGGAGGAGGAGGAGGTTGTTTTAAAAAATGCTCTCCTTATCTTCAATAGGGGAGTAAGAAAAAACATTCCTGATCTACTATTCTGCAGAATTCACCTGCATGCAAAACACACTATAGCTTTCGTTATCGTCTTGACGTTTAATTTGTGTGTGTGTGCCTGTGCACCGTTGTCCAAATGGACCCAAATGTCCAGTTTAATTGTTTAATCATGACTAAAGCAAACAAAGCACGGTGTCTCGCGCTCAACATCAGAGCTGCTGAGCGGAGGAGATGAACAGACAGAAGTAGTGCATGACAGGAGCAACCTGCTCAGCCAGGGGAAGGTTTCTGACTCTGATCTGGCCATCTTTGCAAATTGGCACTCGAGAAAATGACACACTAGACCTGCTAGCTGAGCTTGAAGGGGAATGACACTGGGAAAAACGCTGTGCAACAGAGAGTTGGAAACGCTGTGCCAGAAAGAGTTGAGGGAGGGCAGTTGAATCTCGACTCTAGCCTTCTTTTTCGTGCTCTTTTTTTTTTTCTTTTCTTTAATAAACATCATTTTAGAATCACCGAAGGGAAAAGGAAAGGAAAAGAAAATGTGAAACAGAAGAGTAACGTCTATAAAAACTTACATTTTTAGCCAGCTTAACACTGCAGTCAAAACTCGACTCGGAGCAGCACCCATGCTGGCTGGCCTGTGGCGAGGTACTGTTATTCTATGTTAATAAAGCCCCTGGCCTGGCCTGCTGGATGCAGGAAAGTTGATGATAATGCCAAGTTGTTTAGAGGAGGAACGGAAAGCGAGACCACAGCACGAGACGCCGGCTACCACCGCCGAGCCCCAGGGGAGGGTCATGCGAGTTGTGACTGCTGTTAGTTTGGGCGCGCAGCCCTGGCTTGGCCCCCGGCGCAGGCGGGCGGCGCAGGCGGGCGGTGTGACAAATCCAGGGGGGAGAGAAGAAGGCAGAGGGGTGAGGGGGAGGAGGGGGTGCAGGCAGGCAGGCAGGAGGGCTGGGATGGAGGTCTCACCTGCAGCCTCTCCAGACAATGGGGAAGAGGTGGGAACGTGGCAATGGAATGTGGAAAGTTTAATGGAAAAATCATATTTTGGGGGAAATTCCACGCATAGAGCCTTCAGGAACGTTAGCATTATGTCTTACAAAGCGGGAGGTTTAACAAAAAGCGCTACACAGAGCAAACCAGCTGCCTTTAGAGGTCACTAGAACATCGCTGCAGTATTTACAAATTTTCCATGAAGGATTAGAAGTTAGTCTAAAGCCCTATATACACTATATACAGTTCCAGTGGATGCTGTATACTATTATCTAAATTTCTTCACATAGACTATCATGTATCTGCCCCAGCAAAGCTGATTAGTGAAGCAGCTTGACTCTGACATATCCTTTATGCCAGCCACAAGCTGCCTTGCACAGCCACCTTATTCACTGTGGAGACAGGCCTGAAGCAAGATTGTAACACAACAAATGCAAATGAGATGAGCCTTACACCACTTAAAACCGAGATGGCTATAATATGTAACAGCTTAATGTGCCCACAGAAGTGATTGATGCCCCTTCCATATCTCTAAAGAGCTTCAGTTTTGATGCACTCTGTTTTTAACTAATATTTCTTTTTACTCCTCTTCCTGGCGATGTCTTTCTCTTTATCCTCAGTGTGGGGGAAGGAGGAAGAAAACAAAATACCCAGCAACTTATCAAAGCTGGTTGTCTCTCCCAAGATCCTGACTTGAGGAAAACAGAAATTTGGAGGATCTCTTAATCTGCTCCAGATAGTTTATTTAGATTATTCTAGCAGAAGTTTGGCTCCTTTTAAATCGGTTATTGCTGATCATAAGCAACATTACTTTCTATGGAAAGAAGCACTGTTTGTGATCTGACAAGCTGCTTGTCGTAGGGCAACACAGTCTAAGGGTCTCAAGAAACCATTGCCATTAATCCCAACAGACCGCCGCCCCACTGTCACTCTGAGTAGCAGGTAGCCACAAGTTTGGGGAAAATTTTAGACAAATCTAACATCATGTACTAACCTAACCAAATGCTGCACTAACCTAACTGGCTATACATTTCTAATCAGTATTCGTTCCCTGTCCTTAAAATAAACAGAAAACAGATTTCTCCATTTCCCCTAAAATCAATCTTTCACTGTATCTGTCAGTTGCTTTCTCCCAATTAGTATTCTAAATTCATTTATTTTTGTCATAAATTTTTTTTTTTTTTGCGTACATTGGCACGAGTTTTTCATTCAATACTTGTGAGTAATGTGACAGACTTAACGTTGTGTTGCTTAGCAGTAATAAAAAAAAAAGTAACTTTGTTAATGAATTGAGATGAATCAAAAATGCCTTATTAATTATTGCTTGCCTAGTAGGCTAAGCTTTGGCTCTTCACCTCACTGGCCCAGAGAACATTTCTTGCCTTTGGCCATGTCGGAGGGGCTCATTAAAACATCTCTTGGGAGCAGATAGAAATTGTTAGTGAAAAGCAATGGTCAGTGCCTCAGCTAGAACCCAGCAGGGAAGGGAATCCCTCATCACTGAGAGCTAACAAGGATGTATGTATTACACCTGTAATCAAACTGCTCTGAAAATGCCAGGAGACCACTGGGCTCTCTTTGTGATTGGTGAAGTTATCTGAAAGTGCTGAATCCAATCCATAATTGATGTGCACACATACAATTACAAGCCTCCAGATATCAGTTAAAATGTTGAAGTTGCAAGCCTTAAGGAGTGGTAAACCTTAACATGCATGGCATAAAATAAGGTGTTTGACATAATAAAAGTGAACCTGCTTTGCTTCCATGCACTGCCAGTTAAATTTTAATTGAATTTGCTACATTTGTTAACAGATGTAATTATAGCAAACCTCACTGAAAAACAATGATATATGGATGGGCTTGGGTATTTTGTAGACATTTTGTGAATTAATTTGTATGTTTAAATAAAGATCTACATCACTCTTTTGCCTAAGGTGAGTAAAATTTTCTATGACATGTAATGTGACCTTGAGATATTGAAGTCTGAGAATTTTACATGTCCTAAGCTTCAGGTTAGGATAAGGTGAAAAACTAGAGCCTCTTGAAGGCTTGCATTTGTGTCTGGCCTCCCTACGGTCTCCTAGAAAAGTCAGAATTGCAAACTGCTTTCAAGGCTTGGCTTACAAGTAAGTCACCCTCTAGCAGCTGAGAAGCTGAAATATGAGATGAAAGATGGCCTAAATGAGCTGAGCAGATAAATTCAGAAGTCAGTGGCATAACATTCTCCAAAGCAATGTATACACTTACTGTAGCTCATCCAAGTCAGTAACCAACTCAGCGTTAGTGTTTTCCTTTAATTTTAATATTTGCCTGCTTCTCGGTTGTTGTATGGGAAAGAAACCCTCTTCTGGTGTCATATATACTGTGTGATGTATACACAGATAAACTTCTAGAGATGCTGAAGATCGCAATTACTCTTTTCTTGCTCTGAGAGAGGACAGCAGGACAGTGTGGAGGCTGTGTAATGGCAGAAAAGGAAAAAGAGCAAATGGAGAAAGAGAGGATGCAGAACCAGCAAACTACCAACCATAAGTATTTTTGGGGTGCAGCCACAAATTAAAGATGGAACAATTCTTATCGCTGTTCAAGAGGGCTTCCCTATTTTGTGAAGAACTTTGAATTAAAAAAATGGTAGCTAGATCTGAGGGCAGATGTGTGCACTGTATCAATAATATTGAAAACTGATTCATGAGGCTACAACATGAAGAACATGCTCTACCGCACTCTGTCTGGTGATATTGTTTATGCTATACCTGACTCTAGGGCGTTCTTCTAAACAGTTACAAGAATAAGCTAAAATTTATATCAGCCATTAATGAACATGAATCACAGAACCCCTCCTTCCAGTGCATCTGGCAGTGTTTGGACTCTTCTCTCTTAACCTTGTTAGGAGAGGCGTTCCTCTCCCCAGCCTTAACGGCTTCAAAATGTGCTGTCCTAAATTAGGTGTTCAGGCTCCCTCTGTAGATACTGGAAAGGGACAGCCATACCCAAAGGGCAGGTTATCCCACCTGTCCTAAAGTGGCAGATTCATGCTTCAGAGGCAGAAGGAGCCCAGTTGAGGCTGGAGAAGGCAAAGGCTTAGGTAAGATGAATCCTGCCTAAAGTAGTTTGTTTGTTTGTTTGTTTTAAGATTTCATTTGTAATCTCACTAAACTCCTCACCACTAAAATGTTTTTCTGTCTGGATTTTTGTTTCAGAAAGGCTTCATTTCACATTATCTTTTAATTGTACCCTTTTAAGAAATGCAGTGGACTGGGAGGGGGGAGGCGAAAAATTGCTGATCAAATGCAGTCTTGAAAGGTGGGATTGAGAGGTATAGAAGGAGTTCGAATACCTGTTGACATTTATATGAAGGCACATTTTCTTTTCTCTTTTATTTTTATACAGGAGTTTGAAAAGGGGAGAATATACAAAACCACAGAACCTGGCAATTCCTGAAATAGAAAAAAAATACACCCTTTTTCACATTCTTCCTAAACTGTAAGACAGGTAAGTGAGATCTAAATGATTTTCAAACCATTGTCACTCTGAAATTTCATCCTGCCACCGAAATCAGCAGCATAAAAACCTGTTTGTTGTGAGGATTGCATGTTTGACTAGAACCACCATTTACAGTGACAGAAGTCCTTTCTCCTGGATGCTGTAGAAACAGAGAACAAAAAAAACCAGTCACCACCCTCTAAGAGCAAATGGTTTAAAGTCAATCATCAAGTTTGTGACAAGACATCTGTGGTTTAATTTGTAGCACTGTCCTGGTACTAAAGAGGATATAGATACCGGGCCAAATTAATCCAGAAATCACTGGCTTCGTTCAGATCACATGAGATGTGAATTTGACCTGTTGACTTTGGTGGTGTAAATGACAGATGCTGAGGAAGTAGGCAGAAGTGGATTTCCCCCACCTTTGCCCTCTCTGAGTTTCAGGGCTGACAGCGGCTTGCGTGTATAATTCAGAACACCTCAAGGCTGCTCTAAGCTCCACTGGCTTGTGACAGCCTCCAAGATGCTTTTGTGCCATCAAGGGATTTCCAGTGCTTATGCTGTGGCCGTGGGCCTTGCAGTGGGTGTGGAACAGAACGAGATCTCTGGCACTGCAGTGCTTGGAGATCCCCTGGCTCCGAAGTAATCCCGCAGCCTCCATTAGGGCAGTGTTCCAGGATATTTGCGCTGCTGTACTCAGAGCTGTGCTCTGCTTCTGAAGTTGCATCCTTGCCATTAAATGTTAAAAAGATGGAGGGATGTTCATTTATCACACAGGTTGTGTTGCCAGCTTCTGCAAAGGTTTCTGCCATGCCTGCTTTTGACCTAGGCATTTGCAAGGGACCTGTGTCCACTTTCTGTAGGTTAAGTTTTCCCTGAAGATGACCTTAGCTTTTGAGTTATTGCCAAATATATGTATCTGTATATACTTGGAGTCATTTAGAAAAACCGGCACCTACTAAGTCTTTTAAACCAAATGTGGGATCAGTAATATAAGCAATCAGTGACTACTAGTATGTCAGTGCACAAGTTATTAACAAAGTAGCAATAATTGATATGTGGAAGGAAGAAAAATGACAAATGTCAATTACTGTATTGAACTCAGTGATTGTGTATACCTGTACATGTAATACATATGCACGTGCTGGGGTGTATGTAGCTTTCATATGTCCGTGTGTAACAACCGTTACATACATACTGACATACACTGTACAGTTTCCAATCAAAACAAATAGAGCCCCAAACCGACCATTTAAACTGCAAGCAATGATGCTTCCAGCCTGTGGTCCCTGTTCTGAATGCAGGCAGGTGAGGAACGGTGCTAAATGCTTTTGATGTTGCCAGCTCCCATTTGCCACCCAACTTTTTTCTCCTCCAAAACCTCTTAACAAACTTCAAAGGCCTCCTTGCTTCTTGCCTTAATCCAGTGCACTGAGACCTCTAGTTCAAAGAACTTTTCTTAAACCCTCTTCTTAAACTGCAACCAAAACTTTTTCTTTCCTTTCCACAAAGTAGCAATTACAGCTCTGTTGCGTGGCAATTGGGCTTGGGCCGATCAGCTCCTGCTATTAATTAATCTCACAAAGGGGGCTCATTTCCTGGCATTCAAATTGACAAGAGAGCAGAGAACAGAAAGCCCTTTCAAAGCAGTTTCAGTTAACTGAGGGAAGAGGTATCAGAAGAAAGAGCCCCACAGTATTTGAGGTAGAGGGCACATTTGATACTGCCTATGCTTGCTACTGATTGAATGATTTTGTTAAGGAGAGCTCTTTACTAATCTTTTACCTGCAAAAAGCTCAAGAGCAAGTAAATGCAGCACAAATATTGCTAAATTGTGGCAGAGAGGCTTCACAGGCCAGGCTTTCGATTTCACTCTCCCAGTGCGTCTTCATGAGCATTATACTTACTTTAAACAGAAAGTGTTCACTTTACTAACACAGAAAAGCTCTTGGAAGAAGGAGGGGGGGAGATGAAGAGGCAAGAAAGAAGAATAGCAGACAAGAGATTAAAGCTTTTTATTCAGTATCTCTTTCGTATTCAAATTGTGCTAAGGGCTCTGTGAAAGTTAGAAGCAAGCTTGTTCAGGAGGGCTTCTAAAGTGTGTACATGGATTTCATGGGAATAGAAAAGAAGCCACGGACTGGGTAATGAAAGAAAGATAAGATGTCCTATATAAAACAACTCAAGAGTGGTTCAATTACTTCAGCAAACCATCAAGCAAGCTTTGAAGATTTGAGGAAACACTGTTAAAATGTAACAAAAAACTCATGTTGCAGGTTTTGTACCACTATATGTTTGTATACTGTGTGAATTACTTAAGCTATATTCCCTCTGTGAACGTTGTTTACTTCTTTGCCGTTTTTATTATTATTTTTCTGGAAGAGCTATGTTTGTCTGGAAGAGTTATGGAAAATGAAACATTCATGTTTGATCTTTGTATCTCCGTGAAAGGGAGTGTGCCGTAAAAAAATGGCATCATTGTTTACAAAAATAAGCCTGGGAATTAAAGGTCTGTGGCTGACAGTTTCACATATTTCTCTTTGAAGTTAAAATAGCCCTCCTGACAAAGGCTAAATGGTATAAGAAATAATCAACTGCTTTCACCCAGGGAAAGGTCTGAACTGAGGAACATACCAGCTATAAAAAGAAAAGTCTGCAGTTTAGAAAATACCTATTTTTAATTGCAGCTATCTCTTTCTCTCTCTGTCTCCTTCTCCTCCCCAATTCTCTGTGTCTGAGACTTGACAAGTAACATCAAACATGGCCCAAGAACAAAGCTAACCAACCATGTCCTGCAGCATCCTTCAACCAAAAGTCACCTTTAGTCAAGCTTTGCCATCTAATCTGCAGTGTTTCTGTTTGTACTCTTCAAGCAGAAGTCCTAAAACTCTTGTGGTATAAAGCTTTCCTGGTTTCTGTCCAGTAAGATTACGATGGGAGTGTTGGAATGATTTAACACTTTTAGCAATCATCAGCAACAGCAACCCTGGTGCTCTGACTTCAGAAACACAGAGCTGAGCCTGCTACTTTATTCCTCCTAAGTTTATTTTGTGTTTTTTAATGCATTCTGAATAATACATCTCTAAAGCTCCCAATTTAAAGTGCAACTCAATCCCCTTCTGTGCCAAGTGTCCTGAAACAGTGCTAAATTACTTTCATAGATTATTGTTTTTTTAATTTAGTTGGGTCAAATAGATGGCAATGCTATGCTATATCCCATCAAGTGAAAGACAGCAATGACTTGTTTGCTTGAATCAAAGTAAGCAAAGACAGTTTGCAGGTCCTCTTCTCACAAGAGAAAAAAGGGTTGTCACCAGCAGAGCTCATCAACTTATGGAGACAATGAATAACAAAGAAAAAATGAAACCTAAAAACCAAAAGACATCTCCATTTTTCTCCTCCATGATTGAGAAAAGTCATATAAACTCATTAAGCATAGCATTAACATTCAAAGGGATTAGCAACCAAGATTTTTGTTCAGTGGACTGTCAAAGATCTCATGGGTCTCTAAAAACTCAGAGCATTAACCTGAGACCTCAGATGGTCATTAAAATATGGCACTGCTCACTTTACTCAGTATTTAACAGTCCTCTTGGCTTCACAGATACTCAGAGAAAGGTTATATAAATTGTGTTTTGCCCTGTAGTGATTTAAACTCTTAATGCCACATGAACAAACCACCTATGGTAAGCAGTTCCATTCTGCCTCTGAGTCTGTGAATGTCTGCTCTGACTGGGATGCCGTGGTGGTAGGGCCCCGCTGGCTGGGTCCTGGGCTTTCCCTCCAAAGACTGGCTGCTGAAAGGGACTGTGATGAAAACTGACACAGTGGGTGATCAAATAAACCCACGTGGAAAACACTTGTGTACCCAAAGGCAAGTAGTAGTCATGGCTGGAACATCTTTTAAAAGCAGCCTTTTTTGTATTAAAAAAAAAACCACATGTTAATACAGAAATAAAAATCACATCCAAGCCTTTTCCAAAATTTTTGTATGAACCATATGATTTTTTAAAAATTGTTTTCAATTTTTTAAATCATAAGACCCAAAAGCCTATATGAAAGAAACATCTTGTATCCTCTTAGTTTAGACATGCCATAAAGCAAAACATATTTTGAATGAACCATAGTTTGTGAGTTAGGACTCATGAATTTAGGACCGTCTACTCTTCTCCATTGCTATAGGAAATACTGTCAGTTGCAGGAGGACAACAGTGAAGAAATTAAAGGGAAGGACAATTTCTGTGTTGTAAATGAACTTGCTTTGTTCCTTAATTTTTCTGATGGTCATTACAATGGTAAGATACAGTTGCAGTTAGGACTATTCCTCTACCTGTACTTTCTTCAGTTGCCCCCATTCCCAATTAATTTTGTTTCTTTCCTTCTTTTGCTTATCACTATTTTTGCCTGCACACTTGATTCTCCAGTAATTTAGATCCTACTGGTATTATATGAGTTCATCCTCAATAGAAGATCAATATATAACTTTCAAATAGTGACATTAAAATCAATCAAACACTTGGATTTCATATATATGTGTGAGTCTGCCAATCTCTTCCTGGTGTGTTTGGCGCTCTGCCCCATATATTACCTTTTGCAACTAAGCAACAACGTGAGTGTACTTTCAACCTTGCAACAAATAAGATAACTACAACAAACTTAGGCAAACTAAGACTTTACATATGGTTACATGCCGCTTGTTTTGAATATCTTGGTAATATCTGTCAGTACCTCTATCACCATCACTGAAACAGTGAGAGATAATCTTTAATTACATTTACAAAAGAATTGAACGTTCCCCTGGCTTCTATTGTCTTTCTCTGTGCTCTTTTCTTCACATCCTACTCCTTCTCTCTCTCTTCTGTTCCTTTACCTGACTAATTTAGATTGCATGATTGTTGAAGCATCACTTTTGTCATTTTACAGGTTCTGCTTAGAACACATAGATGAACTCCCCTCAACTTGGATTTCTGCATATATACATACAGGTGGCATGTGACTCCTGAATTTATCTGTCTGCCTCTGAAGAGCGTGAGTATGCAAGTCTTCAGAGATCAAAGTTCTTTGGAAACTCTCACCAGGAATGTGGCTTTCTTTGCCACATAGCTATTAAAGTTAATAGCAAGTTTTCCATTGACGTTGATGGGAGTTGGATTAGGTATCAAACATAAACGTTTTTTGGGTTTTTTTAAAAATAACATACAAAAGACTGTATGGAAAGAAGTCCTTGGATTCTCTCATTTTTAGGCATGCCAGAAAGCAAAAGAACTCTCAGACTGTCTGAAATTCTTTCTGATTTCTGAAGAAAAGACAATTTCACAGGAATTAAATAAAATCTCTGATTAACTGACCAACAAAACAAAGGTCCTTCTCTCTTCCTAAAATGAGCAGTTCTCTTCTCTATCAGCTTAATAAAATTGTCTGGGCCAATTTTGCTGGTTCTGAACTTGATGTAAAGACAAGTACCATTCTTGACAGACTATAAAGCATACCTTTAGATCAATAGAGCATAGGAAATCCTCCAGAGATACAGTCTTGTTTATGGTCAAAGAAGACTTTTTGGGGGTGGAAAAGGAGGGTTTCACAGTATTCAGGTTCATTAGAGTAAGTATCAGCCTAGAGGAGCCCTAATTTCTTTGAGACTGCAAAAGAGATTCAATTGAAACCTAAGCCTTTTTTCAATTGTGGCACTGGAATAATAGATTCTATGGCAAGTATCTTGGAGACGGTGGAAATGGCTGCTCGCTTTTTTATGCGTAGTTCACTGATTAACATCTGCCTGATTGAACCCTTATAAACTTCAAATGGACTGAAATTTTATTGAGTAGGCTTTCTGAAAGGTCTCTGAAATACGTGTATACAATATCTGTGGGCATGTAGATGGGCAAATATGTGGGGCTTCATCAGGCTCTACTTCTGCTACCTGAGGACTATACACAGGATTGACAATAAAAGCTACTCAGAGTCATGATGTCAGGTAGTAGGTGTCCCTCAGTTCTTTTGCTATCCACTGGACTTGGATAGCAAAACAGACTTCAGTGATCACAGGAGCAATAAATATGTGATTGTTATCATTGAAGTTTTTATAAACTTTTCCATGGGACAAATAGGGTTTTAAACTTGGAAGGTCTGTATAAGTCCTTTCTGTGATAGGAAGGAGGAGGGAAATGGATATATATGGAACAATACATTAAAAAAAAGAAAGTTCTAGTAATTCAACTGTAGTTAAAGGTGAGTTACTCCATTAAACAGTTTAACTACTTGCTGTGTTCTGCTTTACAGCACCTGGAAAGCAGGTTCACTAGTAGCACAGTATGGGATTCCAATGTCCTTATTCAGACTAAGTGGTGTCTCTGATTTCCAGAGGATGACCATGAATGAAGGAAGCAACACTTAGACTGGATAAAGAGTTGGACTCTGCACCCATCTCCTGCCGAGGCCCCCATGGTTCATCATGTGAACCACCTAGGAACGCCAAGAGCAGGCAGCACCAGGACTTCACTCAGCAGGATGCTGAGTGCTCAGTGGGATGCTCAGCAGGGTAAGGGGTACATTTTAATGCTTGGCTAATCCAAAATCATCCGTTTTGACTAAATACAATACTTCAGGTTTGGATCAAAATAGCCACACTGAATATATATAATGAAGATAAAATATGCCCACAGAGGTCATTTGGCTCAAGAGGGTTATCCGGAGTGTGGGAGAGAGAACAGAGATGATGCAGGTGGAAAACAAGACAATGTAGCTAGCAGAATGGGAGGGAAAATATATGGTAACTAAGAGTATCTGAGAAATTAGGTTCTGACCTGGTTTGGTTTCCTGTTGTCACCCATTGTATAAACACTGCATCATCATCACAACCAAAGAGAAATGTGGACTATGATCGCTGAATATTGAGAATTTTCTCAGTGCATGATAATTAGAAGAACACCTGTGCAGGGTATAAATGTGCTGGCATATGGAGAAATTATTTGATGTTTGATAGCCCTTAAAATTTCAAATTTTTCATCGTGATTGAGAGATCTAGGCTATTGTTGTACAGTGAAGTATACTGCACAGAGGTACAAACTCTGCTTTTGTCTGCCCATGTAACAAGATTTAACACTTTTTTTAACAGCACACAATGGCTTTTGTCTCTTTATTACTATTTGAATAGTTTGTATATATAATTTATACAAATTATAACAGCACATTAATAGATGTTAGGCATAGTAAAGAAAATGGGGGAAAGTATAGAAATGTAGGAAATGTAGTAGGAAATGAATCCCAGAGTCCTGAGGGAATTGGCTGATGTAGTCACCAAGCCACTCTCCATGATATTTGAAAAGTCATGGCAGTCAGGTGAAGTCCCTGTAGGCTGGAAGAAGGGAAACATTGTACCCATCTTTAAATAGAGTAGAAAGGAGGACCTGGGGAACTACTGACCTGTCAGCCTCACTTCTGTGCCGGGGTTAAGCACATGGAGGACAGGGAGGTGATTCGAGGCAGCCAGCATGGCTTCACCAAAGGCAAGTCCTGCCTGACCAACCTAGTGGCCCTCTATGATGGCATGACTACATCAGTAAACAAGAGAAGAGCTATGGATGTCATCTATCTGGACTTCTGTAAGGCCTTTGACATGGTCCTCCACAACATTCTTCTCTCTAAACTGGAGAGATACAGATTTGGTGGATGGGTTGTTCGGTGGATACGGAACTGGTTGGATGGTCACATCCAGAGGGTAGTGGTCAATGGCTCGATGTCCAGATAGAGACTGGTGATGAGTAGTGTCCCTCAGGGGTTGGTACTTTTTAATATCTTCATCAATTATGTAGACAGTGGGATCAAGTGCACCCTTAACAAGTTTGCAGGTGATACACCAGAAGGACGGGATGTCATCCAAAGGGACCTGGACAAGCTGGAGAGGTGGGCCTGTGAGAACCTCATGAGGTTCAACAAGGCCAAGTGCAAGGTCCTGCACCTGGGCTGGGGCAACCCCTGGTATCAATACAGGCTGGGGGATGAAGGGATTGAGGCCAGCCCTGCAGAGAAGGACTTGGGGGTACTGGTGGATGAGAAGCTGAACATGAGCCAGCAATGCGCCCTTGCAGCCCATAAGGCCAAATGTATCCTGGGCTGCATCAAAAGCAGTGTGGCCAGCAGGTCGAGGGAGGTGATTCCGCCCCTTTGCTCTGGTGAGACCACACCTGGAGTGCTGCGTCCAGCTCTGGAGCCCTCAGCACAAAAAGGCCATGGAATTGCTGGAGTGGGTCCAGAGGAGGACCACAAAAATGACAGGCTGAGAGAGTTGGGGCTGTTCAGCCTGGAGAAGTGAAGGCTCTGGGGAGACCTTATCGCAGCCTTCCAGTACTTAAAGGGGAACTATAGGAAGGATGCAGACAATCTCTTTAGCAAGGCCTGTTGTGGCAGGACAAGGGGGATATATTTAGACTGGATATAAGGAAAAAATTTTTACAGTGAAGGTGGTGAAACACTGGCACAGGCTGCCCAGAGAGGCAGTAGATGCCCCATCCCTGGCAACATTCAAGGTCAGGTCGGGCAGGGCTCTGAGCAACCCAGTCTATTTGAAGATGTCCCTGCTCACTGCAGGGGGGTTGGGCTGGATGGCCTCTAAGGGTCCCTTCCAAACCAAACCATTCTGTTATTCTGTGATAAAGTGGTAGTGGCTTTCTCTCAAGGTATAGCCAATATACCCCTCTGAGAAATATTTGTACTGTGACTGTAGAGTTAGAGCTATAGTACTTGTTGGGTAATGTATCTAACTGATCCTAAAAAAGGGAAGTTCATGACTTATATCTGAAACAATACTCACACCTGATATCTGGGGGGGATTCTTCACAGATCTGGCCTATAAATACTGATTTTCTAGGGAAAAAAAAAACCAAAAAGATAAAACAGGTAGAGGAGAGATACCTGTGTTACAATTATTTACCAAGCCACAGAGAAAAATGCACTGAAAACCGTTCAGCTTTGAAGTTCCCTAGGCAAAAATATTTTATTGTACCTGGTGTAAGCAGCTGCTGCTGACAGCCGAGACTGCAGAGAGTAGAAATGCTCAATGTTTATAAGGGAGCATTTATTGACCAAATAGTACAAGGGTAGTAAATAAATCAAAGGGGGAACTTAAAAGACCATTAAAATAGGGAAAGGAAAATGCTCTGACACAAAGATTAAAGAACTTACATTACATAATTATTGTTGTGATGTTTTGTTTTGTTCACTGTGCCTATATATTCCTAGGATTTGCTGCTAGGGTTTTGTCTGGCTGTAAGGCGTCAACTACAGACTGTGGTGCTGGACCTTCCCCTTGCACACCTTGGATTTACTCATCCCCCTGACCTGAAACAAGGCAATAAGATGAGTAGAAGTGATGACACCACTTGTCTACCTAACCCCATTAAGGAAGGAGCATAAGGAATATGGGAGAAGTTGGTGAGAAGGTCTGTGACATTTAATTCAACAGCAACACTGTTTAAACACGTACAGTATTAATCTCAGAAAGAAAATTGCCTACATAGTTGTTTATCTCTAGCCTACTTTAGTTTGGAGAATCTTTATGAGCTCAATGATACAGTGATAGAGTGGATTTACTTGTTTTAGACCAGTGAAGGTGGCAAAGCTGCAGCACACAACAAATATTCAGGTTGTAGGTGCATGTAGTTGTCTTAGCTGGGAAAAATCTGCTCTGGAAATATCTGTATAAGCTTCAGGATTTGATTTTTCAGTCTCACAGGTATTTTTTGAACACAGGGTTCGAGAGATTGTAGAGGAAAACATGCAGTTTGTACCCAACTGAGTGTGTCTTCTCTAATACTGCTGAGGAGCCTTCAGCAATGCTGAAAACTGGACTTTATGGGGTTTTATCAGTCTGCCACTCCAGAAGAGTGTTTTTCTTCCCTGAAATGAGTAGCTGCTGGCTTGTGGACTTCCCAACAACACGGCAATCTTTGTTATTCTAGGAGATGTGACCATTTGTCAAATATCAAAGTAACCTTGCAGACCTAGAATAATCAGTGAAGAGACATAGGTGTCTCAAAAAGGCCACAAAGAGAACATAGGTAAGGATCCTGCTCTGAACCTGCTGCTGGAGAAGACACCCTCACTTCTGTGGATTAGTACATAGAAATTAATGACATTTAAGGTTCCTGACCCCTGCCTTCAGCCTTCTGAAAGTTGGTTTCATCACCAATCACCTGGGTCCTGTCTGCCCATGAACACAGAGGAAGGGAGACAGGTGTCATCTGAATACAATTTATCCTGCACATCTCAGGTATTTTGGGATGGGGTAAATTCTCCTGTGATCTTATGTCTCCCTCTTGCAGAAATCTTGACACCTAGTTAAGATTATATGCTTAAGTACCAGATGTGAAGTATCAGTGAGATGAATACTTTACTTCCATTTTTTTTCAACATTAGTTACGCTGTATTTTCAAGGTGGGTGGGGGATGAATGCTAGCTCACAGCAGATGTAGCTTGGAAGGCTCTTACCTCAATTTCTTTCTGAATGAGGTTTCCCTACGCATATCCACATATCCTGTCTCCTATAAAGACCTCAAGTTATACAACTTCTATGATGTTCCACCCTAGCTTCTCCCATATTGTCTTAGGGACAATGTAGTCTTCTAGAGAGCCTTGTAGGAAAGGATGGAAGCCGTTTACAAAAGTGCTGTGAGGCAGTGCATTTCATTTTGAACTTATTTATGAAGTAAAATTATGATATAAAACAGTTTAGATTCAGATTTAAAATAGTTCAGATTTTTGTTTTTGAGAACTGATTTCTCAGAAAAACTACATCTTCTATCAGAAAAGTCTTGCAAGGGAAATTTTCGTAAATGCCTTATTCTAACAATTTTTGTATTTAAAGTATGAAGTCAGCAAAATAAGTTACCCCTAGAGGTAGTGATATGCAACAGTGCAAAAAAAAAACCCAACCAAAAATGTCTAGAAGAAAAAAAGCCTTCCCAATGGTTTACTGTAGAAGGCCATGCAACAGACACCAGCATAAAATAATAAAAGGAGTACACATCATTTAAAACTAACTAGATATAGGACTTGAAATAATCAAAAAATATTTATTGTTCAGCAATCTATATGTGGTCTCTGAGGTCTCATGCTGTCACAAATAATTAGCATGCACTATAGTAAACAGACACTGAGAGGAAGTAATAAGAATAAATAATTTCAGGTGTATTTTTCTCTGTATCTGTATTACATGCTAGAAAATTGTGAGAACCTGTGGAGGATCTTAAAATATTTGAAATATGTAATGGTTAAGAAATTAAAAGTGAGCAACTATCCTCTTAAAATTATGTAACACAGGACTGTCAAAGGTAAATACATCTAACGCTTGGTATGCCATTCTATTTCAATGCTAGTTTTTCTAAAAAGTCTACAAAACCATTCAACTGTTTATTAGGTTTAGAATGGTGAAAAGAAATATAGTAGTCTGCAATATACACATTTCTAAGGTACAGCAAGACATCCTCCTCAGCAAGAGGTTACAACATAACATAAATCAACTTTAAACTCATAAAAGCAATAACTTACATGTATTTTATTACCATAGGCACATTTATTAGGATTAAATTTTACAATATCATAATACCCCTACTGGCTCACCTTAAAGTATTAATGTGATAGGAAAACTATTAATAAATTCATATCACATGGAAAGTATTTTCTGGAAAAGTGTTGTTTTGAATCCCAGGTATTGTACTTGTCATGAAGAATTTTTAGCTGCTGTTCTATATTCATTCCCAAGACATAAAGAAAAATAAAGCAGATAGGTAATGATTACACACATAACTTCAATGTGGCCCAAAATAACTGAACATTTCTACCAGTTTTCTCCTGGAAACACATCCTTCAGTGCACCAGAAAATCAGCACGCCTTTGGTGCTAACCTTGCAAATGGTTATTCTAAAACATACTCTTGCATGTTCTAACAAAATAGTTTCGGTGAGGTATTGTTTTCAGTATGTTTTAAGTGTATATTTGAACTAAAATTTTTATCAGTACCATTTTAGGCATTGGTCCTTCATTAATGCTTATCATTAAGTCTATTGCCACAGAAATATCAGATGGTATTGCAACTTTAACAAAATATAGCTAAGTTTTCAGGGTTTCTCAACTACATAATAAATAGAGAGTCTGGACTTTGGCACCTTTCTTTTACTTTCCCTTTTTTCCCACTCTCTTTGTTATTTTGCTGTTAGCAATTCTAGCTGGTTGAATTATATTCAGGCCTATCAAACCTCTGTTGAATCCTCTGTAGAACACTCCAGATGTTCTTCACCTTTATGTAACACACACTTTTCCAGCTGTTCGTTATTGGTCTTCATGACTTCGTTTTGACAATAACACATAAAGTAAAGGGCACTTCAGGGGAATGTTTGATATAAAACTGTAGCAGTCATCAAGTTGATGTGTTTCGGGATATTTTGGTAGCATTTGTTTATCTAATACGTCCCTGTGGGTGGGATTCACCTGACCTAACTTCAGACACCTCTAATCTCAGCTAGTTATGCCATGGTCTTCTGGAGACTGATAGGCACATTTAGGGCATCAGTCATTGACAAAAATCTACTTTGGGAGGAGATGAACCATGCCAAAAAATTCCTGTCCTACCCACTCACTGATTATAAAGGCTAAGGTGATTAACTCAGATACGGATGTCGGATTTGAAAACATCTACATTTCATCTTTGTGTCTTGTGGAGATATAAGAAATTCTTAAGCTCCTGTGTAGATATTTCAGGATTAGTGTGTTTGGAGTGTGAAGTGATGCTGACATAAGGAATAAAAAGGGCTGAACAGTCTGAGCAGTGGCACTGCTCAAAATTTTTGGGGGCACATATCTGGCTAAAGTAATTTAAACGGTTTTTGGAATAGCTAACATTTGTTCTTATGGATGTGAAGACTGCCTGCTACATTTCTATGTGGGATATAGCCATTTTGAGTGCAAGGGAGGAGTAAGCAGGAATTTACCTCTTCCTGACAAGGCCAAGGTAACAGGCCACCCTTGTGAACAAATGCACAAAGGCCCAAAGAGCGGGGAAGTCTATTCTTCACTGGTCTCCTGAATGGTCTTAAGTCATAGCAGATCAGCCTTCAGGGTCTTCTTGCAAACCTATCTGCTCTGCAAATGTGTCTTTCCAGAGGATCTGCTGGAATAGTATCATTACACTCTGCTGGTCACATCTTAATGCCGCTTTAGTCATCTTGCCACCATCTCCCTCTTTGCTGTAGAAGAAACCTGCCTATTGGAATGAAAATGACCGCAAGGCAACTTCTGAGTGAAAATAAAATGCAAATATATGATACTGTGAGCATTATCTAGTGAGTATACAAATAAGCATTGCCATCTGTGATAGTTTTTTCAAATGTGATTTTCAGGATCTGGTTTTTTTTTTTGTTTTCAGTGAAGCACAAAAACTGGAAAGTTGTAGGGAAATCTGGCCTGAAGTATTTGCCATCAGTATATACATTTCTTCTTTACAAACAACATTCACTTATATTTATTTGAGCACTTTCCTCTTCCCACTCCCTTTGTCAAACAAAATCAGTTGATTGGAGGGAAAGGATGCTTACTGTAAGAACAAATTGGCACGGTATTTTGCAGATCAATATTGATTTTTCCTAGTCAATGCAAATTTTATTGTTAATTGGATGTTGGGCTATTCCTGTTTGGATATATGCAAATATTTCTGAACTTTTTACTTAGAAAAAGTAATAAAACATAATTTTAAGAAAGGCATTTCAATATATGTAGAAAAACAAACCTAGTTTAGACTTTGGACAGATGGTCCGATTTGGTGCAGCTGAAAAATAGCACAATTAAAACCTAAATATTTTATGTTTCCACACTGCATGAGTCAGAGGTCAAACATAGGCATTTATTTTTAATTTTGCCAGAAGATCTTGTCTAGTGCACCATATAGAGCAAAACTAAGCAAGATTAATGCATATTCCTGACTAAGTGTGATTGGAACTTTCTGCTGGCATTTATACATAGGTTTAAATTCATTAAAATATAACTATCTAATATTTGTTTTATATGACTGAATTAATTACATTTGTAAATGTTAACACTCAATGACAGGTCTACACAAATCACCTCATTAAAATACAAGTACACTGTGTGCCTGAACTCAATTTTAACTCATTTTTAGCTAACATCAACATAACTGTTGATGTTAGAAACGCTGACCTACTGAGGAGTTTGCTTACCATTTCCTGTGTATTCGTTGTTACAAATAAAGGAATTATTAAAGAGACAAAGAAACTGAGAGAGCAAACTGTCTGGAGTTTGAATGGCAGCTATCACCAATAGACGAATGTGAAGATATAGTTTCGTTGATGATTTCCCTTGTCCTAATTGAGAAAGACTGAATGCAGTGTGCAGAAACATAAATGCTTTCAAGCCTGTAAAAGTTATAATGGAAAAAATTAACATCTTTCTCTCTGTTCACTCTTTTATGATCTCCTTTAAACCAAAGAAAGATAAATTCAACTGGGATTCAGTTACTATAACATTCTGGTGCTAGCACTTGGTATGAGAAAAGAGATGCCCTCTTTCCATGCTTGCAGGTGATTCCCATTTTTCCACTTTACTGCCTTCCTAAGCTGTGCTTCTGTTGCACAGTCTGGCACAGATAAACTACTCCCAATTTGTTTTTTTTTTTTCTTTCTTTCCTTGTTTTCCCCCTCCTTTTTCCATCAAAGTCATTCAAAAGTACCACCTCTCCTTAAATCTTACTGATGTTTCTATCTTTAACAGTTTCTGCTTATCCCAGATTTTCAGATGAGAAACTGTGTTTTCTCCAAGTCTGTTAGTCTTTTGTCTAGAAAAAATATCCAGTCAATTCTAACAGTACCTTCTGTGTCTCCTGAAGCAGGTTTGGTGAAAGCATGAATAAGCCCTCTTCTGCATGTGAGTAATATTTGCCAGTTAGGCAGATGATCACAAGTCAGTGTATACCACATGCTCTGAATAAATGCATATGCCACAGAAGAAAAGCTAGGTATTGAGGTTAGCAAGGGGAAAATGGTAAGACTCAGCTTCAAAATTATTAGCCAAGACCTCCTTCTTAAAGAAAATGTCTCAGGAATTGTAATGCCCATGAGGTACATGCAAACAGATTTTCAATTGCTAATGCCTGCCCCAAAGACAACTACTTTTTGATTGCTTGACACTCAAAATACCTAGCTTGAAACTGGAAATGCTGAGCTTCTGTAGGGCTTCAGGCTTTATGGTATCGTTATTTCTAACCTTATACGTAGATTTTACAAGCCAGAAACTTTGCACCATGTCCTCTGCCAATACTAAACAAATACATTGTAAATGATGTGTGTGAAGTGTGAGGTAGAGAAAGCAGTTACAGTTCATTATTACTCTCTTACAGCTCTGCTTTAAAGCTAAATAGGTCAATGTAGACTACCCTAGACAATGTGCTAATTTAGATTCTACCTACCTATCTACCAAACTAGTTAAAATTTGCAGTATGCTTGCTTGTTTATTTATAAAATTTTCCTGTCTAAGGAAATCTCTTTGATCAGCTGAAAAATGGAATGAAAGATTAAAAAAAATGATTTGTGGACACAAAATTTTCAAAGAATCACGGTGTCATTAATTTACATAAAATTTCAGATTCGTTTAGAAAAAAATGACAAATCACTGCCAAAAGCACGTGCAGCTAAACTATACAGAAACCTACCGAGATAGATGCAAAGATCAAAACTGGTGTGCTGCAATTTAAAAAATTCCAGACATTCTCTTAATAGGGTAAAGATGCAAAGCTGTGTTGATATACCATTTGTTTGAAACTGTAATGCTTGGCATTATTATTTATATAATTCTTACACATTCGAAGAAATATTTGGTTAGATATGCTTCTTTTTTTTCTGAAGCCAAAAAGGATAAATGGCATTTTGCAATGGTCCATGGAAAGCAGACAAACACCTTTGATGCATATGATTCTGCAAAACTTCAAACTGTATGGTATACATGATTTTCATGAAAGAATATGACTGATCAGTTTCCAAAGTCCGTTGTTCCACACCAGTGTTGACAGCTCCAGAAACACTCAATAGGTTGATGTTGTTTACGATCCCCTCAATGTTTTCAAGTGTTACACAGAATCTGGAATGCTAAATCTGTTCAGAAGTATTTGGCGAGGCAAATAAAACAACTCTAACAAACAAGCCCAGAGACAAAAAATGTCAAATGCATATTTGCAGGCAAAAACCACCCCATGCCCGTTGCCTATTGTATTGTAGGCAGCATATACCTACTTCCTAATGACCTGATGACCTCAAAAGAAAAAAACATTTGGTTAGCTTTCCTTTACTGGCATGTGTTCGTTAATGTACACTATTGCTTTCAGATCAGACTCTTTATATTAGATTATTGGTTTTCCCAGATTACAGCCAAGGGGATATATATGGGAAGTATAACCTTTCATGCAGCATTGTGGCATTTTCAGTCAATATTAAATCAAGAAGTTAAAAAGATGTACATGAATTTAAAAACATTTTTCTATTTATGCAGAATTATTTTGATCCAGTTTGAAGCAGAAATATTTTCTAGTTTATCTCAGTCAGTTAATTCATGCCTATTATGCTAATATCCTCTTCTGAGTACTTATTTACATTTGGACCATTAGGGTACATAAACCAGATTTGTGATTGTTTTTCTTTAAGAGGTTGTTTCTTACAGCTTTACTGCATAAGGTTTCATACTGAATTGACTGAAAGAAATCAAAGAAATCTGAGGAGTCTGGCTTGTTCATAAAAAGCAAAGAGTTGTTGACTGATGTCCTAAGAAAATCGTCTGCATTTCTGGGGGGCTTCTTTGTAATCAACTCTGTGGAATAGAGCAATGGCTTCAAGTGATGACATGTAAGATATTTCTCTCGGTTCATGAAATTATCTAATATCAAGGATACCTCAGTTTACTTTCTAAAGCATTGTAGAAACATTAAAGAATTAATTTCCTCAGTGCCTCATAAAACTACTCTGTATTTCATTCACCATTTTTCTGAAATGAAAGCTGAGACACCAGTGTTGACAAGATTGATTTTCAAAGTGCCAGAGTTATCACAGAAGAAATATTCACCCATTCTCAGCTATTTATAAAAGAAATCATGAACACCTCACACCATTGACTACTAAAAGAAGGTGATCACTGTATGACATGGGCATGTAGACAGCTGATTACTGAGATCCAGTACTAAAACCTGAATATACAATTCAAAACAAGTTTCTTACTTGCTTTCTCTATTCTTTAAATGAACTATCTGCATGCTGGTTGTAATGTAAATGGTCTTCTGGGCATACTTTCTAACTGACAGCAGACCTGACATGTCTCAGGAATGTCAATATGGCTGTACTGGATGAAATATAAGAACAGAGAAAGCATATATTGTATATTCCTAAAAATGTTCTCCCAACTTCCAAAAATTTACAGTTCAAGGACTCCCATAGTTGCAAGTGGGCCTTTGTAATAACTAATAATGTCTTTAAAACATGTTTTGTCTTTCACCTGAAAGGATCCTACTGTACCATTCTAAATTTAAAATCCAATTTAGATTCTATACTTTGTGTTTAAGACAGTTTTTAGGTGGAATACAGATCCAAAAGCCAAGAAAGTATTTTAAACCCACCCTGTTTTCCAGAGTTGTGCAGTATTTCAGGCATCTATACACAAAGCGCACATTTTGGACTTCAACATTCCCATGATATTTAAACTTAAATGCCAGCATATGTGCAGGAGCATCTGTGTTTGAAAGCAAGGTACATCTTATTGTGTCTGCTCCACTGTATTTCAAAGCTGAGCTGAAACACCTCCTGCATTCCCTGACCTGAACATGCTCAGAACCCCTGCAAAGCTATGGCAGTGTCATCCAGAAACTCCACTGCTCACATTTGGGCATTTACTAGTGAAACAGAAGACCTCATCTGGAATGGTTTTGAACTTGACAGGATAAGGGGAAATGGGCACAATTTGGAACACAAGAAGTTCTGCTTAAATATGAGGAAAAACTTCTTTCCTGTGAGGGTGCCAGAGCAGTGGCACAGGCTGCCCAGGGAGGGTGTGGAGTCTCCTTCCCTGGAGACATTCAAACCCCACCTGGACGCGTTCCTGTGCCCCCTGCTCTGGGTGTGCCTGCTCAAGCACGGGGGTTGGACCAGATGATCTCCAGAGGTTCCTTCCAGCCCCTGCCGTTCTGTGATTCCGTGATTCTGATGTGTCTCTGCATTACCCTAAATATAAAATATCATAGGGCCAGGGAAAGAGTAAATAAGATGAAGCTTGCTTTTCTAGCCTAATAGTGAGCATCCACAGCTGGGACACCATTCTTTGAGGTTCTGGTCTTTGTCTTAGAAGTGTTAATGTATTCCATAGACTAATATAGACAGTCATTGGATGAAAGTAACATTTGCAACATTTACCCTGGGTACCCCAATACGTTTCCTGTATCCAGCTCTGATTTGCAGACAGTCATAAATGGGAGCTCACTGATAGAGTGAATCCAGGTAAGTCCTATAAGTATCCATAAAATCACTGGAGGCTCTATGCAGGAGGTGCAGGTAGAGGATGAGATAAACCCTATGGAAACTATTTAAAGATGGTGTATGGAACATTATCATACTGCAGAAGTGATCCAGCACTGACAGTAGAAATTATTACATGTCCTAATTGTTCTACTCCTTTGTTTCCAGTTCTTTTGGGGAGATATTAGGAAGATGTTCTAACCTAGAATAGGTACAGCCTGAAATGTTATTGCAACCATAAATTAATTTCCTACATGGCTGCAATCTTTACTGAGGAAAGTAACTTAAATCAGTATGTTTTCTTGATCAAGCCATACCCTTACTTTGTGAAGAGGCAATCTGTCAGAAAAAAATATGTGAATAACATATATGAACTTTATTTTTCCAACATTCCTCTTGTTCTTTAAATGTTCATACCTAAGATAAACACTGTGGCACCACTTTTCAGTTTGCTACTTCAAGGAACAGCCCTAATTGCAATGACAAAACACCAGATCAGAAAGCATAAGATTTGTTAAGGAAAAAACATAAATTCCCATTTTATTGCCTCTTCTGATAGCAAATCTAACAGAAGTCCTGGAGAAATTCTTAAAGCACCTAAATTTTATGTGTGTTCCAATAGCTTTTCTCTTCCCCCAGGGAGAAGAAAATACCTCAGTAAGAGATAGTTGTGGGTCTTGACACTTATTGTTTCCTCAAATATAAATCACCTTTTTTTTTTATATGAGACCAGAAATCAAGTTCTAGTCATTTTTATATGTGAAGTTTTGAATTCGATAAATGCACAAAACAGAGTCCAAGAGTATTTTATAAACTCTTACTTTAATAAGTTGAATAAATTGCTTCATAGTTTTAAACCAGTGTAAAATGTCTGTTTATCAAAGTATGTGCTCTCTCCTTCTTTTTCACTTCATCATTGCTTTCTCTCCTGAGTTATATGATTCTGTTGTTTTCAGAAACACAAATGCTATTCACTAGTGTATTCAGAATCAATAGTGTATTGATAGGTGTATATTTATCAATAAGCAAGCTTAATCACCTCACATGTTTATTTTTACCTGCAACTCACAAAATGTCTGTGGGAGGTTTATCTGTACATAATAGTTTTGCTGTGGACTTATACTCAGTTAAAGGTTAGGGGACATATCCTCATTTAGTAATACAGATGATGCTAAAACAATCAGGAATCCATGTCTTCTGGTTTTTTTTGTTTTGTTTTGTTTTGGTTTTTTTATTCCTATTTCTACCTCATTTCAGTAAGAGGAACATATTTTGCACCTTGCCCTTTCTGGATCCTGGATCTGGATACATTTGATTTCAATCGTCATGATCACAGCTGACGCAAGGTACTGGGTATGATTATGGTGATGGTACCATGGCTATTGCCAGATACTAGGAGAATTGGGCTGCTGTTGCTTTGGAGGGAAGTCTGGGTCTGACCAAAGGCAGTATAAGCAGCAGACCCGAAGGTGCAGGGCTCCCCAGTCCTTCCCTTCCCCCTTCTCTGCACTTCATTCTTTTTCCTCTTCCTTGCTCCTTCTCATGGCAAAGGCACTTTCACTCTGGCCCCAGACCACCTCCTTATTCATGGGTTATCACCATTTACCAACACTACCAAGAAGCTCTGAAGCAACTCTGGCAAACACAGCAATAAGTACTATTTATTCTGAAACAGACAAGGAATGGAGACCAAGAGAGTACCTTCTCAATGCTGTAGACACAGCGCTGTACCCACAATGTAATGCCTCCATGCAGCACAGCTCTGTGCTCAATTTGGGTACACTCCTATAAGGTCTGACTGCAGTAGGGCTGTACTTGCATCTCCCAGGGTAAGGAACCTTTCCTATCACAGTACTATTTTGACTCAGCTATACAGCTCTGAGTATGAAATACTTGTGGCCGACGACTCTCTCCTTCCTGCCATTACGTGGTGCAGGTGTGGCTTGTCAGAGTATTTGTAGATGGCCCAGGTCAGGACAGGGATTAGACACTGAGGCCCTCAAGCTCCCACAGGGTTACCAGGCCCACAACCATGATCCTCTCCCTCCATAATGCGCATGGCTTTTTGCTTATACTTCCTGGCACATGAGCCCTCCGAAGGAGATATATGAAGGAAAGGCAATCATCAGACAGTGGGGAGGCCAAAGAGAAAAAGCTCTAGGAAGTTCTCCCTCTCGGGGTCCTGTGTGTTTTAATTTGAAAGAGGCTTGACTGGCTTGACAGTCAGCCACAGCCACGGTCAATACATGAACACAGCCCTCTGTGTTTAGATGTCTTTCCAAGGTATAATCTGACATATCTGTGTGGGGATGTAAAGATGCAGGTGGCATAAAGACATCACGAAATGTGCAGTTCTAGGTCTGTCTTCTGCCCATCTTCTTCTATTTCTCTTCAAGGATGAAAACCAAGTAAAAATAAAATAAAATATTTTTCTCACAAATGACTAAAGTTTCTGGTATTCCCAAGTCAAGAGAAAGCGACTACCTAAGTGTGAATAACTTGCCCCATGCAGCCAGGGACCTCAGTTTTGACCTGCAAAGACCACCCTCCACAACAGCAAAGGTATAATTATACTTCCATGCTATTTTGGTCACAAACTCTTCCTGAGGCTGTCACCTGTGTAGACAAGTGTTTATTATGACATGATATTTCTGTGATCTTGGCTGCTGTGTAGTTGGAAAGAAGAAATAAATAAATTTTAAAAAGTTTCAGTTTAGTTTACTCAACTGCCACAACAAAGTAGCTTGAAAAGCATATCATTGCTCTAAGGTTCCCTATGAATCCTATGCTGTCAGTAATCTTGCTTCCACACTTTGAGATACACAATAATATACATGAATTGTGAATTTAAGATGTTGTAAGGAAGTGATAAACACTCTAAATCAAATGAGTAAAGATGTTACACAGAATCTGCTTTTTTCAAATGTGGAAAGTATTGCTGCCCAAGCTGCTTGCTACATTGCTTTAGGTCACTTGGTAAATCTGCAGCCTAAACATGCCTGCAGCTGAGCCACCTTTGCTGTGACCCTGTCAAATCATATTATTTATTAATTTGAATGTCTAAAATGTAGCTACAGGTGCACATCTTGGGCTTTGGATCCCTCTTCTTTAATTAAAGATGCAAAATAAGTAAAGGACTTACAAAAGTTCTTTATAGATTAATAAATGAAGCTACTACATTTCTATGTATTTTTCATTTTCAAATCATTATAAGATGCAATGAACACTAACTAATTTTAACAGTGCTGGAGCAGACAGGAGGAAGGGCAATCTGACATCAGCTGCAGTAATATACAATTGGTGATAAATGATATCAATCTCTCTCCAAATAATAAAACCAACTAATAGCAAGACAAGTTTTAGATTTTCCTGACTTATTTATTTTCTTTAGAAAGAGGACTGCTACAGGGAAGTGTTTTTGCAAACTTTTTTACAACCCTTGCTACAAAATATACCACACAGTTCTTTATTTAAAGCCAGATGTTCATCTAATCACAAACTAAATGATAGTGAAGAGATTCATTGGTAGGCTGAGCTTGGTTGTCGACGCTTTGACAGCAAATCTCTTTGGTGGAAGCAAATCTCTTCCAATAGGATTTTTATTAAGATATTCTAAAACTGGAGAGCACAGCTCACTGTAAAAACTGAGGTATGATCTGTAAACACTATCTGCGCCAATTGAACAGGAGATGTGTGCGTGGTAGGAGCCCATCGTGGGTGGGAATTGTTTCCTAGGTGAGGAAAGAGCTGCCAAGCAGATGAGTACAACCTAACTGACAGAACATTTTAGAAGGTGACTGGATTTAAAGACTTTAATCTGCACACAAACAGCTCAAATCCAACACAGGTGAGTTGATTGGCTGAAAGCCATTATTATTATTTGGTCATACTACAGCTGATATGGTATGTAAACCAATTTTGGCAGCTCCAGGTTAGTTCCTAATGGAAAATGTTATATTACAGGAACTATTAGTATTGTTGCTCTGTTGACACCATGCTACTTGTTGGCAGTCACTCAGAGAGGTGAAAGATGGAACAGGGAAGGCAAACTCAATATGTTGGTCTTATTTTTATTTATTTATTTTTTAATCAAAAGGTGCTTTATTCTCCTAGTCAATGCTGAGGAAAGCTGAAATGGGCATCTGGGAAATTCTGATGACCTAACATCATTCATAAGATCACCTCTGATCTGACTGTTGACTGCAGTTTTCATACTGTTCTCATAGCCTTCCTTTGATATATATTCCATCTCTGCCAAACTAATGACTATTCTTATTTTTATTCCCATCTAATCACTGTTGCAACTCTTTTTTGTTAACAAGCAAAATGATTAGTTTTCAGTGATACCTCAATATGCAAAGATTGTAATGACATATATTTTTGCTCATAACTTTGTGCTGTGATTTTAAAATCATTGCTTTGCTTGCTATTCTTTTATAGCTTTTGCATTATTTGTCCTACTATTGTGAAAGACTGACAAGTTTCTGCTGAACATAATTATTAGTTAATGTTCATACAGTATATAAGTGCAAACATTTAGTCCTACATCTTCTTATACAAATAATGTGTTTTCATTGCTGCAGTATCACATTTTTAAAAATGGGACCTTTATTATATCTGTGGGATTCCATTAGAGCTTCGTTCTGATAAGAAAGAGGCTGATGATGGCAAAGGGTAAATAGATAGAGTAGTGCCAGAAAGCAAAGAAAGAAAATCCCAAACTTTTCCACTTTGAAGCAAATTGGAAACACAGGACACAGTACCTCATGATGCTCAAGCAGACTGGATGCACCTGAGGGTGATAATAAGAAAAATGTGTTTCCTTATTGACTAATATTCTGTACTATTCCTGTTCAGAGCTATTGCTTGAAAAATGCACTATTCCCCTTAATCCTGGGATGTCAAACTCATTTGACAAAGAGAGATTAATTCCATTTTTATATCAGCTACATGGGCTTTGAAACAAGTAGAGTTACAAACATCTTGCTTTTTATGCTAGGAGGCCTGCTGATGCGAGTGGGTATTTTTGCATTGATGTTAAAGTTAGCGTAAAATATTTTATTCTTGACTGCATTTAAGTTATTGTCAATATCTATTTTCTTAGTATGTTGCTGTTACTTGTAGTAAAAGGCAATGAGGGAAAATGTTCCTTCTTAGGACACCCACATTTCTGGCTTTTTTAATTTCTTCCCTCATTTTTCTTTTTCCAGCTTCTCTACTTCTTCTTTAGCATTCTGAGTCTCCCTTTCATTCCTTTGGCATTTCCTGAAAATTTTTCATCTTTGTCTACTTCCTAATCACTTATCTTACCATTAAAGCCTTGCTTATATTGCCAACATAAACATAGTAGGCAGGATTCATCTTGCCTAACATGTGTAAGTTGGTGTAAACAAGTGCATAAGATCAAGATCTCCCCTTTCCACTCTCCACACTCCCATTATAGTCAATGGACAGAATCAGGCACTTTTAGGAAATGACAGGATCACTTCAGTTGCCTGAACATAGGTGCCTAGTGCCAGACTGACAGAAATGCTGACACCTGCACCCTTCCGGAGGCATAACATAGAGCATGACAAACTCTGCTTAGGCAGCTGAATTAACCCAATTTAATTCATTCTACAGTAAACATCCAAAATAAGGCAGGTGCATTGGGCCCCAGGTTCCACAGAAGACATCTGCGCATGAGCTAGTTGCCTAAGCTACTTTTACAGTCCATTCAAATCTAAGTCCATCCATTCACATCAATGAGGGGAGCTAGCCAGCTCACCTTCAAGTAGGCATGTATGCTTGGTCAGCCAAATCACTCCAGAAGCTTTTCTGGATGAATTACCTAGGCAGCAGCTAGCTATAATAGGACCATAGATGGTTATATTTAGGCATCTGAAATAGTTCATCTGTAATACAGAGCTGTTATCCAGCATTATGTTTAATTGAATCCCACCCTTGACTTTAGGTGATTTCAGCAAGGTGAGATAAATCACACCCCGCTCCATCACCACCAACAGCAGTGAATTTCAGGGAGATGCATAAAAAGGTAGGGAAATTCATGTCGTTCAGAACAATTGATTCAGGTTGTCCAGACCAGGAAAACAATACTGTAATAATAACATTTGATTCAATAAAGTAATTTTTCTTTGCAACCATCAGAGTTCAAAATGTGCTACTTCATTTGAAATGACAACAGATTTGACAGCATTGCAAACCAGCCTGTACATTACACATAAAGACCTCGGAGGTCTAGGTGTGACTAACATGAGAGAGCCTTGGCTACAACTAGCACAGTCCTCCCATTTTATGATTGTTTAGGTAAGACTGAAGAAGATATTGAATCACTGAAATTTAGAGATGAATAGAAGTTCAAGAGGTTATCTGGTTCACCTTAAAGCAGGATCAGGTTTTCCTTGGACACTCCTAACTTGTATTGTCTACCTTGTCTTGAAGAGCCCTAAAGGGAAGGATTGCTGAAACGTCATGGGCAGCCTTCTCTGGGATTTAGTCACAAGAATAGGCTTTTTCCTGATATCTAGGCTGATTTTTTTTTTTTAAATTAAGCCTTTTTCTCTACTCTTTACACTGTTGGCAATGAGGAAGAAAATGAGTAGCATCTTTATAACCATCTTTTACATAGTAGAGGATGACTGCCATGTTCTGCCTCAGTGTCCTTTTTTTTTCATGTTTTCTAGACTAAATTAATTCTCACAACCTTTACTCACAGGTCCTGTCTTCTAAACCTTATCTCATTTTTCATGCTCTCCTCTGGGCTTCTCCCATTTATCTTAAAGTGTGATGTTCAAAAGTGGACACAGAACTCCAGCCTCACCAGCGTAGGCTGGACAGAATTGTGTTCTGTATTGTATGTGTGACAACCCTACTAATCCCCCCCAAAATGAGAATATTTTGGGTAAGAAAATTGTGTTATCAATTTACACTTAGTTTGCAACTCACTAGGAGCCCCACATCCCTGTTCTACTTCTGCCTGGGCAACCATTCCCCACTTTATAAGTGCACATAAAATTTTGGATTGGAAAAAAAAAATGCTTCCAAATCTTCAGGCTTCAGCTGAATGCCGAAATGAGTGGGCAGACAATCCTGAGAGGTTCAAGACTTGCAAATTTTCATCAGAATACTTCACCCTTAAAGTGCAGTATGTAGCCAATAAGTGGATGTGTGGAGCTTTGGTTTTGAAGCCCCTGCCCTCTGAGACATCTAGATCAACTTAAATCAACAGAAGTTTGCTTTGAAACAGCAGAATTCTCCTGTCCCAGGATGAAGGAAAGGAAAGCCAAGCAGGGACTTCTAAGGAGTGATTTTGTACTGGCATTTTACAATTGTATTGTGGCCCATTTTTCCGAGAGTTGAACTTCTCTCCACACATGGATTTAGCTTGCTTACATGAAATGCATAGGCAAAGCTGCAGCGCAGGAGCAAAGATCTTTCCAGGCTTGGCTGGTGTGGGAAGAACTGGTGTGGGAAGAGCAGTGGGAAGAGCAACACAGATCTCTTGCCTCTCAGAGTTACTGCTCTGCGTTTTTAACCAGAAGGGTCATTCTCATGCCAGTACTCCAAAGCTACTGCCACTGCCAGAATTAGCAGGTAGCCTGCCTCTTTTCCTGAATAGTCTGCAACGCTAACATCTATTACAAGAAATATGGAAATTAGCAGTTAAAGTCAATGAAGTTGATAGCTCCTGCTTACCAAATTGGTGCCTCAGTGGTCAGCTTTAACAAGGAAAAGCTGTACTCAGCTCATCAAGAGCCTCAGACTTTGGATTTTGAGGTGAAACAAAAATTATGAGAAAGGTGACACATAGTTTAGTATGACTTGTACTTTAACCCAAATAGGGCTGAATAAAAGTTGATGATTCGGTCACATTGTGGTCCTGTCACTTCTTTGCCAAATTTGCTTTCTCAGAATAAAACACTTGCAGACTAGAGCCTAATACCAAGCTGCATTAAGACATTGTTTCCTTGTATGTGTGTTTGCGCATGAGGGTTCACATGAATTTATTGTCATTCCATCATTCACAGTGACAGGCATTGTAGCTTGCTGTCATGCCATGGCACCTTACAATGATGTGAACTTTAATTTTTTATTAAGATAGTAAGTTACAATCAGTTAAAGATAAATGCCTTAGCTTAGTCTGAAATGCAATAAAGGCTGGGATGCCTGTGCTACTAACAGGTTAGCACGGTGGACAACAGCCTTTTGGGATAATTCTCTATTGTCACTGATACAGTTCCACTGGTAGAAGCGCTCCTGTCCCTCCTTTCACTTACTCTAAAGCTAAGTGATAGTAAGGCAAGAATAAAGAAAAAAAAATGTTCATCATAAGTAGGAATTAATCCCAGAATAATGCAGATGTTTCAAATTTAGATAACTTAAGTCTGTTCTGGTTGTACTTGTCTGTCTTTTACAGAGTGTTTCTGTATTATTATTGAAGAATAATAATTGCATAAAAATTCCATTGAGTACATGCACTGAGTGCATTGTACACTGAAGGTGTTTATTTTCCTCTCTTCAGTACAGAAGGGAACCTATGTTGAACCAGTTCAGTCTTAAATGTCTGACTTTTGGAAAGCGAAGTAGATGAGTGCATTTTCACATGTTTTAATAGACGATTGCTCAATTTTTTTTCCCAAGTTTTTCTCCACGACTCAAGACCTTGGAGCATGTTTGTAGTCCTTTACATCTAAGGGCTAATAAACAGATGATCAAGGGTGGAACCTTGGACCCAGAGACACTCTATAGAAAACCATTTTTGTAAACAAGAAATTTATTTAGTCATTTTTTATTACTGCTTAACTTCTGTTTTTTCTCTGTTTAAAAACACATGGGTTTCTTTATGTTCATTTTTCTTAAACTTACATTAGAAATCTTAGGGTCTATAGCTCTTTCTTTACAAATGGTCCTTACACAAAATGCTAAAAAGCAGGTTCCTAACAGGAATGCAAACTCAGCATTACTTAGGGCAACAGCACCAGTAGTAAATGCAAGCATGTGGAGCAGGGGAGAAAAAAGAAAAAGAAAGAAAAAGACAAAAAAAACTCAAACAAAAAAACCCCACTCCCTTTGCTGATAAATCAACCTCAGATTCAATATGAATCATCAAATTTAATATTGCCATGATCAGTATTCATGGAAAAAAAATGATGCCAAATATGCTTTAAGAAAAAAGAAATCTGTTTAAATGGTATTAATGGTAAGGCATACTACAGCAAGGTGAACAACACTGATAATATTAAATTAACCCAAGAGGCTCCCTAATCAGGATCCCTATGCAGAAATCTGCTTGCCAACTGTCGTTCTTTTTCCCATTGGTTTAGTTAAGGGTTGAAGTTCTTCTTGAAGTTTCTTTTTTAATCATTAGATCCCGACCTTACAGTTTTCTCTGACTACTTTCCTTCAGGCTGTCTTTGCTCCTGTCAATTTAGGATTTCCAGGGAATTATTCTTCTTTGAAATGCATATTCCAGGCTTGAAATACTGGCATATGTACACTGTAGAGTAATTGTGGAGGCCAAATGTTTAATTACACATGACAGCTGGAGCTGTAGGAGTCCGAGGCATGCTTGAAAACAACTTATGCCCTATGCAGTCTTAACGAAAAGGAACAAAATAATATATATTTAGGTTTTGTGCCACATGGTAGCCGCTGTTCTCTCTTTTCACAACTGAGGGTGGTTTGCAAGAAGTTCAGCTGCTTTCACTTCTGTGTACTGTCTCTCTGAATATATACTTTTTTCCTCCTTCATACAGTCTAGGCACAAACTTTTAGACCATGCAATCCTGCAACAAATGCTCAGAATTTTTGTTCCATTTTTTCCTGAGTGACAGAGAAACGGTTTTCAGTAGCTTCTCTAGTACAGTGTTACGATACGATTTTATAAAACGGCATTACTAGAAATGCCAGAATCAAGTGATTTTATTTACAAAAGATATAAGCAACATTCATATTTTACCCTAATACATGTGATTTTCTCAGAAATGAAGCAAATGGAATAACCTGACTTCTAAGGCTTCAGAAAATATTTATTTCAATCAGCACAAATATTTGTCCACATTTATAAACAAATAGATTTGCAAACACATGAAAACACATATTTAATTCTGCTGACGGAAACATTTTGTTCTTAGTAAAACAGAGATAAAAAGTTATTTGCTATTATTAATATGTCTGTTGTCAATGTTCAACTCTTCATTTGACATAAACTCATATAGTTCCACTGACAAAATCCCTGCGTTGGTTTAAAGCAGTTGGGGGTCTGACTCAATATTTGACACAGCTTTTATATATATATATGTACACACACACATTTTAAATTATTATTACATTGAATTATTATTATACTTACTGTGCAAAAGCAGCTAAAATTTGATACTGAAATTTTGGCAAATCAAATTTTCTTTGTGCATTGTGTTACCTAAGCACATCTTCATTAAATTATACCATAATTTGAAAGGTATTTCCTTTTTTATTTTTTTCTTTTCTTACTATATCCCTACTTTATACAGGGTTGAGGTAAGATTTAATTTAGTGGTGGTGCCATTAGTGTTTGACAGGAAAATAGCAAGTATTGTTTTAGCCCCTGAATGTTCAGTTCCATGGTGAGAAAAATACTTCACTGATGCCCAAGTGAAAAAGATACTTCAGTCCTTACAAGGAGGACTTAATGAATATCTATAGCACTTAAAGGTACAAACAAGCATTATTATATTATTTTATATATATTTTAATTATAATTACACATTTTCCTGATGTCTTTTCTTTTATTGAAAGACAACAGAGATTAAATTGATTTGACAAATGAACTTTAAAGGAATATTGTTTAATGGTTTTGAGAATGAACTGCTTTGTACGGTAGATTAAGAATGTACAATGTTGTAACTGAGTAAGATAAAATAAAACCCCCACCAGCAAACAGTTTGAGCACTTGACATCATTGCCATGAATCAACAAGGTAACCAAACCTCTCTTAAAAATGTAAAGGAAAATTTAAGTTTTAAACCACTTTGTATTTCTTGAACAAAGCAGGCTTTCTTTGAGATGAGCCTGCTTGTTATAGATGTGAACCATTAAGCATCACATTCACCTTATTTTTTTTCCCCTGCAGTTCCTGTGCCCTTATTCTGAGAATTTGAAATTAAGCAATTCTGTCAAATTGTGTCCAAATAACTTCAGGTTTTCCTGGGCTCTGATTGCCTCTATGTTTAGAAAATAAGATGGGAGAAATTACTCTGAAATCCCCAACTTAATAAGGGGAAAATTAGAAATATAGCCAACAAACACTGTCATCCACCACTTCAAAGCCCCAAACTGAGATACGTAAAAGTTGGACTCTAAAGTCTAAAAGTCAGTTGTGAGATGGAGACAGGGAAGTGCTGATGAGCTAGAAAAATCATATTGTATAAATGGCTGCCTCCAGGACTCTTCTAACGGAGGCATGGGGGCTTCCATCGGTCAGGAGGTTCCATTTGCAGGTAAAGCCTTGCTCGGGCTCACTTCCACCTGCACAGCAAGGGATGTGCATAGACACACATCCATACCTCCTGACACTTATAAATAACACGGCTTCCACAGTTTCCTGAATCAATCAGGGAGCTGAGCCACACCAAAGTGCACCTCAGAATGTAAGTGCAATGACTGATCACCTAAAGCTCTATACCAGAAACCCTGAAGGCAAATCACCTTATTTCTTGTCCCCCTCTGAAACATTTCTCTATGCAAACTCTCCACTTCTTGTGACACAGAAAGACCTATTCTGCTAACACAGCCCTCATCCTGCTCACTACAGCATGGCTATTTTATTTTCCTCGTGTAGAAGATTGAGCTACTTGTTTGAGCTGTGTCTCTCGTATAGCTGAAGGTGTTTGGTTTCAACCAAGATCAAACAAATGTCTTTGGCATTTTCAGCCTGACTTATTAATACAGTAAGCTCACATAATACAGAATGTATGGTGTCAGACCAGAGTCTTTTCTCTCTTAAGGAAACTTGAGTTTGAAGTTAAATCATTATAATAAAAAGTAATAATGTTTAGTAAGCTTTTTGTCCTTTTAAAGTTTTCTGCTAATAGAGAATAACATCAAGACAGAAGGTTCTACAGTACAGCGAAAAATACCTAAAGCTGAACACAAGGGCGATGGGAAATGTTACTTTAAAAATTTTGACAGAGGGAAAAATCCTTACACCATTAGTGTTAGGGGGGTTTGCAAGTGATAGATGAACACATTTGTATCAATCAGGCTGATTTTCAATAGACATTTTGTTTCACTGCAGTCTTCCCTTTATCTAGCCTTCATGAATAGCACTTATCCCTTTGTAATATTGTTTTTCCACCTTTGTAGATTATTTGAATGTTATTTTAAGTCTCCCATTTTAGGAATCAAAAGCTGCTCACTGATGTAAACAAAGCTCCTTGGGAAAAACATGACAGCATAAAGACATTGTGAAACATTTTACTTTTAATAGGTAACATTATCTGGCGTTTCAGAGTGAGCAGCTCTAGACTGGCTTTTAATTCAAACCAGGCATAAGAGTACACGTGTTGACCTGTGGGCTTCGCTGGAGCCAAATAGGAACAGAGGAAGTGATGCCCCGAAAGCAAGCCCGAACACCTGTACAGGTCAGTGTTGGTCCATCATGCTTAACTAATTTTCCCCTGCCCTCTGACCTAGTTTTCCACAGTGCCATCGAGATTTATATCCTTCATCCTGCAAACCCTACAGCTGCCTTCAATTAATGAAACCAGCCTTAACTTTGTTATCTGATAAGTTGAACTCGCAGTGCTACAGGAACAATTGTTTTATTATTGTATTGACAAATTATCCTCTTAACGAGTGACTACTATGAAAATCAATTAAAATCTTAGCTGAAATACTTGAATATCACTGTAGAAGATACAAGGATGAATTAACTACTGAGTCAATTAACTGGTATTCTATACAGTTCATAAATTAGGTGTGACCAGCACAAAACCTGTGATTTGTATTGATAATTAGAACACAAAGTTATTGGGTGAAATATAGAGTGGCTTGATATGGGATTTCATTTTTTATTTTAGGGGGACTATGCCTGTGTGAGTTACTTGCAATGTGTTTGAGATACAGTTCACAAGTTTCTCTTTCTGTCTAGTTCTTGCAGATATTTTCATGCATGTTGGATCGAAATGCCAGCCTCCCACCCTTCAGGCACCATGAGAAGGCAGGAGTGATATCTTGTATGGCCAGGATGGCCTAGCCATGTGTATACTAAATGAAGATCAGCTCCTTACAGACTTCCTGCATGAGCTGGACTTATAGCAACCTGTCTTTATGCAGAGATACAAATTCTGTTTGAACAGGAGGACCGGAAGGCCACACCGATTTTTGAAATAATGTGATGTGGCCACACACAAACATAGAGTTACTTGTCTTAAAGAGCAGAAGAATCAGATCTGCAGGCTGATTGGGTTGTTAATAGTAGATGCTACCATTACACTAGAAAGAGTTAGTTAATATATTTTGCAGAGTGCAACATAGACTTCTTTTGATGCAAGGGCTTCCTCTGATACCTAGGGAAGAAGATCCAACACCTTTTATTATAAAAAGAAGTAATACCCTATTGAAGCACTTACAGTTAATAATCACTTGTACAATGTCTTGGGATTTAGACCTGCCCTCTCGACATCCCTCATAAAGTATGGTTTAAGAAAAAGTAAGTAAAATTATAGGTACTGAATAAAGTATACATTATACTTCAAATGATCTTAAACTATACCTTGAACTGTGCTTTGGGGAAACATAATCAGAAAAAGCAGCACCATAGAATGAGAGACAATGAAACTTCTAAGTTAAAACTATACTTTCCCTAAGTATATTATACTTAATGGAGTTAAAGGCTTCTAAAACCTTTAAGTGGAATCTTCAGAAAAAAAAGATTTTACTTTGTCACTGAGCCACTGCACTTGGAGGTGGTGTAAGAAGGCATATATTTCGTTTATTTGGGGGGGAGGGGAGAATGGGAGAGAGGGAAGAAGATCTTCTCAGGTAAATTTTGATAGCTGAGTTGTTTTTAGAGCTTGCCTCTTTTGGAGCGTAGTGCAGTGGTAGAAGCCATGATTTTCCACTGTCACTATACATGTACATATATGGAGCGAAAGAGGGAGTTAGATACACACACATATATTTATATGCATGTATATGTATCCACCCAAGTACAGACATATAGTTTTATATTCATATATATAAATACACAAACAGTATTCTAAGGAAACATATACTGAATAAATGTTGTCCTGTTCTTATATCTCAATTAAACAACGAAGACTGGTTCCTTAGGAAAAAAGGAACAAAGCAGTCCTGGCACTGGAATATCAGAAAATGAAAATGTTGAGAGACTGAAAACAGAAAGAAATTAGAGCTATCGTGCACCAGTGAATCATTATAAGTCTCTCAGCTGCTCTTTGGCAATGGTTGCTGCAGGGAACTCTACATGAACATGTCTCATTCACCACCAACAGCTTATGGGGACTAACACTACAAAGCCAGTGCATAAAAGCAAGGGAGATGGATGGGTCAAAGAATCTGCTCACTGACAATGCTCACCATACGAATGACAAGCTTCACCTAGAAATGACAGTAGTCCTTAATGTTGCAGGGCCACGGAGTCTGAATAACTGCGAAGTATTTTATACTCAGATGCTTACTAAAATGTTATTCAGAAAGATGTTACACTGTGAACTGGTTTTGGACCTTCTATTTACTACAGCTGTTATTGTAATTGCTTTATAAATGTGTAACATCCAGAAGTTGCAATTAGCCACTGTGGTAGGTGGTTTCAAAATGAACAGAAGTCCTTTTTTTGAATGCCTTGAAAAATCCTGTAGAGTGGATATTATTTCTTTGAAGTCGAAGAGTGTATGTGTAATTCTTACAAAAGCCAAAGTCTTTCCTTTTTTATCAAATGCTTTTCCTAAGAAAGCTATTATTTGACAACTGATATATAAAATCTATACTAGGTTCTAGTGGTCTTTCCGGGCAAATGTAATCTGCAATGGCATGGAAAATTGGCATAGTAATGTGTCCTGAAAATGAGGGAATGAAAGGAACTTCCTGAGCTGATACAGGGTAAGAAACATTTGAGCCTAGAGAACAACATGGACAGAAAGTCAGCTGTCATAAATCATCGTAGCTGCAGTCAAATCTCTACAGTTGCAATAATCCTCTGCATAAGGTCCTTCAATTTGATCTCAGGAGCTTAGTAAAATCTCCTGACCAAACTTGTGCAGTGCAGCTACTACTAAATATACATATTTCACTGTGGTGGTGAGCCATACAGATTTATAAAGAGCTGGTGTTCTTTATGTTCAAAACATAAAGGATAGAGCAATATTGTCATGTTGCAGAAGATTTTGTATGTTTGCAGAAAGCTGGTGTAAACTTATGGACATTGTTTCTGGAGTTGATTAAGTGCTTGCTGGCCTGCCTGCACTTTTTCTTTTTTTTTCTTTTTTTCTTTTTTTTTTTTTTTTTTAAGTGTTCTTCTTAAGAATTTTTGAGAAGATGAGGGATATATTTCACAGGGTGGAGTGGAAGCTGTATACACTGTTTCCTGCAAGGTTATTGTTACTATTGACTCGTAGTAGTCATAATGAACAGTGCAAATTGTAGAGAGCTGTGCTGTTCACTATCAACCCATCTGAAGTCATCTGGAATATACACAAGCCTCCCATGTTTAGCTCTCTGAGAGGAACTGAATAGCTAAGAATCTTTTGATAACATCTTTGGAGAAAGCTGAAGAGTTATTGTACCTGTCCCTATGCTTATTGTAAATGTGTTCCTCCACAGCTCTCCTTGTGCAGTCAGGGTGTACTTGATCATGTGGATACTAGAGGATGTTTTATCCTTCATTACAGTGTGTTCAGGTTTTCCCTGTTGGAGCCCCATCTAACCTTTTGCTTTTGAGCCTTAATGAAAAAATCTTCTTTCATCTCTTTAATCTAGCAGTAGTGTGTTGTCATTGTTTAATACACAGGAACTAGCAAGGGATCTGCAACAGAGCAGAACAGGCAATAATAACTAAAAATAACTTGCAAATGCATGAAATTATTCTGCTTTATTTACTGTTTCATACTAGACATTTTACATTAGTATCCAGACAACAGAAAGTCAATTCAAGAAAAACTTTACAAATCTAAAGACTCCTCCCCCATGCTCATAAGCAGGTAGACCAGAAGTACATCATTCATTGCTTACCACAGGCTATTCCATGTTTATTGTTCACCTTTGTCTGTTTCCAAAAGGTCTCTCCCCCAGCCAGAGATCAGAATCAATATTTGGTAACCTACATTTCCCCAACAGACACACACTTGAGTGAAGGGGACGACTTGTAAACTCCTCCCAGATGTTGGTGGCAGATGCAACCCACTCTGTGATGGTAGCTATTAAAAGACTTGTGAGTTGCCTTTAAACTGTAAAATACAGGTACAACAGTGCATTTGTGGATCCAACTAGGGAATAATTAGGGTAAGTTTTGTCCTCACTTGTGTAAGCATATGCAAATATATCAAGAGAAATCTGAACTAGTCGTCAAAAAACTCCAGACAAAGAAAAAAGCTTAAAATTAGGGGGAAATGAATTTATAGTTTTAATTAAACATTCTCCAAGGCGTTCTTAATTAGGTGCATTATTTATCAGTTTTTCTTTGTGTCCACTGTATGCATGAAGGATCACCCTATGCTTATGACTATATTGGTCTTTAGCTGTGCTGCATGTCAGACGACTTTGTCCAATGCACAGATGCAACTGCAGTTTGTTGTTGAGGTCACTGGGGAGAAACGTCCCAGTCTTGTACACAGGTATATGTCATTTTTTGCCATGATACAGTAACAAGGAGCAACGCAAATGCTTGTCTGCTTCTATTTTGTCCCTGTGCCATGTGGAAATGATCAGACTGTTGGCTAAGGCTATTTGAGTATTGTTGTCTCCAGAGATATACATACATAGTACAAAATCTTTAGGCCTTGTCTTTTAATTCCGTCTTCATATATAACCTAAGTTTTCTGGTTGTCGGGGGTTTTTTTTTGGTTCATTGTTTTTTTTTCCCCCACTGAATCTCTTTTTAATGTCTTTGATAGTCTTTTTGTATAATAATGTTTCTGTGTCCATTGACCTTTTACTACATCAATCATTTTATATACACAATTGTGAATTATATATGGCATTACACAATGCATATTTAATTATCCTATAGACACCATCAGCACCATAAGTGAAATTTACAATTCACTGCTGAAATCACCATTGCCTTCATACACCCAATATGATAAAACATCAAAAGAACAATGATATACTCTGTCCGCAGAATAAGAAATACTGTACATTTTCTAAAACTGTGCTTAACGATGAGTTCAGGGATGCACAACAGTAAAACTCACCAATTTTTCATAATGTTTCCCTCTGTAACTCCAGCAAATTAAGTGTGATAACAAAAATGGGCAAACTTTTGATTTCCTCTGAGTTTGGATGACGGTGTAACTAAACGTGCTATCCCTTTGATGGGAGCGCCTTATGTGGCTCAACTTAGCCCAGACCTCATTGACTTCTGTATTCTGAATTTTTCAGATAATATCATCTGGCATCCATACTACTTTGGCATGCCAAACATTATCTATCTTATCTAACTCAATCAATCAGTCTGTCTGTCATACTTTGCATTTATATAACGCCTTTATCCCACAAATGCAACCTGCTTTACAAACTTTAATTAACTTAGGCACCTAGCATCCCGGGGAAGCAGGGAAATACGATCTCTTTTGTACAGAGGAGGAAACTGAGACACAGAGAAATTATGTGTGGGAGTCATCTTGCCTAACTTCAGCTGACTAAAAGCTAGACATTTAAGCCTTGGAAAATCACCCTAGGCTCTCTTTAGTATTATAGGAAATAATTCATCCAGCATCTTTTAGGCACTGATTTTAGGATGAGACCAATTATCCTCTGGAGGCCTACCTTACACTTAAAAATCTAAGCTAGGGAAGATGATCCCTATCCAGAATGACTTGCCCAAAGTCAGTGAGGAATACAAGATGTGTCCCGCTGTTCAAATCAGACCAAATTCTGAGAATGTAATGCTTGAGCTCTGCTTTTGGAAAACTGAGAAGATAGGATTTAGAAGGAATGTTTTTCTGGTTGAGGCCATGGCCTTTCTACTCTAACATGGAAGATCTAGAAGACTGTATATTTTAGCTTTTAATAAAAAAAACAAATGCCCATTTAGGGCTCACTCTTTTCTCCTGGTAAAAAAATTCTTTCAATAAGTGGAAATTTTTTGAGAGGAAAAAAATGTGCAAAAAGTTTATTTCAGTTTTACTTGAAAGTGTTACTGTAAATGTTATTTTGGAATTTTTCTGCTTTTCTGAACAACAAAATGATGTTCCAATCCGCCTCCCTCTTTTCTTCATTCTTACATATTTTTGTCTTTTTCAGTTTCCTACCCTTACCTTTCTTTTGTGGACACACAGACCAAAAGTGAAAATATGAATAGAAAAAAGAGTAGGAAGATCGCAAGACAAAAAGAAAAGTCATAAAAGCAAGACAAGTCTTTTTAAAGGTTACTTTAATTAAATTGCATATGGTGTTCTTCATTGTTTTGTTTTCTCCCCTTGCTTTAATTATCTTTTTCCTGATTTGCTTTCCTTGAAGATATTTACCCTAACTAGATTTTGCCTTGAAAATTGCTTCCAAATTTTCCATTCATTGGTGACTTGTTAGTATGTCTCTGGAAGGAAGCCCATAGCACTTTTGCCTCCCTTTTCTATACACTAACACAGGACTGAAAGGAAGGTTCATTCAACCTCCTCCCATTTCTGGCAGTATGATCATCCTCAGAGTCCAGCTTCTTCTAGGGTTATCCAAGGAGGAAAATGCCCCCTTTTCTGTGAAAAGTGCTTGAAAGGTTATAACTAATAGTTAAATTTCATGATGCTGTAGGGCTTTTCCATTGGTTTTGCCTAAGAGTCCACCAGAGCTACCAGACCTAGCAAGGTAGGACTGCCTTCAGAGCTCCCAAGCAATTTTAAGTATAGATCAAGAGATTAAACTTTAGACAGATGCCAAATGTCTGCACCACGTGGGAAAGGGAGGAGATACTCTAAAAGGGATTGATGAAGGGCAGAAAAACTTTTTATGAACATCAGCTCTTACATGAAGAAAGTGGCAGGGTTCAATTTAGGGACTAGGTGTTTTGCAGTTTTTAATTATACCAGAATCAATCCATTTTATGTAATATAAATAAATACAATATAGAATTTATGTGTTTTAAAAAAATCAGGAACATTAGGGACACAAGATACCTCACTGTGCATTTTTAAGTCTTCAACTGCAGTTCAGTGAGAGGGCAAAATACAGGCAAGGCACCTCCTGCCCCCTGGCCTCTGGTTTACATTAATTTATGTCACTGGCGAAGAGTCCAATACTAGGGATGGTCTGCACTTGGCAGAACCCTGCCTTATTTCAGACATGCTTTATTTTCAGCCTAACCAAATTGCTCCCAGTCATCTCCTTACAGATTACAGGATGCAAGTGGCATTGTTACTGTACACACAGCTCTGCAAGCCTTCAACAACAAAGGCTCATCTGGGCAGCAAGGATCCTCTCAATCACTATGTTCCAGTGTAGAAGATTATTTTCTCAGGTAACTTTTTCTAAGTGCTCTTGGATCACTTTTACAAAGTGTATTTGATACCAAAGAAGTCAAATGATCCCAAGGAAAAATAGATTTTTTTTTTCAAATATGAATTCAAAGAAATTTGTTTCTTTTTATTTTTCATTTTAAGACAATTCAGTGAATTTATTTAGCTTTTTAAAAATGGAAAGCCTATATCTGTGTTTCTCAAATAAAGAAAATGCTGGAGAAATAATGGCAGATTGTGCATTGTAACTGCATACCATGTAGTATCTTCATACACTGCAGTTGTTACAGTTAAAGGAAAAGGCTTTTAATATTATTATTTTAAAGAGTTGTTATTCATGAAATGCTTATAATATATGAAACAAATAATTATGACAAACACATTGTCTAATAAAGATGAAAAGGATGAAAATCCCTATGAATTTTTAATCTGAAAATAAAGAACATTAACAATCCTTAATTATATCATCAAATATTTAAAATTACCTTCCATACTAAATTCTATTTGTATTTAATATATTTATTTTTTAAATATCTGTAACATTTTTGTGAGTGGGTACATAAAATATCATCAGCTGTTACAAGAGACATCTTGACTTAATGTATTCAACATCTTGATCAAAATTTCCATTTTGTTTATTTTTAAGATAAATCAACAACCTTTGTACACTATATTAAAATTTATAGTTTTTCTCAATGTAGTCAAATACATAATTAATACTATTACTGCTACAAAAATTAAATTGTGCTTTTCAGGCAAAAACCTCATGTAGGTCCAGACTTCCAGATCCCTTTTATGCAAAATGTGTGCATAGTTTGCATGTTCCTAATTCATGGAATATACTTCTGATTTTGGTGTTCGTATTTCATACAATGATCTTCCTGTCATCTACCACTGCTGAGTCTTCTGTTAATACAGGCAGAAACCAGAACTCTCCTATTGCTCTTTGAACCTGTTCCATCATCTGATTCCAAGATCAACTACAAATTCAGTTTCAGGTCTGCTGTAGACCACTAGGTGCCTGTATGTACTCAGGGACATCCAAGTGATTGGTAGGAGTCAAAGTCTCTCAGGAATTGAAAAGTAGCTCTATGGTAAGATATATCTCAAGAAGAAATAGGAACAAATGCAGCATCTTAAGAGAATTAAGGCATCAGATTCCTAAGAACATCAATCAGGCATTGCAGATCATGTCCCAAATTTTTTCCATCGATCTTTAATGAAAGCAAAAAACATTTTGAAACTGTTCAAGAAAACACAAAATGCATGAGTGATGTCAAGGATACCAGAAATTTCAGTGCAATCGATCTTATCTGTCACAGGCTTGGTATCCAGCATGTTCTTATAGGCAAAGCATTCAGAAAATGACTAGTCACTTGGATGCTTTAGTTTAGGGTCATCTTAAATAGATTAGGTATTCCAACACAGATTGTTCAATCTTTTCTGAAAATCAGGTTCCCTTAAGGACATTAAAAAAAAAGTTAGGTGTACAAATCTCTGTCTTTTTTGTCACTTTGTAATTTAAAGATGGTTTTACTAGATTGGATTAGAGAGCTGAGTACCACATAGGATGAATTTCTCTAATCTCTGTAGCATGATTTCCTGGGAACATGAAAAATTGCACCGCTACCTTATTCCCTGTCTAAGTATAATACTGAGTCCTCTTCATGATATGTTGTGTCAAGGAAAAATCTAGCATTGGACAGATGACAGTGACTTGACTCACCTGACTACTGCATCCAAAAACATCTCACAGTCTTCTACAATGGCCTCTCTTATTTGTTGAAGATGTCAGAATAGACACCACACTGGACAGCCAAGGCGGCAATCTCCTTGTACTACCACTGAATAATACAATGTTGTGGTTATATTGTTCTCATCTCCCAACAGGCAAATATTTCCGTCTATTTAATGTTATTTTTTCATTAAAATGAAAATGTAACTTTGCAAGTATGGTAAAGCTATTCTGGGCGCAGCGCTTCCTTTGCTCTATTTATATATTTCAAATGTATTTAATTTAAAATAACCTCATCTTTCTAACTATATTTAAGCTAAAAATAGAGAAGATGGAAATTTTCTGAAATTGGGCTGGCACCAGGGTTTAGTGTGATAACAGCTTATCTCTGAGAACTGGGTCGGACCGTAGCTTAAATTATACAAGTTTGATTGCTTTTTAGACAGCTGCTTTGTTGATCTTGCTCTTGTGTCATATAGGAGACCCAGGCACAGATCAGGATCCTAAAGAAGAGGGTCTGAACCGGCAAAGGAAAGATAGTTTCTGTCCCGTACCAGCTGCTTAAAATACACTGAAGGGTTGTGTAATCTGTTGGAGTTCAGCTCAGCCGTGTATCTGCCCTAGCACAACCTCCAAGCCAGTTAACGAGGGCAGGGTTCCTTCAGTATCAGGTACATTCTCTGACAGACTTGCATGAGAAGTAGGAGCTATGTCTAATCAACACTGTGTCTAGTTTTAGGCAATCCTATTACTCTCTGACTTTCATGAGCATCCCTGATGATTTATTAATTAAAAAATGGAAAACATACAATTTATGAAATTCAGTAAAAAGAAGTATATTAAAACATTGCTCTAGGCATGTTTTGCTGCATGTAAATCTGATTTGTTGACATCCTATATAACATACCAAACCAATGTACTTCAGCCCAATGTTTTGCTGTCTTCTAGCATAATTAATTTCCAGGGATGTGTGTGCATCCAAAAAAGAAGCAAAAAAGGATCAGAAGGAATGAACTTGTCTGAGTGTATTCAGACAGTACACATGAAAAAACGTAACCAGTAACCTCATGCTTCCCTACTACCAAAAGTTCATCAAGATTAGTAACTTTGGCAGAGCTTAATTAACAGCTAGGGAAAATATAACCTGGGGTGAGGGGGAGGCAAACTGATTAACAGAAACTTTTTGTTTCTTAATTATGCTTTGAATTATTCTTTTAGATCCTTCTCACCTGCTGATGAGCATGTAGTTTATCATTCATATTGTGTTCAAATAAGTCTCAGGCATTCAAACGCTTATTCAAAAACTGCCCTAACACTCCTACTTAGGCAAGACTGCAAACTTTGTATAAAAAAATTCTGTTTCCTGACATTTTTTGCCAGGTTGGACAGCTTAAAGACAGCTTTTTTCACACCTTTTCCTGAGTTTTCTTCTGTCTGGCTTAGATTCCAGGAACAGAGATGAAAAAATTATTTTTAAAAAATTATAAAAAACCAAAACCAAAAAAAAAAACAACCCTAAAAATTTCAAATGAGTGTGTTTGGATTGAAATTGGGGTAAATATTCACTAAAGAGTTGAGGTGACTTAGTTTATTTAAACTATTCGAGGCTGTTTTTCAGATCAGACCTTCTGGCCTCCCACACCCCTGGGTGGGTGGCTGCGTGTGGCCGAATGCAGCCGCACACATGGAGCCAGCGGGCGTTCAGCTTTGCATTTACCAGTCAAAAGAAAAAGCCAGGCAGGGTGACTAGCCTGCAGCCAATAAATGGAGAGGGTGATAATGCTCCCCCACAGCGGGGCCAGGATCTGAACCTGCGCTAGGTCCCTGCAGCTGTGCTTTCAGAACCATTAATATGCTGGAGAGTTCCCACGTGACGCGACACCGTAGCGGCAACACCAACAGCAAGAGCTGCTGCTCTGCTCCCTGGCATCACAGGTCTAGTGAGATACTTGTAGAAGGATCTGGAAGGAAGCGCTTTCTCCCCCTTCCATTCTGCTTAGTTGTGCACCTGGTAGCTTTGTTTCGGTGTAACTTTGCAACGCATCCTGGTTACACTTATGTGCACTTCAGCAGAGCAGTATCTCCAGTTATATAAGAAAAAAGGGATACATTTGAGACTCTCCCTCACCATGTGTATCTCACAAAACATGATATCTATCAAAAACCTAAAACATTCCTGTCCCAGTCCTTAAAGGTATGGTGCACTCTGGGCTTCCTCCTGCAAAATACAAACTTTGCTGTGGAGGAGCGGCATCATGCATGTCTTATCATCTTTCCTAATTTCAATCCCAGGTGCCTCCTCTCAGTATCCAGAAGACCCAAAAGACAACAGAGAACAAAAAGAGCTCAAGGCTGAAGCTGATTCACACTGAGCAAGTTTGAATAACTAATAGCTACATGACCAAAAAAAACCAAACAAACAAACAAACAAAAAACCCAAACTAAAACAAAACCAAAACAAAACAGGCTGTTCCTATTCTGGTTTTGGAAAGGAGAAACCTTAAATTCACCATATAAATGTGGTGTTTGGGCATTTACTTACTCAACATTGAAACAAGGTGTGGTGGTGATTCTGCAACACCAGTGCCTCAGGTTACTTCTGGTTAGTGTAGGTAACCTATATTTACTTATCTCTTGCACCCTGCAGCTTAACAAGCATTTACTGATTAGAAAATGGTCTGATACTATGGCTATGTTTTTGTTTTCATTAGATGGTTATTTTTGAAAGGAAATAGCTCAAACCTTTTTAGTTTCTTGTTTTGTTTGGTTTTAACTTGGGATTATGTTTTATTAGATAAAAAATTATTTTTTTAAATATACTTAATAGCTTATCTAAGGTAACAAAACAGGTTTCCCATCCAGGTAACCAAACTACTGCCCAGCAGCTGTAGCTTTCTAGGAGAGCAATGGAAGCTGTCTTTGCTGTATCAACTTAATTAAATGTCGGCAATGCTTTCACAAGAGCAGGACCAGGATGGCAGAAGAGGCAGGCAGAGAATTCTGGATTAAAACCAGTCCCCATAGTTAATTAGTGGGATCTGCCAAAAGCACTGAGCCCTTAGCCTCTTGTTGCAATACAGCAGTAGCTTCTGTGATTCAGGGATTAAGCAAAATAAGGAACTAGCTAAACCAATATTTAAGATGTGCAAAAAGTGTACTAATTATATTTTAAAAAAACCCCACTATGGTTCAAAACACTGCCTGATGCTGTTGTAGGTCTCTGAATAGAATGATCAAGGTCTCAATTATTAACCCTCCTCTACTGGGGTGCTTTTAAGCCAGGAAGACACATTTTTAGGATCATTGTAAACTCCCTGGTGAGCCTGCAGGTGGGGATGGAAGGAAGAGACTCCCTATTAGAATTGCTAGAACTTTCCTTTTTATGCATTTATCTCTCAGCCTAGAGGAAGAAGAAGCAGTTCAAACAAACTCTACTCTGGCTACCTTATTTCAGCACGTTTGTGACCTAGATAAGATCATTATCTAACAGCTTGGAGTGAAGTTGAAGTTATACAGTTGTAGGAAAAAATAGTTATAATTTAATGTAATCTATGTTTGTGAAATAGTTGTGATATATTTCTCAGACTCTGAGCCGTAAGGCAGAAAGGACACTTTCAAGCAAATTATTCAACAGGTCAGATAAAATGGCTATTTTAAATTACACTGCTTGGGGAGTGGCACAGTTTTAGAGGGAACTTTATAGTCCTGGGATGTACTTACTTCTAGAGGAGAGTGATTAAACAGCTTGCTTAGGGAAGACATGCATTCTCTGTCATGGTAGGATTTTAAATTAAGATTGGATATTTTTTCTTGAAGACAGGTTTGTAGGTCAAACAAAAGTTATGGCCTTGGTGCAAGAAGTCTGTGGTAAGAATGGTGAAAAAGTTATGTAGGTTACTCTCTTTGGTTTTTGCCTTAAAATTCACTGATTGATCAGGAGAGAAATACAACTGAAGTTGAAACCTTCAGATAAGTGTGTCACAGGTACACTTCAGGCCATTTTGTAGTCTAAAACCAGATAATATCATCCTATCTACATATTGAAAGTAACCTTGGATGCGTAGATCGCACCATTTTGTCAATAAGGCAATGCTATTTTCCAGGGCCACACAACCTTTTTTTTTTTTTTTTTCCATCATGCAAAGCATCCTCCTCTTGTCAGGAAGAGGGGAGCAGCAGAAAATGGATAAGCCAGAAGACCAGACTGTGTTCCAGGAAGTTCATGGTAGCTTTAACTGCCCATGTCAGCATTAACTTTCTCACAGCTTCCCATATGAACTTGGGAACCTCTCCGCAAGGTCTTGTGGCAGCCTTCACCTGGCCTCAGGAAAATCCTAGCAGTAGGCCTAATAAGAAATCTCTAGGACAAAGAATTTAAAAAAAAAAAAAAAAAAAAGCAGAAGAAGAAATTTGGGCAGCAATACGATCTTCTGAGTTCATGTCCTCCAAATGCAGGGAGTCTCACAGGCTGACTTCATGGTGTGTGTGAGACTGGAAGTGATGGGAGATCACTCCAAACCCTAAACACACTAAACTCAGTATCATGACTTAAAGACTTTTGCTTTTCTTCTCACTTGTCCTTTTCTGCAGGGTTTCTTTCCCCCCCATAGAAGAGTAAAACATGGCCCTTGAACATGAAAACTAATGTATTCCTGGTTTTAGTGGCCATTTTTCTTTGTTTTGTGTTAGTTGCCTGCTCCATATGTACGACAATTGCTCAGACCTGGTGGTGAAGCACTAAAGCTCCATATTTTGGAGTCCTTTATTTGGGATTTCCCTTGCAGGGGTGAAGGGTTGCAAGTACTTAGTGCCCCCTGCTGTCTTTTGGTCACTTATATTGATTTTCTTCACTTTGTGACCTTAGAGTCTGCTTTGACCTTCTGCCCTTTCATATGGGAACTTCTCTGCAGAAGGCGTTGTGCAGGGTATGCTACGGGGAGGTGAGGCCAGTCACCTATTTTCTGAGTAAAGCTTCCTTTTTGGTGGCTGCCAGCTGCGGCTCTACTCTATTGCCTTGGATATTTGCAGATTAGAAGTGATGATGAGGGTCCATGGGCAGATACCCGGATTACTGGCAGTTATTAATTGCTCCTCTGAAATGATCAGGAGTCAGAGATAACACTTTTGACTAATATGGTGATGAAAGCGAACATAATCTGGTTCCCCTCATTTCAGTTACAGTTAAAGAAGTGGCAGTGATCTGAAATACTGGAAGTGAGGTCCAGATGATCCCTGGTATGGTTTTTTTACTCTCTTGTGCTGACTAGAGAGTAGGTCTGTGGAATATCTAAAAGAGAAGCTCGCATGAATATATAAGCAAACACAGCACTGTGCCAAGCCACACCCACCTCTCAGGCACTGTCAAATATTTTGGAGGGGACTGGGGTCTTTTTTCACAGAAACAATGCACTTGTCTTTCCATATAAATCACCTGCAGAGAAATTAAGAAAAAGGAAGAAAAGGAAAAAAATGCACCTCTAAAACAAAGCAGCATAAGCCCTATATTAGGCATCAGACTGGCTAATTGCTGCCAGAGTATTTCCTAGTGAAATATATATTGAGCAACCAGCAGAAATATGAGGACTTAATAAGTAGTGAGAAGAGAATTTATACCAAAAACAGACATAACAAGGCGAAGTTAATTCATCACAACTTTCACATAAGCCTTTGTTGGGCAGTTGGCCAGGCCCATCACATTATCTGTTTGACTCAGTGAGTCACTCCAGCTAATAGAATTTTGCCCCGTGTTTGTTGTTGCCATGGCAATGCAATATTATCAGGCATGTCATGTTCACAGATCAGTAGCAGCGGCGCTGCTGCAGACACACAACAGCTTTCAGCCTTTGACCATAAACAGGAATTCACTCCACAGTCAGTCTGTCAAAAAGGAAGTCGGCTGTGGTGAAGAAGCACTAGTGCCAGTACTACTAGCCTTTTCCTTTTTCCTTTGTGAGCGCATTGCCATTATCATTAAAATAACCTTGAGTCGTCATGAATTCATTCATTCACAAACATTGTCAAAGAAGGTGCAATAGTTCAAGAGAATCCAGAGGGTCAAAGAGAGGACTAGTTTTAAATCTGTGCCTATTGAACCTGGAAATGACATAGTCTGTTAGATATAATCTTATTCTTACCATAGCAAATCAAGCTGTGTTGACTGGCACCAATGTCCAAGTCAATTCAGCACCATGAAAGGTTACTAGGAGTAAAGAGGTCATATCCTTTGTGGTATTGCTTTGAGAAATAAACTTAGGCATGTGTGGGAATATTTTACAAAGAATAGCTTTTTCACCAAAAGTGAAAAACAAATCCTGTCAGGAATCTATAGAGACTGCAGGTATTTTCTGACATAGCTATATCTAGTGTTTAAACCACAGATATAATTACTAAGCTTTTTCAATATTTTAAATGTTTAATTGAATCATAAATATTCCACTGGATATTTTAATTGCTTTCCAAAGAAAACGGTTAAATATCTTTTTGAAACTGCATTTTGAAATTGAGAATACACTCCGTCTTGGGGTTTATAAGGATTTTCATTTTCTTTCCAACATAGACATAACAAATAGTAATATGGAATACATGGGAAGATCATAGACCCTCTAAATTTGATGTTTGGTAGATTACACAAGATTTACCCCAGTGTAACCTCTTTGACATCAGCTGAGTTGTTCTGATTTACCCTGCTGTGAAAGGAGGATTAAGATTCTTGGATTTAAAATACAGGAGAGAATTTTTGCAAGGACGTACTGTTTTTTAATGCCTCTGTTGTATAGAAAGACCTGTTTAAACATTTGTTGTCACATATGCCCCAAAATGTTGTTGACAAGCTATACTGGCATTGAGAGACCCTACACAAAATTTAGGAATGCATTTGAAAATTATTATGAGCAATAAGGGGCTGATTATGCTTTTCCTTCTGCAGGCTTTAGACTGGTGTAACTCCACAGATTTTAAAGCAGTTGCTGCTGAAGTGCTGGGAGAAGTGGCTCCATTCTGGTAAGTGCTGATCCCCTTTATTACAGCACTGATTCTTAAGTTACGCAGCTGAGATGACCAAAGTACTCACATTTACATTGGTGTAAATGAAAATAGTGTTTGGTTGCTAGTATTTAAAATTGGACTTTGGGACCACTCTTAGGCTATACTTGATAAATATAGAGCAGAATTCCTGAGATGTAAAGCTTTTGCCCATGACCCCTTTTATGCTGAACAGAAAGTCTACTCTCAGTTGGTATTACCACTGAAGTTACATTTCATCCAGCGTAACAGAATGGATTTATACTTGCTATGCATCTGCATGAATGTCCCCTTGCTAACATCACAGCACAGATCCCACAGCCCGGCTTGTCTTGCAGTCGTGAAAAAGGCTGTGTCTCCCATGTTGCCCAAAGAAATACTAAAGTCTAATTTGACTCTGTGGTGTACAACCAAGAGAAGTGCAGTACTCCAGCACCAGAGTCCATTAATGGCCATGCAATTAAAATAGCCCTATGTTTGCACTTGAGACTTGAACCAGTTTCTGCTAATCAGGAAGGAGCAATGGTAGAACTGAACCTTTGTTCTCAACTCCTGTCCTGAAGGGGCAGGCATAACTTGATGAAATCCCAGAGATTTGAAGTAATATGAGCTTTTAACTGGAATCTAGTCACATTAATGGCATTACTCTTGTTTTACTCCAGCTAAGTTAAAGACCAGCATGAAGTGCAAGGAGGGGACAGGCTCCCTTTGTTTTGGGGAGTAATGAACAAGAAGACTTTCAAAGTCATGAAACGGGACACGGGCAGTGAACTGACCTCTATACGTCTGCATACCTGTTTTTCAGGCAGCCTGTAGCATACCCATATATGACAGAAGGAAAGGAAGGGAAGAACAACACACATCTATATCTATATTTTTGCCTGCTCATAAATGGGATAATGTTAGACTTATATTGGTTAAAAGCTATTTCAATTAAATTGATGCTTCTCCTCTGCCTGGCCATCCTTTGATCAGGCCCAGAACAACAATTGTTAGTCTGGTTTGCAAGGGCTCTGAACATCTCACGTGGACTCCATATTAAGTGGAAGAGAGTTTTAACCAGTGAAACAACATCCAGTTCAGTAACAACATAATTAAACAGGTGCAGTTTTAGTGTGTTGAGAAGGAACAAAATACACAGAGTCTGCTCTAGTAGAAATCATGGAATAAGCCAGTTATGGTTTGGATCATTACATCTTAGAGTAATGGCTGTTCTGTTTACCCCAAGGGTCAGCAGATTTCTGCCATTCAGTGGCAATCTGCAAATGCATTATAGCTAATCATGTCAAACTGGCAAAGGAAAAAAAGTCACTGAAATTTTAAAAATGTGTTTTTAACGTGTGACTTTTTTAAAGACTCTGTGATCTACATTTGAATCAAACATTCCACTCTGTGTTTGCTAGTTTTCTTCTATTACAATGAAATACACATTTTCCTGGAACTTGACTCTACTGCAAACACCTTCAATTTTTTCTTGCATTTGCATGTCACTTTGTATATTTTCTAACATAACCAAAGAGGAAGAATAATTCTTTCCTTTGCCTTTGACAGAAAAAATTCTTTCTGAAAAAGTAAGTTTAGTAGTTTAGTTTCACATATGAGGGTGTATCCATTTCATGAAGGAAATTCTTACTCGTTTACCCTTGTTAATAACAATTTAGTGAAAAACATACGTGATATTCTATGGGTGTTAGAATTTGCGATAATATCACCCAGGTGTTGTGATATATTGTAACCATAGTCATAGCTATGTGCTTTCATTGGTAGGCAGATCCAGAAGAAGCTTTTGGGTAAACACCGGCACTGAAAAATGAAATTTCAAGTTATCTGCAATGGTTCATTAGTTTGTCACAACTATGGCAAAAGCTGTTGATTCTGAGGAAAGGAAAAGATTCAACAAGTACTGAGAAGTTTTTATGTAGACCTACTTATACATCATGCTTCCTATCTGGCGCCTCTGCTTCCCTTTCATCTTATCTTGAAAGAAGAGGTTTTTGGAATCCCTCAAAAATAAGAATTGTAAGATATCCTTTAATTTTGGGTGCAGCAAATGAACTTTTAAAATACCTTGTGCTGACAAAAAAGAAATTAGTTCAAAAACTGTCTTTATAGAAAATGAACATTTTGGGTTCACAGTTAAACTCAGTACTAATATTTTGTATAATTTACTGGAATCATTTAAATATGAGGAGCCTTCTAGAACTGAAAATGAAACAAGTATTATTTGTTTATAGGCTTTTCCATGGCACTTAATGCTTTATGAATTTGAGTACTGACAATAAGGTTATCTCTTAACTAGCTACATAAATTTATAAAGGGAGAGAAAACTTCTCAAAACACTTCTAAGCAAATCCAGAAAACTTCAGCTCCAGTTACCTTAAAAGAGAAAACAATGTGTAAAAAGTTCATCTCTTAGGCTTACTTAAGTTAATAATGAAACACTTATCTGATTAACTGTTACTTGGAATCATTTTCCCCATATCTTTTGTGTCAGAGGTCATTAAGAAAGCATCCTGAAAAGCGAAAGGGGTGGAGTCTGAGGTTAAACTCCTGCTTCATTACTGTAAGTGTGATTGTGCTGAGATATTCAGATGAACAAAGTTTAGTGTCTGTTATGACAGAAAATAATTAGTTGTGATCTAGACTGCAAGGATCTTGACTTAAGTCAAACTGTTTATCATACCAAGTGAAATCATAGTCTCATTGAAAACTATGGCAAAGCTCCCACTGACTCCAGTGGGCCCATAGTTTTCATCTGTGCATTTTAACCTTGGGAACTCTGATGATGCCACCCCCACCTCTAATCATGCATGTAGAGTTCCTTGCTTTTCTAGGACTGCAGTTATTATGTTGAGAATAAACGCTGCAAACCACCAGGAAATGGCTGAGGGGCGAAAAACAAGGGAAAGAAAGAATGCAAAAGTGTTGGAAGCAAAGGCTTCTGGAAAGAGAACACAGGATTAAAAATCTTTGGAGAAAAGATGCAGTAGAAGATAATAAAGAAATTAGAAAGGAGAGAGGGAATGAAAACAGTAGAGAGAAGACTGTAACCTGGAAGAAGGAGGAGACTTTAAATGAGCCTTGAAAGCAGGCAGGATCAGAAGGACAGGAGGTAGTTGAGCATTCAGTTCTCATGCTGCGTGTAGGCCGGAGCATTTGAAAATCCTAACACTTTAGCAGGTAAAGCTACTGCACAATGATAGTAAAGTTTATGTTCAATTGTTCTGAGCTGCTTTTTAACATTCACAGTGGCACATCTAAACAAATCATCTCACTTTTAATGAAAATCGCTGTGATGTCGATCTGTGCTTTGTTTCAAATGTTCTTGTTAGTTCCTCAATCAATGTACAAGGCAACATTTTCAAGTGCATTAAAATGAGGCTATTTACCACTGTTATGATAATGATGGCTTTGTAATGTCTAACAAATATTTATCCAGTTTGTCTAAATCGGTCAACACAGTGACATTTCTAAAAATGTTTGTAGCAATTTTAATAATAGAGCCCCATATTGTATGCCAACTCCTTCAGATTTTTCTCCAAGCCTAGACTGGGGCCAAACTACTACCCATGCTGAACTAAGGTATGCTTTTTAGTATGGTTACTAGCATGTATTGTCATTGAACAGGTTACCCTCGTTTTATATCTGAATTTCACAAAGAGACACAGTTGATTCTATAGAAATAATAAACTCCAGGGTTCACAGGGTGTGGAATACTTAATTTTGACATCAGCACAGAAGAGTTCATACTGATCACCTGAAGAATTAGCCTCATCTGTTTATTGACACCGAACTGAAGATGAGAGAGATTTTGAGTATCAGGCATGAGACAGTAGAATTGGAAGGAAATATACCTGTGGAGAACCACATCATAAATCAAAGCATCTTCATCTCCGCAAAAAAAATCCTGTTGTCTTTGAACCCACATATCTTGTGCTTAATTTAACTTCTCTTGAGGAATATTTTTGAGAAATGAACGAAGTCCAAAATAATGATCCATTTTCAACAGAATTTTTCTTTTTCTCCATTGATCTATTTTTGTAGTATCCTTCTTTCCAATGTCTTTAGAAAGCAGTCTATTAGAAAAAGAAACAAAACTCTATTTACAATGTCATCAAGTATTATATCGGTTAAGTCAACACAATTATGGTTATGACATGGTGAACTGCCAGAAAGGAGCAGTCTACTTATTTACTACTAAATTTGTTGATTCAGTGAATGCTAAAGCTGTTCATTAATTGTTCAGCATAATATTTGTTATGTACTCTGGAATATGTCTAAGAGGTAGGAAGGAGAGGAAAGAAATAACAAAGCTGAGCATAACTGTTTCTCCAAAACATTTTAATCCTAAAGAGTATTTTCACTTGAAACCAGGTACATGTGAAGTTTGTGTTCTTTACATGATTTGACTCCACAGAAATTATTCTTCATAATTTTATCTGAGGTCACGTGTTCTTCAATATATTTTATGATTCCTTCTATATCCCTCCTTTCAAAATCTCTACAGTTCCTCTACCAATAATAATTCCAGATTTCCCAGCACCTCTTCCATAGTTATATTACTTGAAAATATGTCCACTGGTTTCTTTTCCAAAGTTAAACCATTTGTCTTTCTGAATCATTTTGCTTTTCCTTGAGACAAAAAAAAAACACCACCCCCCCCCAAAAAAAAGAAAGAAGAAGAAAAGTATAAAAACGTTTCATCTCAGTCATCTTGTCCTTTATTTGACACTACCCGTTCCTCATCTTTCTGGATTTATCTTGGGGTGGGAAGACACCAGTGTCTGCAATGACACCTTGGATCAGGAAGGCAATATGATGTAGTAGTTGCACTAAAGTTTGGGTTAAAAAGAGATATAGTCAGTAGGTGTTCTGTCCTTCATTCTGATTTCATGTGGGTTGTTCCAGGACAGTGATATGTCCTGAGCTGAGTCAGTACTCTCCAATAACCTTCACTTTACCAGTGTATCTCTGGGGTTTTTCCAGACCTGGATCTTAGACCAAGAGTAATGGCAGGGCTGCACTCTGAGGTGGGTGGACATACTGCTGTACTGTTTCATCAATACATCTTGCTATTCAGAGGTGGCAGTTTATCATGCTCCATCTGATCTGAGTCACTGCTTTGAGGCAAAAGGATTACCCTTAAGTAGAGCCACCAGCATCTTAGCCTAGGTTGGTACTCTGGCCAAGAAATCAGACACCATACATTCCTTTCCTAATCCTATGAGCTGGATGGTCCCTTACCAAAGAGGTGTTTAGAACAATGCTTACACCAAGGTGGTTTTGTCTTTTTTTAAACCTTCATAAATTCTCTGACCTTTCTCTATTTTGTAAAATATCCCTGAGTGTACTTTACTGTACATTGATTTTAATAAACATTCTCTACAGACCAATATGTATAATGTTGGAAATGGTATAATACAATTTTCCTCCACTGGAATGGTATAGAAAATTGCGCATTTTATACTGACATGCGCCACATCAATAATACAGTTTTTATATCTTATTTGTAGCTATTGATCTCAACAACATAATGAAAAATTGATTGCAATGAAGTGCACTACTTCTTAAGTGTAAATTTCAATGTCAAATTATTTTTATCTATGCTTCCCAATTATAAATTAAGCTTATACATTTATATATGTTTGCTTTTACAAAACTCTGGATCAGTAAATTAGATATGACAAGAATCTACTGGGTCAATAGAAACCTTGTTGCTCTCACTAAAATATGATTCCAAAATTAAATACACTAGTTCCCTTTCTTCATTATAGAAAGAATTAAAGTCTCTGTACGTGGTATCACCTTCCTGGGCAATTTAACAGTTTGAAATAGGGTCCTAAATCTTATGGGGATATGGGCACACAAAGTATTTTATTTTGTATGGGAAACTACTGAAATTCATGCACTCATTCTGAAACCTACAAGGCAAAGTAAACAAGGAGCGGCATATTCTTTTGTTATCTCTTGAGACCTTATTATTTTCGGGGGAAAACATTTGTGTTTCGGAAAACCTTACGTTATTAGAACTGATAAAAAACGAGAATGGCTTCCATACGTAGCAAAGGGGAGGCATTGGTTTCTATTTTTTTGCATTGTAAAGACAGAGTAACTATTTCCACACCTTCTCCATACCCTTTTGGGAAGTTCAGACTGGGAAATTCAGAATATTCTCCTGCTGGGTAACAAGCAGAGGTTATCTCCAGAGAAAGCTCCCTCACTCATTCTGCTTTCTGGGGACTGGACACTTAATGCTGAATTGCTTCTGCTTGTAGAACTGCTGGGAAAAATAGCAGAAATATTGCTGATTTAATTAGACACACTGCACATTTCATAACCAACAAAAAAAATTAGGTGCCCAGCTAAGCCAGTCTTTTATGTTTCTTCCACTCAGTGAATAGAGATGGGAACCTCTGAGATACTATGATTCATCCCTTCCTAAGACGATGAGATTGAATCACCTTTCAAAAAGTGTCTGTCACTTTGCATTAATGATAGAGGCAGCAGAAATGGTTAGTTCAGATTAAAGCCTGTATTTTAGGGCCTATGGTTGGAGAGGATGAATCTCTCCTTAAGGGTTCATACGACTGTAACCAAATGTTGGCTTGCAACCATGTCATAGCATTGTTCAACAACTACCACATATTTAATAAGTTCCGTTATCTCACTGTCATAAAAGTAGATTTTGGAAATGTTTGTGGGCCTACAGATGCAAAAAGGAGATGAGTGGTTTTGGGTATTTTTTGGATACCAGTGAACAGTGTCCCGGTTCTTCAGTTTCTCAGTACAGAAATAAAAGCATCTTCCCAAGCTAGTTGCAGATGCGGTGCTGGCTGGGGAAGGAAGAGGAAAATGTCTAGGGCAGATGATCTGTAGTAATCTGCATTTTTTAGCTCTGCCAATAAAAGGAACTGGCCCAATACTTTTGAGCCCTGGGGGAGCAAGTGAAAAACATTGGTGCCCAAGTTATCTTCTCTGCCATTTTGTCAGTTCGAGGGAAGGGGGCAGCCAGAAATAGGCACATAATATATATCAACTCCTGGCTACGTGGCTGGTGCCACTGTGAGGGGTTTGGCTTTTACGACAATGGGGTGTTCTTCAATGACTACAACATGCTAGGGAAGGATGGAATCCACCTGACTAGAAGGGGCAGGGGAATCTTCAGCAGTAGTCTGGCTAACTTGGTGAGGCGGGCTTTAAACTGAAGGACTCGGGGGGTGGGATCCATTATGGAAATGCTCACACCAGCACATCAAACAGGGGAGTAAGTCAGGCCAAACAGTGTGGTGACAAATGTTCCTTAGCTGTGTCCCAAGAAGTGAAACAGAAGAGCAATCACCTCAAGTGTATGTATATGAATGCACGCAGTCTAGGAAACAAGCAGGAGGAACTGGAGCTCCGTGCCCACTCAGAAGGAGTAACGGAAACTTGGTGGGACAACTCAGATGACTGGGAGATTGCAATGGACAGTTACAGGCTCTTTCTTAAAGACAGGCAGGGTAGAAGAGGGGGAGGAGTCGCACTCTACATTAATGAAAACCTCAAATGTATCAAAGTGAACTATGGTGATTGCAACTGCTCTATCGAGTTCCTCTGGGTTAAAGTCAAAGCGGTCGCTTCCAAGCAGGACCTCACTGTGGGCATCTTCTACTGACCTCCTAACCACGGTGACAATGCCAATGAAGCAATACTTAGGGCACTAAAGCAAGCTTCTGGCCAACAGAACCTGGTCCTTATGGGTGACTTGGACTACCCAGACATCTCCTGGAAGAGCAATACGGCAACTTGCATGTCATCCACCAAGTTCCTGGAATGTGTAGAGGACTGCTTCCTCACACAAATGTCAGATATGCCAAACAGGAATGAGGCACTGCTGGACTTGCTATTCACAAACCAAGAAAACCTGCTTTGTAATATCTCGGTTAGTGATAGCCTTGGCTGCAGTGATCACAATAGTGTGGAGTTCAGGATCCTGCTGGGCATGCTGAAGGTCAGTTCTAAGACAAGGGTTCTAGATTTTAGAAGAGCAAACTTCAGCTCACTCAAAGCTCAGTTGGGAGGGATCCCGTGGGATGCTTCCATGGAAGATAAAGGAGCTAGTGAGTGCTGGGACCTCTTCAAGAACTCTATCTTGGAAGCAAAAAACCAGTTTATCCCCTATAAAGGAAAGGGAAGTAAGCAGAGCAAGAGGCCCCCTTGGCTCAACCATGTGCTTCTGGAACTACTCAAATCCAAAAGGAAAGCATACCAGAGATGGAGAAGTGGCGTATTATCCATTGAGAGCTGCAAGGGCATTGCCAGAGTGTGCAGAGATGCAGTTAGAAAAGCAAAAGTCCAGCTCGAATTTAAACTGGCTGTAGATGACAAAAATAACAAGAAAGGTTTCTTCAGGTATGTCAACCACAAGCAGAAAAAGAAGGAAAACACAGGCCCACTGTTAAACAGAAAAGCAGAGTCAGTCACCAACAATGCTGAAAAGGCAGAGGTCCTCAACACTTTCTTCACCTCTGTCTTTACCAGCACTGTTGGGTTCCAGGCTTTGGGAACAAAATTGCCAGTTGATCCAAACATAGACCCACCATCAGTGAAGGAAGAGTTAGTACATGAATTATTACAGCAGCTTGACCCCTACAAATTGATGGGCCTTGACACCATCCACCTGAGGGTGTTGACATCATTGTGAGGCCACTGTCCATAATATTTGAGAAGTCGTGGAGAATGGGGGATGTCCCAGAGGACTGGAGGAAGGGCTCAAGGGAAGATCCAGGTAACTCTACACCCATCAGTCTTACTTCAATCCCTGGGGAAGTTATTGAACTAATCCTCCTGGGGGCCATCACAAGTCAAATGAAGCATGTAATTGGGAAAAGCCAATATGGCTTCACTAAGGGCAGATCGTGCTTGACAAATCTGGTGGTCTTCTACTACAAAGAGACTTGCCTGGTTGACATAGGGTGGGCAGTGGACATTGTCTACCTGGACTTCTCCCAGGCTTTTGATACGGTTCCCCACAACATTCTCTTGGAGAAATTAATGTGTTATGGCCTAGACAAGTGGTGTGTGCAGTGGGTGGGGAACTGGCTGACAGGCCGCACCCTAAGGGTGGTGGTAAATAGCTCTTTTTCAAACTGGCAACCTGTCACAAGTAGGGTCTCCCAGGGATCAATATTGGGCCTAATGTTACTCAACATCGTCATAAGTGATCTGGATAATGGGATCGAGTGTAGCCTGATGAAGTTTGCAGATGACACCAAACTTAGTGGGGAAGTAGACACTCCAGAAGGGAGAGCTGCTCTGAAGGAAGATCTGGATAGGCTGGAAGAGTGGGCCAATAAGAACCTTATGAAATTCAACAAGGACTTGCACCTGGGAAAACATAATCCAGGAGTGCAGTACAGACTGCGATCCACCTGGCTGGAGAGCAGCTCTGTGGAAAGGGACCTGGGGGTCCTGGTGGACAGGACGCACAACATTAGCGAAGTGTGTGCTGCTGCGGCCAAAAAGGCCAATAGGATGGTGGGTTGCATCAAAAAGGGCATCACCAGCAGAGATAAAGAAGTCATTATCCCTCTCTACTCAGCGCTTGCCAGGCCACACCTGGAGTACTGGGTACAGTTCTGGTCCCTGCTATACAAAAAGGATGTGGACAGGCTGGAAGGGGTCCAGAGAAGGGCCACCAAGATGATCAGAGGACTGGGAAGCCTGCCATATGAGGATAGGATGGGAGAGCTGGGTTTGTTCAGCCTTGAGAAAAGGAGGCTTAGAGGGGATCTCATCACCATGTACCAGTACTTAAGGGGTAGCTACAAAGAAGATGGAGACTCCCTTTTTACAAGGAGTCACATGGAAAGGACAAGGGAGAATGGACATGGATTGCTCTTGGGGAGATTCCGATTGGACACGAGAGGGAAATTTTTCACAGTGATGACAGTCACCATTGGAATAATCTCCCCAGGGAAGTGGTTGACTGAGCCACATTGGATGCTTTCAGGAGTCATCTGGACAGGGTGCTGGGCCATCTTGTCTAGCCTGTGCTCTTCCTAGAAAGGTTGGGCTAGGTGATCCCTGAGGTCCCTTCCAACCTGTGATTCTGTGAATACCTGGAGATAATCTCAGTCATAATCTAGTGTTCAGGATCTTTTTTTGGTTTTGGTGTCCTTATTAAATAATACAATCTCTCTTCTTCCACATCTGTTTCTCTTGAAGGGGGTATTGGTGTTTGCCTTCCCCAGAACAGGTGGGTTGGTTACATTTGTTGTGACCAGTTGCTGAAAAGAGGGGAATGAAGAGCTGTTTCACACACTGTGGTACAAAGAAAACCTGTTTTCCCATATGTTTGTGCCTCATGCTTCTCCAGACAAAATGTTCTTGACAGTTAGGACATTAAAAATACCCCTCTCCTATAAAGAATCTTTCACTTTCATAAAAGTTGAGTTCATACTGAAGTCTGTTCTTTAGTAGTAGTATTCATAAGGTCTCGTCCTTCTGTTCAGCTGCCTATGTTCATGTCATTTGTTGACTGGACATTAGAACCTGCCACTCTCTCAAATTTGGTTGATATCTGTCATGGGTTCAGAACTGATTGGAAATCAGACTGAAAGTATGACTTGATCATGGTGGCCATTGCCTGCAGGAAGGGAGTGCATGAGTACCTGATCTGAGATTATGAGAGACAATTTCCCCATTCATAGCACAAGCCAAATTTTGTTACAAGCTAGCACAGATGAAGTGGCTGTGCTCTCCCAGGTCAGACAGGTACTCACTTTGACCCTGCCCTCCAGTGGGCAGTTGGTCCACAGGTTTAGGATATGCTGACAAGAAAATGTCAAGCACTAGTTCAATGAAGGCTGGCTTTTATTGTTTCCATGCATTTGTTTGAGGATGGAGTTTTACAACTTTGCAACTCATTTCAAGGTATCCTGAAGCAAACGTCCTGTAAATTTGCATATTTCATGACTGATTTTTAAATACAGCCCACATAGGAACTTAAAAGCTATGCAAATCTTTAAAGAGAAGATGATGATACTCTTACCAATTAGATAATTATTGTTATTATAATTACTGACTAGCAATCAATGAAGGCTTCAGTGTGAGCTGGACTGCATGAAGGATGCAGTGGCATACCCATGTAGGAAGAGGACTTTTTGCTGCCTCTTAGAGTCCTGTTCTTCTTCCTATAATACAAGGGTATGAATAAACTGTGCACCTAAATATCTTCTTCCTTCCAAGAAGCTAGTTTGAGCTGTACTTCCACCCACATATACATCAGCCAATAGGGAAAACTTGAAATAAATCACAATGATCATATCATGAAAGCTAAGATAATTTCCACATGACTCTTTGAAAGCTAAGTGTGTCATACTGAGACCAGGCTGAACAGTGTTTCCATCACCCTAATTAACTTACTGAGGTTTCAAAGCAAAAAGCATGTCAACACAGCTGTACAAGGGATGAGCACATGTGAGCAGTTGGAAGAAATATAAGATTTTAAAAACAAATAAATGGAGATGGAAACTGAAAAGCTCCAGAAAGAGGCCAAGGAAAAGCTACTGGACTTAACTGAGGAGATGTCATTTGCAATACTGTACTATTGACGGATGGAGGTCTAGAAGATATCTAAAGTACAGTAAAAGCAAAACACCAAACACTGAAATAACTGTGGAGATAATAGATGTGATGAAATCCTGTTTGTAAAAAGGTAGTTATTTAAATGGATGTTCCTAAGTTAAGTAAGGCTAAAACCAGCAGTTGTAGTCAATGCTTCATTACTTGTTATTTATTTTTTTAATGCAGGCTAAGCCTCTTGAGAGAGCTGACATCAGTGTCCTGCATCACTTGACCATCTGAGAACATCAACCAAAGCTCAGCAGCAAGACTGACACCTGTAGCATCAAGGTCCTCTGGGAAGTCTGTTGCCCATGTGGGGGACAGAGAAGTATGGAAAGAAATCTCCAAAACCTGGTAAATTTGTGGTGAACACTGTCAAACCCCAATCAGAGCAAAGAACTGTTAATTTACGCTTCTGAGAGAAAGTCTCACTTTAACTCCCTTAGCCTTTTTCTAAGGCAACACCCCTTGGATGTTATGATACAAGCACTCATCATGTCTCCTCAAACTTTCCATTGTATGCCAAAAGCTAGTGACATACAATGAGCTGCTAGAAAGGGTGTGAAAATGTTGCCTTACACATCATCAGATTACATGGAATTTGAGTTCAGTTCTTAATGAACACAGAAAAAAATATACAAACAGTTACTGTGACTATTTCACCCACAGAAAAATACATTGATCAGGCATACCTTAGCAGATGCTGGAGAATTCAATTCCCTGTTCCCTTATTCTTAATGAAAAAAGATGTAACCTAATTCCTACTAGGCAAACCATGGCTGTGTTGGTGTTCTTACTGCATGGATAATGGGGAATAGGTCTGAGAAGTCTACAGAAATTTTTTTTAGCCATCAGGAAATGTAATCAGGGTACTCTCAGTGTCTGACAGAGCAAGAAAGAGAAGGAATAACTTTTTTTGGCAGCTGTGATACAGTTCTAACTTTTGGGCTGGACATTTCAATTAGTTGCCCTTTCATTATTTTCATGAGTCCTTTTCAGTCCCTAAGGGGCATATTTACAACAACAGATTAAGAAATCAGTCAAAGGAAGTACACAAGCTAGCAGCTGAGTGACCATTAAACCCACATTTTGCATATCTAGGCACGCTTTACATTGCTCATATATTGTTATATTGCACCATTGTATGTAGACAGCCACAGGCCCTGGCTGAAATGTTTTAAGAGTATAGTCACGCTTCCTTCTGGTTTAGCAGTAGAAGCAGCTAATCTGTTAATGAAGTGATATAGCTGGAGCCAAGGCAGTGGCCATGTAGGAAGACCAAGAGCATTCTATTGTCCTGACTGAAGGAACTAAGTGATTCTTTACCCAGCTAGGGTAATCAGTAGTTACAGCAAAGTTTGTCTACACCAAACGCCAGCAACCTACATGGGCAAGTGGCAGAAAGTTTTAAAAATTACTTGGTTCACTGCAATTCCCCTAAAGGAAGTCTAGCATTTGTGCCACCAACACCAGGCAATGTTATATCTGTGTAAAGTTCACCTGCACAACTTCATCTGTGTAACATAGGAACACCTGCTCTGGCCTTTTATCCTAGACATCTCCAGTCAGTGGAGAGAGGTAAGTACCCTGGAGGATCATCTCATCCTACCTGCTTTAGTACAGGATGGATTGCCCTCGGGAGGCATTGTCCTATTGGTCACAAAGGGCTTCTTGATAGCTATTAGAGACCAGATGCCTCATTATGCCTGTGCTTTAAGATGTTTTACTCAAGCTTTAATACAGGGTGTTAATAGCCTTGATTCAAGATATTCATTAATTGCTGCATGGCATTTCTAGGTTGCCAAATGGAAGTAAAATGTTATTTTCCACTGGCCTTACCTTTAGCATTCACTGATGCGATCTACACATCGTGAATAGAATTCTACTATACTCTCTGCTGTTTCGACGGTACCAAGGAAACCCTTTTGTCTGTTGCAATTAGTTTGGCATCATTGTTTCCCACTGACATAGCAAATCATTCAGCAATTCTTTCCCAGGTTGTCTTTCCACATCAACATAAGTAGTAGGATAAGGGAAATGTAGTGAGTTTCCAGATTTAGGTTGTAGATATAGGACTTGGTGGAAACTATTTCTGTCCTCTCTTGCTCTGATACCCCCTTTAGGAGAGGTGTGACTGTTGCTTTGTAGGACTGCAACTGCAGAAGGAAGCATTCCATGGTTTTACAGTCAAATACCTGATCTAATTTAACTTAATATAACTTAAGGAAATAGGGAGTCACATAATGACCTTCTATCCTTGTTGCTAATTTTTAAAACAGGGCTAAAAGGAGTCACCTTTCCTAACAATATGCTGCAAAAGCTAATTCATATTTTGCAGAACCTTTAGTTGAACTTACTAATTTTACTTCTAGAATTTCAGATCTCTCTTCACTTGTGTATTAGCTCTGTTGCCATATATTTTGATGTAGCAAATGTCATGTAAGTAAAAGAAAATGGGTATTTTATTAAGGTGACTGGAAAATGTGATCTAGTACTTACTGGGGCTATATCTGGGAGTCTCTGAAACCTCCTGCAACTCAAACCTCCTTTTTCCTCCTTTTGGGAATTCTTTTTAGCACCATTTTGTTTAGTTTGTATAAGTTCAAGTTTCATCAAAGTAGTGTTTATTTGTGTAAAACTGTACACCAGATGTCTGCAACCATGAAGCCTATAAAGTATTTTGTTGCCAATGTGACCCTGGTGGTTTCAACAATTATAAACTGAAGCAGGTCTGTTTACATAAGGCTTTAATGTTAAACTATATGCAAACATAACTATGTGGACTCAGAGTGTCTAAGACAGACACATCCAGTTTCACAAATATTCCAGCAAATGAAATCTTAGAACTTGTAAGCTACTAAGTATAGCACAAAGAACATGAAAATCACGATGCAATAGTACTTAGCACTTTTATATATAGCACTTTACATCTTCAAAGTACTGTGCTAACAATATCTAATTAATCCTCCTCAACTAATTAATCCTTTCCAGATCAGGAAGCTGAGACACATTAATTACAATTATTATTTATGTACTTATATAGCACCATAGGTGCACATGCCACTTTACAGATTTATAGACCAGTCCCTCACTATTGTAAGCAGCTAAAATTTGTCTTTAATACTAATAGGAGAAAGTTCATGGCATGCAATATTTGCAGGGAATACTTTCCCTGGAAATGTTTACAACTGTGTACTAGATTCTGCCATCAGATTTGTCCATTAAAAAAACAGTAAAAGGTAGCTGGATACAAGGAGCTACACTGAAAATTTTTTTTTTTTTTAAGAAAAAATGCTGTTTTCAAGAAGGTTCATAAAATGTTAAATCCTCTCAACACATGAGTTATCAACAATACTATCTATGATATTAGATTTTAATGCTGTGTGTCTCACCCATTACAAAAAATGAAGAAGATCCTGGAAAAATTAATGGCTTCATTTTATGGACAAAAGGTCTAAATGTTTATGTTTGCAACTCTTTTATTGAAAGATAGTCCCAGTTTTCTCAGATTTTGGGTTATTGTACTGGAGGCCTAGTTTTATGCATAGTGCACAATTTCCCCATGCAGTACATGTTTATAAGAGAAATGATTACTTTATAAAAGAAATTATTACTTAATCATTACTTTAAAAATTACTTAATCTGTAGCACCAGCGGTTCAGTAGAAGCAAGTCTAAAATTAATGATCACCCAGTTCCCAGCCCATTGCACGTTCCCTTAGATGAAGGAATATTATGGGGAAAATAGAGAATATTTTAATGGTGATCAGAGTATGACCTATATCACCATATCCCTATTCAGTTTTTGTCTTATCCAGACAGTCCTTGTTACTAGCAGGACACCATGCAAAGAAGTTCAAGGGCTTTGTCAAGGAGAAGCTCTAGTAACCAAATCTTATTCAGGAAAAACAATTTTTAGTAACTGGCAAGCTGGTCCAAATCTGAGCAGATTGTTCCTTGAACAGCAAAACGTTGTTCTAATAAACCTAGGACAAACACCCTTCAATGTTTAATGGATGGTCTAGAAATATCTTCACAAACAGTCAGAAAAATGCATGTAAGGGAAAGTAGTTTTCAGTCTGAACATGTGTACTCGTATCACATCCTATGATATTTACTGCATCTTAATATCAGACTTCAAGTCTGTGTTTGATGTCATTCTATGAAATTCTTCATATCAAGTGGATGGAATAAGTCTTGTCTTTTAGAATTTCCTAGGTCAAGGGGGTTCGAAAGTGTATGGCTTAGACCTGAGTGAATAAGTTGTAGCAAAAAACTTTTGAAAAACTTTGGGTTTTTATATTTTTGTATTGGATATTCACTATTCTAAATTATTCACTGCAGTTCTTGGTCTGACAATTCAGAAGCAGTTTGTTATAAGTACTGATAAACAAGGTTCAGTTTTTGAGAACCAGTTTGCTTAGTTGTGACTAGCTATACTGCTTCTACATTGTAGTTCTTGACCAAAAGTGAAGAATGCATTTCAGGTTTTTTTTCCCCCAGCTGAAACTGTAAGGGTTATTTAGGTAAGCAGAATGTAATTTCCTGAACTGGCATTTGTCCAGTATATGTGGTTTGACCTACTTCTAATGGAGATCTGTTTATTTAAAGTAGCAGGGCACAATCAAAGACTAAGTGTATTTTCAGAGAAGGAGGTGAGGAAGTGAAAACAGGGAGCACCAATAAAGAATTCTAATCAGGAATGAAACACCTAAAAGTGTATTGAAACAGTGTTCTGCAGTGCTTCGATTAATCCCAGGCTGTTTTAACTCATGCAACTGGTACTTACAAGACAAATAATATGAGCTGACGCCAACCAGTCTCATGCTTTCATTAGGAGAAGCCATTATTACAGAGTGCTTCAGATGTATTGAGTGACAGCGAACTTTCTGCTCTCAGGGTGTGGTAGTGCAGTGCTTAGTCTTCCCATGGGCTCAGGCACCCAGGCTCAAGCCTTGCTTTAGGTTTGTGCAGATCATCCACCAACCAAGTGAAGTATAAATGAGTAGCAGATTATTGAGGCTGGGAGTTAAGTGTTACTGTCTACTTCTTTCCTCTGTGTGACACTGGCTAGTTAAATGGGAATGCCTTAAATATTAGAGTGTGATTGGCATCCTCGATTAACCTCTTCTCTAGGCTTCTAAGGCATCCAGTTTGGAGAAAAAAAACAACTACTGTGTTTTCCCACCTACCGCTTTAAACCCTAATGTTTCAGCAGCCTCAGTTAAAATTTACATTGCTCTGGCTTATCGTGGACCTAACTTGAAGCTCAGTAACTCTTTTACTTTGATGAACTTTCTGAATGACCAAAAAAACCAACACTAAGGAATGCATAAATACTCCATCCCTGCCCACTCCCCCCAGTAGCTGAACATACAAGTGGGTTTCATCGTCATCAGGAATGAAAGTCCTTACTATTTCCTTAAGTTAACAATATATTTGATGCCTTATATTTGACAAGTCACATTCTCTTTTGTACACATGTTATTGCTACTGCACACTACTAGTGATAGTATGCGAATGTAAGAATGCTCACCAGTCCGAGTCATAGATCAGATTAATCTAGCTGTGTGCTAATTACTTCTTTGTTATTTAACTCTTCTGAAAGCAACCAGCTATTGCAGGATGAGTTTCACTGAAAAAATCTGAACAAACTGAAAGACAGCCACAAAACAAAGTGTTGATTATAGATCAGTGCAGGAACTAAGAGACAGCTTTACTTTAGTCAGTGACTATCCAGATATCTGTCATGAATTTGGAGCAGTGTGTCTAATGAAATGTGGAAATGGAAGAATTGTATGGAACATGACTGGAATTTGTAAGGGGTCTGGAAGACAAAAGAGTGTGTAAAAATGCATATTGCACTGAGATTAAGGCCAGTGGCTGAAGGATGGGTACAGAAGACTAGGGGAGGGAGACAACAGGTGACCAATTTAGAATTGTAAGGAAGAGAAAAGCCATTACTGATTTGTGTAATTAAAGGTGACATGGGGAACCGTCAGAGAAGGAAAAAGTCCCTAGCCATATGTTTAGGGTGATGTAAGACTGATGGAATGAAACGAAAAAGGCACATATAAAACAAGTCAGCTTTAACTTGTACTTGAGACCAACACAGTGTTATGTTCCAAGGTTAAATACCCAGGGGTGGACTTCTCTTGCCACAAGTGAGCCATCTCAATGAAGTTGACTCATTCACTCCAGGGGAGGAGTTATATCAGTGCAAATGGTGGAATGATGACAGAAAAGGAGTTTCAGAGAATCTGGTCTTTTTCTGAGAATCTGCTGCCTTTTTCCACTATCAGTCAGGTGCTGTATATGAGACTTTTAAGAATATATGAGTACAATGATCCTCTGAAGATGTCAGGTGGAAGCTGGGTTTTAAGTTGTTCCTTTCTTCCTCCTTTCCTCCCCTCTCTCTTCCTCTCCCTTCCTCCCTGTCTCCCCCTTCCTCCCTCCTCCCTTCCTGTCTTCCTCTTCTCCTTTCTTTTCCTTCCACTACAGGCTCACACTGTGGAGTTTTTGAGCGGCATGGCAACATATCATCAAAAGCAGCAAGCTCAGAGAAGGTGCTCAGGTCATTCTCCCAACCTGCTCAATGAAACCCACTAGTTCCTGTGCACTACTTGCTGACAGTAGCTGATTCTTTGTTGATAAAGAAGGGTCAACATATATAATCAGATTTGTGCTATTCCTTCCCATGATCAAAAGGAGGAGGTTCCCTCTCCTCTCATTTGAAATCTTTGCTGAAGTACACAGTCAGCAAACCTCCCTGCTAAGTGCCTCTACAATTGTTACAGGTTTGCAGATTTTTTTCTTTCCTCCCTCTCCTCTGCCACCCTAGATAAAAACTGAAGCTGATGGTTCCTATCAAAGCTCATCCAGGAATGAAGCTAAAAGGAAGAATCTCTCTCTGCATAATTCCGATATTGATGAATTAAGGCTTAAAATGCCTTTTGTATTTCAAAAAAACATTCAGAGTCCATGCTTAAAATCGAGATTAGCTCCATCAAGAAGCAGTAAATTCAGCAATAAGATTGAATCTCTGTGGCACTCAAAAGACAAGATTCAATTATATTCTGTGATCTTAATTGAATTACAAAACCCCCCTCAAAAGTAATGACATTATTTTATATTTTCCCCAAGCCCAGCTTACTTGGATTGAAAAGAATTAAATAAGCTATGGTTTGAGAAAAATATGTTTGTTTTTGCTGCCTAATAATTCACAGCTTTGAGGAGAAGCTAATATCCTTTAAGTAAAAGACTAATATCTGTCTCTGGAAGTGCTTTTTTTGACCCATCTGGTTTGTCAGAAAAGTCTCCTACCTCTGATATTTATACAATATCATGCAAATGTCAAAATCTGAATGTCATCTTCAAAGACCCTTTTATGTCAGGCAACCCCTTTATAGGGAAAAAATAAACAATTTTATGTATGCATGCTTGATGCCAGTCCAATTAATAAAAGCCTTTTTTGCTATGCTTGGCTACAAGCAAGTTTCTCTTTTGAAAATGAACAGAGGGAGAATGAGATAAAAGGTCTGTATTGTTTCCTTGCAAATTTTACAGTTTCATTTTTAATTTGTGTTTGGATGTGAGGATCTTGGTGCAGATGGTGTGATAGTCCACAGTATGTTCTGAGAACCTGAAATGATAACAAAGATATGCAAATTGAGAGGGTGCTTTGGATGAAAGCCAGGATATCCAATTTCACAATAGCTGAAAACAAATTGATGTGCCCAGCAAACTACTCAGAGTAGCACTAGGAAATGTAACAGTGCCAAAACAAATTATATTAATGACCTGAGCAGTTTGTTGAATTCTATTGGCTAGCTTAATGTTGGTTACATTTGTCTGCGTTGGCACTTCATTTACTGCACAAAACAACTTTTGTAAATGAAAAAAACCCCAACAAAAAAAAAGCACTTAATGAAAAATCAATCTTGGTAATTGCAAAATGAAGTTATAAAAGAATTATTTTTGCATCTCAGAAATGTCCGGCATATTTCACATGAAACAAATTGAAAAAGTAGATACTCTTGAAATTCAGAAATAAGAGTTGAAATTATTTCTATGTGGAAACACAAATCTCATCCCCTTTAATGCTTCAATCTAGATCAACATTACATTTAATATTAGGAAAACAAATGATAAAATTTTGATTATTTGATAGAGACGCCTAAAAAGAGATGCTTTCAAAGAAAATATTTGCCTGTAAAGCCTCTTTCTGTAGTAATTCTGAAACAGTAGTGTTATTCACATTTTTGCCAATGTTAAAGCAAGAACCTGAGCCCTTGGCTGTCATTTCTGTCTTCCCCTCCTCCTTTTATTTAATGAAAGATTCCTGTCTCCAAGCGAATCACTTTAAACAGACTTTTAAAAATTGTCCTCTCCTAAACTGTGTTTAAATGGATGAGAAAAAAAAGCCTGCCAAGAATATTTGTAGTTTGACTACCCCTTAACAGTTCATATATTTTTACATGAATAGCTTCTTTCTAGTTAGAATGAGAAAATCAAAGACACTTTCAGTTTTCATAAAATCATACTAGCAATGCACTGAATTGCATGCACCTTTCATGTTTTTCAGTACTCCATATTGAATAACATATTTTGAACTACCTGGATCCATAATCTGAATCTTTTTAAAGCCTGATCTTGGATTTGATTCTAAACATATGAAAAAATTGTATTTACTAAAACCACAACTAAATCAGGCCTAGTGGTGGAAAAAATAAACTGAGATTTGATCTTGCTACCCCTGCAGTCAATAGACTACCTCCACAGCTGGCACAAGAATACCAGAGTTTCAACGGAGAAATACCAGTCTAAGTCACTAAGACACCAGTGAACTGCATATTTTATTTTCATTTCCAGACATGCCACTAATCCTTTGTTCATCTAAAAAACTCTGAGGGCATTTCATAAAATACTACAGCAAAGTAAAAGTAGCAGCAGATGCACCTGCCCCCCCATTAGGTACAACTGTAACTTAAAGGTGTTATGAATTGGTATCATATATTAAAATACGAAGCAGTTACTTATTGCTTGCAACTTTATTTTAATCCATCACAAAAATGAAAACAAATACTGGCACGGAATTCATCAGACATTCAGTAAGAAGAAAACGTGCCTCAAGTCTTAAATGTCACCTATTATATATACACTTGTCTTTGTCCTAATATCACAAAACTGTTCTTGCAAAAAGCACTTACATCCATATTTTGCACTTTTGCTGACTTTAGCCTTCCCAGTACAGAATTTGTACCTAAAAAGTAGGTATTTCAAGACAATGTCAATACACTAATTGCAGTTATTGTAATTTCATAGATAAGCATAAAAAAAGACCTGCAAACCCAACCAAACGTATAACACCCCCCCACACCCTTCCCCCATCCAGAAAAACCCCAACACACCAAAACCCTTGGCAAAAGCTTTGTTTGCTGACATTTTGTTTCAGGTTCTTCTCTCAAAATTTGCATCCAGGAGGATCCTTCTCCATGGATGAATTCGCCCTGGCTGGCAGAGAGCATTGTTTCAGTGGGACCTGTAGCACCACTCCTGCACTTGGCCTGAGCCTGGAGGTGTTTCCCATGGGACATTTGTCATGGGAAAATTCAAAGGGGAGTGATGTGGATTGGGTAAAGAGAGCTGAGAAAAAGGGAGAAAGGTCCTGAGTGACCTACTTGGTCCTTCCTTGGTCCTGAGGGACTTAACTCAGAAAACATAGCCCAGGTATACAGCTCCTGGATCCATGCAATCGGGGAGTCTGTGGTTAAAGCTGATAGTCACAGGGTAGCTGCCTCTTTGTATGAATAATCAACATGTTCAAAAGGCTTCATGGCCTCCCCCTCAGAAAAGAAACCCCATCCCTGTGACTGGATAGCAATCACATGTCTTCAAAAAAATGTGTGGAAATGACCCACATCCATTTCTTAAGCTTTCTCCTCTGCTTATGTTAACCAGAGGAGATGATCTGGCTCTGTGGTTTTTAAGTCATCCAGCATTCAGAACAATTCGTTGAGTGAACATGGAAGATTTTAGAAGGTAGGCTAAAGGTTTCTTTACTTGGTGCCATGTCTTGCATGAAAATGTCAAAGTTTCCTCACAGCTGGTTGGATGGGGGAGATGATAACGCAAGTCAGCCTGGGAAGTCCCTATAGGCTTAGATGACTGATCCACAGAGATGGAAGACAAATTATATTTTTTTAAAAAAACACCTCAAGAAAAATGCACATACTCTGTTTAGCATGAATCACTTTTTTAAGACCTGTGTCTCCATTCATTTTGGTTTTCCCCTTATCACACCAAAAGCTCATGTCCTCCCGAGAGTATCTGTGCAAAGGAAGAAGTGGAGTAAAGGGAATGGAGAGGTAAGAAACCCATAGAGTTTACAAGCTTTAATATTGTTTGCCACTTTTTATGTAATTCTGTAGTTTTTTATAAGAGCTTTGTGGTTTTTAGTTAAGTAAGCCCCAAAGGGCTAGCCTACCTCCTTGCTTCCAGAGATGCCTGGGTTACCCGGCAGTAGGACCAGTGCAGCGAATCCTGCTGCCCCGCTGCAGAGCCAGCTTTGCAAAGCGAGGCTGCACTCGAGCTGCGGGTGCTGCCTGGAGGGCAGGTCTGCGAGACCTCCTCATGCAGCAGGTTACACCTAAGCACTTCTGGGACCTGCCCCTGTTGCAGAAGGTGCACATCAAAGGGCATGTCCCATCACAGCCGGTGGAGAAATGCCTGTTCCCCACCACAGGCACGAAATCAGGTCAGAGAGCGACAGCTCCAGCTGGGCCAGCTCCTGCTTTGCAGCAGCGGGTTGCAAAACCAAGACCAGGGAAACTGGGAGCAGCTCTTCTTGCAAGAAATGTGTAGTGTCTCTTTTTAGCTGAGCGCTCTCAAGCCTGAGGTGCCTGTTCCAAACACTCTCATCTCCCACTGACTTCATTCCTCTGCATTACTCCCACACTCTCCTCAGTAGGTGTGCAGCACTGTGCCATTTATATGTTGCATACAATGTGTCTGAGAGTAGAAGTTTAGCTTTTCTAATTAGGCACCGTGCTATTTTAAAAACCTTTTTTCATAGCAAGATGAAGGTGTAAGTGCGAACTTGACGCACATTTGTCAAAGGAAATAATAATAATAATAAAATCCTCACAAAGCAATTAATAGCTTTTATTAACTGATGTATCTATGTAACAGCAAAGTATAGGTTTTAGATGAGCCCAGAAAATGACCCTTGGTAAAAAGCTCACTAAAAGGAATACCTTGGAGCTGTCCATCAGTTGCACAGACGCACACAAATCCTGAGCAGCGAGGCAATGTTCTCTCTGTCTTCATGCATAATACATACAAAATAGGTGAAGTGGTATGTAAAGTGAATTTTAATTGGTTATAATTGTCATTTCATTTAGTAGAGTATTGTCTGGAGACCAGGATATCAATTAGCACTCTATGGACTCTGTTACTTATGAAAATATGCATATATAGAGATGATGTGCTCTAGCAGCAGATATACTTTAATTAAGAAAGTGGTACAGTAAATTAAAGACCTTTAAAGTATTAATTAATTGGTGTATAGATCAGTTCTGAGTATCAACTTGCTAAAGTTAAAATCACTGTATCTGATTTAAACAAGATAAGAAATGTGTATTCTGTGTTGTTACTAGCTTTTTAAAGGTGTTCATCGCCAGAATCATGTTAGCTTAAAGGTGAAATGTATCTTTTCTCTATACAGTGCTAAAGTTTTATCCTAAGTCAGAGCTGTTTAAAATTATCATTTGTTCATACTAATATATCAACCAGAAGAGTTTTGTCAGGAGTCTTTATCCTTCTCTTTTTATATATGTCCTTCATATTCCTTGGTATTAATAAACATCCCAGCATTAATAAGGTATAGAGAAGTGATTGATGTATTCTATATTATTAAATTGTTGATAACCAAGGCATCATTTGACTTTTTTTTTTTCCCCTTCTTCTTCTCCTTTACCATGGGGGATGAAGAGGGACCTGTCCCTTTTTAACCACTTGCTCTGAATGACTTTTATACCCAATATAAGTGAGAAAAGAGGATGAATGTCACCTCTCTTCTCTTCCTCCTCCTGCCGATGCATACTCCTTCTTTTGATTGACAGCTACTAATAACCTTCCTGCCCTAAGTGCCATGGAGACACTTTATTAGGACAAACAGCCAAGGAAATCTAGGAATGAAGCCAAGCCTGCAGTGAGTTATTATCGGGCTTGTATTTATCTCAGCTTTGTAATTTTTTTCAGTGATATGCAAATCCTGAAATAGATCTTCTTCTGTTGAAGGACAGGTCCCTCTGTTAATTGATCCACTGAGATTCAGCCTAACCTCTTTTAGCTATCAGCCAGGGAAACAGGCTACATAAAAGAGTCTCAGTGCTGTATACAGTTCACATAATTCAGTGTGCATTCTGCAAGGAAAACTTCTGCACAGAAAGTGCATTTTTAGTTCCTGAATGTATTTTACATATCAGTGTTATCTGCATAACAGATCAAACTGATTTGTTTATTTGTTTATTAGATATGTATGAGGGTGCACTCTGATAATCAAATGTGATTTCAGATGGAGCTTTCTTTCTTTTTGGAATGATACACCACAAACATGTATTGTAAAAACACATTAAATGAAATTCAGACATAATGAAAATGCATTTGTTCAAAATCACCTTTAGAAAAAAAATGCTACATTACAGAAACACTTTATTACTGAGCAATTTGACTGTTTGGGAATTAGCAACACAGTTGCATCTCCTACATGCCTTGAGATTCTGCAAACATTTTTTGTTTCTTTGTGGAGATTTGCAGCAAACAGGTAACATTGTTTCAAATACATCTTTTAATAGCATATTAATAACAGCAGCAGGATGGATTTACTTTTGCTTAGTCTTTCTATGGGGATAGGTCCATTTAGCAAGCAATTCATTTGACAGAGAGCAGAATTTGTAGGAAAGGGAAATTTTCAGGGAAACACTAATAATAATAACAATAACAATAATAGTAGTATCAAAGATTCCAGAGTATAAAAGGATCATCAGACAAAATAGGTATTATTTTTATATTTACATAGCATCTCCCATCCATAAGAATCTCAAAGATCTTCATCAACCCCTAGCATAGTAACACCAGTACAAGTATAGCTATCGTTGAGACAAGGAATATAGCCCTGAGAAGGGGCAAATGTGCAGCTGGGTTCAGACTCTGCTGAAGAGTGAACTGGGATCAATAATGCTCACACAGTGTGGACCAGCTTTCATTTTGACACCTCATCTAAACCACAGCAACGCAAAGAAGTGTGGGGGAAATCTATTACCAAAACCTTCCCAATTTCTCAACCTGAGAGACAGAATGATGTGCAGTAATGAGGTGTGAGGCATGAAAGCCTGTGCTCTAATCCCAGTTCTGCCCACCAAATTATGTCATGGCCTTGAGCAAGTCATTTCACCTCTACTGCTTTAAAATGAGGATGATAAGCCTTACAAGGCTCAGTCTATGATTCTTATTCACTAAGTGTTTGTAAAGTCCTTCCAGTATGTGAAATACTTACGCAGGTATGAATAATTTTTGTGAGCATGACCATAGTACCTGGAGAGGAGAGGTCCTGAAGAGGTAGCATTATTAGTGTTGGCAGGAATGCAAAGGAATCTGCATTTCAACTTAGATCAGAACCTGGACCTCTCCAAACACTGAAAATTATCATTTTCACAGCCAAATTTCATACCTTGTTCCTATGTCTCCAGTAAGGTAATGGGAGAACTAGACAGGAACATCTTTGCATGATAAGGAGCTGAGATCTAGAATCAACATCCAACTACAGCACTTTCAGATATGCTTGAGTCCTGCTGATTTTAGTGGTATTATGGTTTATTCTTATAGCTGATGTGTTTAGGGCTGACAGGGATGGAGAACACTGAAAATCAAAATCCGACTTCTAAAGTACTGGGCTGTTCTGGGGGGTTCAGATGTATCTTCAAACTTTAATGTGCTGTTGAAAGTCTAGCTTTTCCGAATGAGGAGATTTGGAGATAGATTTTACAAGTTGAGCTAACCTCTGCTCTACTCCCTCATTCTTTCCACTTCTCCTCAAATAAACTTCTATCAATTATTGCATAGAAGTCAATTCACCAAACAAATCTGTGGTTTGCAAAGCTCAGTTGTTTGTATTCATATCTCTGGTGGTGCAATGGCAGCTCTAGATAAAACGTCTGTATCACATTAAAGGTATGGTACTACAGCTTGAAAGTTGTTAAATACTAATGGGTTGTGCAGATGATTACTAAATTGACATTGCAGGAGTTTACTCCTTTGCATTTTTCTGGTTAAGGAGGTCATTCCTGAGTAATGAAGATGTGAAATTAAATTATCACTCAAGTCCTCTTCACATTTCTCTCTCTTTTTCTGCTCTGCAATTTCACTCTTCCATTTCCTCTTTGGTCATTTACACACTAGTGTGTTAATGGTTTGGAGGAAATGTCTAGTAAATGACATCACTTCAGGGGCTAGGCCTCTGCGGAGGAGTAAATGCATCAACAGGAGGTTTTACAAGATTTTAGAGAAATTGCGGAGGGGGTGTTTAAGTAAAAGCATTCATGTTGCATGAATCAGTAGCAGGTTCTAGTAGATTTTCTCTTCAAAAAAAGAGCTTTGAAAGTAGATTTTCAATCTACTGTTTTTTCGACAGGAAAAAATAACTATAGAGAAGAGAGACCATAGCACTTCTCTGAAGTGCTAGTTTCTTAACAAGCTTTTCTTTTTGTGACTTCTGTTTTGTTTGAATGAAATCGATCCAGCTGAAATTAGCTATGTTTTTATGCCTAAACCCAGAAATTTCACAAGATTTTCTGGAAGCAATTCTTTTTTATGCATGAAATGACAGTAAAAGGAAAGCATCTCACATTCTGAGAAATTTTTAACTGGGGGGTTTTGTACAGATATATCAGGACAAGCAAATAAGATTGCAACTAAAAAAATACACAAATAGAAAGTCGGTAGCTTAGTATACAGAGAAATCATAGTGTATGTACTACGATAGTACTAAAAGGCTACTCTAGGAACCTATACTTTGTTATGTTAAATGCTACAAAACCAAGGAATTAATTAATTGAGTTTCACAACCTGATTCTCTGGGGAAGGTGGTTTATATATTTGGAATCCCTGTGTGAGAGAGTAGGATTCTTCCTGTATTTCTCTTTTTGGTATTTGGTTTATTGCAAACTAACTCAGATAATCTGTGATAAAGGACAGACAGTAATTTTTATATATATATATATCTCCCTCCCTGTCTGTTATGTACTTAAAATGTCCCTCTGTGTATACACATATTATGTGTATGTATATATTTTTATATATACACACTTATACTTGTGCAGACTGTATTTGCTACCTTATTGTAAATATTAAATGGGAATTTCATATTCACCCTTAATAATAAGGTGAGGTTTTTTTGGAAACAGTTGGCAAGGCTCTCCTGACTTCTCTGGGATCACAGTTAAGCCAGTGTTAAGTGTTTTTGGAACAGCCCCTTAAGTGAAAGAATATTATGACAAAACAGTGCTGTCTTTAGAAATGTACTAATAAATAAAACATTCATTAATCAGGTCAGCTAGGGGCTATAAGCATGTAACAACTTTTAGAAGAGATCAACATCTGAAAAGTCACTTTTTCTAGAAATTATAAACCTCACTAATTTTATGTTTATTTTACTTGACATGTGGAAAGCTGGGCAGGCATACATCATAACACCACCAGAGTTGGCCCATGAAAGTAAATAGTTTTATCGGTATTGGTTTCAAACCTAAGGAAGTGCCAAGGAAAAAGGTTGTGCAATTTAATCTGACCAAAGCAAAACATAATGGGTTTTTTTTTGATACTGCCTTTTATTTTGTATCTCCCCACAATAATCTGAGAACAAGGAAACTGTCAAAAAAAAGGCTCTTTTAAAACCGAGGACATCAGAATAAGCCTAGTCAGCTTTCCTTGGTGGACAAAGTGAGAGCGAAATGTTCTAATCCTTAAAGTGTGAGGAAGTAACGGTTTCTCAAAGTCAGGGCAATACAGCAGGTGACAGAGAGCACATAGCCTACAGGCACGTCTATAGGCCATTCCCAATTTTCTCACACAGGCTGTTAAAAGGATGTTTTATCCTGAGGCAAAGTTACACTGAAAGAGTTAAAAAACACTTTAGAACATCAGATGTCATGTCATGGCGCTTCAGAAACACTGCTGATGTGTTGCAATGCATATAATGCTTTTTCTTCACTTCATTTATCTTACCTAAGAAATCACACTTAAGCCTGATCCAAAGCTTGATTCAATCCTCAGCAATTTTCCTGGTTAGTTTTTTTTTTAAAAAATACTATTATTTTGTTTTAGCACTGACATCAGTAAGCTTAGACTAAGTCAAATAATTTTAGTATCCCAAACTGACAAACATTAAAAATATTAAAATGCCCTTCCAAATTAGGAATAACTTTGGCCCATTATCGAGCAGTTGAAGATTGGCTTAAGTCCATTGAAACCAATGTTACCACATTGATTTCCATCATCAGAAGTGCTGTCAAAAGATATTTTGGGGGGAAGGAAAGGAAGAAACTAAACCTAAGAAAAAAGCAGATAAACTAAAATGAAAACAGCTAGCATTTTCACAAAATCTAGAATATATAAAAAGACACACAGATTCTCTTAATCTAAAACAGCAGGTAACTAACAAACATTAAGCTGATGTTTGAAGTTCTATAACTGATGACAGTGCTAAAATAAAAAAGTGAGCAAAAAATCTTGTTTACTTCAGGATAGTATGACCCAAGACCTTTCCCTGCCCTTTGAGAGCATCTCTATGCAAGCATCCAGTCAGAAGTCTGGCTGAAAGAGCTGTGAGGAAACAGGCTAATGCTATTGACCAACCACTATGTCTCACAAATAGGCAGGAACAAGTTTTGGATCTAAAATAAAATAGAATCTGTCAGAATGGAAACAAAAAAATAATTTAGTCTCTGTTTGCCATGCATTTTACAATCTTGTGCAAGCTGGCAAGAAAAAAGCAATGTTCTAGCTGCCTGAGCCTTGGAGTAGGCTAAGGGGGAGTCGCCCTTGTAAGAACAAGGCAAAGCCGAGTGCTGTTATTATTCACCATCTGAGAACAGAGGAAACCTGGTTACTAGTCCAAGAGGACAGGCTATGGAGGGAATGATGCCTGAAGCAACTGTTGTTGCTTAAAGCTCACCCTGAACAAAGCAGGACTCTTTCGAGGCTGACTTTTTGATTCCTGACCCTAGTGAGTTGTATTCATGTAGTCCTGAGCTCACAGATATGTATAACATGCACTGTCACACCCTGTTAGCCAAATCACAGTGGTCAAGCCAGGCTTTTTGCCCAGAAGAATTTTGCTGTTTGTTACCTCATGGCTTTTGCTAGACAGAGTTTTCATCCTGGCGAGGAGCAGTGAGGAACATCCACCCAGAGTTACGTGGCATTCGGAATCACAGAACCATAGAACCATTTAGGCTGGAAAAGACCTTTAAGATCATCTAGTCTAACCATAAACCTAACACTGGATGGGAGTTGCATTCATCCAGATGTCAGTTCTTAATATTTCCTCTTCAGACCTTGTGGATGGGTCCTCTAGTTGCCCATATATAGCCAGAAAATGAGGACAAAAATCTTTGGAAGTGTCTCCACACACAAGCCTGACCATTTGAAGGTGGTCTAACTTAGATAAATATTGGTATCTTTGCTGACACTGCCAACACAGTTAATGCCAGCTCCAAAAGCCCTATTTAATGTGAACATCTGGCCCATTACGTAGCTGTTAACTGGAGTGAAACCATCATACATGTTCCGTATAAACAGCTTACTGCGTCACATAGCAACAGCATTTGATTTTTAACAGTGTGGGTGCTTTCAGGCTGACCCTTTCCTCAGAACTCTTTCCCAAATATTAACAACCCCTTTGGCTTCTACAGTTCCCAAGAGTATCTCTTCCACATGTTATATAACTTGTTTAGTTTAAGATTTTTCACTCCACACAGCAACCTTAAATTGCTTTCTCATCTGCAGCTGCACCCATCTTGTTCATCTCAGTAGCCAGAAACAGCAAAACCTGAAATACAAGCACATTTCTACAGAAAAGTGAGAATCCCTCTGGCTAATCTGACATGTTCCATGTTGGATCATCCTAGCTATTGTATACTGAAACTGTCAAAAATCACAGTAAGGCCCAAATATATACAGCTTCTCCTATGCTGGACCCCCTATCAAGCCATGATTACTGTCACGAATTGGATGAGCTACACAAGAGAGGAGGGGTCGTTTGGGTTTTGTTACAAATAACACACCTGTCAGTGAAGTGAAAGGCATGCCACATCCAAAAAGGTGATGTATGACATGCTTTTCACTTCACTAGGAGGGATAGAAGAACAAATAAACTACATATTTCAAATGCCTCCTCTTCCACTCTCAATTTGTCTAAGCGATTTCCTTGCTATTGTTTTCCACAAGGTGCTCCAATCAGCAAAGAAATTGTATTTCAGTCTATTTACAAAATGAAATGTGTTGGCTGCTGTGCAGTTCTCACCTTTGAAAAATACCAATTAATAAAAGCTGATATAAATGAATCTGACTGCTGTTGTTAGTGGGGTCTACAATGGAGTCCAAGCCTACAGCTGAGCATTGCAGATCTGCAGGAGGAACCTGGAGTTTTTGGAAGATTGTGGCATTGGTGCACATTGCAGACACTGCTGGCACCAGAAAAACCTCCCAGTCTTCTGGCAAGAAGGCTGTGTTGTCTCAAAGGCTACTACACAAACTCACTCACTCTAACCCCTTGGCTTCTACCTCCATTTTCCTCCCCACCCTCCTTAGCACACTCTGCGTACTTTTTGATCGCTGCTGTTATTATTTTGTGAAAATCAATGTAGTTACCTTCAGTACCTTAAGTATTTTACTAAAACTCCCCAAAATATTCTGTTCAACTGTATCCATAATTAAATCATCTAGGTTTCACCTGAGGGGACCAGAAACAGATGGTTTGTTTTTAAACCCTTCCTGAAAAACAAATGCTTACTGTGGGTAGAAAGGTATGAGTCGGAAGCTGCAAAAACCCAGTTCTGATCCCTGGGTTTTGTCCTCTGTTTGGTAACTGTCTTGCTGTTTGCAGCAGCGTATTCATTCTGAAAGTGATATACTGCTTTTGAGTCAAAGGAAGTTATAAAAGGAGCCGGAAATATAGTGGCTCAGTAATACCTCCATAATTAAAAGTTTCACACTGGATTCCATTATAAGTATCATATTCACTCTTACGGCTTTGCATAGGAACAAAATTCATGTCTACTGCCAGGGTACAAGGAGGAAAGTTTCTGGCAAATATGCAGGCCATTTATCAAAACATACTCAAGGTATGCAGGATTACAAAACTGTGCCAGAATACTGGGCTGCTAAAGCTCTGGATAATGATTGGAAAAGGATTTTTTTAAAATAACAAACAAACAAACAAACAAACAACTGATTTTCAAAAAAGAATCTTTGAAAAATATTATCCTACAGATAGCTTTTCCTAGATAATTACCTTGATCGTCCAGCAACACAGGCATGCTCTTTGTGGGGGGATTAATTTAGCTGAACACTCTAGAGGTTCAACCTGGGCTCTCTTTAAGCACAACAGAAAGAATTGGGAACACAGAATGTGCAATCCATCTAATCCCAAGGCCGACATCTACAAGAAGTCAGAGAACTCACCAAACCCATTTGTACTCTGGGTGGCCAGATCAATTCAATGGGAATGCAAGCCCCAAATGAGTAATAGGTGATACCACCTTCTGCACTGGAGCCGAGCTTGGTGTACACGGGGATGGATAACTGCCATGCCCAGGGAGGCTTTCCTCACCACAGTGCAATTTGGCCTACAATATAGGTCATCACCTCTCCATTTTTCTCCTTTCATCACCCTAAAACTTCTGTGCACCCGCCACTCAAATATATAATGATTGTTTACGAACAATTATCCTCAGTGTGACAGCTATCAGGGGCACTTCATACATGGCTGGGAACTTCTAAGAGGCAGCTAAAGAGAGTAAAGAGCACATATGAGGTACAAAGAGTCTGTTACCTTGGGAGCAATCACTACTAGCAGGTCTGAAGTTACCAGAGCTGTGGCTTTCACTGCTTTTCTCACACCCACAGGCTAGGAAATAACTAGCAGCATTGGCAACACTCCTGAAAACTACTGGCTGACTAGTGATGATCTTAGTGTTTTAAACATCAGTTTCTGTTTAATGAGTGTCCAATTTTTGTATATACACCTGGTAACTATTTAACAATGTCTGTATTCAACCAGAGTGAATTAAGTCTCCCTGCTGCAGGCAAATACATTTTAGGCATTTCAGGTAGGATTCATATGCCAATCTGTAGCCATCTAGAGCATACGCAACCTTAGAGTGTAGTAACTATCCTCCTCCATCTATGGATGGAGGGAAGAGAAAGAAATAGATTTTTCATGCTTGATTTGTTATCCTAGAAAATTACCTTCAAATGGGTTGAATTGTCTTCATGTTTTTGACGGTAAAAGGGACTTGGATACTCCAGCTTGTGCCTGCAGTTGGTCACAAAACAGAGGCCAGTGTCAGAGAGGATGAAACCCAACCCAGAAGTGCTAATGACCTCTCAAAAACCTGAAGAAAACAAAGGATTCCCATAGAAAATGATATTATTCCCTGGAGCTATTTTCTCATTGAAAATGAAGCGCCACGTGCTAACCAAATATATTTTTTACCTCACTATGCCCAAACCTACTCATTTTCATGAAAATGTAACCCTGATCAAGTTTATTAACCTGTGTAACCCATGTTAGTAGTGGTTAAAAAAGGTAGTCTAACCTAATCACCTCAAGTTTCAGAAAGATCCATTGGTCATTGCATTTTTTTCTTAATTCTCAATTTTCATGCTTTCCTCATTTGAACCATTTTCACATTTTATTTCTTCATTTACAGCCCTTTTCTCGTTTGCATTTTCTCTCTTCCATGCAACAGAGAAGTTTCTCATTTACAAGCTGACACCTGTGGTTTTGAATAGCACCTTTTAATATAAGTTATATGAATGAGATGTGCTGCATGATTTTTCAGTGTACCTTACACAATAATTGACCTCACATAGATTATCAGTTATTCATGGCCCCTTGCCTTGAAAAGGGTCCTAAACAGCCAACCACAATTTAAAGGCATATTATTCTGCCTTAAACACATTTATTCACAGTACCTTTCACAAGTTATTGGCCATTTTCTTTCCCAGAATTAAGGATTATTGAAGCTTGCGCAATGAGAACTTTGTTCTTCATAACTCATCCTCTTACTTGCTTATGCAATGAAGCATTATAATTTGAAGATAGTTGCTTCAGAGGACTTATGACTTCACTAGCTGTACAAAGATGAGGACAAAGACAAGTCAAGAGGAAGGAAAACATTTACAACATAATGAGAAGGTAAATCAACTTACATTTGCTGCAAATAGGTTGATGGAAAATATCACTGATGTTCCCTTTTAGCTGTGAAGATGAGGTGCTTCTACCACAGTACTTTATGTGGTCTTTTCTTTGGGGTTGAAGAGCCCAGACACTGTATACCTAATTTCTGATCTTTAGACAAATGTTCAAAGTTGAAAAAAAAACAGGGTAGGGAGTGGACTTCACCATAATTTGTCTACCCAGAGCTGTGGTGGGGTCCACCACTAGAAAATTGTTTCAGGGGCTGAAAAACTGCCCAGACCCTCTGCTAAGGTAGCTAGAGTTATGCACATCACTGTATTGCACCCTAGTTTCCTGATGTAAGAGAAGGGAAGTAATACCATCTACGTACGGGCGTATCCAGGATGGCAAATGAGGTGTGAACTGAGAGATTATGCTCTGGAAATGATCCTTACCGGGTCAAAAATCATGTCAATTCTGCCATCAAAACATGTCTGAGAGCTCCTGGCTAACAAAAGCACAAGGAATTGCAGTGCCCATTGATATGTTCAGGGGTTAACAGTGTGCTTATTAATGTCATCCTGCTTACTCCCTCGTGTTTGTGGGGTCTTCCATACTGACCTTTTGCAGAGTGCTTTGAGATATGCTAAAGGAAAGAAGCAAGAATTGCTAATTATTATTGTTACTGATGGAAGATTGCGATAAGCTTCAGCAGTTTTTGGATCAAAGCTTGGATTACTGAATATTCTGTACAGACTTTCTTACTCTCTCTCCACTTGTAAGAAGTATATGTGTGCATACATAAACAACACCACAAAGAGAAAGGTATGAACTGAAACCGGAACAAAAATAGCAACTTCTCGTGTTATGTCTATCTCATATCCTTGGCTGTTTTTGTTTAAATGACCCTTATGTGGTAGGATAAGAAAGAATAATATATGATTAATTTCTATTCTGAAGCCTTGTTTGAAAGGTGCTTTATTTGCATTAGCATTCATAATTACTTAATGACAAATCAGATATGGTTCATTGCTAGTAAGTGTAGAAACATGTTGTCTGAAGGATGTAGTTTAATTAGTATACTCCTAAAAACGCGTCCCTCATGACCATTGGATGTAATCATTATTTTATGTATTTAACTGTGAAATTTATGTTTACTCAGCAGGCTAGAGACCATCTTTTTTTTCCAAAGCTATTTAATGCAATACATTTAGGCTTTAAAGGAACACACAAAATCTCCCCAACAGCAGGTACTAAATAAATAAAAAAAAAAATAAAACAACTATTATTGCAATGAAGCAGATATATTTAAAAAAATATATAACCAACATAATATTGCATCCATAAAACATAACAGGAGGGATACATATGCAGGGAATCTAATTTTAATTCCTCAGTTAATAACTTAGACAGAGGAGATGCACATTCTCCTAGATCAATGAGACAATTTGGGCATTCTTTTATTGTTGATTAGCGGATCTGAAAATGACCTCATTTCAAGGGCATCGAGCGATTTCTCTTTCTCTGTGCTGGTATAACACAAGTGAACACTGTGAACGCTTTTTCTACCGAGGCTGCTGTAGAATCTGAGGATGCCCTTTCCTCGGTGACACAGAGGACAGTGACAGCAATCAAAAATCATCAGGACTTTGTATAGAGGTCTCTGAAAGCCACACAGTCTTTTCAACAGTAATCTCATTTTTCCTTAAATCTCCACATGGAAAAGGGGAGTCCTTCTTCATTGAGAATTTCCAGTGGGCTGTGGGAAACCAGTTACAGAGTCAGATGTTACCCAAGCTGTGAGAGTAACCTCCCTTTCAGCTCCAAAGAGGCTACAATTAGAAGACAATAATTTTCCTTTACTCTTCTGCAAGGCATATTTTTATTTGTATTTTTAGGATATATACTATAATTTTTAGGAATTTAGGATATGACTATTCCTGTTTTAGGATACATACTACCCGATATGTCTTCTGTTTTATTATTTTTGCTCCTGATTCTTCATTGGCTTCAGGCTAGGTCTGGTGACTTACAGCTAGGTGTCTTCCGCACCTGTCGGTACCAAACCCTTAGGTTTTAAAGTTTTTCCTTTTTATCAGGCTTTGCCTCTATGACTAGGCACAAGCACCCTAAAGGGGTTATAGATGTCTCTGTGCATCTTCCACCTCTGCTTCCCAACTACAACACTCACAGTATCTGGCTCCGCAGTGCAGTGCCTCCAGTGGTCTCCGCCTTGTTATTATCACTTGCCTAGAGAAAACCTGGGTGCTGGGCAGGGGTGAGAAGCATGTGCTTCTGCCTGAACATCCCCCACAGCTGGTATATCTGTGTGCCCCCTGACAAGTTACGTGATATGAAAAGAGGAGAAACATGGCTCCTCTCTTTCACGGATTGTCACTGGGGCTGTGTCTGCACATGGTATTATGAAGAGCAGCTCATGACACTACAACAAGTAATAAATGTGCCCATTAATCTTGGGTGGTAATGAAGAAAACAGTCAACTTTTGAAGCAACAGTATTGTGTAAAAATGACAGGATGTTTTAGTACTTACGTGGTCCACGACGGCCTGGTTCCACAGGGTTTGCTGGAGGATGTGGAATGCTTTCCTTTCCCTCTCCCCCTGCTGGACCTGCACCCATCCATGTTCTCCCAGAGGACACGGATGCTCTCCCAGGCTGCACTAGTAGTCTGGACCAAGACAAAAATTGATGTGTTTTCTCAAGGCAGCAAACAAGCAAATATGATAAACGAAATGTAAATTAAAACTAGCCTAAGTGTCCCTTCAAAATTACACTAACTGAAAAATGTAAAGCACACTCATAATCCAAAATAAAAGGTGTGTTTTGTGGGTTTTTGTTTTGGGTTTTTTTTTTCTTTGCAGTGCTCAGGAAATGTGTCCTTTTGCTTTGCCTTTTATGATACGTACCTGAAGTATCACGTAGCGAAATAGGGCATCTTACGCCAATCTCCACAAAGAAAACTCTGTAGGGAATGACACAGGGGCATTGTCTGAAGGACAATTCCTTTTATGATGAAAACAGAATTTAATATGCAAGAAAGTGCATTTCCTTAACTGAAAAACAGATTGAATAGCTGAAGCAGGGGTGTGGGGATGAAGACTGTAGCTAGGAATGTACAGGGAGCCTGTTGAAGGGGTGGAGGGCAGGTGGTACAGATTGGCAACATTGCAGGGTGTGGGCTGTCAGAAATCTGTATGGGGAGTAGTCATGAGGGAGACGAGAAGTGTTGCTCACACCGCAGAAAACTTTTTGAGGTAGAGGATGAATATCACGAAGATTCAGAGAAACATTTTGCCATAAAACTTTGTGCTTTTATCTCAATGCTCAGGACATTTTCACATTTATTCTTTCACAGTTTTCTTATTTATTTAAAAAAACCCCAAAACTTTAACTTCATCTGTTTTTAGGAAAAAAAATCAGGAGGAAAAATAGAAGGGTGCTGAAAGGCACCTAACCTTGTGTCTTTCTGTGTGTTCCTACACGCTTGTTTGGTTTAATTTTTTTCCATCCTGAAGTGGAGGAGTAGGGATCATCCCACACAACAGGAAATGTGCATTGAAACTAAAATGAGGCTGCATGTCATATGAGTTCAACAAGTCCAAATCTTTAATGGCAAAACATCAGCTGCCTTGCCATGGAAAATTTCCTGTTGTTAGAACTACAGGTTGTTGGTGGTGTTATTTAAAGAAAAAAAAAATTATTTTCGAACTTCTCATATGTCACTAACAATGAGGGAAATATTTTAAAGACAACAACCATGATCAAATTAACACAATAACACAGCTTTATGCCACTCATGCATGCATAGCAAGGAACAGTAAAGGAGATATTTTTAACAAATAAAAATTCAGAACTCTGTATTAATACTTTCTTACCTGTTCAGAATGATGTGGTTGTAATGAAGAAAAAAACCTGTTTAAGACAAGAACAGTACTTACTGCTATACTGACTATGAAATGGAAAAATTCTAAGACAAATTACCAAACAATGAAGGCATTACATAAATTAAAAGGTTTTTATCAATATTGCTGCATACTGAATAACCTGTCCAATTGAACCGAAGGTGTCATGTGACCAAAAATATTTGCAAAGGAAACCTATGTCATTATAGTCAGTACGTCTTTAGTAAAAACATGAAATCCTCCAAGATTTGAAACAACGGGATATTCTGCTTTGTTTCATCAAAGGTCCCTGTTCAAAAGGTGGTCTCTCTGAAACTGAAAATCATCCACTCCACAAATTTCATCCTCTGTCAATGTTGAAAGATAACTGATGGCAAGGGCACCTGTTGTATGAAGCAGATGTGGTTCTTGGTTGCCAGCAAAGGTTCTGCCACTGGCATGCAATGCCGTGAGCCTCAGGAACAGAAAGGAATTGCACTTTTGCTACTACTGTTGAAGACAATCAGTTTAATGCAAAGACAATAAAAAAGCATAGAGATAAGAATGGTACTGTTGTGGTTTACATGAAAAGTCTGTCTGGCCTTTGACAGTGGCCAACAGCGGATCCAACAGGGAAACTGCATAAGTGACACTTCTGCTCCTAGATCTCCCCACACGCAGCAACCTGTGGCATGGAGATCTCCTAAGTGAGGGACTGTGTATGCAGCTTGTATTTAATGGTCCTTCATGGACTTTTCCACCATGAAATTAAATTCCATTGTTTTCCCTATGATGTTAATAACTGTTAGGGAAGTAGTAAGACACACTACATGTTCCTTCTTTTGGCCACCTCGAGCAACTTGCCCACTTATTCATGTTGTTTCCTAATCAGTTATACATCCAGCAAGGCAAAGGTTTATTGAGTTTAGTGGGACCCAGATGAGATCCAGTGGCTCTCAGGGTTGTTCTTTCAGATCAGGGATTTACATGGAAAATATAACAATGGGAAGGCCTTGTATAGTTGTACAGTTCCTAGCACAGTAATAGTAAGTAACATGAACAACCTCTGGTCATGATTGCACTGTGCTTTGGTGTGTAAGAACCGATGCACCTTACCAACTTGTTCTACCTAGTTCCACTGCAGATGCTATTTTTATTAACATAATTGCTTTATCTTTCTTGAAACTTTCCAAGCAGCCCTCAATTATTATTCAATAATAGCATACGGTGGTCAGTTCAACAGGCTAATTATATGATGCAATGCCATAAAAAGTATTTAATTTTATCACTTCTACATTTGTTGCCTTTTCCTTTCACTGAATGCCCTCTGTGTCTTACTGTAGAACAGAGTAGTGAGGACTTCCCACTGCTTTTCTCTGTACCACTCATTATTATATATGTCATCTCCTATTCTTTTTGCTTCACACTAAATAATCTTAATCTTTTCAGTTTCTTTTCATGTGAACACTCCCTATCCAACTAATATGTATTTTCTGCCCTTTTTTAGACCTTTCTTCTTCTACTGTATCTTTCTGAAATGTGACTGAAACCCAGTAGAGTATTCAACATGAGGATGTAACCTCCATTTATAGAATGACATTATAATAATTCCTGTATTAGTCTCCATCCCCTTCTTAATGTAGCCTAACATCTGAGAACCTTATCAAAAACTGAAATGTGAAGCAATTAAATCTACAATACGTAAATCTGAACCTGACAGTTAGGCCTATAAGAAAGATATTCTTTATGTACAAAAAATAAAATTCACTCTGAATTACGGGAGCAAACAAAAGATGATGCATGGGAAGTGATAAAGAGGATTAATAACAAGAAATGGCTGTAAGACCTTCATCACAAAATCCATGAGCTAAATTCTGCTCTCCATTACAACCCCAATGGATACTATGAACGTTAGTAACCTGCAATTATGTTGTATAAAGGCTGCTGAGTTGCATTGTAATTAACATCCTTTAGGGTGACCACAGTAATTTTAAATGTTATCATTGAATATACAAATGAAAGTGGAAGGTGTTGAATATTCTATAGAGAAGTTGAAGCTGATGTAGGTTTTATATTTTCTTTTTTCCATATCACATTGTGATAAGCAGGCCCCCACAGAAGGATTTCTTATTCATAAAAGAAGTGCAGGCAGCCGCAACTTGAATATTTTCCAAATCATTTTTTCCAGTTTTGTCCAGATTTACTAAATATTAAGGGAACTACAGATTTTAAAATTAAAATGGCAATGATAAATATTATTATAATTACAGAAGTAACCCCTACTTGCACTGCTTAAATGGGAGACTGCTTTGCCTCTAGTAAACCTAAGGAAAGCCTCAAGGCTGATGTAAAACTGCATCTTCTTGCAGTGCTGTCGGCTGGCAGGAGTTACCAGAAAACTCATTACAGAGGATTTACAGGAGGGAGGCTGTAGTCCACCTATACCATATTTCCTTTCTACAGGGATTCACTATTCTGGAAAAAGCAACCTGTTTCTGGTTTGGAAACAATGAGTTTGCTTTGCACTCATCAAATATTTAAGGCATAACTCATGAAAGTACATTGGGAGAGTAAGAAGTGCATCACTGGTGAGTTACATGGTTGCAGTTCCAAGTTCTGGATAATGGTTTCAGTGGCTGAAAAGGAGAAAGACAAGTGCCAAAAGCCAAAGATTGCAGGGAATGAGGAATTTTAATACACCTGTGAGGTTCAGCTAATCCTTTGTACTTCACCCAGCAATATTAACAGTCCTCAGAAAGGGCCCAGTTATCCATGAATATCTGACTTTTGGTGCTGGGATGAATGGTGTTTAAACAGCCAAGCAATGATTGTTTGAACCTATATAAGTCTTTTCTGGTCACTTATGAGCTCTCTAGTGTTCTCACAAGCATACCAATTGCAGCAATATAACAAAATCTTATAAAAGAAATATCTATTAGACTAATACTGCCTAAAAGACAAAAGTATTCAGTTTTTCCAAAAGTAACCTGAGGAGCTGTGGATTAATTTTCAGCGGTCTTCTTTATATTGTTAGTTGCTCTTTTTATTTCTCTTTTAGTTATTTGTACTTTTGATGTTTCTTTCACAAGCACTTATGGTTGTGGATCTGTGTTTGTCCTTTTTGCGCTTGGAGGCCATTGCTGTGCTGCAGAGAATAACCCGCTCCTCAGCTCAGTCCTCGGCAGCACCGAGTACTTCAGCAGCACCACAAACAGTCTGAATCTCATCCCTTATACTACAGTGACATCTTTAAATGCAATTTGAATTGTGCTATAGACATTCCTTGACTTCTTGTTAGCCCTGGGTTTCTCCCTTGTACATGTACACAGAAAAGATTTCTTTCAGTATAAAAACACAGCAGCTGGTTAACTGCTTGACAGAGCAAAGCAGTGCTGCACAACAAATGAAGAAGTGAATATTTTATCTAATTGAAACATGAGAGTGAATTCTTCTGGTAGACAAAATATAGTTTTCCAAGTGGGATTTTGGCATTGGCATTGTCTAAAATTTCCAAACTTGTGAGAGGTTCCATAGGACCTATAATGTCTTCAAGCTGTCATAAAGGCCTTTTTCCTACTGTTTTTCCAAATATGGAAGCTACTTGGCCAGACTAAAGATTAAATTTATTTCCCAGATGGAGATGAAATAAGGCTCTTATCCAAGCAAAGTCCTTAAACATGCACACAGCTTAAACATGTGAGTAGGTCATTTGAAGTAAGATATTTCACCTGTAATGGGAGTAAAAACTGGAGTTCTGGACTGTAGATAATCTGCTCCTTCCTCTTTTAGGTAAATAGAAAAAAATCCTATGCATGCCATGTTATTTTGTACCATTAAAAAAAAAGAGAGAATTTCTAAGTACAAGTACAGAAATGTTTATATTTTATTTGCTTGAAAATGATTCCATCGGCTTCAAATGCAGGAATATGCCTTATAGCCTTTAAATAAAACTGCTGACATTTTTGATTGATAACTCTTTAAATTAATGACACATTTAAATAAATAGCTAAATTGCAATAGAATTTTGTGTTACATCTACATTAATAATACCAAATGAATTAGTCATGATTAATGTTATAAAGAATATCAAATGAATTAATAATGATTGGCCACTTATTGCAAAATGGGCAACACTTTACAATAAGTGGCAAATCATTCTTACTTCCTTTGGTATTTCTTGCAATAATTTTAATCATGATGAATTCTTTTGGTATTCAGGTGCACAGAATACAAGATTCCATAGGAAGTCCATTGTAATTTAACATAACCTTACTGAAATATTTCATTTAAAGCTTGCCAGTACATTTGAGGCCAGCTCCAGGCTGAACTTAGACAAAGCCTGAAGTGCCTATCTGGCAAAATGTAGCTGTCATGGGATGTCCCTCAGAGTCAGAGATGCTGGAGCAGAAGTGGGTAGGTAAGTAAGCCAGGTGCACAGGTGACTGAGCAAGCCTGTTCATGATAAATACCTTTTACCAAATCAAGCTTCAGATTAGACCTCACCTAGCTATGGTACCTTTAAGGTTTTAGTTTTAAAAAAAAATATATATATTAAAAAATTATTAATTATTAACAACAATGTATTCTAGTGTTAACGTCATTTCTAGTATGCAGTGACAGTCTCACACTGCCAATTCTCATGTTAGAGAAGTCTGTTTCCTGGGATTTCTCATCTTCTGGTAGAAAATATTCCCACTGCTGAGAGTTTATTTTTGCAGATATCTGTAGTCTTGATGCTGTGGTGAGCAAGGAAAACACACGGCCAGCAAAACAAAGGTTGAGTAGACTTAAAGGGGAAGTAGACTTAAAGTAGACTTAAAGGATGTTTTAGTTTTGGTAACAGAAGGGAAAAGAAGAAAACATGAGCAAAACCAAACTATAGGTGACTGTATGGTAGATATGCCTAGGCCTGCATGCATGTGCAACTGCACTGAAAAACAGCGCTTTGTAGAGAAAATTTTCCAGCAGAGATGTTATGTGGTTTTTTGAAGAATGTAAGTAAAGAGCACAAGCAATCAGATCAACACGTAGCTGCAGCTGCCATGTAGAAGAAATCAAGAATGGTTTGATATTTACTTTCTTGGAGGACAGTTTTGTTTGTTTTGAGCCCATGGGCAGCCAATACAGACAATGTCTGGAGCTGGGAGTCTTTCACTGGCCTGCAAGCACTAGTATGGTAACAGGCTCCAGCCTAACAGACATCAGAGCACAGGTTTCTCTTCACACACTGTGAAAACTATCAGTTAAGCTTTTTGTTGTTTTTTTTTTTTTTTTTTTGCGTCAATGTAAGCTTAAATACTTACAAGAAAAGGGATAACATTAAATTTTTATTAGAACTGTTATGGTTAGATCAACATTGTGCTGTTACTGAAAAGACTACCTACCCAGGTTGGTTTTAGACCCAAATTTAAGAAGCAAAAATATTTTGGCCAAACAAGTAAAATATTCTGTGACCTGCAGTGCCAATTAGTTTTATTTTAGTTTTATGGGTTTTCTCCTGATCATTTTTAGTGAGGTTTCATGACTAAATAGTAATAGGGGAAACAAACAAACAAACAAACAAAGAAACAACCCCCCCCAAACAAACAAAAAAAACCCCAAACAACAACCTAGTTTAAATTTGCATTATACTTTTTTTTTCCATTTTTTCTTTCTTTTTTTTTTTTTTTGGTTAAAAAATTTCATTTAGGTACTTTGAAATACACATAATTTCTGAGTTTATAACACAAATGGTTGTTGCCAGTTATTTACCATCTGAGTAGCGCTGAACATTGCCTCCGTGGTGATACATCCTAAATGGTGTATCAGAGGAAATTCCTCTAACCTCAGGGGAAACATTGTCTTTAGTACTGTAACTCCTGAGTTTGGCCTTATTCTGTTAATTAATCCTGTTCCCATCACAGTTTTCTGCCTTGGTCAGTGTCATTTTAAAAGGTATTTCTTGAGCAGTTCTGCAACTTCTTGCTGTGGACTGCTTTCCTACTGTTTTGGCTTTGCACAGCCAGTGAAAATTGTATTAAGATCTGCATTCTTAGTGGACCCATGTCAAACATCCTTTATGCGTCAGAAAGACACATTGTTGGCTTTGGTTTTCTTCCATTTACTTTGGTCAGTTGTACAAAACCACAAATAACTATGATCCTTATTTTGCTACTCAAGGGCTTCATCCAAACATGTGGTTTTTTTTTCTGGATGCAGCAATGGAATTCATTAAAGAAGAAAGCTGAACCTAAAGTGGATCCCTCAAGTTTAACAGCAGATGAGACAGAGCCTTTTGAGACTTTCTTAACCAGAAAACCTATAATTTCCTTAGAGGAATTTTGATCTCTGCTTTTCCCAAGGGACAAATTGCCTACAAACTCTGTCATAACATCTTTGAGTTGAAAGTTTAATATGTTTTGAAGGTAAGTCAATAGTTTGTTCTTAAAATCCTTAAGAAGCAAAAGAGAAGGGAATGGAAGGGACCTCCAATACACACCATACTTTTTTGACACTGATACTATAACCAGGTTTGCATTTGTTGTGGAGTTCTTATTACTTACATTGAAGAACTGACCTTCCACAAAATTATTTTTTCCTCCCCAAAAATTTATGGTCAACTACAATAGACATGCATGACAACATATAATGATACCACCAGAATGCAAATTGTATAAGAAGTTAACTAAATTCTATCACTAGGTATAAATTTCCTAGTCTCTATATCAAAAAGAGATATAAATGCTTCCAAATTCTGAGTTATCTTTATGTAAGTAATAAAATGCAAGTACTGCTTTCTTGTTTAAGCTCTTTTTTTTTTTATGAGGCTAAGAATCAGAGATAAGAACAGACCAACAGCAAGCAATACTTTTTATCCATGTTTTGTGCATACAATAATAATCACTTAACATGATAGAACTGTTATAATTAGTTCTTATACAAATGACATTTCCTAAAGGCAGACTATTTTTAAACAGATACCTAAATAAAAATGTGTGCACCTGCAAGCTTAAAAGGCCACTGCAAGCTATCAGCGTACAAACAAACCCTGTTTAAAACAAGACTGCACTCAGATAAATTCCAAAGGATAAGTGTTTTAACACCTGTAATGTATTTGATTTTGTATTTTAGCTGTTTTACTTGTTTTCTGTCAGAAACGTAGCTTTTTTTCTTCAATGAAATGTTTCCATCCTATTTATATAGACCACAATTAAATACTGGTTGTACATATGTACTTAGGCTGATCCAGTCCAGCAAGGAAAAATCAGTCAAACCAATGATCTCATGTCTAAAGTAAAGGATTTCTATTAAAGAAAGCTAGGAAACTATGAGATACAGACAGCCACACAAGTTTGGCTGGCATTTCTAAATGAGGTTAAACTCTTTCATTCTTATAATCAAGATATTTCTACCTTTTCTTGACACTGATGGAGTTTAGCTATCTGCCATGATGTTGTCTTCTTGGCCGGTACTTGTTGGAACTTCCTTCGTAGCCAATGATAAGACACAGTATTTTTGCAAAATGCATTTGACCCATTTCAGATTTTTACTTTAAGATTAAACAAATTAGGCTACTACATAATAAGTTTAAGAATCTCTTTTTTTTGTTTTCTTTTTCAAAACACAATACCAAGAGAAAATATATAACACTAATTATATTGTTCATGTTCTACCTTAATAGATATCATAGTTCTTTTCAGGAATTTTGAGAGGTGAATTTTTTTTGACACTTTAGATGAAGACTTGACATTTCTCAGACCAAAGGCATTAGTCTGTTGATTCTAAACTAAGATTACATTTGTTTCTTTAAAATATAGGCTAAGAAAATTTAAACTTTCTTAAGAGGACCACAACCTTTTAAGAAGGTTTAAAATATGGATGCTTTGTCTGCATTTGTGTAGTGTTTATTTTGTTGAACAGAGGTACTGCTGTATTTGTTCTGCTTTGATTGTTACATTCATCGTGAAAAGTTTGGGTTTGTTTTTGGCTTTTTTTAAAGTTTAAGATCACAGAAAAATTCTTCCTCCCACCCCTAATTTTTCAGAATCCAATTGAAAGCTAAAACTGAGAATTTTTTTATTTTGCATAACTTAAGCAAAAAAGTGCTTTGCTTCAATGGAACATAGGTGACCTGGTGGGGCAGCAGAATAATTTAGCATGCAGATTTTAGAAAGGAAGTTCTTAAAGGGAATATACCCAGAAACTCTAAAAATGTTAATAAAAAGTTCTTCACTCTAAATCACTGGTGACATTTGAGGGCAAAACCTTTTGCATTTTCATCCACCAAGGTCAGGAAATACAGACTTCCTGCCACATATTTCTCCCATTTCTGGAAGGAGAGTCTAAGAAATTATAATGCTCTTATAGATATATCTTTTTTTCATTCTTACTGCAGTTCTTATGAGAAAAAGAATCTTTACTAATAATTCACTTTGTCTGGCTCTGTGAAACCAACTAGTAATATCTCGTTATTGTTCTATAGTCTGAAAAACCTTTCCATCTGTATGCTTTTATATTTATTGTCCAACTGTGATTTGGGCCATTCATTAACAGAAGTATCTCTATTACTTTGACAAAAAGGTGATAACCTTGCCTTATTCTGGCCCAGCTATTTATTAATGACTCCCAGATACCATTTTCCAGTTCTATGCACTGCAGTATTTTAATTTGATGATACAAATTGGATAATACAAATGTCCTCGAACCATGCTTACAACTCCCAGTGATAGCAATGACCATGCCCACAATGCTTTGTTGGATTGTTCTCGATGACCGCCCCAGCTGGTGTGTTTCACCTGGTGGCACTTTTGCAGGCCTTGCAGAGCCTCCTGACAGCTTCAGTCAAACTGCATTTCTTCCTGGAGGGGAGACATTGTCACACAGTCTCCAAAACCTTTCTAATACCTGCCCTGCATGTGATTTTTCTGCAGGAAATTTATTCCTGACTCCAACATATAGCCTTTTATGAGTGACCCAGGTTGGCACAGCTTGGTGGCATCCCAGAATATCTGTGCCGAAGTTAGGCAACAACATCTGCAGCAGCCTGAGTTCAAAGAAGGTAAGAAGAGAAATCAGGAACCCCAGGATGCTTCAGCTCAAGGAACAAGTACAGCTGTCACTAAGTGCGCAATACAATGGTCCTTTTCACAGAGCTGGTAACCTAGCACGCCCCAAGGGCTGGGACTGCTCCCCATCTCCATCAGAGCCAGCACCAGCTGTGTTTTTTATATTGCCTTACACACAAAGAACAAGGTCCAGGTTTTAGAAGATGCCTATGGGTTTGAGGGTTATGGGTGTCAACATGGGATTAGCAGGGGACTGCTAATTTCTGGGTTCAAAAAAACTTGACCTTCTGCCAGGAAATAAGATTGTCTTAGAAGTTCCCTACACCAGTTCACAAGGGTGAGAACATCACCTACCAGAAGAACCTGTGGCATAGCAGTTCAATGGTGGCAAGTCACCCTGGTCGTTTTTGTCACAGATGTCACCTGTTTGCCATATGTGATTTGTAGTCACCAGAGCATCATCCTGAACATCTTTGCTACATCCTTGCATTGCTTCATCCTGAAAGACCATTCTCAGCTGCATTGTGGCCATAGACAAGTTATCTACCCCATTAGGTTTTCCTTCAAGAAATCAGGAACTTACTATAAGAACAGATACTATTCCGTCATAGTATCATGAAGCTCTCTTTTGTCACCACAGATGTTTCCAACACTCCAGATTAGTCTGTGCATGATGATGTTCATTTCTACCAGAACAGCACTCTCTTGTTCAAGCATTGGGACTGTTGCCACCAGTGTGCCTCCTCATCCCTGGGACTCCATGGTCACCCATGAGTGGCTTTTCAACCTCCAGTACAGCCAGTGACCCATCACTGGGTTTCTGAGCCCTAAGTGACGTGGGTGTCTGTCTCATGTGGGTCACGTAATGAAATAAGGTTCATGCCAAGAAGAACAGTAAAAGAACACAGCCACTATGGAAGAGCTGTATGTGCAATCATGACTTTAACTAACATTGAAAAGCATACAGGTTGGCAAGCTTCTTGCAACAAAGTTGAGGCCTCATCCTGCTGTGCTTTTCATCCTCCTGTACAGGTTCAATTTAAGATACTCAAACCCAGACTTACAAAAGTTCTAAGGTGACATAGTGTTTTCCATGTGAAAATAATTGTGGAGAATAAATTATAGGCATATCCCACTACTGGATAGCAAAGAACTCCATCACCATTTGCTACTTTCTGAAGTAGAGCTAGTCAAAATTTCTGACACGTAACTGGGTTTTTGTTGGATCTGGTTCTTTTTTGTTTGTTTGTTTGTTCTTTTCTGCCAAAACTTAATGCTTTTCAAACATGAATCAAAATGTTATTATTGTATGTCTGTCACTGTATCTCATAGGATTGAAAATACAAGGGTGTAACTGATATAAATTGTGTTAATTGTCCTCCACATATTTGTTTCAACAGGAGATGCTTAGGCCAAATCCAACCTTTATCTAAGCAGTTAAAGGACTAAAAGGGAATGAACATGAATCTAAACTTATAGATAGGTCACAGCAGAGATCCCAGCTATCACAGTTCACAAGCTAGTAAAAAACTGCCTCCCTTGGTAGTTCCATACAAGGACTACACTACAAGATGTTGTGTTCTCTTTGAAGAAATGGTGGCAGCTGAAGAAATTTCATCTTCGTTTTTGTAGGTTTAGAAATGCAAATTACTTATTTTTAAAAGTCATAATGAGGAACATATGTTTTTGGCCTTTGTTTAATTTATTGAAGTTCTTTTGTCAACTACAACTAGCTTCTAGAAGAACCAAGTCACTAATTAGTTATGCAAAGGTATTTGTCTCATAGCTTGTTTGAATGGTTCACAGAAGTAGAGTAATAATAAAATCTGCATTACAAATACAAAAATTTTTTGAAACATCAACGTAGAGCAATTGAACTGGTAGTATTTAATAGAAAAATAATTTGAGAAAAGGTGCAAGATCTGGGGAGGCCAGTAACTCTAGTTTCAAAGGTAGTAAGCATAGGTGCTAAGACAGTACATGCAAAGATGCCATTCAGTCACGGAGCTTAAGGGGAATTCATGCATATCTTGCTCAGTTATGTGTTAAAATTATTCTTTGCCTCACTTTTTCTTCTCCACTCTGAAAGATGAAATTTTCTGAATGCTTGTTGTGATGGGAATCTTGAATCTATTAAAAATGTTGATGCTGCTGTTGTCCTCAAGAAATTTTACTTTTAGAATATTCAGTGCTACGTTAAGAATACAAATGTGAGAAGTTAGCTTTCCTTAGCTGTAAGCAACCTGTATCTGGACTTACTTATTATTTTCTCTTCAGTCGTACTTTAGATACATTTTTTGAAGACTGAATGGCATTTTGGGTCAGAGAACTCTATCACTGGAGTCAACCTTTTGCCTTAGAGAGCACTATCATGATATTAAACCTTGACACCAATGTGTATAGATGTTAAAAGCACAAAACAAAATGAAAAAAGGAAGACCATTAGATCTGAAGAAGATGCAAACTGTACTAATATTATTTCTTTCCCTGTGTCTACGTGGAGGTTTGTTGGGGCAGGAGTCACTTGCCCATATTACTGTCATATCCCTACTGATGCTGTATGAAATTACTGAGGTGTTTTTGAAAACAAAAAAAATCGAAAAATATTCCCTCAATAAGATATTATTTTTCAATTTTTATTCATTGTGGTAGCATCAGGAATAAACAATGTATGCTTTCTTTTCAATATGGGCCAATTGTGTTTTTCCTTTTTTTTTTATTTTATTGCTTGAATCAAAGAAAGGTTTAAAAATGCTGCAGAATCTGTTGATGAGAATCTTACTTCCCACCATGCATCAAGAAGTTAATGGCTTTTTACAAAAAAGGAGCACAATAGGCCAATTAAGCCTCATAATAAAGCCTGATATCTTTATAAAACTTCCTTATATACAGTATCTATGTTGCTGTTCAAGATGTTACTGAGATTCAAATAGAGCTGCTTAATCTATAAAGCTTGTAAGAAACATGAAAGTTCTTGCTTTTCATCGCAACTTTTATAAATGAAGGCAGTAAGTTTATGTTCTTGTGGGATGATATCAATAAATATTACCTAGTTCTTGGAATGCATCATTACAGAATGTACTGGGATGGTACAAGATAACCTATAATAAAATAATTATTATTTTTGAATGCATACTCTGCAGTTTTCTATAGTGGGTTTCCATTCCAGATTCAGACACCAAAATGTATTGTCTAAATGTAGTTTCCACATTAGGATTAGATGTCTAAGCTCTAGTTACAGTCACAGGAAATATCTAGTTTGACTTAGCTGTCCACACATAGCCATTTAGTAACACTGTGTTTTCCCTGCACAGCCCATGTGTGAGTGGAAATGGACTTTTCCCAATGTGACAGATAGTTCTAAAACAGGATTAAACTGGCATCTCTTTGAAGTCAGGTCCATTTTAAGGATAGGTATGTTTTTCACGCAAATATTTTTCTAGTTGTGTTTGTATATTAACAGAAAAGCTTCAGGATAAGTAAAAGGTATTTACTTGCTGAACATTTTGTCTACCTAAAGATAAATTAAAAATTGAAAACTACATTGCTTATTCATCTCATATTCATAGCACAGAAGTGAAATACATGTAAAAGCATAGATAGAGTTATTTTTTGGAAGAGGTAGTCAATGAATTTCTGTTGGTCAAATTTTGACAGTTAAAGCACTCTAGATAATTTCAAACACCTGTGAACTAAACAGAATAAATGATGTCACATCTCTCCCTATTCCATGACAGAAAACCTGTCACTCGATAGCCAGTTGGCATCAGTGGAGATGAGGATAGGAAGCTTATGAGCTCTACTACAAAACACAACCTCAAGACATTTATTTTCTGTCCCATTGGTATACTTTCACATGAACTCTGTCTCACTTGTATTTATTCATCTCTTTGGGCCACTGAAATTGAATATTGAATACTCAAGTCAGGTCTCTCTGTGCACCAGGAAGGTCAGACAACTTGATTACACCAGCTATAATCAAAGAGTATTCATTTTTTTCATATCTGCTCACCATTTCTGCAAGAACTGAACTTTGCCAGAAACAGCAGGATGGATGAACAAATCTTTGGAACAGAGTAGTGCAGCACTGCATACATGCAGAATTTGAGGAAGAAAATAATCTCTGGTACTTAAAAAAAAAAATCTCAAAAAGATTAAAGTGTGTGTGGATATGTTTATTAACTATAAAATAATGCATTTTCACCCTATGCAGAAACAAAGTGAAAAAGCTAGTGCAGAGGCACGTCATAATCTGTGAAAAAAAAGAAGTTAAAGCACATAATAAGCAAAGCTGAGCATTCTTGTTGTCAGTTTTCATTCAGCTGCACTCATCTATAAAGGAGCTATTAAAAACATCCATTAGCTGTTAATTTAGAATACTTCAGACAGTGATCCCTAAACCTTCATTGATATCTTTCCAACAGCCTCCTAATCTCTGAAAATTGTTGGCAAGAGCTACACTGAATCAGCCCATCATCAATCCTGGCTTTCATTATTTGAGTTAACACAGACACACTACCTGCAAACACTTAGAAGAAATACAGATCTTCCTTTCTCTTGAAAGGCGTACTTACAAGCAGAATTTGATTTCATGAATGAACCTGCTTCTCTTATCTATGTCATCTCAAATTAATGACACAAACGCAGCACATAATTTAAGAGCAGTAAAGCCAGAAACTGTCTCTGTGTACTTCAGAAACCTAAAGTCAGGAATTACTGCTATGACATCGTTAAAATCTTTAGTTTGCCACCACCCTGGATATTACTACTCAAAAAGGGGAAAAAAAAAAAAAGAAAAAACCCAAAACCGAAATCTGAAACAACAACAAAACAAAACAAAACAAAACAAAACCCTCTGACAACTTAAGTAAAATTTTGGTGCATCATGGCATTAATCCCCTTTTTGTCCAGTTCAGAAAAATGTTGCATCCTATGTGGACATAGTTCAGTACAAACTTTACTAAACTGTTCCCTCTTTATTTCCTTTTCTTAATGGGTTATATAGTAATTGCAACAAAAAAGCTATGTTGTGGTATGATTAAATAAACTGACAAATGCGTGATGCACTATTTTACTTTCATTAAGGTAATAGATGCAAAATACACGGTGCAATGACAAGCCAGCATCTGCTGGGTTGCTAATGATGTAGACAAGTTTGGGGTGGAGTTGGCTATTTGGCTTTCTTTTTGAATTTAGAAATCTTGAAAATGGAACATTCAATTAATGGAAAGATAGAGAAATCAAATACTAGCATCCTTTGTGATTTGTAATTGGTTTTTGTAATACACATTGGGCTAGGAAGGGTCGCTATTGGTGAAACAGTGAATTGGAAAATATTTTACCACCAATTAGAGACATTAGTGAGGGATAGGTATTAAGGAGTATTAAGATTTATTGAGTGTCATTTAAATACCTTCAGTTATCAAATATAAAATTTTCCTCCTTTTTTTAAAGGATAAAGCCATCCTTATACACCCCAGAAACTGGAATTTCTTCCGAAATTTTTCTTATGAGGGCTAGGCTCAATAGCACTATTTATGAGGCACTCTTAGTACAATCTACAGTGTTTTCTAAAGGATGTCATTTGGCCTTCCATCCAGTCTACTGGCATGCCTGAATCTCTCAGACACTTTCTCCATATACTTGGATTACTCATCTGCAAATGAACGGTCTGTACTTTCTACACTTGATGCAATTTTCAAGCAATGCAGAGGTAGTTTTCTAAATTAGGGCTAATTTGGGAGGGTTTCTCACCATCATTTCTTAGACAGACCTACATCTTTCCATTGATTGAACAGGGAATACAGATGCTAGCTTTAAAATGAGTTGTCCACTGGCAGGGGGATACAGTTTCAAAATATTTGCGGGGGTCGATTTAAATTAGGTGCAAACATTGACTTCGTTTGATCTGGGCCATATCTATTAATGGCCAGTAATACATTAGCATTGCAATTCATGCATTATTCTGAGCATTTGTTAGCTTAAAGTGTTTCATTAAACTAATAGCTATTGCTTATTTTAAAGATATGCTTTTCCAGCTATCCACAATAACAATTATAGCACAAAATCCTAGGAGGTGGATGATAATTTGCTAATTGCCTCAAGAGCCCATCATCCTGCATATGAGACAAATTTTTTTCATACAGCATTCCTATGGGTCTTTCTGGTGCTAGAGGTGTTGTCTTTGTGCCCAACACTGGTGCCTTTTGCTTCTGTAAACAACCCCCAATATAAGACACTTCCCAGTATAAAAGGCAATACTGACAACTTGATTAGTTTGGCAAGATCTTAGAAATTATGAAAAAAGAAGGCGGAAAAAGTAGATTTCTCTTGCTAATTCAAAACACTAATCTTGGGAGAAAGCAAAATATTTAGAATAGCATTTAAAGATATTTGAAAACCTTTAAATGCAAAGGCAGAATTCTGATGAAAAGAGGAGGAATCTTTATAAGAGATTTAACCATGCCTTAGATTTTAAGATGAAAGTTTGAAGAGTTTTTTTGCTTTGAAAAAAATTACATACGTATATGCTGAATTTCATTTTTCACATTCTAATGTAGAAAAACCATATCTTGAAGCTGAGAGGCTTTAAAAAAAAAAAAAACTAACCACAACTTGGAATGCTTTTTTTAGCTCAGCTGCTTTGGAAAGACGGGAACACAAATATACATTTATATTTGAAAATAATTTTGGACTTCAATCAGCATGGACTTTTTTCATTGCATCACAAAACTAAGCACAGTTGTTGGTGTCCTCCAAGCTAAATTTACAGAGCCAAGTACAAGAAATTCATGCAGAGCTATAAATATTAATCTGAATTACACACCAAGGATGTCCGCTAACACAGATTCAACAAATTAATGTGGATTTATTGCTTGTTTTTGTAGTCAACTGTACTAATATAATTACTTATATTCTAAGTAAGAAGATATGTAATAATTTAAAATAATCCTCATACTATCTCCCTACTTTCCACTGCCAAGTGGCCATTAATAAATGCTACCTCTTGGGTGAGATGAAATGGAATTTCATTGTTCCCTCACAATTTATGTGAGGGCTTTTTTTTTTTGTTTTGCTCTTTTGAAATAGCAGTTTCAAATAAGAAGAACAGACGTATTCCATTAAGATTCAAACACATGTGAATACATGGGAGCTGTGCTCAGGGTGTCTTCTTTTTATGGCATTCACCACATTCCACAGCTAAATCGTAGCCTTATAATTAAAACATGTCTCAAAACACAGATAGCTGCAGACACTTCTACTAAACAGCCATTGAAGTACAGTATGATTCCCTGTTTCTATTTAAAAATACTCTTGGTCTGGCTTCCAGCTTATCAGAGATAGAGGATCTGTATCTTAAAAACTATGGATGTGGGGTACCAAATTAGTTAATTTTCCCTTGAAATCTATAGCATGCAAGCTCATTCTCAGACCCAGATAAAAGAGAAACATTTACAGTCTTCTTCTTATATGCTTTTTAGAATAAGTTGTAAACCTTAAATTCTTAAAGTCCAATAAACAGTAATAACAGCACAATGAAACAACAACAACAAAAACACCCTCACCAAAGGTATAAGAGAACATCGCAATGAATGGCTGTTAGGCAGCACCAGAATACTGTCTGAAAGAAAAGGAGGAATTTCAAAAAAGAAGGAAAAAGCCTTTGGAACACAAATGGTGAAATCCAAAAGGATTTGGTATTTCTTGTATACCCATAGTTATATATTGCTTTAGATTTTCTTCTTACCTTTTTTTCACAACCTATCTTGTGTTTTGTATATCCAAATGTGGGTGCATCAGGAAGCTAGGAGTGACACTGGACAGCTTCGAAATATCGTATCAGAGCTATGGTCTTCAACATCAGATAAAAATAATATGTAAATGACCAAATAGTTAAATGCAGGAACTAATAATTTGAAATCCAAATTTATTGTTAGCATATATTGTATGCTCAGTTGTATGCCTGACTTATGGGTACAGTTACCATGACACCAGTGATAATTCATGAAATCTTTTTTGATTTCTATAGCCTAGGAAGATTTGGAAACAGCTCATGATCCCCCACTATATAGGAAGTCATGGTAAACGTACATAAGTTCCAGGAATAGTTGCACTCATTTTTTATTAAGCTCTTATATCTGCCTAACTGAAAAATCAGATCCAATGTGTATCTTTTTTTATACCTCATACATACAAAAATGCATAAACACATCCATGTGTATTCATTAAGAATTTATTTAAAATTGAGTCAATAATGGGTGGAAATGCTCTACATAATGTTTTATTATTTACACCTCTGACTGGAAAGGAGAAAATTCTAACTTAGAAAAGCAGACAGCTTGTTTTCCTGTCTCTCATTTCTCCTTTACAGTGTGCGATGCCAGGTGAAAACCATCTTCTACATAAATCTGTTTCTCCAGGATATATGATACTCAGAGGATATAAAATCTCTTGGGTCTCAGCTTCAGCTGGTGTAAACTGGCACAATCCCTGTGGAGTCAAAGGAACCATAGAAAATTATGCCTGTAAAGGGTCTGGCTCAACTGTGTCTGAGATAAAAAGCAAGAAGTCTTCTGAAACATTACACAGCCATGCACAGGTACGTACAGGAATGGCAAAACAATTACTCCAGGTCTCATTAAAACAGCATTAAATGCATAATGCTACAGACATTTTTCAGACAGATCGCCTTTTCAGGCCCTGACAGCCCCCACATGCCCAGTGGAACTGCTTGACAAAATATAGGGTACAGATGTACTGCAGTTCATATGCTGCAGTGAGCCGTGTGACATAAAAATATAGACTAATGGATGCTATGGAATTTAACTTGCAATGATTCCTTTAACAGTATTAGTATTTACTGCAATTTTATCTTTTATTTCTAAGTGATACAATATTATCCCCTTCTACCTTTTTCTGCTTCCTTGTTTCTTTCACTTTCTCAGCCAAATTGCCAGTTAGTCCATGACTGCCACAACGTACTAATTGACATTAACCTCAGATAAACCTTGGTGGTTGTCATACTAAAAATCTTCAGATCATAATTGCCCTGAGTTTAATAAGGGATACCAAGGTGGAGAGAGGCAAGTAGAGGCTACATTAATTTTCTTGGACTGATAGATGTAAAAAATCTTTATCTTCTGTTGAAGGCATGCCCTGAATCTCTACATAGCATTATATTATTTTATGACCTAATCTGAAAGCAAATACCGGGTGAGTCCGGCATCCACTCCTATTCACTTCTAATATGTAATAAAGTGATAGGAAAAATTAATAATAAAACACAGGGTGAATAATACCTGAGTTGAAAGCAAACAATAAAGCAGATCAAATAGAAAGGCAGACGGACAGACAGGAGAAAATAAGTCTATTTATTGGAGGGAAAAAGAAAAGGACAACTATGTTATTTTGCCCAGTCAAGGGAAGCGCTTAGACATATGCAAAAATTCATCCCTATTAAGGAGCACGCTTGAGCTTTTGACTTCAATGGAGCCTAAGCTTGGGTTTCACTCCAGGGCCATCCTGAACAGAAGCCTTAAGTTGTCAGCTATCTCCATAAAGCGCAGTTGTCCATGAGCCAAATTCCTTCTTGGCTGACCTCTGCCACCAGAACAAAGTCACGCTGGTCTCTGTAATGTGTGTGTCTCTGTGCCAGGCAGAGAGCAAGACCTGGGGCATGTTTGGGTCCTGGAGTCAAGAAATCTCTGATGATGAAGGAAGGACAAAAGTGTCCATATAATCAGATATTTCATGAAACAAGAGAGGAAGAATATCTTTGCATTAGGAACCTGAAGTCTGCTGTCTGTGTGAAGGGGGCTGATATGTGCTTTTACACAACAACAGGGGGCTGTAAATTTCTAAAGGTGGCCACTATTGAAAATGAGACACTATTCAGAAATCTCATTAAATTACATGCCTACCTTAAGAAAGGCAAGCTTCAGTCCATGTGGCTAAGCTTGTCTGACAAACAGTGTAATAAACTGCAGAAGATGCAGGTGATGATGTGCTGAATGGGAGAAACACAAAGGTAGAGCTCCCTGAAGAAGACAATGGCAGAAAGAATGGGAGTATTCAGTGCAAATGAGCTAAGGAGGAGGAGACACCAGCAATTAGAAAAATCTGTTTCAACATTACCCAATTAATTTTTTACAAGGTTGAACTTGCAAATGGGGAGTGTATCTCCAAACTTGAAAAGCTACTAGAGGCCAAGAAAGGGTTTGTGGAGTGCTTGGAGCTTCCCTGCTGTCTGCATTGCAGTGGTCTGCATTTGGCTGAGGAGTCCAGACTGCAGTGAGGCTGTGGGAGAAGTGGGGGCTGTTCTTATCTTTCAGAACTGGAAGGGAACAAAGTGGGAAGAAAGGGACAGTGAAGCAAAATAGTGCTTAGGAAATCCACAAGTGGAAGATCTGTTGGGATTTACTCTTTCTGATGCATATCACAAATGAAAAATAGCAGTTTGCTCTGAAGATGTATGTCCAGAATTACATTGTTGCATGCTCCCAAAGTGAAAGTCTTGAAGGGTACCCACACCACTGGCACTGGCCACAGCTGGGAATCAGGAAGCTTAGGAGTAGTCAAGTCTCCAGTTGCTGAGAAGCAGGAAGTTAGTGTTGTCATGCAAAGTGGGCACTGAAGAACAATTTGAAGCACCAAACTAATGCTGTGGCGATGACTGGGTGGCACAGAGGGCTAACCCCTACAAGTAATAAAATGTTGAGGGAAAGCAGCATGAACAAGAGGTGAATACAGGGTCCATGGATCAATGGGCCCAAACCCTGCAACTGCAGAAAAATAAGATATACATAGTAAAGTGGTTAAGTCCAAATGTATAATGTAGTACAATTGATTTGTTAGTAAATGTATCCTGGAAAGCACATCACAGTTCAACTCAACTCACAAGAATTTTTCCTCTGGATCTCTGAAGTGGTTAAAGACATGGATTGGCTAGGAACCTAAAGGTCCTCAAAAGCTTTCATTGTCAGAGGTATACTAAGTCTTAAATGCTTAAAATACCTATTAAATGTTGAAAGAAGGCAAAAAAAAAAAACCACCCACAAACCAAAACCGCCAGACAAACTTGTTTTTCATTTTATTTGTTCTGCAAGTGTTTTAAAATCATGATTAGAGTATAAAGACAGGTAGTTTTACAACTTTCTGCTCTTGAGATTATGTAACATTTGTATTTAAGTGAGTAGATGGCTTGCATCCTCTTGTTCCTCCCATGCTCATTCACTTTATTCCATGGAAATAAGTCCCACAGACTGTCTTCCAGATTGTTAGAGCAGGATATCTGCTCCCTTATATTCTTTTAAAAATACCTATTGCAAGTTTCAAAATTATTTTGAGGGACTCTGCAAAGGTACTGAAGCTAAATTAATCAGCCAGTTTCCAGTTTCTCATTCGTTAAATCAGGTCTGAAAAAGAACAATATTGTAATAAACCAGGTAGCAGCAGCTAACTGTCCTAGCAGTCCCTGTGCTCTGTTGTTGTATAGAACGAAGATGCAATTAATAATGAGGCTGACTCCAGGAGAACAGATATTCACCTCAGCTGGGAGCATAGAATCACACCTTCAGTGATTTGAATATATGTACTGTAATGTCATCAGGACACTTGAACAGGAAGATTGCTTCTGTTGGGATCACAGCTGTTTTGTTTTGAAATTGTGGCTCACCGTAAGAGGCATCCTACAGATGTTTCTAGTCTCTGTCCCAATCCCAGGAAAAGGTTGCGTAGGATGCATCGTCTGTTGGTACCTCAGGTATTGTGAAAGGGAACTATATTTTTATACTGACATATGGGGAAGATTCCCCCTACCCCTTGTTTACTTACAGACTCTTCACCTCTTTCCTGCCCATTTTTCCCAGGATTTCCATCCAGAGTACTTCCTTCCTTGAAATTTGGAACCGCAGTTCAGGAACTTGCAATGAGGACCTTGAAAGGGAAAAACACTGCCCTTTTCTCCCTCCTGCACCTTCCACAGCTAGTGCATCACCTGGCTGAAGTTATTTAAATCATTTAAAAATTCATTAAAAGTGAAAGATTACCAGCTAAATAAAGTTTCTTTCCCCATTATCTAGGAGGATAGAATATGGCTTTGCACAGCTTTTAGAGTATTTTAAAAAGCCTCATTTAGGGCTCGCACTAGAAATTGCCACAGTCCTGGAAAAGAAGAAAGGACTGGAAATGCAAAGAAGAAAGAAAGAGCAGCTCCACAACCTGCTTCTGCAGCACTTGTTCTGTTGGACTCCCTCCATGAGACAACGGGGCAACGGGACGGCTGGAGCCATCTCAGCCTCTCTTCCAGCCCTGGTAATGCTGCTTCACATGGGGCATGCGGGGACTGCATGCCATTGATGCGGCAGCTCTGCCATGCTCAACAATGTGACATGCACCTGGGGCTGCTCATTTACAGAGAAGCTGGATGGGATAATATCCAATGCTCTTTTCGAAGAGCTCAAGCAGATCCACAGCTTTTCCCAGATGCGTTTTTGTCTAGCACAACTACCAAAGAGCAGAACTGATAACTCTCCTACCCCGTAAAACACTATATGCAAGTCTAAATCACAAAGGCAGACTCAAACACTAGTTCTTTCACATACTGGCAAATAAACAAAGTACAGAGTAAATTGCAACTGCAGGAAGTAAGGATATTTTTGTATCGTTCTGGAACATTTCATTGACAAATATAAGGGGAGACATATATGGCTCTTGTAACCATGTGTTAATGATGAAGTACAACATCAAGAATTTTAATTTTACTGGAATTACAGTTGTCAAAATAATTGCATTAGTTAATTTAAAATTCTTCATTGGAGAATGGCCCAGGCTATATCTCTGTTGTTCAAAATGTTTTATTGTGTAATCACTGTGCTTTTTTGATGAGTAATTTCTTTAATGTTATGCTATATATATGTATTGCAAAACTGTGAGTGATCTTTGTAGTTATACTGTACTGTGTTTTGCATATAAAATACATTATGCATATTGTCTCTTTTTCTCTCTCTGTCTCTAACTCCTACCTCCAGAAAGCAGAGAATGGAGACCCAGTGTTCCCTAGTGTCTGTACTTTTTCTTTGTTTGTTTGTTTGGCCAAGGCTCTGAACTTCTTTGCTTCTTAAACTACCTACCTATAAAATAACTGTAACAGTCTTGGCCATGCAGCTAGTTTAGATTCCTGAACTGAAGACTGATATAGTGCATTAGGTGTGTCAGCCCCAGCCTCCTCCTTTTGCTTCTGCTCTTTTCCCCTGTTACATTGGCAGCTTGGAGAATAAGCAGGAATTATTTCTTGCAGGGGAATAATCCTTCCTGGGCTGCTTAAATTAACTTTATGCAGAAAATGGCCATGCTACATCATAGCCAGGCCCATAATGTCTTGACAGAAAAGGGTGATGAAGTATTCCCTTTTCTCTGATGGCATCTTTCTTTTTCTCTGGATGCTGATCTGCTGTGCCTGCCTGCCTGCTTTACTTGTACCAAATGGTACATTCACTTTCACTGATCTTCCTCAGAAATTGTACTGACTTATTCCCTTAAAAATAGGCAATTTATTGGTTTGTGTGTCTAAGGATGAACCGGATGATGTTGGCAATGGTTTTGCATTCCATTAAGCTTAAGGATGGTGAAAAGACGTATGGCAGAGGTTAGACATCAGGTAACGGGGTGTTGCTGTCCCCCTAAAGAGGAATAGAACTGCCATCAGCAACAGTTCGGTATGAGAAGATATTTGAGGGTCAAGCCATGGAGATACCATAGAACAGTTCAGAAGAAATCCATGATTTAGAGTATTTTTTCTGCCGTGGTTGCTTCACCTCATTAAAATAGCAGACTATTAGTGCTCTGGTTGGGTCTGTGTTGTTGAACTGGTGGAGCAGAGAGTATAACCTACCATGGGAGGTGTAGGGAATGGCAGAGACACAGACACAGGCACAAAGAAGAATAAAAGCCTGTCTGGGAAATCACATATAACCTGAAATTATTTGTAAGTAATGGACCTGATATTGTTGTGATGCAAACTGTGATGCCACGTGGATTTCAGTGGAATTGTGCTGACTTACATTCTCTGAGGATTTAGTCCCCAGACTATCAAACGATTCATGCTGGAATGGTGGTATTAAACTAACCTTGGAGAGCTACAAAACATGCATTAACAAAACAGTCCACAGAAACCAGGAAAGAAAAATAGTGTGGCAATTCTCAGCAGCTCACCGTGATGTACATAGTCTGGGTGTGATGGAAATGGTTAATTGATAAATAAAGCTGCTAAATATTGTCTGTGTGTTTAGACAGTGCATTGAAGGGTTTCTCATTGTGCAGGGGAAATAGGTACACTTCCAGCCACCCTGATTCACCCTTGGACATTTCATGACTATTTCTTATCGCTCAGTTGAGCATAAATTCATAGATTTTACGGTTAAGGGAGCTTGAGATGGGCTGCTATATTTTCAGCACTTAGTTCTGCCACTTCTTATTGGACCATCTGCTGTCACCTTAAAGAGACAAGTGTATATTATCAAGGTAAACATACAAATCACTCCCGCATTTGATATTAAAAAAAAAATAGCAACCTTTAAATGTATTGATCCGAATGTGTCAATAACGTTACAGAGATAAGTCCTTGAAAAAGAGAATAACATAGATACTGTCTGTGCAAATTCAAAGGGGATGCTTTCACCATAAAAATGGTTGCTGTGTACAGAGCTTTACAATTTATTTCTTTCAATGAAAACATAAAATTCATTCTAGTTCCAGTGAGATCATTTTAAAAGTAAGGAAAAGAAGGAAAATATTAAATTTATCACAATTATTTTTAAAAGTGAGTGGTATTAGCTAACACTATGATTAAAAGTTAATATTTCAGGGACTGAGTGCATCTGAAAACAGATGAAGACACTGCAACATTCATCTCTGTCCACATAAGAGAGATTTATATACAGAAATATATGTGCACACTCAAAGGTGGGCTTAATACATGCTGTAGCTTCAGATTCTAGAGAGAGATATGTATATGGCCCGCATTGTTAGGGGAAGGTTCATTGAACTTTGAAGGAAGACTAAATCTTATCATGGTTTTCTTACATATGTGCTACATAAGACTGTGATAATGCTATGGAACTAGGCAATAATTATTGTACATAAGACCTATGACATGAATAAATCTGCTGATACACTTTCTTCTGTAGTTTCCATTACTAACGCCTTGACCTTATATATATGTACCTTCAATTACTGTTGGTTTTTTTCTTACCTTACTGGAAAATACCCTTAATTGTAGGATGGATATAGCAAATCTACCTCCTTCATAGATGCCCAATGTAATGTACAGGTAAAACAAGATGTGTGATTGGCAGATGACATAACTGGTGGTAAAATAAATATAAAGAATATATATTTGAACATAGCATGCTGTACTATAGCAAATATATTTGAAATTATTTATTTTTCTTGTCTAGATCAATACCATTGTGATTTGAAAAATCAGTACTGATTAAAATGGAAACACTTATAAACAAAATACACTGAAGTTTCTCAAATTAATTTCCCCACCTTCCGAACATTTAAAAAATAATTCACAAAAGACTTTGAGCATCTTGTTTCTTTTGAGGCACTGTAATCATACATATTTTCATTCGTATCTGATACTACAAAAGCTACAGAAAGATTCTATTGTTGGTATGTGCCATATTATTGGTATTAACACACTCTAAATATGTGGAAATCTCATTCCAGCGGGGTTTTCTGTTTAATTTGTTCCCCTGTGATAATTACAGTTTTTGTCTGAGATGAGAGTCTTTTTTGTTAAGCTCCAGTGCTTCTGTGCAGTCCAACTGTTACGCTGAGAAGTAAATGAAAAAGCCTGTGCTCAAAAGCAACGGAAATAGGCCTCAGTACATTCATTTTCAGGTCTCAGCTCTGCAGAATGAAAAGACACAGTGTCATTTTCAAAGACGGTGTCCTGTTGATGTGTCAGAAATTATGGGAATTTTCTATTGAAAGATGGGAGTCCCTCCAAACAGTTCATTTTATTTTATTAGTGTATTTGGCTGTCTTATTAATTGTTTGTATTATGAACAGTTTAAGCAACAAATACTTATGTATATACATACACATGCATGCACACTTACGCATATATATGTGTATGTATATATGTATTTATTGTTCTTTACCCTAATTTAATTTTACCAAGGAAACCTAAAGTAGGGTGATAGGTTTTAGGATTAACAACAGTAACTGATAACCTATATTCTGGTTTCCTCAAGTATGATCCATTTAGAGAGAGAAGAAAGTGGTGCAGAGCACCACTGTCCCTTAGATGACATCTGTCACCTCATCCTGCCTCTAGCACATAAATAAACATTGGATACACAAAGAATACACTCTTCCCATTTTCTTCGTTCATATGGGTACGTGCATACACACACACAGAGTGGCGGAATAGAGAAGTATCCTCACTGACCTTGGAAACGGCATGAAGCTAGGAAGAACCACAAGCACATTGCAAGAAAAGCTTAGAATTCAAAATGACCTTGACAGATTTGCAAAATGGTCTGGAAAAGAAAAGGGGGAGGGAGAAGGAAATTCAAGAAGGACAAGTTCAAGGCACTACTTAAGAGAGAAATGATCAATATATACATGATAGCAGTGCAGCTGGTCAGGCAGAAATTTTACTAAGAAATTGGTAGCTGTATGGGTCATGCTTGCTGCAGGCTGGACATGTGTTAGGAGCACCAAGTTTTTGAGGAAAAGGTAAAATTTATTCTGTGGTGTCTATGCAAGAGACAATATAGATAATATTCAAAACAAAACAATCCTTTTTGTTTACTCAACATTGTCAAGGTCTTAATGAAAGTACCTGAGTACCACACTTCAGAAGTGACATGGATGATTTTGACAGGAATGATCAAAGGCCTAGGAAGATTTTCAAAATAGAATGAATGCATTTAGTTCATCTAAAGAAGATAAAGAAGGGAAGCATGGTACAGTTTTTCATAGAATAAGGGAATAACCCATCCCTCAATCTGAAAAGAAGACATGGACTCAAAATCCAGCAAGAAAGATTCTGCTTAAACATCAGAAGAAGTTTTTAATAGGCAAGAAGAATGCAGCAATATTGCAAGTTGGTTTGGCGCATGGGGAGGCAGTGTGGTGGACACAGGGACACTGTGGTGGGTACAATTTTATCTTTAAGAATGAGTTAAACAAACGGATAAGCATATCTTAACTTAGGGAAGGGGATGGTCGACAAGATCACTTGAACACCCTCCAGGCCCACTTTTCTGCCATTTACATAGAATACAGTCCCTGCTCCAGTGTCCTGTTCCTCTGCTTTTGCATTGAAATGTCCCGCTGCACATGTCACTCTCATTCCCTTTTTTGGTATGAGCTATTTTTACCCCTCCCCTTTTCCATGATACTGCTTTTATTCTGCTCTCTTACCTTTCCTTTCCGTACATTCATATGTCCCACACTCAGTCTTCCAGTCTTCCAGCCTCTCTTCAGTCACAGTGCATCTCTTTCCCTTCTCTCTTAGCTTCTTTCTGTCTCCTCTCCATTTAACTCTTTTCTTGCCCTCTCCTGTCTTTCAAGAGGAAGAAAAACCCTGCAGCTGGATACACCCATGGGCAGTCATTCCTCTTCTGGGATTTCAGAGATGGAAGACAAGGGTTCAGGCCTGCTGCCTCTTCCTGGCTCTTGGGTTGCAAGGTGGGCAAGGGGAAGTAGCACCAGGGCAGCAGGATCTGCTGCTGAGGGAAGCTCAAGGAGGAGAGATGCCCATTGAGCCCCAGCTGTTTTCACTGACAGGCTCTGCCCCAGAATGGGGGTGGCAGCTTAACCATGGATTATTTATTTACCGTAGCACCTAGTCTATGCTTATTTTCACTCTTCCTGGAGTTTCATCCCCTTTACTATCACAAGGGAAAGAACTTTATTTCAACCTGCAGCCTGTCAGGATTGCTGGGAGGGAACATCATCTGCTTTTAGGGCATTTGTGGAAGAAATCTTTTTTGTGGGGTGAAGGGGAAGATTTTTCTTCTCTCCTGTTTATCAGTTCCTCCTTGTCTTGGCTTAATCTAGAGTGTGTTTTTGCGCAGCTCCTGCAATGGTCTCTTCCCCTGGGACAAAGCACAGGCTCTGCTGTTCAACATACAGCAGAGCCTTATCTTAGCATATTTGTTTCTTCTTTTCCTGTTTCATAATTGATACTGGTCGTGCGGTAGTTTATACAGAAACTCACAGATGTCACAAGCACACTCACACATGCGCGCATCCGTTTGGGCATGCACTTGGCTCCAAACCGCCAGCGTTTCTTCAGCAAGCATATGGGATTGGATCTTGTAGCCCTTCCTCTGATCTCTCCACAGGGACTCCACGAGAATGCCCTGACTGCACTGCTACTCCCCTCTCCCTCCTCGCAAGGGCTTTCACTTGCCAGCTGGTGCCAGGAACTGCTTTAACTGGTCCTGAAAAATTAATCCTCTCTGGGACTGTATTAGCAATACGACATTCCCATTACCGTAGGGTGTCAGCTCGGCACAGTCACTTGGATTTTGCGAGTTGGGAATCCTGCCACCAATAAAATCAGACACCATGCACGTACATAGCCTCTTGGCTGCTCAGCGTATGAGCGGTATGATGCCCACTCACCAATTAGCAAGGCCCATTCAGGGGGGTAAAGCTGACAAACAAAGCAGGAGTTTGGTGGGTCCCCCACTAGTCGCTACAGCAAACACCATCTCCTTTGTGGGAGCTCCCTACCCTGTGTCTGCGTTGCTCCATCAGTGCCAGGACTCTCCTCCCAAACTCTGCCAAAGAAGCAGGCAAAACCCTTCTGACTGCTGTCCCCAGCTCCATTTGTGCTGCAGACAGGCTGAGGCAGCCCAGCAAGGCGGTGGGGCTGACCCCTCAGACCTGCCGGCTGCCAGGGCAGCCTGACAGGCAAACAAACAAACAGAAATCCCAAAGAAAATAAGAGCGATAGAACCAACCCACTGCAGGAAAAGAGTCTTGAAAGGTTTCAGGAAACATATTTGTCACCCAAAAAGAAAAAAGAAAGCCAACAGCAACCAAAACTAGGCATAGCAGATTCGCCACATCCCCTTTCCCTTCTTGGAATAATGCTCCAGCACTGGCCTGTTTTAAACAGACTGTGGTTACCTCGGTTATGTGGTGGGTACCCTTTGTGAAAACCAAATAAACAAACAACACACACACTCCAGTAATGCAGGAGCAGCTCTCAGACTGCATATTGGCTCTGAGCCACATCTCCCGCAGTAAGGGGAGTGTGGAAATGCACAGCCTTGGCAGCAGCTTCCAGCGCCTCAGGCTCTCACAGTTTATTTTATTTATTTATAGGATTTTCTATGGCACTCATCACCCTCACATCTAAGCATCTTAGAGGTATTAGCAGACTTACCCTCACAACCCCTCTTTGAGGTAGAAAGTGTTATTATCCCCATTTTATAGATAGAGAACTAAAGGCTCACCAACTTGCTCAGATTCAGGAGAGTTTGGCAGAATTAGGGACTGGACAGCAAGACCCTGAGTTTCGGTCCAGCTTTAACCACAGAAATGTCCTTCTGGGGGCATTAATGAGATCAATGAAATCCAGAGAACAGAACATCATAGATACATTTGACTCCTGGGTTTTTCTCCTACAATGGGTCTAGCATGTGTTAAATACATACATAGAAAATAAGGTAAAACTCTGTATTTGCATTTTTCTTTATCTCTGAGGTCTGAATAGGGATATCAATATGGCACACCTTTTTCATTAGTGTATCTAATAAAAGCAGCTGAGATATTTTAAACTTGCATGTAGCCAAAGACTAACATGTTTTTGGCATGACACTAATCCTAAATTAGTTGCTCTATGTTTATTTTTATTTTTTGCTTCTGTTTGTGGTTCATTTTTCTAATTTGAGGACAATCTGGTGCTGCTCTTAAGTAAGATTCTTTTTTCGTTCCATTTTTTCCCCAAGTCCTCTCAGTTGGTAACTTCAGTAATTAAACTGTCCATCATACAGCTATTTCAGTGTTCAAATGGGCCACTGTTATAAAGATTTTTGCCTCCTGCTCTCAATCAGAGATGCATTGCCACTGTACAGAAAGGCAGCAGATACCACTGTGTGTCAAGAAATAAGGAGGATCCCATGTCTCTGCAAATGAACCATGTATTTCCAGGGTTCAAAGGACAATGAGAAAGACAGGATGAGTCATGTGACTTTTGGGTTGCACCCTGATAAATGGCAGGTCAAGGAGGGTTGTGCTTAATAGTATATTCCTCAATGAAATGTCACTTTTTCCTCAATGTGTCCTCTGTGTGAGCTAATTAAAATCATGTTTTACTGCAATGTCAGCACATGAAGTTGCTGACTTTCTTGTTGTCTTCTACATAGTACAAAATGAATGTTGTCATTTGATAAATTCAGGATCTTAAAGGTTCTGTCTGATGGGGTCTAATGTATGCTGCTCTATAGATGTTTAATGCTTTCGAACTGCCCCTCTTCCTTTGTTCAAATCACAGCATTCATGACCTGTACATAATATTCTTTCCTTCCATCCTTAAGCCTCACCCTCCTCAAACTCAACAGAATTTTTAAAAAGAGTTCAAGCAAATATTGGTATTGCTTTCCTTCCAGGCTGTTCTAACTTAGTCTTTAAGCAGGGTGTCCAAAAGCCACACTAATACGCATCCAATGAGAACTGGCTGTACGGGTGTTAATTTTCTTACAGCTTGTTACATATCTGATAATAAGCAGTAGTTAAGGAGTACAAGTATAGAAAGCATGGGATTCATTTCTCTAACCAGTAGCCTTTGTAGGGTTTGGATCGGGATTCTTATTTGTAAAGCTATTGGAAATTACTGTTAATGGTGTTTCTCATCTCTGTAACAGGAACATGAAACAGAAAAAAGAACTGCCTGCTACTACATGTGTCTTTGCTTTCACTATTTCTATCACTGTATCCTGTAAAATTCCTTGCCTTTTTTCCTCTTTTTTCTTTCTTTCTTTTTTTAAAAAAAAACAAAAAACAGAGCCCGTATCTCTGTATGTTTACAGTAAATGACAAAGAACAAAGCTTCCAGGTTTGGCCTGACGCCGTATCACCTTGTGCTGTGATCTGCACAGACCTCAAAAGTTAGTTTGGGACTGGGTCAGTTCTTCAATGAGAAATCTCCACAGATTAATTTATTGATAGGTGCTACAGAAATGAGTGGTGGCAATTCAAGCAACTCCTTAGTCTGAGGTCTATCTTCACCCTCCTCCCCACCCCCTTCCTCATCCAGCTCCCCTCTCTAGTGCCAAGGGGCGGTGTGCTGCTGTCTGCTGGCTAGGATACAAAGCAGACATCTCAAAGAAATTCTCTGGCCTCCTAAGGACCTGATCCAAAGCCCATTAAAGCTGATGAGAGCCTTCCCATTGACTTCAGAAGGCCTCAGATCCAGTCCCCCAGGGAAAAGATGTTAACACTCACATGCACATCCCTAAACCAGCCAGGAGAGAACTTCTTGAAATCAATATCTCTCTATCAATATTGGTACCTAAAACAGAACAAAGATACTTTATTTGTGAGTCCTGCTGGCTGGAAAAAAATAAAAAAAAAGAAGATAAAAAGAAATAGAAAACAAACCCTTGGGAAACACTATTATCTAAAATAAGCAGCTGAGTATGAGCAGTGACCGCAATACCTGGAAAGCTATATCCTAACCTTACTGTGTTGGTACTCACTCTGCTTTTCTTTACTGTATTCCCGGCTCTGCACTGAATACACTAAATGACTCACATTATACACACTGCAACAAAGGCAGTTATACCCCAATCTTCATTAAGGTCTTAATGCAGCAAGGTACTTAAGCACATGCCTAACTTTAAGTACAAGGGAAGTCTAATTAACTTCAATGGGACTGCTCACTTGCTTTAAGCTAGGCATGTGCTTAAGTACCTTGCTGAAACTGAGCCGAAGACTCCAGGTGCTACCATTTATACAAGTGTCATTAAACACAGAGTTAGTGTACTTATGTACACAAACTTCCTAACCCCTAAAACCAGATCATTAAATTATATCACTTACTAGAAAACAGCAGAGGTGAGCATGTTGATGAAGCATCACATATAGTAACAAAGACAGTAGGCATTAAAGCAATCAGAAATCCAATATCCTGTGCACATTTTCAGTACTCCACCTGCGGTCTGCACATGTATCCCAGTTCCTTCGGATTTCAGGTATCAATAGCCAGAGACTGCAGACTTCTGAAAAACCTAAGAAAAAGATCTTGATCGAAAAATAATACCACCTGCGACTTAGGTATGAAAGAATAAAGAACTGAAACTGGAAATAGTTAGTGCTGCAGAGGGAAAGCAAAGATTTTTTTAGTTTCTTAACAGTCCATTTGTGTACTTTCAAGCATTTATGTTATTTTTCAGTCCTCTGAATTTCCTGTATTTTTAATGCCTGTTTAATCGTCATCAGATAGAAGTTAAGCCACTCACTTGCTGTGTGACCGCAGGCAAGTTGCTTGACCTGCTTTTTACTCCTCTTATCTGGCTGTATAATCCAGTATAAACGGGGGCTCACTGAAAGCTAGAAGCTATGCGTGTGCTGAGCAGAAGCACTTGGCTAGTCTACGGGTTAGTTCATCAACTGCTTTGTCAGTGTCAGAAAAGAACTTGCTGGGAAAGGACAACCTGTCCCAGGCCAGGCAGATTTTCCTGCTGTCCATTCACAGTGACATTTTTGGGGCTGTGTTTCTTCATTAAGAATTGCAGCACACAGCCATAAGCTGCAGATTTGGTGCTACACAGGGGATCCTACTTAGAAACATAGGATCTCAGAATATGAGGTCTTTTTCCTGCTTTCTCAATGCAATTACCAGCTTGACCAAGGGACTGGCATAATTTCCCTGTGGGTATGGCATTAAGAACCTGAAATTATGCAGAGGTTGTGGATTATGCTTGGATATTTCTATTTGCAAAATTTAATTGTGAAATAAAGTTTGCCTTGTACTCAGGACAATATGGAATGGCTCCCTCAGACTGAAAACCAAGGATTTAACCCACAGGGAATAGTACACCCGAAGGAGACCAGGGAAATTCGGTCTTTAAGATGAGGGGAGAGAGAGAATAGAGAAAGCTAATTGATGTGACTCTCGTTTTATATATGACAGGTAAATACTATGGTGATGAGTATAGAACTGTTTTTTTCTCCTTTCAATTGATTAACTGATTATTTTGCTGAGGTTGGTAGCAAATGTCTCTGACCTCATCGTTTGCTGAAGCAACTGTATTGTCACCAGCACTGGAGTGGAACATTGCTAACTGCATGGATTAAGAAAAATGCTCATAAAAATAATGCTGAAATATACTCAGTCTTTGGTAACCCAGACAATTACTGTAGAAAAGGAAATACTGGAAAGAGCATTACATTGGACAATTGCTTGAAATAATGATTTGTTAAACATCATTCAGCCTACCTGTTATTCTACCTACTGCTCAGCGTTGACTAGGTGGATGCCTTGAAAAATCATTAGATACTTGCAATTAAGATTTTTTAGGAATAATGGCATGGAAAACATTTCTAGACAGTCTTCCACAGTGGAGAAAGCTATGTATTTACAGAGTTATGCAATTACTCAACCAATATTTGAGCATACTTTAGAAAACTTGTAAAAGAGCAAATGAAAAAAACCTGCTTACTTCTTTATAAAGGGAAAAGTGCTTTGCTTGATTTTACAAGCAACATGCTGTTCTGTTGTCAGCTTTTCTGCATCTGTTATATCATGGGTCTTGACAACATCATAGGCCAATGTCCCTTCTGATTGAAGTAAAGTATTAAATTTTAGTATCCAGAACAAGGTGATATTTCAAAGGCCAGGCTATTATTGAGCTTGCAGGTGATAAGTCTCAAATTCTGAAATTCTGCATTTTATAGAGAAGCACAACTGCTGACTTCAAAAATAAGTTTATAAGAAACTGCCAAGCACAAATGAACAAAGTTCCCAATACTCTGGACCTGATTAAAGCCAAGGGGTTCCAGGGCAGGGTGCAGATTGCTTTTCTTGAGCTTTGTTGTGGCTTCTCCACTTCACAGAATAGGAAGCACCTGCTGGTAATGGTGTTGGAGAAGATTATATTAAAATCAGGCCCAAACTTTGCTTAAGATCCACAGTGGTACAGTTGTAATAATTGTATAATGCCGTTGTTATACAGGATAAAGAAGTAATACAGAAGCTTCATGATTTCCTGAGAAATATTCTGTGTGAGTAGCAGATTACTTGAGGGCAGACCTCTCCTGGTGTCACTAGTACAGTAGGAGAATTGTCCAGTTTCAGGATGTAGACGGTGAATGTAAAAACATTTACTTTAGGGATCATCGGCTTGTACCTGTTGATCTTTCGTGCAGGGAAACAGCAGACCTATCACTTGAAATGGATATAGGTCCTAAATGAATGGTGAAGTCTGAATTTTTGCCCCAAGAGGCTCAAAAGGATGGAACTGGCTAGTGCTGAGAGAAGAAATAATGTGAATTGCAAAAGGTGGACAGGAAAGCTAGGTATTTGGGTAATCAGTCAACACAAAATACTGTGGTGTTTACTTCACCTATGGAATAAACAAAGATCCCCTTTTCCAAAATATGGTAAGGATTTGTGAAAAGAAAGAAAGCACCTAAAATCAACTTTCACACTTGGAATCCACAAACAGGAGCTGGCGGTAGGACCCTTGACTGATAGCTAACACAGGAAAATCAGAGGTAAACACTATTTCCTTTCCTGAAAAAGATTCATGACATCAAGGTCATTATATTCCACATCACTCACTATGAGAAGGGCAGCAACCTCCTTCCCATTAACCATTTCATTCATTGCATCTTCCATCCCCTGGCTCCCTTAAAAGTTCCAGTTTCTATAAGGAAGGTGGGGGCTTACAAAAGACAAGAGGAGGTAGAAAGACAGAAACAAGTTGACACTGAAAAGTAAGAAACAATGAATTTCTGCAGAACTGAGCCAAAGTCGGAAAACCACAGAGTAAAGCCAACCTTTTTGTCCGATCTTACTGCAACTAATGAAACATTAACTATAATACATAACTGTTGGTGATCATATTTCATTTGATAATCCATTAGGGCCTCACATAGTTCTCTGCTTTTTCATATAAAACATAATACTTTAGGGGGAGGGAGGCAGGCTGGCAGAAGGGGAAGAGGATTTGTACTCACACTGTGTGCTTGCACAATAATGTTCTTCCTGCTGAACTAATGGCTGTTCATAGGGTTTAGGTCAAAGAGTTTAATGGAGCTTAGCTCTGGATGTCTCAGTAACTTCTTAAATTCTAAAACTAAACTATTTTAATCTTAAAATACAAATGATGATGGTCCTAATAAGGAGACACATTCCCAACCAGACTTGAGAGTGAAATATATGACAAGAATGCTAAAACAGATGCTTTCTTCCAACTAATGCTGTGAGAGGCATCCGTTCCTTACCACAGATGAATTTACTCTTTCCCGCAGTTCTCCAGGACAGAGGAGAAGGAAAGGATGTTTGTACTCAGAATGTTTGTTACATTTTATTTAGCTTCTGAGATTTAAAGATATATTTTTAAAGAAATACTGAACATCTGTATCTGTATGTATCCAGCTTTCTTTGTTATGTGGCAAGCAATTTGTGGGGAGAATACAAAGGCCCTCTCACCACATTATATTCCAGGATGCAATGTAAAATACTTTGCTCCTATGTCAGCCACAGATGTCACTTGGAAAAAGCAGAGATGTCTATTAAATAGTTTCCTTTTTCAGACTTTCCACTGATAGCTTCCTCCATCTCTCAGAAAAAAAGTTCTTCTCATAACATAGAATGACATTGCAGGCCAAACTATGTGACAATCCAGATTTTATTACCAATATAAATTTGCTGCTTCTGCCTGATTTTACTGCATATCGAAGTTTCCTTATATAAGTCCTACAATTGCACTTGTATCCACCAGCTTATATAATTTCCCATTTAAAGCATTTTTTGTTGTTTCCAGATGGGAATATCCTGAAGTTTCTTTCAATGGAAGAACAGTTCTTTCACCTGAAATTCAGAAGAAACAAAGAAACCTTTTCATTGTTTTTCAAAACCTTGCTTCTTTTTTTTTTTTTTTTTCCTGGGTTGGCATACCCTGTCCTGACAGATCTGGATAGTTTCGCTAGTCAATGCATGGAAAAATAGATACAAAGGATAAGGACAACAGCTGCCTTTGCTTCAGAGAAGAGAAAAAAAGTCTGTAACATACCTTACCAATAGTGCACTGGAAGGTTCTTTCATAACGTTTATGCAAGAAAGAAAATACAATTAAATTATTCTAGACAGCTTTTAAACATTCAGGATATAAAGGGGGAAAAGGAGGACTCAGATTTTCACACTATGAGACTTTGGATAAGCAGCTGCATCTTTGCAAAGCTAACCTAAACTAGAGTTAAGCCTTATTATGCTCTACTAGCAGCTATCACTTTGTGCAAAGTAAGTGCAGTTGCAGTTATGCTGTCTGGGTCGATGGACTGAAGTGAAAGTGCCAAAAGGCTGTGGTTGAAACAAAGTGCAGTGAGGGGCAGCAAGATGCAGCAAGATACAGAAAGCAAAAATTTGATACTGCTCTTCCTCTATTGCTGGATCCCTCAGAAGAGGCATCACAAAAGGCTGAGGTAGGTAAAGGAAGTCCACAACTGCTCCAATCTAAGGAACAGAGTGTCTCTGCAGACTTTTCCATGCAAGACCCCAGTTAAAATATGACACACTACTTTTGTGATTTCTGTTGCATCTCTGATGATAGGCTCCTTTTCACCTTTCTATACTACTTCATGTGTTGAAGAGCACTGTGTGACAAGTAAACAAGGAGGGGGTTTCTGTTGTTATGGGATGCTGAGAATGGGTTGCACAGAATGTGCTGGCCACCAATCTGTATAAAAGTCACTAACGGCCTGCGCAGGCAGGAGAAGTGAGAAAGAGGAGATGCTGACAGCTGAAGTGATTATTAGCTGAAGCCCTTAACATCTAGTTAGTGCTTGTAGGCTAATGCATGAGTACTGCATGGGTGTAGAGTTGAGGAAATTTTGCATTGCTTCTTTCATGGGAGCAAGAGATTTTCCACTTTTCCTCTACAGATATATTCAGGAATGTCTTGTGCCAGCTTTCACACACAGTCACCTAAGATCCTGCCAGCCCTTTTGCTTCTCTTGAAATTCCCCAAGCAGCAATGACAGGACCTGGAGATTGTAACACCCTTGTGAATTGCTGCGGGTAGACAAAGAGTCTGACTCCCTTCTCCTTTACAAGGGCATAAATTGGGAATGTTGTCACTCAGCTGCAACATGAATGAAACTGCTTCATTGGCCTCATACACCCAAGGAGAGAATTGGGTACAAATGACGAACAGAAGGAAGAGGGAGAGGGAAGAGGGGAAAGCCCATCCCTCTAGCTTCTGTCTGGGCTCCTCTCTGCAGCTGGGAACACCTGATGCAGAATCTGTATTTTCTAACGGGAAATTATCCACCAAATTACATCTACAGGGTTCATTTACTATACATAAAACCGAGAGCCAAGCTTATGCTTTGAGATTAAGCCAGAGAAACAGCCTTATGCTACACTTTCTTACTGTGTGCTAACAAGGGTGGAGGAACATGTAACCTTTAGAGTGGAAAAATAGATATCTCTCTCTCTCCTTTGAAAACGCTATTGTTTTGAATGATCTCAAAAGTGTGCTAGGTATGTTACAGACATATTAGGCTTCCTGTAACTCACATCTAAAGCAATATTTATGGCTTTGGATTGTTTTTCTTTGTTTTGTTTTGGTTTTATCCAACAATCTAGGTAGGGCAGAAGAGGGCTCCATACCAGCAAGATGTAAGGCCACCTTGATCTTCTTGACTTAAATCTTTGTTTTCAGTCTTTACTGTCAGCTGTCCATTATGGGCAAATCTGAAGCTCAGGTTGAGTTGCTGTGACAAGATAGCTGAGTCATTTTGATGACACAATATGAATGAGTTCTTCTCCTTCCTTCAATGTTTTCATTGTGTCTGATTCTCAATCCTGTTAACCTTTTGTGCACTGTTCAATTAATACAACCATATATAATTCCTAAAAAATAGTTAGATCTGCCATAGATTGCTTTAGTTCGGTATATATTTTTCTCTGGAGAAAAACATGAAAAACCCTTAACTATATGGAATTCTGTACTGAGGCATCATGGTTGAGATTTCTGAAGAAAGCAACATCTTGTTGTATTGGAAATTACCATAGCTCTTGTAAACAGGTTATAAAAGTGCCTATCTCAATGGTTAACAGCTTGTTCATGTGCGTAATTACTTCTTACAATGCACTAATCCTCTATGGCCTGACAAAATTGGGAAGAATGTTGCATTTTATATATATTTTTATAGATATATTTGAGGATGGAGTTTTATATATATCTATATCTATCTATGCATGTGTGTGTGTATATAAATCCAGCATATAGATGCAGCAGTAAGATTTCCTTTCCTGAAAGCTGGAAAGAAATAAAGAACAAAATGGTTACTAGTAGAAATTAGGGAAAAAATAGGAGGGAGCAAAATCAGCAAAAAAGAAGATATCTGATGAAGAGACTGGATGCTGGGAGAAAGTACCGAGCTATGTATAACACCTCCACCACATACAAGAAAAGACCAGGGAAGTCCAGGTTAACTCACCCTAGTTGCAGAAAACCATTAAAAAGTGAAAGGAATCAATTTAATTTACCACATTAACCAGATGAAAAAAAGCTAGTGCCAGATCTAATACAGATGTTGCAGTATAATGGGAAAATGAAGACATTTTCAAGCAGCAAGGCTTGCAAGTCATAGTCTTGAAATGCTTAGATCAGGTGGCACTGTCTGTTAGAAAAGCAAGCTCTGTAATGGTATTGATTGCTTCCAAGGCCATATTAGAGATGAAGACAAGTCCCAGGAGACAGGTTGTTGTCACCTTGACCTTGGGTCAGAGCTAGACCACTGACCCCTGACACCCAGGACTTGTGCACCACATTGTGATATCTTTCATGCCTACAGACAAAGTCAGCAGGGGACACGTGTCGATGTGGCTCTTGCCAAATCAGAATTGACTGGCCTGTAGGAAGCTAGAGAGCAGCGGGAAATGTGGGTTAAAGTATGTCAATAATGTTTCACAAGAACAATTTCTCCCAAGAATTGTAGCTGTTGGAATGTTTTGACATTTATTCGGTAGAGAAATGTAGCATGTTTTGTGAAGCACTTCAAGAGAGCTGCTGCTAACTGCCGTGGTGTATTGATCTTCCTGTTAAATTGCATGGGCACACTTGGGAGATCATTGAGATTCAGGCAACAGGACAGAAAGGATCGGCTGCACCCGATGGTCACTAATGGTAATTGGTTTCGATCCTTGCACTTGAAGAAGCCGTGATTTACTTGGTTCACAGATGAATTGTAGACACTAAATATTTTGAAAAGAAAATATACTGTGATTTCTTTTTCTCATGTCATTTACAAATTATTGCCTCCACGTCTGAATGTTTCATATAAAGTATATAAATCCACATGACTGCATATAAAAAACATGCTAAGCAAAATTTCAAGTAATTCTCCCTCTTATTTGTAAAGCTTGTATAATGCAAAACAAATGAACTTTCTGATCCTAATATAAATCAGTTAATTAAATAATTATGATAATATTTAGCAGGATCTTAAAAATCCATCAACCCTCTTAAGCCTCCCTATCATCACAATACCTCTTTTTTACACTATACACATTCTTCTTTCTATTGCATTTGGTGGTGTATCATCACAGTCTTAACATAACAAATGTTAAAAAGAAGTGTATTGAAGGCAACTACAAAAGTAGAATAATGTAGACAGGTATGGATAGTAATGTAATATTGGAGAAAATCATACTAGAAGGAAGAATCTGATACGAACATTGGATACTAATGTTAATATCAGAGTAAATTCTTGTTGTAATACAAGATACAAAAATTGGAGTACACTTCACAAAATTAATTCAGTGATAATGCTGCCAAAATTCATGCCATACATGATTTTCAAAGCAGATTTTATAGGGCTTCTGTAGCTTTCTGTTTTATACAGGGTACTTCGCTAAGTATATGCACATAATTGCATGAAAGTAAATATATTCAGTAAATGATGGTTCCTTTAATACAAAGAAATTCATATAGACTAAGATTCTGGGAAAGAACCAATTTTGTACTTCTTTTAATCTGTTTCAAGTACACGTGTCCTTTAACATCCATACTACATTACTACTTTTTTTTTTTAAAAGGACAAAAGGGTTTTCATTTTTTGTTCTGCGTTTTTAACCTTCAATGGAGAGGTCAGCAGTTTCTACAAACAGCGGAGTTTCACGCATAAACTTGCATAAAATACCCATAAAACCTATATAGCACTTTGACAAATAGAAAATAGCACGATATGAAGTAACAATATATATTGTTCATTTGTTAACTGAGATCAAAACTATGCCTATCTGGAGTCTTTTGGTTAAAATGACTGTACGTAGATTGTAATTTCCATTACAGCTAAATCATGCATTGTAGAATTCATATCATCATTTGAGAAAACAGAGAAAAATGAGTGTCTGAATGCTACTGAAATTTTAGTATAACAGCAATATGGCATTCTCAATTGTTATACAAGTCTCAAATTTCTGAAATATTTACAAACCTTAGATAATGGCAACCTCAGGAGAAAATCAAGAAAACAGACGGTATACAGGAGATAGCCTGAGGCAACCAGTGATGAGGTCAGATCTATACAGTAGATCTGTATAGTGCTTTACATGAAAAACGCTCTACTAAAATGTCTTTGCGTACTGTGTAGGGCTTTGGGATATAGCAGGTATTCACTAGGGGAAGGTAAGGATTATTTACTAGGATCAGTAACATGGAATTCAATATTAAAACCGACAAAGGTTATCATCTATTACACATTAAATTCACCACAGTTGTTTGACAACTCTCATAGCAACAGATTCCACCCTTAACAATTCAAAGCAATCTTTCAGATTAAAGTTCATGTGATCACTTTAAAGAAGTATTCAGTGTTAATCAAGCAATATTGCTTCAGGCATCGTGTTTGTCTTTCACTTCAGGCTATTTGGTTGATTGCGTAAAATGCTGAATTTCTCTGTGTGCATGTGCAGAGCTGTGTGTCTGTTAGGTGGAAGTGACAGGTGAGGTAGTGATGGGGAGATATGGGATCTGATTGAATGGACTCTGCAATAGGGATAAATAAAGTCCCAGTGGCTGACTATTCTGATGGGATAGGATAAGCAAGATATTCTGTCTAATTTACTTTTGCAGGATAGTAAGTAATGACGATATGGTTAAAATACCAAAAATGTCTTTAAATACCTAGTTATGTATATATAAATAATATATACACAGATAAAACCATATATCTATTTATATATGTACAAATATGCATCTAATTTTAGATCATTGCCCAGATTATCTTGAACAGGTAGCACTTCACATATTTTCTAGTCAGAGCATTTACTCGAAGGCACTTCTTGGTGGGATTAAGAAAATTCGACTCCAACATTTTACAGGATACAAAACATCCTGTTTCTCTCCAGTTGTGCCGCATCTGCTCCAGTCATGTCTTGTTCCTGGTCTGTTGTTCTGAGGTATTGTGGGTCCAGTATCCATAACAGTAACATTATAGAGAGGAAAGGCTAAAGGTGCCGGGACTGTTATGCACTCTGACATTGTTGTTGGAGACCCTGGGATGTTTGCTGACGAGACCTAGCATCTATGGCAGCGTCCAGTATTTTTGAAGAAAACTTTCATTCTGCAATCCGGTCCTAACATCTAACCAGGTGCTGAGTCCAAGCTCATGGTGAGAGCCTGCTTGCTATTAGTTGTTGCAATTAGCCCATCAGGCTGAGCTGTAGGTTCTTACAGGTAAGAGCAGCAATCATTGCTATCAACAGCGAAGGTCATACAGTTGCTAAGATGAGTCTGTACTGATGTCAGCAAAGAGTCCTGCTTGCAGGTCAGCAGCAAACCCCTTTCATATGAATGAAAGGTAAGTCTTACTGCAGTATTCCTTGTGACCACTGGAAGTGAATATCCCATCATGATCTCTTCAAGAAATGAGGTTGAAACAGACTCTGCAGCAGCTGAAGTAATTTGTATTTCTTGACTTGAAGAAGCTCTGCATTCAGTAGTATTTTTTCACTAGAAAATGTCAATTTATTTGAAAGCAATCTGTGTGCAAGTAATAGGCATTTTCAGACAACCTTCTGATTCAAAAAGCTTGCAAGCAAAGACTTTTTAAGTGATGAAATATTCCATTTAGATATTTTTAATAAAACTTCTGAATTTGGCTCTGGTTCAAAATGATTTTCCATTAGAGACTTGTTGTGGTTTAGCCCCACACAGCTGTGTGCTCACTCCCCCACAGGCGGGATGGGGAAGGAATCAGAAGGGTAAAGCTTGTTGGTTGAGATAAGAACAATTTCATAATTAAAATAAAACAATAATGACAACAACAACAATAATGCAATGAAAAGGAAAATAATGAGAGAGAAGTGAAACCCGAACTGGGGGCAAGGGGAAATGAACAACCAAAAGAAACAGCACATGCCACAGCAACCCACCACCAGTCCCCAAGCCACAACCACTCCCTGCGCGCCAGCTGCCCCGGTTAATGGCATCACATGGTATGGAATGAACATCCCATGGGCCTTTCCAGGTCAGCTGCCCTGGCCGTGGCGCCGCCCCTCGTGGCCTCTTGCCCACATGGCAGAGCACGGGAAGCTGGAAAGGTACCTGACTGCTACAGGTGCTACAGTGAAGAGAATTAACCCTTTCTCAGCCAAAACCAGCATACAAGACTGTGCTGAATAAGAACTATTTGTAAACATTCAAAACCTAAACAAATCCTTTGAAATTATTGGAATTATACATGGTACTTCACCCAACCACATTTTTCCCCCAGTTCATTGGTTTGCATAAATTCCTCAATGCTAAGATAAACCAGTTCCAGCTGTTGGAAATTGGTGTGGTTGGGGGAATATTGTCCTACTCAGCTGTCATTATCACAACTGCCTCCAGAATCTGGAGGAACATTTCATTGGGAAAGCCATCATATTTTATATTTTGCGAGATTAGCCACAAAATCATCTTTCTCTTCTGCCCTTCTCACCATTTCTAGTGATACATTTCTAGGACCTGATAAAGGGTGATGTTATTTCAGAATTGAGTCAAACATTAAAAATGAAGACTAAACAAAACTTCCTGAATCTTTGCAATCTGTTTGAAGTGTGAAAAATATATATCTGTCTCATAGACTTCCATAGTGTTTACTCCTGGTTAAAGATATTCTTACAGTTGGAATTCTTTAAGCATGAGAAAATGAAATAAGAATAATCCATAAAGCATAATGATGTGTACTTATTTTACTCTTTCCTCCCTCAGATTATCCAAAATAAACAAGGAAGCCACTGACCTTGCCCTCCAAATGTGTTTTCTAATGGTCACAATCATTCTGGAAGAATTAAGGTTAATCTTTTTTTTTTCTTTTTTAAGATGGTGTTTTATTTTAATGATGCTTTGAAATTCTTTTTCAGCCAAAAAGAAATCCAGTTAACTGTGAAGAAAATTCAAATCCTGGTGATAATATCCTTGACAAGTTTATGCTTCTTCAGAGTAAATGAGATTTTACTGTGTTTTCTTTCACTTTCTCTTTTCATATTTCATAAGAAAGAAAAATAGTTTCTAATGAATCACTGATCCTTCTTTTTTCTCCTTCTTATATTATTGCCCATGCTAAGGAATATTCCCATAAATGTATATCTTCTTTTTCATATCTTCCTAAGGAAAAAAAAATTTTACAAAGATTTTTATGGTCAGCCTCTTTTCAGTTTGAATTATTGCCTGATTTCACTATATGCAGATTAATTCATGTCATTTGGATTTTACTCTTTAAGCTCCTTTCAGGTGTACATATTTACTTTATATGTGTGTGTATGGAATAGCACAAACTATATGTAAATAAATACACATCAGTAAAGCTAAAAGTAAAAAGACAATTTATATCAAAGAGCTCTGCACGGAGGGGCAGCAGTGCGGTAGATATTACAGAAGGATAACAACAAAATAGAAACTCATAGCTCTAGTTAACAGAAACATGCAGTCATACATATGTAAGTGCATAAAGCAAATATCGTAAATGCCTTTCATCATCTTTTGGGAAATACAGGTAATTTAATAGCTCATGACTGGATACTGTACTTACACCCTCAAGAGCCCCAAGTGAAAGTATTCAAATGAGTGAGCAGTATTCAGTCTGCTACAAGAGTGAGGGTTTTCTGGCCAACAGTTTTGGATTCAGCTGAAGAAGATGTTGCCAATCAAGAAGTAACGAGATGTATCTGTAGTGAGACATCTCAGAACCACAAACTGAGGCTGTTTAAAGTTCAGAAGAGCAAAAATAAAGCCAGCACAGGTTGCTCTAGATGCGAGGAATTTTCATGTTTATACTGTTTTTTTTTTTCTGCAGAGAGTGCAGAGGAAGTGTCACTAAAAGTTTATTAGAGGTATCACCGTCATGGGTGATCATGCCTATAATACCACAGAAGGGGTGGTGTCAGAAACTAAATGAAAGTAAGAGTAAGAAGCATCTTCTAATACTTTGAAGTCAGTTGCATAGCACAGGGAGTACTTGCTATTCTCTTAACTTACTAGAATTATTGTTTCAAAGGCCATCATGAAGGAGATCTTCCCTTGTGACCACTATCAGGCTTGTAGTAACAATAGAGGTGCCACTGTCATCACGCTGCTGCACAAGGGTCCTAAAGATGTGCATTAAAACCCTTAAAAGGGGTATGCAGCATGTGTGAGCTCCTGCTGCACATCATCCTCTAGCAGAGAGATATGAAATTAATATAGTATAGAGGATGTTGTATCCTATGAAAAAGGATACCATTTTCTCCAGTCTCTCAGAGTCAAAAGCTCTATTTGTGGCGATAGGCTGCTCTGCATGCTCTGTATGTTTCCACTCATTAACCCCTGCAAGATATGGACTGATAGATTGCTCACAACCAAACATTGAACAACAGGTGACTTCCCAACAGAATGACTTACAAAGGTTGTTCTAAATTGACACATCCAAAATACTCCTTATCAAGAGAAAAGAGATTTGTAAAACAAGAGAACAAGGGGAAACTGTCATACAATCTTTTTTGTTTGACTCCTATCCTTAATATTGCTATGCAGACCATTTTATGGATTATTTTTTTAAACTGTAAGCTTCTTGCAGCAGCCCTGCTAAGACTGTGGTATGTGAAGATGGCAGATGAGTTCAAAATTCATACATTTAATACTGTTAATGTTATTCCTCCCTGCTTTTGGTATTACTGATTTCATAGATTTTATTCTTTTTATTAATTATGGGCAAATCTTGCTTCAATTTTACCTTCTTTTGAATATATAGTTCATATTTTTATCAGTTTACATGTCCTTGTAAGAAAAAAAGATAAGTACATGGGGTTTTGATGGATTTCTTGAGAGGAATAATCACCCTTCAGGATACATTGTTACTTTTTGTAAAGAATTTGGCTTAAAGTTGATGCAGTTTACTTTCTTAGACTCTTTGAAAAGGAACACTTCAATAACACTGTTTAATTAATAATGGGATTGTGGATATGGAATGCATATTTAGCTTCATTTTAAGGATGTTAATATTTGAAAGTCTTAGCATCATTTTCTTGCTAGATTGTAAAAATGTGCCCTTTATCCTATGAATATTCCCTAAAATGATACCACTAACATGGAGAAAACAGCCGAACAAACGTTAAAATTTATGAGCAATCTATTGGGCAAACACTACAGGGAATTGACATCACTGAATATATTTGTACCGTGCATGTGACCCAGCCTTTCTCCACCCTTAGTTATTCTCAGAACAAGAAAGATTTCTGATTTCACTTTTTATAGTGTCTATTTATTCCTTGCTCAGTCCTAAGACTACATAAGAAAAAGTTCCACTAATGGAAACTTTCATGTGTGATTTTCAGAAGCAACCAGAATTCATCTGAATTTCTGAAGAAATTGTGATTTTAGTGAAAGCAGACTTTGCTGGAAACATCTGAAAACTTTGCCATCATGCTTTTGGAAAAGAACAGATATATAAATACCCTCTGCTTGCAGTAATATCCCCAAAGAATATTTCATTGAGCTATTGCTCTAACTTGGATTAAATCATGATATTGGTGGAAAGATGCCGGAGTGTTAATTATATTGGATTTTTATACACAAAAATATAGAAGAAAAATGGAGGATAAAAGAGAATACAGTTCAAAGGAAAAGGCATACTGACTTTGATGTTTCCCACATGTGCAGATCCATTTACAACAATGGGCCGTTCTGAAAGGTTTTTGTATTATTTAGACTTCCAGCATTAGGATCGTTCTTCCTTTGAAATCATTCAGACTGGAATACTGAATCTTGATTTTGCTTTAATATCTATTTAGCAAGAACTGGATTTCAGACCTGTTGGTATAGTTAGTCGTATTTTTACCCATACTCATCTGGGTCAAGTTCAGAGATATTTAAGTAAAGAGATATAACTTACCATAAATTGTTCATGCAAGGGTGACAGAAGGGGAAGCCCGAGTTCATATAAACATGTGTATATAAATATATCTATATAAAAATATACTCATATATGTCAGTATACATCTACATGTTCACATAGCAGCGGATCAGAAGAAAGGGAATTCAGGAAGAGATTGGAAAGGGGTAAGAAAGTGCACATTTAAAGTTCCATCATCTCTTAGACACATACAGACCTGCATCCCTTATATGGAAGACTCTTTAGGCCTCTAAGTGTATATATTACACCAAATAAACCTCATGGCTCACAGCCTATGACTAACAGGCTGACCACACTTTAAGGCTTTCCTTGATTGCTCAGTGTTGAACCTCTGGGCTGCAATTACCTTGTCCATGTTGGGACAAAAAGCTTCTTAGTGTGCTGTAGAGTATATGCACATGGAGAGCTCACACCTGTTACGGTCCCTGTGGAAGCGTCTGATCCAACCGCACGTACCCTGCTAGGCAGTGTGGCCTGGACCATGCACCACTACTCACATCCTCCATCCCTCATGTATGGGAACCATTTCTACAGCCTGGAGGAGTGATTCAACAAGAATGCCAGGAGCTACCTGTCTAGGAGAGTGGGAAGAGAAGATATTCCAAGACACATGTACAAGGTGGCCAGCACAAGACAGTAAACTGAAACTTGGCTCTCTGAATGGAAGGAGGACATCACTCGTACAAAAAAAGGATACTTTTCCTATGTCCTTGAGGACAGTGGTACAACATCCTGGCATGGTTGCAGAGACGAAGGATTCCTCTCAGCACAGAGCACCAATTCATCAGGGACTTCCATCACCCTGTTCGAATCTTGAGCTTGGGAAGAGTTGCACCTTGCCAGGGAGTTGTGCCCATTGTGTAGGAAGCTGACGCCTAAGCCTCTTTATCTGGCAGGGCTCCTATTTGCACCATCAGTTGCTCAGAAACTGTAGGATGAAGCCTTCACTATGCAGAAAGCTTTACCATTCTGGCTATTTACATCCATAGGTTTTAATCAGGTTGCTGAGGAACTGCCCTGTATGCATACGCAAGAGTGAAGTGAGCGCTTTTGGAGCTGAACCTTTGCTCAGCTTTGTTGACACTTAATTTGGGTCTTTTTTCTTGTGCATACATGCATCAGTGGAGGCTCTATATAGCCCCTGTTGCTGCAGGGTGACTTATAGCTGGCCTATGGTCACACAGTACCAGTCCTCTGTGTTCTGCTAATAACTAACTGATGAGGGGATGACATGCTGGTTCTCCCAGCTAAAGGCCTCTGAAGTCTTCTGGTCTTCCTTACTCTCCTCCAGCCTCACAAGTATCAGAAATCGCAGCATGCTTATCCACAGCTTGCAAATCATTCATACAGCTGCAGTGTGGTGGGGTTAGGAGATGTTTTTTCTGCTACAAATGAAATGCACATGCTAGAAGTTGTTTGCTAAAGGTGATGCAAGGGTTTGGGGGATAGGTGATATGTGACGTGATGCATGAAATGCAGTGTGGCGTAGGTTGCTGTTCAGGCACCTTAAAATGCCTAATTTTTTTTATTAGAACAGCTTTAATAAAAACCCAAAAACTTGAATTTTGAATTTAATTTTTTAAAAGTAATTTTATGTTCTTTTTAATTAAAAGAACTCCCTGGAAAAAATATTTCTTATTTCATCCCTACCATTTTTGGCTGTAGCCCTGGGAGAACAAACTTTGGTTGAGTTGGTTCTGTTTACACTCTCTAAGCTTGGCTCTTTACACCTTACACCGCAGTAAGAAAGAGGGTAGGTAGTATACGGTAGTTGTCAGACAATGCATGTGCATTTCCATAAACACAGACAAAACAGTTATAAGGGAAAAGGAATAATGATCAATAAATGAAAGACCAGAGCACTAGATTCTGCAGTTCTACTCACTACAATTAATGTGGTACCTCAGAAATAGATTAACTGTTTCATTAGACCCCACATATACTTAGATGTCATGTCTTCTGTGTATGAGAGAGAATTTGGCCTAAAAGAATTCATCTCTGTTTAAGTAAATGAGCAGAAAAGCACATTTGTATCACATGGTACCAAACACAAGTGTCTCTGTTAGCTTGCTTTTTGTTTTATATGTATTTTCTCTGCTTGTTTCTTCTTTCATGCACTTTTTGAAGCAGAGACCCTATTTTTGCCTTTCATTTAATCCAGTTCTTAAATGAGATTTCAGAAGTAAATGGAAATGTAGCATATTAAAAACCAAAGTCTAGTATACAGGAAAGATAAAACATAACTACTTCTTGCCAAGAGTACTGTAGAGAATTAAGCGTGCAAGTGTCTTCCACTACTTGTGTACGTATGACCACTAATACATGGAAAAATCTAATCACTGGTACTGGAGTGTGAACTAGTGTAGTAAAAAAAAAAAAAGTGAGGGGGAGCCCCAACAAACCTTCTCAAATGCAACAACAGCAACCATAAAGAGGAAGAAATTACATTTCTATTCCTTTGCTTCCCACACAGAGATAGCTGGTAGTAGCTAAAGCCAAGCAATGGACTGTCTTCCATTTAGGCATATAGTCCAGCATTCCCTGTCAAGAGCAGGGTAAAATCTAGTCATAGATTATTGGTGTCTCTATCACAAAATCACTAAAATATTGTCAATGTACTAGTTATTTAATGAATATTGAACCACATTTTAGTGCTGTTCCGTGATGTCTGCCAGAATGAAATTAAAAGAATCAATGATGTGAAATTTGGAAGAGCAAGTCTAGTGAAAGTGTAGGTCAGATTTAGCAGATTTGGGAATGGGCAGTGTCAGAAAGTGAGTAATCAAACTACTGCATGAAGTGCATCCCATTAGGGAGGATAATATTTGGGAAACTTAGATAATGGTAGCACTGAATTCAGAACTTATTTAATGAGAATCTAGGACCCACAGGAAACAAAGTCTGGGTTTGATATAACTGAAATCCTCAGTCAGTCATATTACAAACATTGCCTGAAATGCAAACATTTTTCATTAGACACTTCAGCTCTCTGTTTTGTACCTGCAGGTCACCAGACTATGTCCTGAACCCTCCTAAGGGATGGGAGTCTGCAGGCTGACACTGCCTTCTCTTTCCCTTGTTTCTCTGTGTGGTCGCAGAGACAGCTTCCCAGTGACACCATCAACCAGTGAGCAAAAGATTTCAGTAGCAGCGCAAGATCTGGATGCCTGTACCTGTAAGGAGCATTACACTATTCTCAGCAGAGTCCTACTGGCTTAGTGGGAGAAAATGATGTGCAATGAGAATCCATCACAGAGTGGACCATTAGCTGACGCTGTTCAGCAAACAAAAGCACCAAAAAACACTAGCAAATATGATGAGCTGTATTTATGCTCCTTAAAAGGTGAAGAAAAAGGACTGCTGACATTTACAACTTGGCTGCAGTCTCAAGAATGATTCTTTATAAAAAATGGGTCTGCTTCCAAGGAAAGAGGAAGGCGATAAAAAGGTACAGGTCTTTGAATTGTTGAAACTCAGACAAGAAGTAATTTACCCATCCTGAACCCCATACATTAAGTAGGACATTTTTTCCTCTCCAAAATACATGGGATACTTAATTAATGAAATATCCACTATTTTAAGATAGCCCAAGGATCTGCACTCCCCAAGTTAGTGAATTACTTAGTTATCTCTACAATCTAGTGGAGCATGACTAAGAAGTGACAAGATTAGTTGCCATCACAAGACATGGTCTGCAGACTTTATAGAGGATTTACTTCTCAACTATGTGTGTCATTAACTTTTCTCAGTCGTCTCCTCTATTGCCACCTTTATTAAACAATAATAGTCTCATAAAACAAACATGGTATGCCACTTTCAGCAATTATAGCCTCTTAATAAGGAATTTATACTACCTTCTGCTATAAAACTGCAACAGAAAATCCTGGCTCCAAACTTTACTAAGTATAACCATAATCACTTTTTGTTTATAACTTGCTGCTGTGTATTGCTGAAATACTTGGCTTTGGGTGGTGGTAGTTAAGTGAGTACACTGTATATAGTTCAAGGCTTTAGAATGCTGATGTACTGAGTTACCCAGGAAGAAAATGGGAAGAGATGATAGTGTTAGGTTTGTCGCCTAATATAGCGCAAGCATATTTATTACATTAATTAACTTTGCAGACTTTAATAGAATTTTATTTGGAAAGTTACACTTTTTTTCTACTTTCAGAGCTATAACAGTATTTACGTGTTTGCAGATTAGAAAACAAGAACAGTTTGTCTGGATTTGATTCAAGTCTTTATAATCCTGTTATACACATTTTTCTCCCCTGCGTTCATAAAAAGCTGCAAGTTGATAAACATCACTTGCTTGGCACAGATCAGCCATTTTCCAGGCCATATACCTGAGAAAAGTACAATCCACAAGCCAACTGCAGCAGGTATTTTAGTTCATAAACTGGAATATGTGTCTCCAACCTCCTCTAATCAAAAATGAACAACATCCCTTGCTATGTGCATTGGGTTTATTACCATATGGTAGTTGATTGGGAAAGTGGTAAACTCCTGGAAGTTCAGCAGCACAGCCTGTAAATGGCAGGGGCTCTGGTCAACTCCAAGGGAAGAAGTGAGGGAGCGGTGTTCTACTACCCCCAGCCATTCATCTGCTCTACACCCTCAAACTTTGAATGTTTATGCTGGGAACACGGAAGGCGCGTAAGGAATATCTATTGGATGCTGGGGGCTTATTTTCTTCATGGAGCAAGCTGCCTAGCCATGTATTTTTTTCATTCTCTTCCTGCTTGTTGACAAAAACGAATAGACAAAGCAGAGAGAGGTATCTCCATTTCTGGCACCCTCAGCACAAGCGTGATGAAAGGATGTTTAAGAAGCAGCTGACTAAGCTGGCTATTTTTAACAACAGAACTACCAGTGGACATTTTTGTGCCTGTCATGTTACCTAGGGCGTTAAACTAACTTGAAATATCAATTTCCATGTACTGAAGAGAAACTGAGACTGGCCAGCATGCCGGCATGCAGAAAACTTGGCATTTTAAAATGAAAATATATTGCAAATACTATAATCCCTCTTCTCACTCCTCCCACAAATTATTCATTCAGACATGTAGTGAATTGGATAGAAACTACATGTTTACAACCTTCTATAGGGAATGTGTTGTCCAATATGCTTTATCAGTTAATGGTATGATGCGTAATATCAGATTTTAGATAATGTTCCACTGGCTAAAATTTCTTTCGCTGAGAACTTATATGTCTTACTGTGTCCTTCTCTGCTCTTCACTTGGAGAGCTAGTGTGGCAAAGATTTATTGGATACCAGGACTCTATGTACACAGTAGGAGGTGCTTTTCCATCCCCAGCTCAGAGCCTCCAGATTAATCTGTGAGTATGAATCACTCTTGATCTACCATTTCTCAGATTTCTGGACAGTGTAAAATATCAGCCTCAAAGCATCTCTAAACTCTAAATACCAAACTTTTCTTAATTAACTTTGATTACCTCACTGCTTAAATTGATATGGAAAAGGGGAATATAAAAACTAGGGAACTGTTCATAACATAAATTAACATACTTTCTGTACTAAACACCTTCCGTTAAAGCTCACATTCTGAGCTTAAAGACTCGAGCATTTTTACTCTTCCTTTCAGCACAAATTTCAGGCGAATAGACAGAGTGACATTTAAACTTCTAAAGTCATTAATCTATATTTTAACCAGTTGAAGTTTCACTTCTCTTCTGTTTGCCTTCTCTTTCAGTTTCATTTTTCAAGGTCATATTCTTCGGTTTCCAAAGGCTCGGCTTTTTGTGCAGCAAGTTAGATGAAGAGCTAAATGATTATTTTGTAGTAAGAAGATGAAAGCTAGATGAACCTTGACATATCACTCAAGGTATAATTCAGCAGTGAATTCATATCATCAGGATTTATCTACTTTAGAAACTAAACAGTTAACCTAATAATCTCTTTTTATTGCTAATTTAGAAAAGCTTTTTTTCCTAAGTACACTCTCACTTTTCTGAATTCACTGCATGTGACCTGCATCCTTTGTCCCCTGCACCATTACCAGCAGCTAATCCCTCTTATTTATTGATAATTGGACAAAACTGAACAACATGCCAACTCCTGAAAACTGAACACCACTAAGACCTCTATTCAGGTTTTCCCCCAAAACCACATTAGTTTCCAAGTTCACTTCCTTTGTGGAATATCAATGGGAAAAGAGTTTGTAATTCTCTCATGGCTTAGGAATTCCACTAATTCTAACCTGCACATTGCATAACCGTGTGAGATGTAGGAATACGATGTACTTGGGCTCAAAAATGAACACTTGTAAAACAGGAAAGGGAAAACTCATTTAATGTTTTGCTAATCAATTTGGAACTTGCAATGGTCACTTGAAAACAAATGTTTGTTGTTAGAGATGTGTTGGTCAATGGGTAAGTGGTAATTAAGCAATCAGTATTTGTGAAATGTGGTCCGGTCCTTAAAGTTTAAACCACATTTTCCTTCATTATTGTTTTTGTCAAACACAACCTGGATTACTGATGTTTTGAAAATAATCACTACAGCATATTCAAGATAATGTCGAACTTCTTATGATCATGCGTCTCTGGCAATCATGTTTCTCTACAGATTTATATAGGTCAATTGCTTGGTGCACAGTACGTGTGTACACACTGGGTAGAAGAAAACAAACAAAAAACCGCTTTAGGAAAAACCATAGTTCTTGTCAGCCTGCAAGCCTCCTATATAGGAGCTCCCCATGAAAAAAAAACAGCTATTTGGAAGCAGAAGCACTTCCCCCTTCAGCAAAATTTTCTTTCATGCTTTTCTTGATTTGCCCTATCTCTGTACAGCCTTTCAAATATCCAGCTATAGTGATCTAAAGTCTAAAGATGAAGCCATAAGCCTCCCCTTACAGAAACCAGGGAAGAGAATAAAATTCCTGTGTGGCATTTGACAAGACTGTCTGTGTGTGAAGTCCCACACTGAGGTACCCAAGCAATTTGGGAGTGGGTTATCTTTGGAGCAGGAGGCACTGCATATGGGCTTATTAGTCCTGTCTGTCAGGGCTATGCTACTTTAATGTGGCTTTATAGCTTCTGCGTCACATGCTTATATCCTCGCTGTACAGACTTGCCAGCTTGCTCAGAGTGCGCTCACATACGTCTAACACAGCCTTTCATTGTGGGGTGTAGACATATTCCAAGAATCTCTGCTTGCCATTACTCAATTTGGGAAATGGATATCAGTAATTTTTCTGTAGTGAGGCTGGCTTTTAGCTAGGGAATTTAGGAAGCAGCGTCACACAGTGATCATTCAGAAGCGGATGAAAAGAATCTTCTCCATCACCATATATTTTTTCTCTGTCAGCTTCCCTGGCAAGAAATTATGTCTCATTTTTAACAAATGGATTTCTTTTTTAAAGAAAAAGGGACTGTTCCCAAACATGCAGCCTTGAATGAAGGGTCACAAAGAAACATTATTTACACATGGTGTGAAGTGGAGTAATTTATGGTTTTTAATCTCACAAATAATTTCAATCACATATTCAGAGCATATCACCATTGCCTGTCAACTTTAATTTCAGAAACTGGAAAGTACAATGGCTTTTCTTTTCACTTACAGGGGATGAATGGTATAGTTAAGGTTTATTTACAGAGAAGCTAGAGTGTCTCCATAACACAGCATGCATATCTGCAAAAGCCAAGAGGGGACCCTTGCCCTCTAGCTCTAAGGGGAGAGATGTTGCCAACAAAGATAGGAAAAAAAAAAAACCCACAGTAATAATCTCACAGGGCCAAAAGACATAAAGATGGTCAAATTCTGTAGTTATTTGATGTTGACAGGCTTACTGATACCACTGATGGAGTTTCATTAATTTACATAGGCAAAAATAGTGCTTCACACTGCTTTCACTGAAGTCAATGCAAGAAGAGAAAACTTTCTATCATATACATAAGAGGAAGACTAAATTCAAAACTATCTGTGAAGCGAACTTAATAACTTTCTTTTTTTAAAGTGTGAATTTTTTGAAATATATTTAGCAAATGAATGTTTAACTAACTTTAAATGTATAGAAAAATCAAAAGCTCAGAAGCAAGAGCTATTGCTGGATTAAGAGCATGCAAGGAGCAATTATACCATACTCCCAAGTCAAACAAAATGCATACTAATTATCTCTAATTTAAAAATTATGTGACGAATTTTACTCGAACTTTGCAGAACTTGGCCCTTAACCTGACATGAAATCTGAGAATAGAGGAGTAAGTGTATTTTACTACAGGAAAAATTATGTTTGAAGTTATTCTGGAATCTGCATGATCATCAGTAGCAAAGTAATCCCACAACCAAAAAAGGAGATAATTTTTTTTTGCCCCATCTCTTCCTATTTCATTAACCTCTTGAGCTGCCGTTGCATACCGCAAGAGAGAAGAAAGATGTCACTACGTGGCTGTGGAGATTGGCTCCCTCGAACTGCCTTTAATCTGATACCAGAAAACACTGAAAGGATTCTGTTTCTGTGAAAGAGCTAAGTGCAAGTTTGGCAGTTATAAATTGAAAATAAAAATAAAAGAATCCATGAGACCTCATGGTTCTATTTGTAGGTATGCTGGTAATGTGTGTACACAGGATGAGCATGGGGTGTTGTTTGAAACAGTAAAAATAATGCAAATGTTGACTTAGTTGTTATTGTTGTCCATAGGGGAGTACTTTACCACAGCTAAAAGGGAATAAGTAACCCGTATTCAATGGTTAATATCCTTCCATGTACAGTGGTTGCCAGTGATGATCCAGAATCTTTGCTTTCAAGTGATGAAAATGGTATTAGAAATTTTTCTGGTGTTATTAACCTCAGCCAGGATGGATTTGCAGAATTAGCCACATTCAGAAAAAAATCCCATGTTCTGTTAAAAAATTATTGCTGGTTTCAGTTTTGTTTTGTTTAAGAGCACTCCCCATGTATCTAGGAAACACGCAGAATGACGGTGCCTGCTATAAACTCAGAAATGAGGTATGTTCAAGTGAAGTAACATGGGTCCAAAATTAGCCCCTCTCTGAATAGCTATGACATGGTAAAATGATTTGGGAACTGACCAGCTGTCAAAATTTGTATGAAAACATATCAAACCATATTTCTTAAATACAAATTTCTAAATCCATAATTGGCCAACTAGGAGATATTCATATTCTGTAAGTGTAAATGCCTGGTTTTGGTACCCAGCATAGATCATGAGTTTTCCTATAGTCCATGGAGAAACCTGAAAGTCTGAGTTAGGAACCTGTCAATCTCTAGTGACTGAAGGTGTCGGTTTACCAGGAGGTTATAACTTCAATATCATAAGTTACCTTAATTTCACCAGAGTGGACCTCTCCCTTGAACCTGAATAAGTCACCAGTTCTTCAGGAAAAAACGAATACTTGCAACCCTTGATTTTGAATGGCAATTACAGATTAAAGGGAAACCTGAATGTATATACTTGTATGTCTGGTCAGTACCATTTCTGTGTGCAAGTTCTGTTAGTCCGTCATGCAGAATTAGGAAAGATCAGTTCTAACACAGAAGTAGTAACACAAAAGAAGTAAGAACTAAAACAGTTGGCCACTCCCTAAATACAAATAGATGCCTTTGCTTTTAAAATAACCATAACTATACTAGATTTCTTGCTGCAGTTTCTCCGACCCATGACATGAAGCCACAGACAAAGCTTCTTTAAATTTCAGCAAGTTTCTTTATTTTCTCAGCTGTAAAGTCTAGGTAATGGGAAAATACTATACTGCGACTGCCAAAAATGTTTTTCCTCCTGACAATGGAAAGACAAAGGGTTCACTAATCATGTAACATTTATCATCAATTCAATTGATTCTTGACAGAGAATGATGGTAGACTGTTTGATATTTAAAGGGACGATATGCTCAGCAGATATTGAATTACCCAAAGATCACTGCTAAGGAAAAAACAGGAAATAACATACCATTTATGGAGACTGAAAGTTTCTCAGATGTAGGTCCTAGCTGCAACTTACCTTTAACCTTGGGTGTCTCTTATTTCCTCTCCCAGTAGCTATGAAGCCAAGAAAAATAAGCAAAGAGTCCAAACTGGGGACACTGCAACTAACAGAAAAGGAAACCAAAAATTTCTTCAAATTCAGAGTTTAAAGAGTTAAAGAAGTAATACTATTTAAACAGGGTTGCAGAACTCCTATTAAAAATGGCAGTACTATAAATGTTCTAGTATTGTCAGGAATGTTCTGTTGGATGACACTATACTGTGATTTGTACACACAGCGGACCAGAGCTGATGGGTGAATGAAATGATCCATAACCCTCACTGACACATTTAGAGCAGTTCAGCTGCACACAGAGAACAGTCCATCATTTGCACCCTTCTGTGAAAGCTGGCTTTACCAAGTGTTTCAATGAAATATGTGCAACTTCCCATTTAAATTAGTACCACATGAACCATGAAGAGCACCACAGGTATCTGTTGTAGTACCAGCCTAATGCAAAAGTGGCCTGTCTTGTAATGCTCTAACAGGAAAGACATACAACCATTCATCTGTAACATATTAAAACCAGAAGAAATAAATTACTCTATAGATGAAGAATTATTGCTTGTGGAGAGAATGTGCAAAGGTAGTTCTAAAAAGCAGCTTTTACTAAAAAATTATTGCAACAGCATTTGAATTCCTAATGCATATTAAACCTAGTTCGCATAATCATAAATCATCATTTTTAAATCAAGAAAATCTGCTTGAAACTTTTTAAAGGTTTATTTTACTAGTTCAGAACTATTTCAGCATTACCACTGAAGGAAGCACAGTAGGAGTGACTATAAGGGTGAAATATAAAACTTCACTCATTGCCAAGAAAAAGCTTTTTGGTCCTGAATTTTTCAAATTTACCAGTAAAAGCTGGGTAAGTATCTAAAAATGCCTTGTGAACATACAGGTGACTAAAAAGAATTGAATTCCTATGGGTGGATATGTCCTCTTGTGCAGTAGCTTTTCTTAAATTGCCTCATGTAGTATAGTCAGGCAGAAGAGTTAGAAAAAGCAATGAATTTACCCAAATGATACAAAGTGTTTATATTAAATTAATTTTAATGTGAAAATTAATCTATGAATGATCATACTAAGCAAAGTACCTAATGCTTGATAAATCCTGAGCTGAACACAAACTCGCATTCAGGGTGGTGAAGACTTAGTGCATTGAGGGTAGTGTGTAGGAGTACACATGCCTTTTGCTATTGGATTAGGGAACAGTACCAGTATGAATAAAGAAGCAGTCCTACACCTGCCCTCCAGTCTAGACACATGCTACTCAGTCATAGCTCCAAATATAAAAACGAGGACAAATGGGGTTAGTATCTTCTAGCCCGAATTTTCAAAAGTATGCCTTGAATTTCAATTATTGGATGCTAAAGTAGCCTCTGGGAAATCAGTCCTGTTCCAGCTGAATCTGGTTACAATATTTCTGTCATTTCTGAAAACGAGACCTTTGTCTTCATTTCTAGCAGTGCCTGGAAAGCTGGCATCAGGTCCAGCCTTTCAGTAAAACAGGATGTTTTTGCACTGGTATCTGGCCTATACACAGTAGCAATGTACTTTGCGTTACTGAATATTCTTATATTCTTAATGTGACTTTTAAAACAGAGTATCTACAAAGTTCAAACAGAGGAAATTCTGCAGTAAGATACTTGATCTGAAACCTGCTTTGCAAAACCAGCTTTGCCCTGAACTGCTGGACCCATATGTTGTGCTTCTCACTTGCAATTGCCCATGATTGAAAAATGCAACTCAGTCCTTCGGCATCAGGCAGCAGGTGAAGACAAACAAACGAGGACATAGCTGAGCTGCACATCCATTCAGGGAACAGTAATTTAGGGGGATGCAAGGAGTGCAAGCATGAGAGGACCAAAAGAGACAAATCAGTCCTACCTAACAAGTAGGCTGCTCGTGCTAAGTAATATGTTCCATGCCTATTTAATGAATTTGTTTCCCCCATGAGTGTTACACAGTAGCAGTGAAACTCGGATGACAGCAGAAGTAAGACTGTCTCCTGCAATTTTCCTCAAGCCATGTTCGCTGCCCTTTTGTTCATGGCTTGGTGGTCTCTCAGGCACAAATGTAAAGTGAAATGAAAAGCAATTTTGCAAAACTGCCACTTTTAGGTTGTGTGCAGTCAATTAAATAGAATACTATCATAAGATATTCAAACAGCACAAGTCTGAAACTGCTGCAATTTTATGAATGATATCTAAATAATCTGGATGGTTGAGAGTCATTTATATCACTAATCTTACTCTAGCAGCTACAAAATACAGCTCCATGTATGTAGAAATACCTCTATGGTATTTCTGTCTTTGCTTAACAAAGCAGAATTTCAAATGCTAACAAGTTTACACTAGTTGTTTTTAGCCTTGATTCTAGTTTTATTACTATGTGAGTTCATATCTATATTTGATCTAAATGACCGTGGTGGGTTTACCCAGCCAGCAGGTAAGCTCCCACCCAGTTGCTCTCTCAATTTCCTCCAGCAGGACCGGGGAGGGAATTGGAAGGCAAAATTAAGAAAAACTTGTGGGTTGAAATAAAGACAGCTTAATAAGTGAAGGGCTGGGGGAGGGGGATGGATATGGAAAAAAATCCAACTCAGGTGATGCAAAAGCAATCACTTACCACCTCCCACCACCCGAGTGATGTCCAACCAGTCACCAAGCAATAGCTACTTTAGAAAAATCTCCCACCAGCACCACCATTTTATTGCTGAGCGTGACATTATATGGTATGGAATATCCCTGGTCATTTGGGGTCAGCTGTTCTGGCTCTGTCCTCTCCCAACCTCCTGCCCACCCTGAGTCTGCACCTGGGTGGGGGCAGAGTGAGAAACAGAGGAGGCATTGACACTGTGCAAGCACTGTTCAGCAGTAGCTAAAACACTGAAGTGATATCACCATTTTTTTATCACAAAAATAAAACACAGCACCATACAGGCTACTGTGAAGAAAACTAATTCCACCCCAAACAGACCCATTACAATGATTTTTTGTTACAGTCATCATTTAGGAAACATCCCATACAAGATTCCCTTTGCACTGACTGGAAGTTTTCACATCAAAATTTCAGAAGCGAACACCTATATTTCAGATAATAAAAATACACTGTATGTTGCTTTCTATATTTCAAAAGGAATATTCTTTGTGGAAGGACAATAATAATGAGTGTTAAAAGATATATCAGTTTTATCATTAAACTCACAGGCAGTATTAACGCAGAACAAAGAATGGCTGAGATTGGAAAGCACCTTTGTAGATCATTTAGTCCAAGCCCCGCTGAAGCATACACAGCTACAGCAGGTCGCGCAGGCCTATGTTCTGTTGGGTTTAGAATATCTCCAAGGATAAAAGCTCCACAACTTTGCTGAGGAATCTGTTCCAGACTATCCTCAGGGTAAAAAAGCTTTTCCTCATGCCTCTGCCACTGGGCACCACTGAAAAGAGCCTGGCTCCATTGTCTTTGCTCCTTCACTTCAGGTATTTATATACACGTATAAGATCCCCCTGAGCCTTCTCTTCGCCGGGCTGAACAGTCCCAGATCTCTCAGGGACAGGTTCTCCAATCCCTTAATCACCTTCATAGCACTTTGCTGGACTGGCTTTAGTATGTCCATGTCTCTCTTGTAGTGCAAAGCCCAGACCTGGACCCAGTGCTCCAGATGTGTCTCACCAGGTCTGAGCAGAGAAAAAGGGTCACTTCCCTCAGCCTTCAGGAGATGCTCTTCCTAACACAGCCCAGGAAGCAACTGGCCTTCTTTGCCACAAGGGCCCATTGTGGTTTCTTCTGCAGAGCTGCTTTCCAGCCAGTCAGCCCCCAGCACTTACTGGTGCCTGCGTTATTCCTCCCCAGACCCAAGACTCGTCATTTTCCTTTGTTGAACTTCATGAGGTTCCTGTCAGGCCATTTCTCCATCCTTTTGAGGTCCCTCTGAATGGCAGCACAGCCATCTGGTGTATGAACCGCCCCGCACAGTTTTGTATCTTCTGCATACTTGATGAGGGTGCACTCTGGCTCATCACCCTGGTCATTAATTAAGATGTTACACAGTATTGGCCCCCAGGGGTTCATATACCTGGTTCAGCCACTCTACTGCCTGGCTTAACTGGTCATCCCATGGAGGTCACTTGGTGCCAGATAGATCATAAGAATACATATACACACACACCCCTGATCTCACAGGTAGTAAATATGAAATTATTTGCTCCCCATACAAGTATCTGAGTAACTGCTGACAGACAGATATTGTCCAAAACCCTAAAGCATGAATTTAAATTAAGGTAGTTTATTTTCTATTAAGTGACTAGAATCAGAATTTCCTGCCATGCTTATAAATACATAATTTATCTGTAAATCAGTGATGCCTAATCACAAATTGCATAGAGGTGCATGTAAAGGTAATTCTAAGTAAGCGTTGTTTTGCCTTAAGAATGGCTCTTTATTTTTTTCATTTTCCTCTACATCATTACACCTGTCTGTAACCAGGCTGTGACAATTAGATGCTTGCTCTCTCCAACGTAGTTAGGATCAGACTGAATTGTCATCTTCATCTCTATCCTTAAGTATGACATGGACAGTATCATCATCCTCTTTTGGGATTGGAGCCATGGTCTTGAAGCACCTGCCATAACCGCCCTGCTCCATTGTGTATCACCAAGGAGATGAGACGAGGAAGTTTGGAGCACGAGGTAACTAAGGGAGAAGGAAAAAATAGACATTACCTCCCCTTAATCTGAGGGAAACTTCCACATTACATTACATGATATTACATATCATCAGAGTTCACTGGTTGCACTTTAACCAGAGCATGTGACAATCGTCCTGAATCATGGACAGTTTGAGTCAAAATCAAACCTCATGAAAAGTCTTCTTAAAATAATGGAACCTGAGAGAATATTGAATTACTACACTGAATTAAAAACTACATTAATCTAATCTATTCCATAATATACGCTTACTGCGTATTGTGGAAATAGAGTAATGCATCACTACAAATTAACATGTATATTCAAACGAACTAGATGGGATTTGGGGCATTTTTTTTCCAAACTGCCTGTTGAATTCTCAGCTGCACATTACATAGAGGTAAAGAGGAAGTAGTGATACACCTTACTAATTGTGCTGAACAATTTCACTGTTTTCAATGTATTTTTGTAATCTCCTTCTTCTGCAAACAACTTGTATGACTTTCTATGTTTTCTACACTGTTAAAACCACTCACTACTTTAGCTGGGATTTACCACAAGAGACGTATGCCCACTTACAGTCCAGTAAGAAAATTACAAGTCTGCTCTTGTATATAATATGCTTAGGTCACTTCAAAAATCACAATCAAATGCTTAGCAAGAACTGTTTTTCATTCTTATTAACTTGCAAGCTCTTTTGGACTGACAATGGCTACACTGCTGAATATTAGTTGGTTTGGAGTTGCATTATTTTTAAAAAGGGTCCTGAAAGAACCCTCACTAGAATCATTGTTAGAAAATATTATATATTTTTAACTTGGCCAGATCAAAGCACATTTTTATGTCAGTGAAGTCTGTTCTAAAGGCACAATGCCATAATGATAATTCACTACAAACAAAATAAACAAGATGTAAGATTGGAGATCAAATATTGGCAGCAAAGTGGCAAGTTTGCAAAGGATGAGTGAGCTTTCCCTAGGCTCCTCTGTTCTTCAGCATGCCAAAACAAACAGCAAAATACACACAAACAACACACAAGTGTTTCTTTTTTTTTTTAATGTTTTAAAACACACGGGGTTAGTAAGTCAAACATTGTGGTTGTATGTATAGAAGTAAAATACTGGAGGATGAGTTACTACATAATTGTCATTAAATTAGAAACAGATTGTTCACCTGTGATTTGAGAAGTGAATACTATTTAAAAAACGGTGAAAATCCCTAACTTCCCAGAACTTGTTCAACTTGCACAGTTACTTTGTACTCACAAAGAATTTCCCTAGACAGTATGCAGTGGGAAAAAAATAGGCATTTGGATGCATAATTATTATCATCTTAGAGTTACTACCTAAATGAAGTCCAATGAACCACTTTTTAAAAGCGCCTGCCTTCCTGCACTGACTATAAAGGGAGGCAAAGCTGGATCTAGTTGGTATCTACATTGCAAACATTTAACTTAGAGCAAATGGATCACACCTGTTGCAATTTGTGTGGGAAGGATATAAATGACAGAAAACTAGGAGGGACAGAAAGTAGATGGAGACAAAATCAAAACATTTAAGTTTATGATCAAAGAATGTGAGAAAAGATAGATCTAAAAGATTATTTGTCAGGGGAGGAAAAGCTTATGTAAAAAAATATCAGGAGAATAGCACTGGGAGAAGAGTCTGCAGAAGAAAAAAGAAACAGCATAGGCGAGATTCAGCTTGCCTATATCTATGCACGGTGTAGCTGTGCTTACGTGCCCTAGGTGTCTTAAGCATCCACTGTAGTCAGTGGAGAGCTGGTCAATACAGCCAACAGGACCTAAAGAGCTTTTGTCTCCTCCTATACCAGGTATCTATATTTGAGTCAGCTGAATTGTTTTCTGACTCCAACGCTTCAGTCAAAGAGGTACCTCTTTCTGTTGCCTAAACATGAGTGCTATTTGAGATGCTCTTGCATATCCCTCCTGGCATGCAGCAGAGGAGCACAAACTGCAGAACAGCATCACTTTTTGTATCATTGTATTATGTACCTAGGTCCTGAATCGTATCTACCATGTAAGAGTCTTGGATACCACATAGTATGAGAAAAGGTTTTAGAAATATATACGTGATCAATCAAATGGAGATCCAGCTTTCCAGGGACTAAAATAGGAAACCAGTCGATCCATAGACACCTAAATTTAGATGTCTGAGTCTGGAGCTAAATCCCTTTTCTTAAGTTAGGGCAAGTATAATTCAATCCCACGAATTGAGAAAGGTTAAGGAGCTGTAGGACTGAATAAAGTATGTCAGAAAGAAGATTGGAATTACTGAGAAACTTGTATCTAAAGAGAAAACAAGCCCAGGCACTGAAGAAATATGACAGTAAAAGATATGTCTAGACACATTAGGAAAGAATAACTATTTTCACACAGTAGAACTTGGTTGCTTATTTAGATATAAACCACATTTCTATTTGTAAGCTGTAGAGACCTGGGCTTATATGTGGGTGGAAGATTTTGAGTTGTATGGCATTATAAAATGACAGACTAGAAATTCTTTGGCAGAATCCATTAACTGAAGAATAGAAGACTTTGACTAATCATATATGAAAGTGATTCATAGCAATGTAAATAGTAATATCAGTATCAGGCAAAAATAGAAGCAGTGCTATTTATCTTATTATTCTGTTCAGTTTAAATTATACTCTTCCACAGTTTCATATATTTAAGATCATTATGTTTACAACATATAGCATTAAGAAGGCCATCAAGAAAGCTAGGTGTTCCAGCAGATGTGATTGGCAGTTTGGAATAAGGGACTAAAAGAATCAAATTTTTCTGATAAAATGATCATTGGAATGAAAGTTAAGGATATTGACAAGTGAGGCTCTGGGTATAAAGGTTAATAGCCTTCTTTGATGAATGGATCTCACTTGGCGTAATGTCTGGAAATAGGACACTGTTCCATATAATACCCTTTCAACATCACAAATATTTTTTTTGCAACCGTAAGAGCTAGAAAACGTTCTACTAAATAAAACAGCAATTTCTAAAAGACAGCTCTGCACAAAGAGTAGATTGGTGACCTGTCACAGTGCTGAGAAACTGGCTTGCAATTATTGTCCTTTCACACACACGCACACAAATTTGAACTTCACATTAATTTTGTTAGCAGTTTGGCAACATTTTCTAAACACATATACATCTATATTTTTTCTAACTGAAATCACACACATCTAATGGCCAACAGGAGAATTGTACTGAAAATGTTGAAGGATTGGGAGCAGTATCTGAGACCTTGCACTCCTATTGTCCTTTCTGTTCCTTCTTTGTTGAAAGTGTTTGTAATAGCATTTGGAAGGCACATATGACTTATTAGTATATATAACATCTTTCTGACCACAAGAAAAAATTTAATTTTATTGTTCCCTGATGTTGTTGGGTTTGGGTTGGTTTTTTGGTGTTTTTTTTTTTTTTTCCTGGGATTTAATTTGCTGACTTATCTGTATTTCTAATCTAACATTAGTTGAAGCATGTATGTCTGTTATTTACAAGGCATATTTATCTCCGGATAGTTTGACTCATGTTAAAGATTAACGTTTACACACGCTTAACTTCAATTCAAGGAAAAAAAAAATTAAACACAAACATAAACATGAAATTTTCATGTAAGCAAAATAACAGGAATGACTGCTGATCTGCCTAAGACAGTAATAGCTTTAACATTTATACCTCTGTGTGGTTCCATGAGTTACGCTAACCTGTATCTGATATATTGATGGAGAACAAACGAAAAAGATTAAAAAAAAGTGGAATTACAAAGTTTTGCAAAACAAAAAAAGTGAAGACTGCACATTCTTACTTTTAAAATATGTATAATCCATTAAGAAACTTCTTTTACATATCTGTTCAGTGCCCTGTACCGTGATGGTACCTGCTCTAATCAGCCTTGCACATGAACTAATGGTAGTACAGGAGATTTTAAAATATAATTTAGATTTCTTTATGTCCTCATTGTGCAATTAAGTGATTATCTAATGGCTGGTTTAAGAATTATTCCCTTTCAGCAGACAAGAAGGCTTTTGTTAGAGTTGAAGTGTACAACTGATGCTTCTAAGAAATTTGGTTTCATGTCTGCTTTGCTAGGAAAACTGGAACATGGCAGATTTTCTGTAGAAAAACTCCTGTGTGGTCAATTTCCTACAAGAAACTACTATCAATGCTACTATGTAACTTATTCTTACAAAATCCCTATACTTATGGAGGCAGAAAAAAGGGTAACTCCTCCTTTTCCTTCTTTGCTGGAACTTGCAAAATACGTAGCAGTGTCAATATCTAGGGCAATTTCAGAGACCAACATTTGGTCTCTTGGTACAATGTGAGTGGCTATTTGCAGGTCTGAAAAATTCTTCCATATGTTGCCTGGTATATTTAGAGAAGTGCAAATGAGGGCAGTTTCTTTAGGCCACTGTTAAAGTGTTATGGCTAGAGGTAAGCCTGTTCTCAGACTTGTTCACTGCACATTTGCTAGAACTGGATGCAGCTTGTTTTATGCCTTTCTGAGCTTTTCTTAAGTGCTCTGAAGAGCAGATCATCTACATCTGGGTTTAAGTTAATTTTCTGAATGGACCTTAATTCTGAAATTTTCTTATTCTGTTACCAGTGACATCTTTGTGATTTTAATTGGCCCTTCCATTTTCTTAATCTGCTGATAATAAAGACTAACATTAAATAATGAATATATAAAATATTTATCTAAAATTACACGGTAATAATTTAATCCCAGGACTGTGAAATAGTCTACAGTAATAAATCTATTTCAGATTTGCTAGGATTCACAAAACTAAAAATGTCTTCATTAACAGACAGAAAGATTATTATTTATTATTAAGTTTAAATGTTTTTTCTTATGTAAATCTTATGTAAATATTAATGTTCTTTCAAAATATTAACTGAAGAAATATAGCTAATACATTTTCTAAAGTTTAATAAATATAAAAAAACCCAGATCAAACCATTATGTCTTCTTCAAAGCCATCTCTAATTCAATAATGAAAGTAACATTATAGCAATATTCATTAAACACTTACAGGTTATTGACCTCCATAGCTGAACAGAACAGAGGCAGTCAGCCTTAAAGGACAAATATATCTTAATTTTTGTCATGGGTGGATTAATGGCTTGCCTTTATTGATAACATTTTCTATTCAGCTGTATGGAGGACTTACAAAATGAAGCACAACAAAAGGATTAGAAAACAAAGAAATAATATGGCTAGCTGGACACACCATTTATTCCATTTTTGATTGCTCAATTATCAAGTACAAGGCATTCATTTTAATATATTTACTCAATGATATTTAAGATTCAAAGTAAAATATAGTTTAGTGATGCTGTGAAATCCAGCTATGATGTATTTCCATAAAAATGACTAAACTGGCAGAGTGGATTAAATACTAGAGCATTTTGGAAGATGACACTATAGCAAGATTTTGCATTTACATGAACTGGATAGTGTCAGAAATTTGTTTGCATTTGGGGATTTTCTACTAAAAGGGAATAGTAAACAAACATGTTACCATTGAGATTACATGGTGTGCCAGCATACATTATTTGTAGTTTGAAGGAGCATCCCATAGAATCCTTACTTTTATGAACCAAGCTTCATAAATTTTAAGGTAGACCAAGATGGATTTTATATACTACTGTATTATTTCCTGCACTAAATTATTTGTTTAGAAAAGTTACCTGCTACAATCAGTATATTAAAAGCTGAGGATCCGAAAGTTTCTTATTACAGAGAAGCATATCAATATGTTTTTTAAATAAGCATTTTAAGAAAAGCTTTCATGTATCATTGTTTCCCTCAGGAATGGTCTCATTCAGAGTTGCTGACTTCATGATCAAGTAGATGCCTTCACAACCCCATGCACTTCCACGTCAGAAAGAAAATTTTGCTTTCAATGTTTTTGATTATTCACTGAACTACCCACCTTATAGACTTTTATCTTTAGAATTCTGTTTCTATTCATTTATAGCCATGAGGAGACAGACAAATAGCACATAGAAAGCTGTGATTTCAGTACACAGATACTATGCTGGTGAGTGATAGATCACATCAGTATCCAGTGTTTGCTTCACTTTACATCAGTGAATACTCAGTGTTTACTAGGGAATTTGATGATCCAAAAAGCAGTAAATCCTGTTATAAATACATTTGCTAAAGAGATGGAGGGAATTGTGTTATGGCAGCATCTTTTTGATCTGATTCTTCCTTAAAATCACAGTGAAATGTTTTGACATATCTGTTTGATGTTGAAAAGCAAGGAAGACCTGAACAAATTTAAAATAGAGCATCCTTGATTTGGCCTCTGAAGTAAAATTCTTAAATTTACCTGAACAATATTTCTTCGATATTGCATGTCTATATTTTAAGATAACTTTTGAAATGTTTATAAATTATTTCATTCTTGTGCATAATATTGTTAATACAATATTTACATGTGTTTATTGCCAATGATGGATAAGGTAATGTTAAATAATTCTGAAGTTCTTAGGATAAATCAAGTCTGTTAGTACCTTACATATACTGAGATATCTAAAAAGAAGTTGTTACTGATGTAACACTCAATGGTTCTGGAGCTTCTACTGCTAATCATAGCGATAGTATATTCAGTCATGTTTCCAAAATTGTAAGTGTTGAGATTCTCCTTTCGCTCCACTCGCTTCCACTTGAGATGAATAGAGCTGCTTTATTTCAACAGAAACCCAAGGTAAAACTTATTTTGCATTATCTTATTGTAAGTAGCATGCATCATGGAGGAACAGTCTCAGAATTAGGTCACTTTTACCATCTTCTCAGTAACAGCTCACTTGGCGATTGGGCCTCATGGAGCTCCGTGAGGCAGTGGTGGGGCCAGATTCAACCCTAATGGAAGATAACAGGATCAGCAACAAGGACACGAGTTATGCATGATTACCAATTAGAGGAAGGCAGAGATATCTACATCTCCCACCTCCTAATTTCTTTGTTTGTTTGTTTTTTGAAAAAACAAATAAATTATTAGAAATTCTGAAATTCTAAATTAATGGAAATTCTGAAAAGGCAAACTATGACCTCTTAAAAGTTGTCTTGCAAGGAGAAATTCTTCCAAACTGTTCACCAGAGGTGTGTTACCTGGTACAGTGATAATCAATAAGTCTCAAAATTAATGCTTTAAAATGTTATTGCAAGGTGGTTCTGAAACAAAGGGCATTTAAAACCAATGTCACTGCAAATGAAGTAGGAAGATGGTGCACAACAACATGCATAAGAAAAGAAAGACCAGCACTGAAAGATTTTATAATGTGAATGTAAGACTTCTCTAATGATCAATAATCTTCTATGCAGTCTTCTACACTGAGACTTTCTTTTAAAAACAGTGACAATTATGATTTTCTATAGTAATATTTAAAGTAAAATAACTTATTGTTTGGGGACTCAGGTGAATTAATAGGCATGAACACACACTTTCATTGAATTTAATGAAATATACAGTCACATGTTTCAGAAATCATTACAAATAAGGTGCACACAGATAAAGCAGAGTGCAATCATTACATTTGTTTTATAAAATAAAACTAGTCTACCTAAAAGTAATAAAAATGGCTAAACCCTGTTGTAACATCTTGCATTTAATAAACTCCTTTTTTTGGTAGATCAATACAGGTGTGTTGATGTAATTTACTCAGACATGAGCTTGGTTTTAACAATGTGTGTGAAATTCATGCAGAGACTTCTTCATCTTCAGGTACATTTATGCTTAAAGCTACCACTGAAATATAGTGCTTTTCAGTAGACATCAGACAATGCCATGTTATGACATTCATCCTATCTTTCTCCTTAAAAGCTGGAATGTGCTTGCTGAGCTCATAAAAAAGTAATTTACTCAGAGATATTCATATTTCCAACTTTAAGCTGTTTATAGGAGGTCCCAAGAACTACTGTCCAATAAGTATAAAGAGGCTGAGATTATTAATTTAGATGTAGATAGTTCCATGGTAAAAATCTGTGCTTAATCAGATGAGCCTCACGTTTACTGGCTATTTGAAAAACTGCCATTCAATGCAGAATATACTAATTTTCTCTTACATATTCATGGGAGTTACTGTAGAGTGAATTAGTTAGATGAGATGCAATATGTTGGCAAATAGAGAGAATGCTAGTGTGAAGGGCCTGATGACAACATCAAGATAAATGATCCTTTCATCTTGTTCTGCCAATCATTGTGCTGGTTATGGCCAAAAAAAATCCAGATATAGGAGATTATATGTTATAAAGCAGTCAGGTAACATGAGTTGTAGCACAGCAACTTCTTTAGTTTTTGAACATGAAGAACTCTCCAATATAGGCACTGGAAGAGTCACAGTAGTGACATTTATTCCTTTGGGATATCATATCAAAAGGTATTTCCCAGGGGAGCAAATACTTAGAGGAAGGGTTTTTGAGAAACAGAAAGAAAGCAAAGTAGAGAATTAGCACTTTGACTTTAACCTTCCCTGAATGAAAGCAAACTCACTGATTTCCACAGGCACACTTCATTAAAGGTTGACATGGGAAAGCAGGAGCCACTGACAGAAAGATACAAAACCAGTTTAGTAACTTCTTTTAACAAGGTGTTGCAAATCCGTACCAGTAATTTAAGTCCACCATTGACTTCAAAAAAGAATCAAATGCATTTTCAGTCACTCTGAAAATACAACAATTTACTATGAAGGAAAAGACAGAACATGTAAACATTTGTAGGTATACAGTCTGTTTGGAAAAGTTAATGCAGGGAGATAATACTTTTCACATAATTCAACAAATTTTTGTGCTTTTTGTAATGAACATTAATTACCTACCATAAACACCCTGCAATGATAATGCAAAACTTAACCAAATACTCATAAACATAATGTATTTGCTAATTTTAGGAGTTTTATGTCCCAGTTTGTCCAGAATGTAGTACCTCATCCTTAACTCTTGAGCAGCAGTGGAGTTTTCCCTTCGCCACTTCTGCAACTGTTTTTAATTTTACTGCATAATTAGTCAGTGTTAGATTTTAAAGTACACCGATTGCCAGCATATACTATGTTAAGTATACAGCACATATTTTTGTTTTCCACAGATGACAGGCACCACTCAGCTTGAAACCTTCAGGACAGACAAGATCCAAACAGAATTTGTCAAAAGCAAGAAACAAAATCATCTAATTCTGAACGCACATTTAGCCTGACTGAACTGAATGACTGAATTTGAAGATGGTTTCTTGCTTTTAGAAATACTGGGATGATCTTTTCTCATATCAAGAAAACTAACTCAATCATGCTCTTTGTTGTTATACAGTATTGATTTTTATTATTTTCCTTTTTAAAAAGTAGTAATTTCATTGTAATAAACTATGACTTTGAGTATGTGAGAAAAGGAAAGGAAGAGAGAGGTTTTATTTTAGCATTTCAGCACTAGAAGCACAATTTTTTACTGTATAAACTCAGAGAAGGCTATCTGAGCTGCGCAGCTGTCTCTTGCTGTAGCTTGGACTTGGACTAATCAGTGAGATTCAAGAAGGACAACAGCAGACAGCACAGTAAACAGCACCCAGTGACTTAGCAGAGTAAATTGAGATTTAAATGAATTATTATCGACCAAAAGTCTCTGTGATAGTTCTCTAAGAACATCAGTATTACATTGTATGATAGACAAATATTAATATATGTTAGGATTTTTTAGAAAAAAAAATATTAAAAATGAAACAAGAAGCTGGATTGCATAGCATCTAAATTCATTACACAGGCAGATATACAGTGTTTAAAATTTACCCCCAAAAGGGGATCATGTAGAGCTGAAAATGTACTGCAGAAGTTGAACAAAGATCATTGTTTCCATATGAGGTGGCACTAAATTCATTTTTCTTTGAATGCTTCCACTTGAAGAGAGACTTAAGAGACTAAATGTGCAATGACTTTTTTGCTTGAAAAAGAGGCACAAGTAGATGATTTACAGATATCCATAAAGGCTCTGTCCAGATTATGGACCTTTTCAATATACATTATTAATTATATGTATAACAGAACAGAGAGCTAATAAAATAATTAAAAAAAAAAAACCAAAACAATCAAACAAACAAGCCCCAACAGATAATTAAATCTGCATGTGAAATGAAACTGAGAGTGTCTGAAATATATAGAAGGCAGACCTAGAATTTGGCATGATCATTGTAAATTAGAGAAATGGTCTTGGAAAACTGGGCTGAATCCAACAGGGACAAGTGCAAGGTATTACAAATAGGCAGGAATAATCAACTTCACAAACACAGGATGGGGAACAGCTGGCTAGATAGCAGTTTTTGGAAAGAGATCCAAGGGCTAGACTACAGTCTGAACATGATCAAAAATATCATGCTGTTCTGAAGATGGCAAACATCATACTGAGATGTGTAAGTGGAATATAGCTCACAAAAAATATGAACAAATCTTTCAGCTTTACACCACTTTGTAGGGCCTCAGCTGGAGTACTGTGTCCAGCTCTGGTCAACATACTTCATGAACCACATCAGAGGGAGGACAGGGAACAGTGAAAGGAAAAATGAGAGATCTACAGAGAGGACCACTGAAAAAAGAACGAAAGATTCAAGCTGTTTAAATTAAGGAAAAATGAAAGGGGGAAGGCTGGGGTATGTAAAAAGCTTCAGAAAAGAAAAAGGCAATAATCTACTCACTATGCCCAGTGCCAAAAGATGAGAATGAATGGCCTTAACAGTAAGAGAGACTGAAATTAGACATCAAGAACAACTTTGTAATGGTAAAGAACAGCTTGACTAGGAAGACTGTGGAGTCTCCATCACTGGAGGATTTTAAAAATAGATTAGCTCAACAGCTGCTAGGAGTCATGCAGGTTCAGTTGATACCAGCGATATTCTAGACGATCCCTTGAGGTCCCCTCTGATCCTGCGTTTGTATGACTGCATGACTGAGTGACCATCATGAAAGCTATGAATATGATATGACTGTTCACAAGAGAAAAAATGTACCAGGTAACAAATTTAACGGGAAAAGCGAGTCTGCTTACTGTGGTGGAATTAAACAGGAGAAATCATAGCCACAGGGAGTCAAAAAATGACTTGGCACATTCATAGCAAATGAATATACACACACTTCTGCAAAGAAAACTTCCATCATGGAAGTTTGAAAATCATTGGTTTTCACAATCTGTAAGAGTTTACTAAAAGAAGAATCTCAATGAGAAGGATATGTTATTTCCTTTTACTCTAACTTTCTTATGGTGACCACTGATACAAGAGGACACTGAACTGTCTGACCCAGAGTGCTGACATTACTACAAAATACCTTTCTGGAAGCATCTTTGATTTGCACAAAGACTTTGATGAACACTTCCAAATAAAGAACACATTAGCAGAAGAACAGGTCTCTTCACAAACCATTTACAAACAAACAAACAAAAAGCAATGTGTGGGGAGTACATCTGCTGGATAATTTATTCACAATGAATTATTCAGCCAACTCTACTGAAGGACCTGTGCTTTTTTCTAGTTATATAGAGGTGTTTTGGTTGTTTTTTTTATGACAGCCATGGACACAATTGCTATCTCTTACCGATGCTTCCCTTACTGTTGTCTTTTCTGTCTGGCCTGTAAAGTCAATTCAGGAAAAGTACTTTGTTTTCTCACTGATCTTTTGATTCAGAGGTGAATGACAACTTTAACCATGCAGCTAGACCAAATGCCTCAGGATGGCAAGGGTAGAAGGAAAATCATATTTTTAAATTTGAAGGACAAAAATTGCCCACAGCCAAGTAACAGACTAACACATAAACAGAAACTTTGTCATGTGAAATAGTAGCATTCTGATTTCAGGACAAAAGCAAGATAAAGTTAAGGACATTTGAAAACAAAGGTTTGAGTAAAGTGGCTCATGCACTGATAAACCAGATAAAAAGATAAAACACTGTAAAAAATAGAATGTAGCTAATACATACAATGCAACATTAGGTTGACACTTATTCCTTCTTTTTAAAAATTATTTTCTATTTCATTTCTTTGTTTCACCCTCCCTTTCCCTTCTAACTTGCAGTCCTTTGTTCTTTCCTTTTTAATGACTAGCAGTGATTTAGTTATCTAGGTCATTCATTTACCTTGAATTGTTTGCTGTGGTACAACAAATACTGGTTGAAACCTAGGAACTCATGTTAACTTTGCTTACATTGTTGAAACTGGTTTTATAAAAAAAAATTTAAATATTTTTAATTGCTTAAAAGGTTTTAACTTTAAAGTTTGAAGTAAATTTAATATGAATTGTAAAAGTCAATGAGTTGCTAAAATGTGTGCAGTCTTTCTATTCATTAGGCAGTGTGTTTTCACATTTCTCTGTTAGCATAAGAAAACTCTGAAAATTCAATTAGTTGAATTAATGCAGTGTGCAAAACAGCACACAGAAAAATTCCCCATCCTTGATGGCACGTACCACTTTTGCCCTATTATGTGACAGAGTCAAATTATGACACAGCTTCTCTAATGCATTCATTTTCAAATCTCTGTAAGCAGAGTGATGCTTGGCAGCAGATACAAAGCTGGTAAGATAGGTAAGATACAGATAGGTAAATTGCTTACATTTTGCTAAACAGGATTGAATAACAAGGATTTGAAGAAATATGAGATAATAGACAAACTCGTATGTTACTATCAGCCATATTTTTTATATATGAACCACACAGAGAAGTTACCTCATCTTCTCATAACAGAGATGAAGTAATTTTCAGATTCTGCTGGACAAGGAACATACAGTCTTCTTGCAGGTGTAGATTACTACAGTACACTATATGTTTGATTGCCATAATTAGGACTTTTATGTTTAGGTAACAAAGAAAAGCATCAGCAGCTAGAGGGCTGTTGTGTTGTGTCTTAAATGGCTTATCTCATTTCTCATAGATGTTTCATTACCTTGTGGTCCCCTTTTGTTTGTGGTCTTCAGCTGTGCTATGTTAGTCATACATGCATACAGGGACACATATGTATAAACATATGGAAACACATATATAAAAAGAAAGTCAATGGACAAACACTACCTATTTTGTGTTTGTACAGCTCCTAACACAATTATCTCTATGTACAAAACAAGGTGAAATGGTAAATATTTGTGTTCCTTCACTCAGTACCCACCTGTATAGAGCTTGTTATTGCAGTGACCAGTAGATGACAGAGATTTTCTGGTGCCAGTTCCTGGCTCCAGCTTTCATCACTTTCAGTCATGATCTCGTATATGTTTAAGTTGACTTTCTGGGGAATTTAAATTGCTTAGGTATTCAAATAATATTTAACAACTTTCTCCTGATTTTCCAGACTAGTTCGTGAGTTCAGGGCTGTGCAAATAATTAATTTTTCAGTTCAGCACTATGGTTCAAATCCCTATATGTGCCTTGTCCTCCGACCTCTCTCCTTCAGGTGAGTACCTTGATCACTGGGCTGCAGGTGGGGTACATCTATACAAGCTGCTGACAGCTAGAAATCCCAGATGTGTGTGAATGCATGAGTCTTCAGAGCCTGAGGAAGAAGTCCAATGCTCCCAAATAACTCTGGAACTGCTTTTAATGTGCTACATGGTTGATCTGCAAAAAAGCAGTAAGACCAACCCTTTGTAGTTTCGACACATCAGCAGACCACTTTCTGCCCAAACGGATATGGACTTTTCTGGAACTCATGGCACATGACACAAAAAACTCTATAAGCTTTGTCATACATTATACCCTGACATTTTGTCAGTTTGTTAAACTTTTCTTTGGAAGAAAAGGTTGTTGGTCAGACAATTCTAAGCTTTTCTTAGCTGTGAGAGTTTTCAAATTTTTTTGTTAGCCTATGCCTTTCAAGTGTCCATGGCTTCTAAGCATGGATATAGATGTGTTGAATGTAGATTAGGAACATCTTTTATATTGGACAAACACAATTATGTGTTCTGTAACTGCTAAATGCCATTCAATGTGTGTTCATGAGAATGGTGAAAACTGCTAAATGCTTAATTATTCTATGATTCTGTTGTTCTCAGATGTAGGGATACCTCTTTCCCTCTAATGGGTTTTAGAAATCCCTAACACTTCTGTCATTAGAAAAATAGATTTTTCCCATATACTTGCTTCATTTTCCATCAGCGTATTTATTAGTTCCAAACGCCTCACCTTTTACTGACGCAGGTAACACTGACACAATGTTGTCTTTGTGGCTCTCTTTGCCTGTAGCGCATAGATTACAAGATGCATTCTGCTTTATTTTGTTTCCTTTGGAAATGCTGCTCTGCACTTTGTTGCACTAATTCACAGGCAGCTTGAAAGCATACTATCTTACATATAACACTCTCAACCGAATCCCTGAATAAGATGTGAGTTACCTAGGAATAAATAATGGTGAAATGACACCATAAGCACTCAGTAAGTTGTCTGTCTTTGATACCACCTCCCATTCCACAGATGTCCTCTGCTTCCATTGCACTCTTCTCTATTGCACCTCCTGCCTATATTCCCAGATATATATATCTGCTATTCTTCCCCTTACACAAACAGTAGATTGAATTGCTGTCCTTCTCTTGGGCTAAACAGAAGAACAATGCTGCTTTTCTTTGATGCTTGCTTGGTAATATGGGCATGCCCTTGCCCCTCCCCTTTTACCTAACCCATTAGTAATACCCCCCAAAGATATTTTATCCTCCAGCTGCAGCTGGGTCCTTGAGAGATAGCTGGCACTAGATGCCCCACTGTTCCGCAGCTGCAGGTGAATGGAATACACACACACCCATAAAAGTGCACACATGCACACACACGCAAACAAAAATGCAGGCCCAAATATATCAATATAGTTGATGTTTATGGTTTCCTAGGGCTTAGAGAGGTGGTCAGCTGGAGTTTATCTGAATGATGTTCAGACATGTTAAGTGACAGTTTTGCACCAGAATATTTTATTTAAATTAATTCAACTCTCAGAGGATAAGGTCTTACTTCTAACCACATATCAGTAACTAACAACACTACAAAAAATAACTGGGACATCAATAACATAGCTTCAGATTTTTTGCAATGCATAGGTGTTAACTTGATCATGTGCTTGGTCATTTGAGAGGCACACAGAAAAACCTCCTGTCTGATGAAGTTCCAACTAAATATAATCAGTGTACCTGAATATAGTTAAAAAATGTGGCTGTTTGAAATCCAGAATGAATAGGGTTTCTCGTGTTCTCCGAGCTTAGTAAAGGTTCCAAACCAAAAGTACAGTGGAATGAAAACTGCACCTGCAGCCTTGGGACTTTAACATACCACATAGATTGGGGAAAAAAAGTTTTAAAATTCTCTGTCTTTTGAAGAATACAGAACTGTTTGTTAGCTCAGCTGAGGACTGGATCTCCTATGTCAAGAGGCTGGCACAGTATGTAATAACTAACAACGATAAGAAAAACTGGCAATAGTGTTTACTGTAATGGGAGCTGAAACCTATAACTTGTTCCTTGTCAAAACAAGCCCCGTTACACCAGCAGACAAACTGTTTGCTGTGATTGTTGATATTTCTATGAAATTGTGTATTCTTAAACCACTGGTCATTATACTCTGTCTTCTACTGATGGCTCTGAAATGAAAATGAAACACAGAAAAGTAAATGAAAATGCTAAGAAAATTAGCAATCCATTGTCATTTTGAAGGGCGAGTAAGTGATGAAGCATAGGACTGGTGAGCATGTTGTATGTAAAGTGAGGTGATCCAGAAATAAACACTGAGGCCAATTTCAATGCCAAAACAAGCAACATGAGTGCTTTTTTTTCAAAAGATATCCCAGAGCCATTCAGGAACTGCAATAAGAACATGCTGCAACAGTCTGCAGGAAGCAAATGGGCTCAGGTAGACAGAAAAATGCAGAAGGCATTTAAGAGCTCTACTTTTACTGTCCTACAAGGCAAATGATTGTTGATTCTTCAAGAAATTGCACACATGCAGATGTCCCTTTTTTTTTTTTTTTCAAAACAACATCCACATTAGAAGGACAATTCAAGAGAATTTCAGATTCATCAGTCTGCAGAAATGTCTAAGGAGTAAGCTGTAACATCTCTAAATCTCTAAAACTGTTTAGTTCAGAAAACAATTGAGAAGTGTCATTTGCATGTTTTTACAAGTGAAAGGAATGAGCCTTAAAATGGAGTCTGATTTAGAACCTCAGAAGGATTAGGAAAAAATACTTCAGAATGAAAATGTTGAGAAATTCAGCTGTTCTAAGAAAATGTTATGCAGAGATTCTTGATAAATCCTGGATAATACTGAGGTACTAAGGACAAATAAATATATGTCCTATGCAGAAAAATTTGAATTTTTTTTTTTTAAAAGACAGCCTTAAATTACTTAACAGAAGAGTCAGCCGAACTAGGAGAGCACTAAATCAACACTAAACCACCTAAACCCAGTCCTCTACAATGTGAAAGCCCGCCTGAGAAGTAATTTCCACAGGTGCCCTTCTGTTCAAAAGAAAGAAACAAACACTTGCAGGGCTACAGTAAGATGACTAAATACATAAACAATTTTTAAATCAGATTAACTGTGCTGGATCAGAGACTCCATCAATCTCAGATAATTAAAACAACCTATCTCACATATGGATGGCTATATTGTATATTTCTTGAGATGAACATCTCTTTAGGATTTTCTGAAGCTTGCAAATCTTTGTTACCTCCATCATAATGCAAAAATCTTGTGATCTTTCATGAAAGTCTAACTTCACTTCAGCTAACTGACAGTTACTCCATGGTAAGAACAAGTAAATAAAATCTTACCATGACTCAGCTTCTGCATGATACATTTTTTTACCCCACAGCAGCTTGTTCCTGCATCAGTGATGTAACACAAGAAAAAGGAAAGGAGTGTCAGGGACACCACAAAGCACTGTGAAGATAATGTCCACCTTAAGAATGGAACTGTTGAGCTACTTAGCTGCTACTGAGCTGCAAAGACTGTCAATATATCTACAGAAGGAAATAGAGATCTTTTTCCAGATACACTTATAAAGGCTTTAGGATGTTATTCAAACAGAAAATGCATATTATCTCCCAGGTTTACTTACTATGAAGCACTGAAATGTAGTTTGGTAACACACTTGTAATTTTTGTACACTTCTTCATAGGAAAAACGGAAAAGAGAAAGTGGTGAAAAGGAATTTGGCAATACAGCTTTAAATATTGTATAATCCTTTTAGTTGGCTATCTCTATTGGCAGCCAAACAGAGGTGTCTAGAGTCAGAAACCTCAGCAAAGGGCATTTACAAATATTTAATAAACACAGTTACTTGGAATACAACTCTGCTGTTGTGCTGACCCCACAGACTTCAGATTACAAAGGCAAGGGAAGGGAAGTGCCCCATCTCCCAGACTGTGACCTGTTCCTCCTTTCTTCTTCTTGGGAATATAATTAGCTTCCTCTTCTCTAACTTCCAGCTCAGTCTACTGGACTGGACAGCTCTGCACTATTTCTTTTTCTTCCTCTGAAACTTCTTGACTTCTTTCTCTCTGTACTCAATCCTCAACAGACCTAGCTACTTTGATAATATTATGGCTTGACAGCCAGAACTGAAAATAAGAAGAAAGAAGCCTACTGACAAACTGGCTTTTTTTCCCCCCCCTCAAAAAAAAAAAAAAAAATGTCATCAGTGGTTTTGATGCCAAAATCGTTGTGCAATGAACACAACTGGCATGAACACTTGGATGTCTCCCAAATACAGATGGAAATGTCAAAGAAATGATGAAGGTAATATTGTCATGAACTGAACTATTCCATAACCAATATCTGCCCCAGAAGAAGAAAAAAAAGAGTCTCTCTTAGCTAAAAAATAAAAAATGACATAGGTAGATCGTGACCCTGACAAGTACTCAAAGTCAGCTGGTGAAAAGAGGTTTTAAAACAACAACAACAAGAAGGCATCAAGCAAGCTGAGAAATGATAAAAGCATTCAGTAAAATGTATAGATAGTGCAGGGAAGCAACCTGAAAGCCAGGTGTCACAAATATCAGAATACTTGTAAAGCACAGGAAAAGGAGTCAAGGATTATTGTTTTATTCTTGACTGTGCTGGAGACTTCTTGTGTGACTTTGGCCAACTGACAACAAGGGACATCTCAGCTAGGAAGAACAGCATAAATGAAAAGCAAACACAGAAATAATCCTGCTTTGGAAATTATCAGTTAAATGCTTTTCCATAAGGATTAATGTACAACACTATGTTAAAAGTTATTTGTTAGTAATTTGTTATTTATTTGTCTACCAAACAGAACAAATGACTTCTTATTGGTACTTCGCCATTTCTGTTTTACTCATCGGACCTGACACGTGAAGATGGTGTCTCTACAAAACTATGGTAAACATGAAAAATAAACCTACAGACTTACTTGAATGTAGTCATTATAGTCATAGAATCATACGCTGAATGTAACAGAAGATATATGGGATGGAACTATGAGCTTTGGTTTGAGTAGCAGAAATTGGAAAATGGACAAATTTTAAAACTTCTCTGCCTGAGCATGAGGACACAAGCAAAAGAACACATCTGAAAGATATGGAAAGATTTTTCATTTTTTGTTTCTACAAACTAGGAAATCATTATGAAAATTTGCAGACTCTTTGATGCAAAATCTGTTCTGTGCCTGATTAAGAAAATTGTAGAAGATCATAGCACGTAAATCAAAAACGTGCTTCTATAAATCTCATAACTAGTGTGAAATCAGAGGTATGCAGTCCCTACATCAAACTAAGAGAGGTGCGCCAGTGAACACTACAACCTTGGGCCTGACTGTCATCCTGCTTAATTTCTCTGTTTACTCTAGTTAAGAAATTGCATGACACTGGTGTAAAACTAGTGCAGAAATGAAAAATGGGAAAAGGTATTCAAAGCAATCAGGTGCAGAGAAAAATAACAGCAGCATGCATCTTTGGTTAGGAGAGATAGGAAGCGGAAAAAAAGTGAGTGTTTGAATGGTCTAAATGACAAATGTGTGATGAGGAAGCTGCTACCAAACAAATATATTTTCTTTTATTTTTAGGGCATGTGTGCTGTTAGGCAAAGAGTAAACAGGATTAAAAAGAGACTGATGCATATATAGCACCACTTAGATGTACAGTTAACAGCACACAGTGCAGATAGTTGCACGGATGTTCTGGGAGTAACTCAGCTTCAGAAAAGTTCTCCATTGGCTGTAACAAAGCAGATACCCTAGCTCATGTCACCCAAGGCCAGACACCAGATTTAGCTGCTTAACCTGTTAAGAAAATTCTGGCCTTTCTGTATACTGATGTTCGTCTATTCCAGCAGCTGAAATGTTGTCAGGAGAGTTTTGTAATAACTGTGTTAAGAACATATTGCTCTGAGCGGTTTCATAAGGCATGAAGAATTTGTTATGGACAGAGTTTAAACAGTGACAGAATGACACAGAAAATGGTTCATAAGAACCAGCTCCTGTTTTTTACCTCTGGCAGGAGGGTTTGGGAAGAAAATGAAAGAGAGTTTTAAGTTGCTTTCTACCTCTTTTTTGAGTGTGAGGGAGAACAGCCCCGTAACAGTGGTGCTCATTTGCATTTATAATGGTTTTCATCAGTTACCTGTGTGCCAGTTTGGTAGTCTTTCGCCAGCATGTCCTGTGCTCTAATTCAGACCTTAGCCCTGGAAAAACATCCTGAATGCTTGGCAGCACCGTGGGTGTATTTGAATGCCAGAAGACATGTAGATGAATGACATAAGGAAAGGACATGGATGAACAAAAGGATGAGCATAAGCTGTAGACGGTTTCTGCTCCACAAGCCACTTTTAGCAGCGAGTGGAGCAATTCCTCTCCTTTAAGAGAGAGCTAGTGTCCCCCGACCATATTTTAGAGTTGTAATATATTAAAAATTTTGTAGGAATATAAAGCAGTGTTTAAAGGGCTTTTAAAAATGTTCCTCTCAAATAATTTTGATGCTATTTACTATTTCTCTCTTATTACAAATACAAGGTAAACTGTAAAACAAGTAATGTCTGCTTAAACAAAAAACATAAGGCCAGTTGTTAGGAGCTGGTGAACACATAGGCCAGTCGAGACAAGGCTGCTGCAGCTCCACACCCCCAGGTCCTGCCAGTGGCGAGGCTGAGCAGGTATTCCCAACAGGCACCCTCCCCACACCATAACTGAGTGTACATGTACACACAGCTGGACACACAGAGCAGCACAGACAGGGCACAGCACTCACACAAATGCAAACAGCACTAACGACCTCATCCTGGTCCCCGCCTCTAGCTGATCAGGATGACAGCCTGTTAGTGGAAAGTATATATGTATATACAGCATGGATCCCTCCAATAGTTGGCCTCAGACATACTCTACTCGGTAGCTGGCCCTGGACCCTCTGTCTCCCCACTTGGGTATGTGGGCCTCCAGGGACACATCCCCATGGCAGCTGCTGGTACTCAGACCTACGTGCACACACATACACATGCACAGACACGCATCATAAGGACCCCTGCAGTAACTGGTTTATAGACATCCAGTTTACCTAGTAGCTGGCTCCTTGATTCTCTCATCTCTGGTTACCTCATGAACAGGCATGCAAAACAGCCTTTCTAGTCCAGACTATGTCCTTCCTAGTCCAGACCAGATGGTCCAGACTATGGCCTTACCAGTAGTCAACCCCAGATCCCAAAGCCCCTTCAGCTCTGGACCTCTTGTACCATGCAGTAGACAACTTGCAGACACACAGTTCCCCCCAGTCTCAGTCCCAGACTTACAGTTGCTCCAATGCTTGGTTCCCAAGCCTCTTATCCTACTACGTGGCTAGGCCAGCTTGATGTTTGCTAGTGATTTCACACTGACACACGCACCCTCATCATACACACGCACCCCCCTTTCTCCAACTGCTGGCAGACTGGCACATGTCTCCGCCTGACCTGTGGTCTTACTCCTGTTGCTGGCACCCAGGCTCCCATATACTCACATGTACACAGAACAGAGTCGCCTCACCCAGGAAAACAGTTGGAACGGAGTTTAATGAGAAAACTGGAGTGACTGCACTGATCAGGCACAGAGCATCGCTAGACATATGTTCTGACCAGCCCATGTTTACACAAGACCAGCCTTTTTTATCCCCTTTTCCCCTCTATTTTCCTATGCTTGTTATTCCCCAAACCACCCTGAGCTTTTCCTTTCCCTACCTTTGGTTCCTGCCCTAAACTTCTCATCGTAAGTCCAGTAAAATCCTAAAATGCTCTCCTCTGGCATCCCTCAAGGAGCCCCATACTTAGTGGCAGTCACCTCTCACTCTATGAGGTACCCTGGGGAGACCCCTTCCATTGGCTCATCATGGTGGGTCTCACCCTGCCTGTGGGGCGGATCAGCCCGGTGATGGATCAGGGCAGGGGCTAAAGCTCGTTCCTCTGACTGGGGGTATTGGGGGCTCCCTGACCTGCCTTTGTGCCTCAGGGACCCTCTGTGTTTGTGGAGATGAGCCTTTAATCACATAACCTAACGCCAGTCATCTGCTTCATCTTCTTGTTTGTTTCTGTTAAATTAACTTGCAGGTTGCAGCATTCTGGCTGCTATCTGAGTGATTTGCAACAAGAACTGCTTATAACTCCAGACTGCAGTCCTGATTTCGCTGAAGTCAATAGGACTTTGGCCACTGACTTGAGTGGAGACAGGCTTTTGAATAAGTATACACCAACATGCTCCCAGAGTATCTGCTGGCCCAGATCTCACCTCCTCTCATCAAGAAGATGCACAGGGTTAAAGGAAAGAAGAGCTCCTGTATAAAATTCCTTTCTCTATGCTTTGTTAAATCAGGAGGAAAACTTTCCATACCAGCTTCACAGTTTTGCAGCTAGACCTACTATATTTTAGTAGTAATCTCCACCATTCCCTGCATTTTCTTAATTTTCTACAAGCCTTTTCAATTATCTGTGCATTTCACGGTAAGAAGTGTTATGAGTTTTTGCATGTGGCTGTATATCACTTAGCATTCCAGTAGCTCTTCCTGCTTCTCTAGTATCCAAACAATCAGGAAAAGCTGGCATGGGAAAGTTCCAGAAAAGTTTTAGCTGCTGAAATTGGCAAAATTACTGATTGACTTTATTGTAAACAAACAGATGAGAGTAGCAAGCAATTTCTCAATCCTTCATTGTTCTTTAGACTATGTCCCTTCATGCTGAAAAAGATATGAGAAAGAAAATCCACAGCACAATTTATTAATGTCTCTTTTATTCTACAGGAAAGCTATCAAGAGACTAGGCCTACTGTATGAGTCTACCCAAATATTTTAATAGGACCCCACTCAGCACTTTCCTAAAATTAAGACAGAGGGATTTTGGCTGAGTCCAAATTATGATCAGGAAGTTCCTCTGTGAACATAAGTAAGAGTGCTGATAGAGGCCGATGACTGACTGAGACTGGAGGTTCACAATGCTGCAGTGATTTCTGGCTCTTCTCCAGCTTTGAGGATAGAGTCTGCCAACTTGGCAGGCTGGAGAACTCACTGTGGCAATTTTTCAAATGGGAGAAATGGTCCAAGGAGGAGCTGTAACTCTATATAAACTGCCCAGAACTGATGACAGGGGACTCCACTTCAAAGAATCTGACCAAGAACTGAGTGAATCGCTGTGTCCGGCTGAAGGTGGACAGCGTATTTATGGAATACCTGTGGGCATTCACTGTGCAGCTACAGACAAATTGCTAATGCAGCTGTGCCTTCCAGTTGGACTTGCTGGAGAGTGCTATGTCTGGGATTTTCTGGATGTCAGAGCCTGGAAGTTCCTTTGAATTCTCATAAATGTGAGGTCACCAAAACGACATGCCTACGTTTTCAAAAGTAGGGGTTTTGAGCTGCCTCATGTTGGTTTGCTTTAAAGGGGATCTAATTTCCAGAAGTCTTTACTGCACTACACCACACTATCACTTATATTAAAATCACTAGTAGGTTTTTAAAATCTGGAAAACATTCTTTCTCAGCCCTCTAAATAAGACAAACTTTTTTAGAGAGCCTGTCAGAGGCTTTCTCCCATCTAAAGCATTCTGATGCTTTTCCCTGTTCCACCTCAAGCAGTGAGATGGATTTGATGCATCCAGAAAAATTTTCAAGCTCAAAAAAGCATGATAACCTTGGCTAATTTGCCAATTGTTGAATTCAGCAAGAGCTACATGACTTGGCCATAAACCCTACTAAAAACACTTCAGACAGATTCCAAATATGAGACAAAAGAACTTACTTTTGCTATTTCTTGAAGTTTCACAAAGAGAAGGAAAAAACCTCACAACAGTTTCTGCTTAATGAAACAGAAATTATGCAATTAATGCCTCACTGACTGTAGAGAGTCAGAAGGTCAGAACAGAACATCATCTTGGTCTACCTGTTAGACTAAGTCGGTCTCACCCACACAATCAGCAAATCTTCTATAACAATGAGACCTTGTGGCATGCATTATGGAACTTACGTTTTGCCTTCTAAATTTGCAAGAGTTCAGGAATTTATATTCATTTTTCTTAACATTTTTATGTGTTTCCTAAACATGAATGTCTTATAGGAATTTATATCTGTTGCTTGCAACTCTGGGGTACTGAGAGTTTAATATACAACTTCTCAAAGCTCCTTTAAGTGCTCCGTCATTACTATTAAAGAAGAAAATAAAATATTGGCGTTATCACGGCACTTTCAAACAGCACTGAAGAGATTGATACATGTGCTCATTTAAGCTGTTAAGCATAGCATATCCTACTCCAGTCAAATTCCTTTATATATATTTCTCTTACTTATAGTATGCTCAGTTCCTCATAGGACCTCAAGGTCACTTTTGTTACTGTTTATTTATTTCTTTCCTGAGAGCAAGATTATCCTGTAATATATCTCCTGTTTATCTACAAGCTCACTATTATAAAAAGTTGTTATTTTTTTTCTTTGACCTAAAAATAGTGAGAAATAGAAACTCCTGCTGCAAGTGAGTGGCTGACATTCCAGCACCTTCAGCTGGAGAGAATTTGAGATGTAAAGGCAACCCCCATAGGCTCTTGTGAAAAGCAAAATAATAACATCCAGAGGGAGAGAGAATGAAGGAGAGCACATCCAAAGCTTTCTGAAGAGGTTTAGCACACTTACCAATCCTATATACATAATTTAATTTCCCCACAGGGCTGTATTCCACGGTTCAGCATGGTATACTATATAACAAAGGAAGCACCAACCAACCAATCTGGTGCCCTGTCGAAAAAAAAATCCCGACTTTATTGGAATTTGTGTATTTATAATACAACTATCTGCAGTGATAAGGAGACAAAAAAATGCAAGTGTTACCTGAACACAGAATATCTTGCTACAGCTGTAGATCTGAGCTATGGCAAAGGCAAACTAGCATGAGCTCTCTCAAAGAAAACAGGAGGCATAAAAAGTGGAGTCAGAATACCCTATTTCTGTTGAATGCTGCAACTTGTGAGAAAAGGGATTGTGTGTGTGTGGTCAGCAGGTCAGGAAGTAGCAGCAGACGAAAAGCCCATGGAAGAGAGAGGCTCAACGTGGCCTGGCCTCGTAATGTATCATTATATGTCCAGTATATTGCATTATATATAATTATTACAAAAGATGTTCCAGGGCAGAAGAACTTCTATTCTGATGGCTTTTTATCCTACTTGGCTTAGCATAACTAAATTGGAAGAATTTATAGTTTTCTAAGATGGTGCTGATATTTTTTTCCTCCTGAAGCAGCATGTGAGGTATCTTTTTTTTTTTTTTTCCATATCAGGTACTGTTTAATGTTAAGTTAATTGTTTATTTTGCTCCGTTAACTTGGAATAGACCCGGGGTTGAGGCTTCTTACATCTTATATGCAACATAAACAAGCATTTATTGCTTTCCAAGTCCACTAGGAAATAATCTGCTAGGGGAGACTGGAGCAAAGAAATTTTTCTAAGTGGTCAGGTTCACACATAAGAAGTGTGATTGCAAAGCTCTACCACCTAAAACACTGGGTCATTCATTCCCAAAAGGAAGACTTTGCTGTGACTTATCCAACCCTCAAATCTTCCTTTAAACCCTGACTTAGCTGTGAGCAAAGTTGTAAAGAGCTCTTGGCTGCTTTTCAGTGAAAATCTGTGATGTCCACTGTTTGGAAGCTGGCAACAATGAAAGCAATCATGCTGTTTTTCATCTGAGTGCAGGTTTCCCGGACATTCTTTATGTTCCCTTGAAAAAAGCAATCCTATATATATGACTTTGGTGACAGAGGAATACACAGAGCAGACAAATGTGTCCCCTCACTAATGGTCTGATAAATTTGTGAGATTTTTTTGGTGACATAATTACAGCTTGGTCAGCCCCTGCTATTATGCAGCACTGTTTGTGATAAACAACTCTTTGCCCTGGGTGTTTTAGCAAAGTCTTTGAGAAAACTGCAGGCCTGTAAATCACCTGCTAACTAGGGCTGCAGCAAATTGTTCCCCAGAGTTATGAACTCCAGCAAACTAGAGCTCATGAGAGATACTAGGTTCTGGGTCCACTTGGCTGGGAAAGATTGAGGGGTAGCTGCATGTGGAACAGATAAAGATGGTGAAAAGCTGTTGTATGTGCAATTCACTGACTTAATTAAACCTTTACAGGTTATAATATTCAATAAAAGCACACTCCCATAAAAAGTTCATTGTAAGTGTGGTTTTAATGAGGAACGTATGCACAAACTAATGTACAGGCTGGCATAAAAAAAGTGTGCAATCATGTTTAAATTTTGATGATAATTAGAATATTCCTGGAGATCCAGAGCACTACATGACAGAGCTTTTTGGAGTGTTTGTTTTATTTCTGAAGAAAATCACATTTGTAATGCTGGTTAAGAGGAAGCTTTTCAGGTTTACTCATTTTTTTGTGTAAAAGGAGAACTATTATGCTATTTTAAGGTCAAGTATTAAACCACTTTTGAAGAGCTCAATGCCGTCTTCTTCAATAGATTGATGGTTACATTAGCAGTGTGGATGTTTGCCTTACATCTTTACACAATTTATGTCAAAGAAGCTGTATATGGAGGGCACACCATGAGGATTTCCACCTATCTCCCACTAGTACAGAGTCGTTTCCCCAGCCTTCTTTGCATTAGACTAGAACATGCCTTTCTTGCAGGGTCGCTGAGTAGAACACGGTCTGAAGCCCTTCCAAAGGCAGCAATGGAAAGATTTTTCCTCAAAACCTCTGCTCTTTCTTTTAAAACACTGTTCATAGTCACAGCCCCTCCCTCCAGTGGCCCCTCATCAGGAATGGCATCTACTTCCCCAGATCACAGAAGACTTATGCAGAAGAGGATTTCCCTGTGCTTCTTCTACTCTTTCATAGCTAATCGACAACCACTCACTGCCTAGCTATTTGCGCTGGATGTGCTATATAACTGTGGCATAAAGCCTTTCATTTGTGTTCTTACTAATGCTACTTGTAGACTGTGGATTGTAGCTACTGCCTCTGATCTTCCACTGTCTTTTAAAAGTGAATAAAAAAAGAGGAGCAATTATTGGCACTGTTCAAACAGCTTTCCCTGTTCTGCTCTCAGGAAGGCAGCCTTTGTACAAAGCCAGTGGAGTTGCGCCCATTCATAGCGGGGCTGAATTTGGCCTGAAATGCTGCCCTAGTAAACAGCACAGGCGTCCTCTTATGAATTGTGAATAGTGGTGTAGCTAGCCTCTGCATCTGAGACAAGTCGAGCTTGCAGTCCCTGTCCCTTACTCCTCATTCCTCATATAGCTATTTTTTTTTTTTTTTTTGACAAATATTGCCCTTCAGATGGACAGTCAGGCCCAGCCTTTTCATGGAGTGCAAATAGATTCTGCCAAAAGGGCTATATACAATACAGGCTCACACACAGATGATCTTTATCAGCCTAACTAAGTTGTCGCTGTGTTGATGGCTTTCTCAGGGAAGCTTGTAACATCTAGAAGAGCTTCACTGTAAGTTAGACCAGCTCCTCAACAAGAAGTAAGCAGAATGAGATGAACAGAATGAGGGTCTGTGCATGCCATGAGAGGAGCAGAAAGCAAACAGAGAGAATGACTAGTACTAAGGAGAAGGAAGAAGAGAATGTGTTCAATAGGGGTTGATCAATGTGAAAGAATTATCCGACCAATTTTCTTTACCCTTTGCTTTTTTGGCATTGTAGGAAATGTGTTGATGCTTTTTGAGAGGGAGTTCAAATTACAATTACATCTTAAAGGAAGTAACCCCTTGCTTGATTTATTTTCCTGGGAGGTGGAGCTAGGTGAGAGAGGAAGGAAGGTGTTTTCTGGTCTCCTTGCAGGTTGATTTTCCCAAGCGAATACATTCATGCCAAGATTGCCTCTAGCATCTCTTTGTTGAAGGTTTTCATTCAGCAGGTTCCGTCTATTTATCTCTGACTAGTTATCCCTAAGCAGTACTCCCACCCTTGTGATGGATAGCTGGAAAACAAGCTAGAATCACGAGAATTCGTTTAACACTTTCCAGCAGGGTTCATTAACTGATTAAAAGATGCAGGTTTTAATTTTTTGCAGAAACAAAGCTAGCACTTCCAGCATCTCTCTGTTCCTCAGAGAAGTGTCTTGTGTTAGCATGTCTGCGACATGCCAGAAGAGACTTTTGATATTAAAACTTGTCAGTGGTGACAATCAAAGTTGAGGGGAGAAAGAACATTAAAGATGATGCATCTACCACTGTGGATTATTTCACACCAAAATCATTATAGTAGAAGACAGCAAGCTGAACTGGCATGCAGTTGCAACCACACTCACTGAAGAGCTCTTCAGTAAGGTGATGCTCTGACTTCAGGAACTGCAAGTTATATAGATAAAATATGAAATGCAGGGAGGTCATACTGCATCAGAGGTTGTTTGCTTCTGCAGTTTGAAACCTTATTTTGGAAAATTCAGAAATAACCACCTCAAATGTCATTTTTGAATGGGGAACACCTATACCTGTGACCAATACTCACACACACTTAGGTACCCAAGTAGAGAAAAGTCTTCTATATAGCACAAGGACTGTACAACTGTCTCATACCTCACTGTTCCTGTGTATTTCCAGAGCATCCAATCTCACATTTCCATACTCCATTTTCCTGACTGATGCCAAAATTTTAATACTGCGAGGCTGGTTCAAAGCCCCATACAACCCCCACAAAGTTGTCTCATTCCAAAAAGTTTACTGTGGCCTGTTACTTCCTCAGTATAGAAAATAAAAAAGAAATCATAATCCTTCTCCAACATATCATATTCTGCTTGTGGTTATGCACATCTCTCAATATTAACCAAAAAACAGCCTCACTTATCCCCAGCTTAGCTTTAACTTGGGTTTATCTATGACCACTTTTGAAGAAGGCTGGATCCGATGCTGGTCTCTACTGATTTGTGGGAAACTTACTAGGGGCTGGAGATTTTCCAAGGGCACAGAGAAGGTACAACAGCTGGGATCAGTCATGGTCTTCTAGTCAAGACATATTTTCCTCTCTTCCTTTACTATCCACAGTGTGTTATCTGGACCATTTGAGCCTTTGGTGTTGGCTTTGGTATAATGATCCTGTGCAAACATGGCTTTTCAGCCGTGCATGGGATATCTTTGCACTGAAGACCCAAATGAAAAATCATTGTGGTACCTCTGATGAGGGTATTCTAGCATTCACTTTGTGTCCCAGCTGTTTGTACTTGTTGCCTAACTATAGTGCTGCACGTAGACCTAAATAAGTGATACTCCAGCTGCCATCCATCTCTGTGTCTCAGAGAGAAAGGGGCTGTACGATATCCATCCGATCACTCTAGTAGCAGCTTTCCACATACTTCTCTGTGGTCTTTTTCCACAGGAAACCAATTTAATGCAATGTCTCTTGTGGTCAGTCTGCCTAAATGTACCTACATAGAAAATCAGTCTATTTTTCAACGAAACTTCCAGTGCAAGGCAAAGTGGTGTGCACTGGAAGTTAGTGGTAGGTTACATGATCCTATGTCCTTCCTTTCTTGTGACCAAGAACATGGATACTGCCCTACTTGGGGATCATTCTGTACATGAAAAAACTTAAAGAGACCCAAGAAAATGGAAAGCCTAGACATCATTTTTTAGAGACTTTGTATATCTCTATGTATAGTGAGGGATGAAGATCTGGGCTGTGAGGAAAGTGGCTCAGAAGACAAAGTGGTTTTCATCAGACAAATTGCTCCACCTGAAGACCTTGCTCTATGGATACAGACTGGGATTCACACTATCTTCAGGCTAGCACGACTCTTGTAAGCAATTTAAGAGAGGAAAGTTAAAAACCACCTTTTTGCTTTGCTTCATTTTGTAAGACTAAGCATTTGAGACATACTTCTATGTGGTTTTACTGCCTATAATAGGTGCAAGCAGACTGTGGTTACAACTCACCATAGGAAGAAATTTCACTTGTAATCACATTCTCACAATCCATTTACATTAGTGTTTTATAGAGAGTTACCTGTAATTTATTTTTCTTCTTGAATTTTCAGGATGTATTATGACACCTAGCAAAAAAGATTTCCATGAAGTCCTGTAAATATTTTTATGAAGAACTTCTAAGCTGGCAGTTCATATGCTTATAATTAGAGGAAGGGAATTTTCGTTTACTTGCATAGGTGGTTGAGTTTTTCAATTGAAAACAAAACAGAGAATCCGTAACACTTAGAGTATATTTTCTAAAATGTGTAACTTCAAAAGGACCATAGGTGCTAGACTACAATGGTGCTATTTAATGCCACTGTGGTGACGTTTTTAACAAGTGAGCAAATTGCAAGCCAAACTCCAGGCTATTTGTGAATAATGAGTCATACAGAACCCTTGGTATGCAAGCTTTTTGCTTTGTTTGCCATCAAAGTAAACTCACTTCAAAAGTACCTAATACAGAAAGAGGACTGACTAGTGATCAGCCTGTGAGGCACTTGAGTGCTCAACCTGTTAGGAACGTAAATTTATAATACAAGGAAACTAGGATTTTTTTCTGCCGCTACAGGAAAATTTATAATCTATCCCATCTCCAGAACAAGAAACTTGCCAATTTTTTAAAACCACCATGGTCACAGTACTGGGACTTAATTCATTCCACTCTGAGCTAGACTATTTTATGTTTCCATGCTCAGCTATTAGTTTGTTGGTGTCTTTGTTTCCTTTTAAAATAGAAATCCTATTTCAGAGGAAAGGAAGTAGACACTTTCACAGTGAGAGTTCAGGTAAACTAAGATCATACATGAAACACCCCAAACCCAGCTAGTGGTTGAGGGTTAAGATTGATCAGAGCCAAATATGGCTGTAGACAAATATTCAGACATATCTTGTAATGAGAAATGCAATTAAAAATATAAGTATACAATCTTCTTGTTTACAAAAAGTTAAGTGTCTTTTTATTCATTTAACCAAGCATCAAGTCACATTTTTTTTCACTTCAAAGTTGATTGAGGCCAGTTAGGCTCAAGCTTCTGCAGAGTTTCTCTAGCTACTTGTCTTCCCAGAGTTATGTTAAGCAGTCCTTATCAGTGCTTACATATAAATTGCATTGTCACATCATTTTCAAATCAAAATACTGCAGTTTTTAAATAGAAAGGTAAACAGAGAGGCGAAGAATTGAAGAAGAAAAAAACTGTTGAGAAGGTTCTTAGTAAGAAAATTGAAACAGGAGGGAATGGCATGCAGAGAAAAATGCAAGTTCACACACCAAAGTTAGAGGATTTGGGATTAATTGAAATCCTCAAGTGGTGCATGGTAAGTGACTGCCTATTTAGAGCCAATAGATAGGTTTCCGTGAGGTTAAGGAAGCGAAAAATCCCATACGAAGCTAGTGAGATGTTAAATTCTAATTAGAAGTGTTAATTAAAAAAAAACATTTCCAATTTCATCAGTGAGAGTGCTTTTGTTGTTCTGATTCTCTTTGCTACAGTGAATCCTAAGTATCCTAACTCATTTTGTCCCAATATTATTTGCCACTTCTATAGGGTATAAAAAAGTTGACTATTACTATAGGAGCACGGATTATTACAGTGGCACCTACTATAGTCTCTGTGATAAGAGGACTATCAGCACTTCCACTGTATAAGACTTTTCTGGGCTTGAAAACTGAAGTCATAAAATTCACACTGGACTGAAGCTCGAGTACATAACTTACCAACCTGTAAAAAAATGCCCTATAAACTTTATGCATACTAATTTGAGCATTTTTTAATTAACTATACAAAAAGCGGTTTGTTTCCTCAAGTTTCAAATGTTGCACTATACAACACTAACCAAAAAATGTTGCTATTTATCTTGACATTTTGCAGGTCATTAGCCCATGGCATGGGATAAATACTTGGTATACAAAGAATCAGGATGCTAGTAGCAGGTACTTCTTTACTGAGGGCTCTTGATATCTACCCCTCCAGAAACAGGGTCTCTTCCCCAGTATTGTATAAAAAACTGCTTGCTGCCCATGCAGGGACCATGCCATGCTCCTGCAAGGAGGTGGGACGGTAAAAGCCTGGTAAAGACTCTGTCTGCAGCTACACAGGCAGTAAATTGCAACCCCCAGATTAGTGGCCTATGTCAGGTAACTGCCCTAGAGAGGGTGTCAGCTAGATCCTTACCACTCTTCAGTGAGTGCTCTGAGTTAGGGGCACAGTCAACATCTTCACTTGCAGATCTGTAGTAACGCTTCTATAGTACAACTCAGCAATGATTAGCAAATTACACAAGCTCCTACAAAATCCATTATATACCTCTTTAAAATACATATTTTTTTAAAAAAATTTTCACTGGATGTATCTAGAAGCCCAAATCATTACTGGTCTATATATTGATACACAAATTCCTGTGTGCTTCAAGTGCTTCAAAAGAGGAGAGACATTTTAGATACAGAGAACTCTGAAAACTACAAAAGCTAGGGAGCCACAAGGTGTGGCACCTCTTGGAGTGGTGGTTTTCCTGCTCAGTGTGAGATGAATTTTAAATCTTTTGAAGTATTTTGCAAAAGAAATCCAATGCCTAGCAGCAAAAAAAACCTAACTAAACAAAACAAGAAACCCACAAAAAAACCCAAATAAAATACCCACAAAAAACAGGAAAGGGAGCTACTTATCCAGCACACAGGTCAGTAATAGCTGTGGGCTAAGAATTCTTACCAGATTTTAGAAAAAAAGAAAAAAAGAGGTAGAAATTACTTTGGTGAAATTATAAAAAGACAACAGCTTCAGAGCTTGACACCTCCTAGAAGTTTCCTACTCTCTCTCTTTTGTGTGTGTTCACAGCTCAGACCATGAAAGGAACATGCAGAGGCTACTCTTCCACCTCAGTGCAAAACTTCTTCCAGATAATTTACAGGGTAAAGCATGAAACCTGCTTCTGGAGAGGATGAGGAACACATGCAGACACCAAAACCATGGAGGTGGTGATTTCTAGGAGAAATATAGTGGCATTTGTGAGAGACATAATGCCTTAAATCACTACAGCTTTGCCTTAAGGAATGCCCACCTATGTCTAACAATGAAGGAAAGCCAGAAATGAGATAACTTGATCTGTCTTAGGCAGAGCACAAGAATGTGATGTTTTCCTTTTGCATGGCTTAGCCAAAAGGCTGTTAGACAGACCTGAACATGAAGTTTTCTTACTAGAATCTATATCCTGGGAATGGAAGAAGATTTCCCAGTGGAAATTTTGATAAACATGAATTTTCTTGCAAAAAACTTCATTTGGAGAATTCAAGAACTGGGAACGAAAAAAGACTGATGGAAGGTCTCTGTCCACTTTTATCTTGTACATTTGGGCTTGCTTAGCTTAGGAGGGGAGTCTTGCATACTAACAAAGGACCACAGCACCTACAGAAAGGTAAAGCAGCAAGTAACTGACTTGATTTTTATGACTTAACACATGTAAATGCATTTAATCTAATGCTTTGTCATGTATAATTCAGTAAGTTAAGGATAGCTTCTGTGGCAGATCAAAACTATGACAAATATATATACAATTCCCCTGAGAAAACGTAAGATCAAATTCTGTATTTCACTTCATCTGAAAGGGAAGGATCATTAGAGAAGAACATTTCAAACGTGTAAAGAGTATTTAGGTTTTTATGTTTCATATCACATAAAGGTGAGGTAGTTTTCCAGCCTATGAATTACCATCTCTTTCCTAAAACATTTCTGGATAATTGGAAATGTTTATACCTGTATTTTTTAAAAATTCTACCGCTCTGCATTCCTCCCATTTCAGTACATAATTAGAAATTGTTATTCGCTGTATAGCAAGCAGTTTCTTTTCTTGGCACAATTACTGGACTGTATCTTGTAGATTTTTCTCTGAAGTACTGAAATGGAAGGATACCCCCATTAGCCCTTGCCCCCAGCTCCCTTAACTCTCCAGGCAAGTTTGATGAGTCACACTTCTTCCTTTAAAGCTTTAGGATCTTGTGCCAAATTCAAGCAGTGTTGCCAACTCCAGTGATTTTATCATGAGTCTCATGATATTTAAAGCCCTAGCTCCAGTACTCATTTGGTAACATTAGAATCTCTGCTTTCATTAAAAATAAATAAATACATAAAATCAAAGCTTTCAGGCTTGAGAACTGTGACAAAACAGGAAAAAACACCACCAACAAAACAAAACAAAAACAAACCCCACAGAATATAAAGGGCTCAAAGAAACCCAGATGGCAAATAAAAAAAGAATCCTACTTAATAGAAAAATCTTGCAATCTGTAAGTCCTTTATACAATGAATAAAAAAAAGAACCTTACTTAACAGAAAAGTCTTGCGATTTGTAATGTAATTTTTATGATGTAAGGGGCTTCCCTCATGGTTTTGGAACAGCTGAGGCTGGAAATACTGAAATCATCATTTATGGTGGGGAAGCACCACCAGTATCATGTGAAGGGAATGGTTAGACCTAAAAATTTTATACTCTTAATAATGTTACTTACATAGTTCCTGGCTTCTGAGCATAAGCCATAGGCAAGAGTTCAGGAAGACCTTAAAGCTCTGTATTGCTTTGCTGTTCCTTGGTCACTGGGGCAAGAGGAGGACAGATCTTCATGACAGGGCATATAGCTGTGTTTGTAAGTCCCAGGTAACCTTTGGCAGGGTGGTTGGGAAGATTATAAGTGTTCTTCTGACACCACCCAATATGAAATGTTGTCCATCTTTCTGCCCTTGCAGATCTCCAGTGGCCATTGGGCAGGGCAGGAGGGGAAGGAAATAATCTCAACAGGCACCTGAATTCACTCTTACACGAAGGAATGACAAATTCCTGCTTTTGTGAGATCCTTTATAGGCTTACAGGGAGCACATCCTGGCATAACATCACTAAAAGTAGATCATCTTTCCAAAGCCTGTAAACCACCTTCTGGAACATCATTTTCCCTCAGACATAACTCAGTGTTTTCAGCTTTCTTGGCTATCAATATAATTAAACCTTTTGATTGTCCATGATGCAATGATGTCCCTTGCCTAGTCAGAGCATTTACAACTTCCTCCACATTGTCCATTCTTCATATTTGCTGACACAATATTGTACCATTTGTCAACTGTTTAAAATAACTCTACTTCCCTTGAAAACTGCCTATTCTTTCTCCAGGAAAAAAAAATTAAATAAATAATCTTAAATATCAGGCTTTAATGCTCCACGCTATTAGACTAACCTATATATTTTACCATGTTTGTGGTCATGATTTTGCCGTGATACTTTTTCTAAGGAGCATTTCCTGTACCAGTCACCAGAAAAAAAGACCTACACCCACAACCAACAACAAGCCAACCAATTAAAAAAAAAAAAACAAAGAACCAACAAAAATTAAAACATTGTTACTTAGCAGCTCTGGAAAGCAGGAAAAGGAAAAAAACCTGGATTTTTGGTAAAGATTTTGTTCCTAACTTTCTTTAATATTTTTACTTTGTGAGGCATGGTCTCTTAGCTTCCGTGTAGTGAGGAATATATCTCAAAAGATCAAGTTAATTATCAAAATTATGGAGGCTTGTTTTCAGTGACCATTTATAATTGATAAAAACTCGCAGGAATAGGGTTCAAGAAGTATTTCTAGTAATTTCTATGTCTGCTCAGGACTTTTCTTACAGCATGTTCCCCTTCTGTATCAAAAACATCATGAGGCAGAGTGAGGCAAAACCAGCTAACTGAATGCATAACTAAAAGTTAAAATGCACAAATGCATCTACTAGAATTTATTAAGCTTTTCAGTCTCAAAAGGACCTGGACTGAATTTATTTCAGGTTCTTCAGTTTCTCTTAAATATTCTGACCAGTTTATATTTCAACTCAATAGTCAAATGCAGATTAGCTATCAGCCTTGAAGAGAGAAGGTAAATATAATCTGGTTAGATCTGCTGAATCATCTCTGTGTAGCTGACTTCCAAAGTGTAACACTCTCTGATGATTTTGGGTTCTTGTGGATCTGACTTTCAAGCCACATCCTCTTCCTTCTATAAACAGAGAAAGTAAAATTAATGGACAAAACTCTTTGGGCTTATGTAAAAAAGCATGGCAAGAGATAATTTGTCCTTCTTCAAAAGGCTAGGTTTGTAGTTCCAGTGAACTAACAAAATCACCTGTACTGTTAAAAGTTATATTCTAAAATATATTAGTTTCTCTCATTAAGTCTTATATTCACAGTCTGAGCTATGAGAGAAATACCCCCTCTTTGCAAATTCTCCAAATACCTTGGAAAACCTAAGATTTTACAAGATGACAGGAAGAATACAGTCGTTTTTGCTTTGAGTCATACCCCATAAAATATGACAGTTTTGAAGAAAGGAAAGTGTCATTCCATCTTGAATCAAATTTTGAATACAGTAGTAATGAAATTATCACTTCTCTCACACAAATACATGAACAATGAAAGTTTCACGCAGCTCCAAGTTTAATTTGCTAATGGAAAAATTGCCTACTGCTCAAAGAAGCCAGTGTGAATACTTTGTAATGGGGTCCACATTATAATATTTGATTGTATTCTGAGGGGGTTTGTGCAGCAAAAATACCCACTGATGTACAAATGAAAAAAACTAGTTGGACTATTAGGAGAGCTGAATCAGACTCTATGCTGGTATTGCCAGGGTTTATTTCTGTCTTGACAATACATAATAACCATTTCTAGCAGGTCAGACTCCTATTAAATATCCATTGCAACTTGACTTTTGGCAAAATATGTAGTTTTACAAGGGAAACAAAAGCCGCAATTCTCTAAATGAAAGCAGAGAATACGTGGAGCTTAATGTGGCTTTTCTTGCCAGAGATGATTGGTGAAGCCCATCTATTAAGCTTTATTTATTTAGTAATTGTGCAGCAGCTTTCCAATTCCATGCTGACTTCCAGGAATGAAGAGTTACAATAATAATATGCAGTACATTGCACGTTTTTTCTCTCACTAGCCCTCTTGTATGATGGCTGGATCAAGTACAGGGCTGGCCTTTGCCCTGATCTGGATAGGAATGTTAGAGAGGTTATTTCTCTATTGCTTTTCTTTTCAACAAAACACTATTTGTCATGCTCACTCGTTGAAGATGTCTCTGCACATGATGTCAAAACAAAACCAAGCAGACTGCCAGAGCTGCATCCCATTCTGTTCTTCATATCATCCATGAACCTTTTTCTATTATGAACTTCATTTCAGAGTCTGAATTAAGCAGCAGATTTTGAATTGAGGTCTAGAGCCGAATTATTTTAGAGTGTTGTAGGAGTTAGGAACTGAGGCCAAAATCAAAATATCAGCCACTTCATAAAATGTGGTGCATACTATAGGAAAGAAGAAGAGGATTCGAACTTCATAAAATGTAGGGCCTACCGTAAGAAAGAAGAGGATTCTATTTTTGCGATCAAGTGCTTTTGCTCAGTTCAGGCCAAAATAAGTACATGCAAAATTAAAATGTCTTCTGATGGAATTTTGTATCTATTTACTTTTCCGTTAAAACATATCCTTTCTCTATCATCTTATTTTGTATATTAGTCAAGAAGAAGTCTGGTCTCATAAATTCTTAACTGGTTTCATAAGCTCTTTATTTCACTAAAAACCTATTTAATTTAATCCTGTACCTCTCTCCAATCTCAGCATACATGGGACTTCCTTTTAACCTTTTCTTATCTTGATATTCTCTCACTAGCCTCATTCCCACTAGGCCACTAGTGCTTTCAAAACCAGGAAATCCCATTTTGCTGTCCATAGTCCTGCTGTAGCAGATTAGCAGTGGTTTTTCTTCTTCCCCAATGACCTCTTAATATCAGAATACAATCTACTCTCAAATAGAATTACGAAATTTTTTTAGTACAGATAAGGCAGACATCAAACAAATATTGTATTGGTTGTCCGCAAAATGCTAAGACACAAACATTGATCTTTCTGTAGATTTTCTTCAAACCTTTATTTGGCTGTAATTTCAGTTATTTAGCACAAACAAAACCATTTTGGTTTAGTTCTTATCAACATCAGTGTCTTCCTTTGCAAACCTCTTGAATCAGCATTCCTGCCTCAGTGATTACAGATACTCCTTATAGGAAATACTGCAACTGCTATTCCTATGTGGGCATCTTATTTTTTTGTGGCACTCATTCTTCACTGCAGAATCAGAAGAAACAGCCTTCTGACACAGACAGTTTAGACTTCATCACTAGCTGCCTGCCTTCCCTTAGGATGGTTAGTTTTTTTTTTTAACAGAAGGAAAAGAAACTTCTAAACAAACAAACAAACAAATGAAAAATCCAATACAGAGGCTACAGCTGGGGTCAGAGTTTTTCTAGCCTAGAGTGAACTCACAAAACTCCATTCAGCCAAATCCCAATTTCAATGGCCATCAGCACTTTCTCCTCTTTCCTTCTGTTTTCTTGATCCATTGGGAAGAGGTCTGACAACCTAACTCCCTTGATTATTGACTCTCATGTGACTGAAAGCAAGAACGTTATCCCACAAAATAGTACCCATACCTGCATTAAAACATTTCGTGATTCAGCTCATAGACAAAACTCTGATTTTCAAGGAAGTTCAATGACTAAACTGATGGCAAGGTAACAGCCTATGTGGCAAGACGCCTAATTTAGCAAAACAAAATGGAGGAACTATCCTTGTTCTGTATTGCACTTACTATGTGTTATCCCGAGTCCTCACTACTTTGCAGGCAGTAATCCATTAAACTCTAGAGCATTCTGGTAATATTAGTGAGAATGCTGAATTACTTTATCAGAGATAAATTGTTTATACAAAGGCATCCATTCTACCAAAATAAATACATTTTATTATATAAATATGGGAAGGAAAATAAGAATTTTCTAAAATAAGGTCATTCATGCAGCTGTCTGTGAAACATAAAATCTTTGGTATGTTTTTCACATAAAACACTGTTCTAAATGCGAGTGGATCTGTAACCTCAGAGATTAATAAAAAAAATCCTTTTCTTTGGTTTGTTTGTTGTGGTTGCTTTTATTCGGGTGATGAAAATAGAACAAAGCAGACTATGTTCAAACAGCAGTTATTCAGTAGTCTTTACAGATATTGTCTGAATCTAATTGGATTTTAATGAAATGATATTTCCTTTGTGATAAGTACATAAAAATTATGTTTTTAATTAACATCACAAGGTATAAGCTATAGATACCAACCCTCAACTGAAATAATATTACTTTAATGTTTGCTTCATTAAAAAAGGGACAGAAGTAATAACAACGTAGCAAGAAACGTGTGTAAACTAACTGGACAATGATTAGTGCTGGACCCTTTTCATCCCAAGGAGCTGAACAATTTTCCTGATGTCTTTTTCATTGCCTGCTTCTCAATTCACTAGTGTTTAGCCATGAAAGAGTTTATGGAGTTTATTTATACACTTGAAATTCATTTTGGGGGGGGGAGCAGACTCTTGGAATGGAATATCAATATGCCAGGCAGAATATAAACTAAAACAGGTTTTCAAGGAGGCCTTGTAAGTGGTACAATTTAAAATAAAGAAAACATGTAAATGAAAAGCTATGAGGAAGCAGCGATGTCCTGGCACAAAGATTCCTTGGGATATTACGCTCCTCAGTGATTATTTCTCTGGCCTGTTACAACCTAAGACTAGAAGAATGGCAGTAATAGGTGAAAAAAAGAGCCTCCCTAAACCTTCCTGTCTTGTCTTTGGTAAAGGCTGGTACTGATCTTTTGGAAAATAATGCGGCAAGTATAGACTGATATGCTGTCTCAGTCTCTGCCAACTCAAAGATTCATTCCTGATGCCAGGAAGACCTATTTGATATATTTATTTAAATAACTTGGGAGTGAAGAAATACCATGTCAAGGTACCACTTTGACTTGTACTTTCCAAGAGATGAAAGAATGAGCAGTCAGGAACAAGGAAAAAAGTTTTCTCCCCAGTGTCTTTATTGTGCTACCCACTGGGCACAAAGTCATTAGCATGTTATTTTGCTTCTGCAACAACAAGGGAGTGAGGGAAAGAGTCGGGCACAGAGTTGCTTCTGCTCCTGGGTCAGAGCAGCTCTGTGTTGCCCTTTTTAGTACAGGCTTGACAGTAAATTTAATGTAACGTGAGACAGAGATCAAGGAGATGGCAGTTCAAGGTATAATGCATAGTATACAAGTGGGCAAGTGAACAAAGAAGAAGAGCTAAGTAGACTCAGAAGTTTAAGCCACAGCAAGTTATTTAGAATTCCAAGGTGTTCATCCTGGCAAGGAACTGACAGTGTGTGGGCTAAGGGGAGTTAAGGAAAATCACTTTACAAATTTAAACTGCATGTTGTAATGTAGTAAAAAAATTGAAGCTAGATGGTTTGACTTGCACCAAGCTCTGCAGCCAGACTCTCTGTAAAGTGGGATGTGGTGGCTCCGTTATGGATGTGTGGCCTTGGGGTAAGGAAATACCTGCATCAGGACACAGCCCTGAACCCTGAGTCTTGCTTGCTTTTCTTTCTGCTTGCAATTTTAATCCAAAGGAGGGGTTTAGAAATATGGGTATATATTTTAAAGGCCTCCAGTGCTGCAGATGTAAGAGAATCTTTTTTCTGGTCACTTCACCCTGAAGAAACTAGAAGAACATATTCTTGCTCAGAAATATTCAGACCCTTTTCTTCCAGCGACGGGTTCGTTTGGTGCTCACTGAGACTCCCATAATTTATTCATATTGAAGTACACTTACCATTATGTATCTGCAGTATCATTATTTGAGTTTGTTATCCTGTAACATTAGCTTAAACATTTTATAAACTGCTGTGCAGGTGACAAGTTTATTAAACCAGGAAAGATAATCATTGTACAGAAAGAACGTTAGGCTGTGTTCCCTACAAGTTTCACAAAATTCTGCTATATTTATCCTATTTGTCATATGATAAATAAGGACTATACTTCCCCGTTGCTCAAGGGTCACAAATTTAAACATTCAGAATTTGATGAAGTTATTTTGGTTCTGGTTTTGTGGGGGTTTTCTCATTAAGCTAACAATTTATTTTGTTGTTTGTTGCAATATTAAAATTCTGAAAATTGTCAAGGAAGCTGTGGGAAAGGACTTTAAACCATCCAAATACAGAGGATGCAGCTTGTTGTAAGGTTTATATTCAGCTCAATCCTACACACAGAAATCCATTAGATATCCATATCTTTCTGGACTTGCACTAAGGAAGAAGGGAAGGCTACCACCTCGCCCTTTACCTCAGACTGCAGAACTAGTCAAATAAGGTTAACATTCTGATATATCTGAATATTAGCTTTAATAATTTAAATGGAAATGTCTTCTAACAATACAAGACATAACCTCCTCACTTAGAGAGCCTGCATACTAACATCAGGGATATAAAAAGGGATTTTAAAGTTGTTTAAAGTCATCTAACAAACTGTGTAATATATTTTACACTTATCTCAGCTGCATCCACCTTTCCACTACAAATTAGACTGCACTCACCTTCAGGTAGGTATATATTGAATGCGATTGAGAAGTCGAGAAACTCTCTTAGCATATACTAACTGATGGTAATATTAACTGTAAATCCTCTGATAAGAGTATAGAGAATTACAAGGAAATTAATTTTCCCACACTTTTAAAATAAAATGCAATGATTTAAAAACAAACGACAGAAGTAATTACTCTCAAAAGAAAATTGTAGGCGACAGGCCTTTTCCTTATGCCTAGTCTTTCTTCTTCAGTGTGTGGTCAAAAACAGTTCATTGAAATTGAGGGCTGAAACTGCAGTTTTTCCTTTAAGATAGTTGTAAAAAAAGCATTAAACTCCATGCAGGATCTGGAGAGATGAAAAAATTGGAGTCTCTCAGCAAAGAAAACCTGTGTCAGTGACAGAAGCAGAAACATACCTGAATCTGCAAATGCATTTTAAAGCTATGTATGAGAAGGTTTATTACCTTTTTCTTCTTCAGACTGGATAAACCCACAAGATCCCATATTTTTAGCTAGTCATATGAGAATAACAAAACTGATTGCTGAGGTGCTTAATAATGTGCATATTATCTTTCAGAATAAAAATAAGGTATCTCAATGTTCTAATGGGAAAGTCTGATGGGATTATCTTCCATCAGTGTATTCACAATGGCAATACTACCCAAGAGTACGCAGTGTACCATATATGATCCCAGCTGTGCAAAGCCCTCACTGTTATGGAAGATGTTCTTGTGTAAGTAAAATATTTTTGAATAAAAATAGTTTTGGGGTAGACAGAGGAGGAAGTGGATGGGAAGGGTACAGAGTCAATGATTTAGCCTTTAAAGCATTTATGCTGCACTGAAATGGAGTTTGATTTGCAGGCAGTGCAAGCGGGGGGGTATTTACAAGCAAGGCAGAAACTGATAACTGCTTAAAGGCAGTGAAGAAGTCTGGACAGTACTCCTACAAATTAAATCAAAGATCTGGAAACCTTCCTTTAATAAACTTTTAACAGTCAAAAGATGAAGGCCCAATTTTTATATGATGTTTTCTCTAACAAAATTTTAATCTCTTATGAATACTCATTTCTGTCTTGACAAAAATTTTAGCAAGCAATTCTGAGCTGCCTTATGTAGCATTAGCAATCACAGGCAGAAACAGAGCTGCAAGTATTGGTTCGGGTCAATACAGCTCCTTCAGCGCTCTGAGACAATATTGTATTTTTAGCAGTCTAGAAAGCACCAAAAGTAAAGGAGAGACACATAAATAAAAGACCAATTTTTGAAATACCTGATATATCTTGGTCACATGACTATAGATCCAGCAGAAGTTATGCTAGTGGTTGACTGATGCAGTCTGAGTCTAAAAGCCACTAAAATATTGTCATATTTTAAATCACTGAGATATAATAAAAATTCTATTAATTAAAATGTTACTAAAAAAATCTATGCTACTTACTTCCAACTCATGATTCAACAAAGAAAAGCTTGAATTTTTAGTACCTTAAACTAATTCATAACACTATCATTAAACAGTGAGAAAACTACCATTACATCAACACTGATCCCAAAAACATTGCTGACTACACTCATCAGACTTTTCTCATCATCGCAAAAATTGTTCATGACTGAGCATTTATTCTTGCACAATTTTTATTCCTGCTAAACGTGGAGCAAATTGTATACAGTCTTGAAATGTCTCTTGAGCAAACAATCTGGAGCTATTAATAAACAAAATGTGACATGAAAAATCAGGGCATTTCAAGTGCCCTGAAAGACATTTCTTGGCAACTGTCTAATGACTTATTTGTAAAAATATTTATGTATTATATTTTTTGAAACATACCAATAATCCTGAAAGCTTCAAACTGTTATCATTGACTATTCATGGTCTTCCATTTAAAAAGTTTCAGGAAATATAATAAGAAAAATAAAATTATCTCAACTAATCCGGTCCCCAATATTAACAAAAGGTAGTAAGCAGGGAGTATAAACAGTTCTCAGGTAACACACAGAATGCAGATGTGTTCAGTAGGTGAACAATTTTTAGTGGTGATGCCCTTTTTTACCCCCTTATGCTGCTTTGGTTTTGTGGAAAGTAAAATAACATACTATATATGGAAACATGAAACTAACCTGTGAAACATTTATTATTCTGATCACTTTGCTTGTCAGACAAAAATTGTTTTCTCTTGCTTTAATTGTGTTTGTCTTTTTTAACAGCATTCTTTGCTTTACAGCACCAATCACAAGGGGTCCATGCCCATAAGGAAGATTGTCATAGTTTAGCCTGGGCCAGCAACCAAGCACCACCCAGCAGCTCACTCGCTCACTTCCCCCAGGTGGGATGGGGGAGGGAATCAGAAAAGTAAAAGTGAGAAAACTCATGGCTTCAGATAAAGACAGTTTAATAGGTAAAGCAGAAGCCACACAAAAAAAGCAAAGCAAAACAAGGAATTCATGCACTACTTCCCACTGCCAGGCAGGTGCTCAGCCATCTCCAGAAAAGCAGGGCTCCATCACGCATAACAGTTGCTTGGGAAGGCAAACACTATAACTCTGAATGCCCCCCTCTTCCTTCTTCCCCTGGCTTTATCTACTAAGCATGGTGCCATATGCTATGGGATATCCCTTTGGTCAGCTGGGGTCAGCTGTCTCATCTGTGCCCCCTCCCAACTCCTTGTGCACTTGGCAGAGCACGGGGAGCTGAAAAAGGCCCTGACTAGTGTAAGCACCACTTAGCAACAACTAAAACATCTCTGCATTATCAACACTGTTTTTATCACAGATTCAAAACATAGCCCCATACTGGCTACTATGAAGAAAATTAAGCGTATCCCAGCCAAAACAAGGACAATGATCTGGATTGCAATATTACATAGGTAATAGTAAAGGATAGGTAGTAGTGGGCAAAAACTGATTTATTTTTGCCAGTCAATGAAAGAGAACATGAAAAAATGACAGAGAGAAAAAGAAAGGCTTTTTGTTTGGTATCCTGATATTAAACATTGATAAAGAAAATATTTTAATTTTTAGTTAAATCCATGCATGACTTTTGCACCTTACCATAAACCCTCAGATCTTTCTGTAACGGTTGTGTTTGGCACAATGGACCCAAGACTGTGTATGAAATATTGCTGATTTGGCAAGAATAGGGAGCAAGGTTGCCAAAGTGTATCGTGCAAAGTGCTATGGGAAGTGAGCTCAAAAGGGACACAGCATCCACACAGTGCTCAGGAGCAATCCTGTGATGTACTTGCACTCCCAAGCGTGTGGGTGAACACGGCCGCTGTATCCAATGCGGGCACCCGTGCCCTCTTCACAATGCATTCACTGACTAACAAGAGAAACCACAGCTGGAGGAGATTTGCCTCTGTTCTTGCTGCCAGTGTTATGTCTAGAGCTGGAGGCAGCTAGGTGGGAGCTCACCTGGCCTCGAGGAGGAGGAAAGGGAGCTGCTGCCCCCTGTCCCAGCACCTGGGAGTCCTGCCTGCAGTCAGTCTGGTCCCTGGGCAGAATCCCCCGGGACTGTTGAGACATCCTGCCAGGAGCACTCAACTTGCAGCAGCAGCAAGACCTGGGGTTTGTGAAAAGAAGGGAAGTCAGCACTGGAGTAGCTACATCTTTACGGCATGTTATGCTGACACCACTTTCTCATGTGTAGACAAGACCTCAAGCAGACACCACTGTATTGCTTACACTTCCATTAAAGGAGCTCACAGAGCTTGCCTTTTCCTGGCACTTGTCCTGGTTCCTTGGTCCTTCCAGAAATTGCCAAATTAAGATGTAAAGGAATGAAAGAGTAGCTTTTCACTTCCTTGTCATTTCAGTGGGTTCCTGCAGGGTTTGTGCCAACTCAGATGCTCAAGTCATATTTGATTAAGCTAAGTACAATCAAGGAAGAACATTTCCAGGCCAACTCTAATAATTAAATAACAGACACAGTACTACCAAATCTGTTGCCCATCATGGTATGCAGAGTGCCTATGCATGTAAAGTAATTACAACTGTGGTTATCCTAAGCATAATTCTTTGTTATTAAGGGCAGTAGATTTTGCAGCATATTCCCCTGATGTGTAATCCAACTGTTGATTTTTTCTGTATTCTGTTAGAAATCATATAAAAATTCTCAAATCAGAGGAGAGAGTAGTCTAAATATTGCATCTGTGGTAATATTGGTTAAATCTTATGAATCACGTTGATTTCTTTCTGATTAAATATGAGGTTTTATTTCAGAGTAGATGTCTACATATTAATAAATTCTTAACAATGCTACCTTATAGCATCAGTGCTGGTAGATAACAGATTGTAGATTACGAATGCATATTTGGCATAGGCAACAGTGTTCAATGGCATGAGGTATCCTAACAGATTCATCTGGTTTTCAATCACTTTTGACTGCTTGCAAATACGATACCTCTTTCAGTAGGTGTCAGAGTTTGCAGCTCTCTGCCATGAACTTAGACAAATTTTGTGACAGACTGTTGTCACTCACAGCTGTTTGTGTCTTAAAAGCTGCTAGTAAACAATTGTCAAGGAACCAACCTCGCGTACGCCTAAGGAAAGTGTGTTCTGAGTGAGCCACCATTTGGATGTCTTTATGTTCTAGCCCAGATTCATTCCACAGCTTGTGTTACACTAAACTTAACTTACTTCAAAGTTAATGTTATTTGATCCTTAACATATTTACAGTTGGGCCAATTTATTTTGGATATGTGGTCTGCTTAATTCTATTGTCTTTTTCCATATAGATAATGTATATATAGTCATACTTCATATTTATAGAGGGATATATATGTGTGCGCATGTTTGTGCAGTTGTACATACATATTTTGTTATTGCAGCTCTCATTAGAGTTCAGTTAGTAAATAAACAGCAAGCAAACAGCAAGAAAAACTATGACATTTTCAGAATTAAAACGAACAAGTAATTGTCATGTTTTATATGATGCAGCTTCCTTAACGCATTATATCTCAATACAGATTGCTGTCTGAAAAGCCAGCAAAAGGGTGACAAATCTAGGATTAATGTTGTAAAAACCACAGTTGTCATTTCAAATTATATCAGCTGACTTGAGATCAGTGTGTGGTGGTGGTGAAGAAGGGCTGCTCTTTTTATCAGTATTTACCTGATATCTCCTATACTTTAGAGATTTTAAATACAGCTTGTACAGGTAAGTGTCCTCTGGCATGGACTCTGTCAAAGACCACAATGTAATATAAGCAAATAAGTACATTTCAAGTATAAATCCCAGCATTTCAGACCATGGCTTCAAAGCAAATCTCAGCTGTAATTCCCATTTATGCTATAGGAATAATTCTTACTGAATACAGAAATCCTGTTACACCTTACCCTTTCGTATGACCATCAGGGAGCCTTCTAGCCCGACTGCGGTTCAGAGTGAATGCATTCAGAAACCAGCAAGATGATGAAAATCAGTGTGCCATAAGCTATAGTTGTCCACTATTCCAGATTAATTTTAATAATTTTCAGCTTGCTTTATACCATACCAGTGAATACATGGCAGCCATTTCAGAAAAATAACAGGTTCTTAAGAGTATCTGTAGAGATCAGCACACAACAAAATCCTCATATCCCGATACATATGAACGAAGATAAGTTTCAATTCTGCATCCTAACTGCTCAGCTTTAGTGCTCATCTAAGTGTGGTATCTCATAGTGACAGATACTCATGGGCTCAGAGCCACTCATATCATCTCTTCTTCCAAGAATACTCTGGAAAGACCAGGTAGAGAATACAAGGAGAACCGTCTTCTTCAAATGTATTTTTCTAGAATTTGGACCATAGTTCGTGAGGGCAGCACATCTTTCTGGAGAGGTTTATGAATTAGAATACCACTCCATCTATAAGTAGACTTCAGCTATAACACCATGTCATGGTTTTAGCTGGGATAGAGTTAATTTTCTTCACTGCAGCTGGCCTAGTGCTGTGCTTTGGACTTAGTATGAAAACAATGTTGATAACACACCGATGTTTTGGTTGTTGCTGGGCAGTGCTTGTACTAGTCAAGGACTTTTCCAGCTTCCCACGCTCTGCCGGGTGCACAAGAAGCTGGGAGGGAAAGGGGCACAGCTAAGAGAGCGGATTCAAACTGGCCAAAGGGATATTTGATATCATGTAACATCATGCCCAGTATGTTACCTGGGAGGAGCTGTCTGAGGGGAGGGAAGCAGCAACAGTGGCTTGGGGACTGGCAGTGTCGGTCGGCAGCTGGTGAGCAGTTGTATCGTTTATGTTTCTGTTTCTTTCCCTTTTTCCCTTTTCCTTTTTATTATATTACCATTATTGTTATTACTATAATAATCATAATTATTATCTTATTTTAATTATTAAACTGTTCTTATCTCAACCCACAAGTTCCTTTTTTTTCTTTTGCTCTTCCAATTCTCTCCCCCACCCCAGAGGGGTGGCGGGAGTGAGCAAGCAGCTGCATGGTGTTTAGTTGCCAACTGAGGCTTAAGCACGACACTCCAATGTCCAGTGTATTGAGAAACCAATAAATTGTACTTGTTTATCAGCTACCAGATCATTTTTAGTTTTCTATCTAAAGGAGTTTCTGTTAAGATCATTTGGAGCATCTGTAACAGAGCTATGGCCTACTTGTAAATCATTACTAGTTCCATCATTTTGTAGGGCTTACTGGTTGGAAATAATCATGCCTAAAATCATGCACAGCTAGTGAAAAGTTGTGGGGACAGATACGAACAGTACCATCACAAAATTACCCTTAATTTTTTTTGACCCATACTGTGCCTTGAACCTACCATGAGACTGTAAAGCTTGCAGTGAAACAACCCAATCCATGGATGGTAGAAGCTTCATTAAATATAAACATACAACAGTAAGAAAATCCTGTGTATCTCAGCCCTACAGGTAACTATATATTTAGCTAAGATAGTTACCTTTTATTATTTATGCATTACTATTAAGTACAAAAACTCCATGCTACTGAATGAAATGGTGTCTTGATCTTTCCTTCATTGTTACCAGTCTGTCATCACGTAATTCAAAAGAAAAATTAACACGTGTTGTACTCAAAGATGAGTAAAGCTCATCTTAGCATTGATATGTGTTGTATTTTATTTTAATTTCCCAAGGTTCATGCCAAGAAGCTGTGCATTCCAAAAATGTCACTTCATGGTTAAGCTTAATTCAATAAACTGCTCAGCATAATATCATGTCACTAACGTTTACCGTTCACATTGAAGGATAAATTAGTAAAAACAACAAAAAGGATGCACCAAAAATCTTCAGTTCCATTCCATTTGACTGAACTTTCACAATGGATTTTTCATCTCCTTATTCTTTCTGTCCCCCATGCCCCCCCTTCCCAGATCAGTCTGTTTATTTCTACTGGTAGGATTGGGGTCCAGCTGCAGGATTTCTTGAAAAAAAGGCTGACCTAGTGTGCTGGTTTGGGCTGAGATAGGGTTGATTTTCTTCATAGTAGCCAGTATGGGGCTGTGTTTTGGATTTGTGATAAAAACAGCGTTGATAATAAAGTGATGTTTTCCTTAGTGCCGAGCAGTGCTCGCACAGAGCCAAGGCCTTTTCTGCTTCTCACCCCACCCCACCAGCGAGCAGGCTGGGGGTGCACAAGGAGTTGGGAGGGGGCACAGATGGGACAGCTGACCCCAACTGACCAAGAGGTATTCCACACCACCATATGACATCACGCTCAGCATATAAAGCTGGGAGAAGAAGAAGAAACCCGGGACATTTGGAGTTATAGTGTTTGTCTTCCCAAGTAACCGTTATGCATGATGGAGCCCTGCTTTTCTGGAGATGGCTGAGCACCTGCCTGGCAGTGGGAAGTAGTGCATGAATTCCTTGTTTTGCTTTGCTTTTGCGCACAGATTTTGCTTTACCTATTAAACTGTCTTTATCTGAAGCCATGAGTTTTCTCACCTTTACTCTTCTGATTCCCTCCCCCATCCCACCTGGGGGAAGTGAGCAAGTGAGCTGCTAGGTGGTGCTTGGTTGCCAGCTGGGGTTAAACCATGACAGTCTTTTCTGGTGCCCAACATTGGGCTTGAAGGGTTCAAGATAACAGCAGGTTTGATTGGAACATGCTAGGTCAAATTTATAGCTGTTATTGCTGTTTAGCTATTAATTGACACGCCCCTGTGATTGCCAAGGGGCTTGCTTGTCTTACTGTATATTAGAGTCTAGTGCTTGTTAGTGGCTGCTTTTTGCTTTCACTGCTTGCTGTAGCACTTATCATCTTACTCTGCCGTGCCTGGGAACATTTTGATAACAGCCATGGCGATGCGCCTGGGCTGGCAGATGGCCAGAGCATCACTGCTGTTTCTGTGCTGCTGTACTGGACAGGCTGGAACTCCAGTGTGAACTCGAGTCAAAGGGACTGTGACCTGCGGGTGAGTACATGCAGGAGCAGGACACCCCGAAGCATCCGTGGCCGTTAGTAAGTCCACGTCAGTGCAGGTACATCTCGAAGCATCTGAGGCCATGGTCATGTCTGTGCCATAGCAGGTATACCTCTGAAGGGATTGTGGCCCAAGAATAAATCCATGCTGGAGAAGGTATGCCTTGAAATGTGTAGATGTGGATAAGTCTGTGCTGCAGCAGATACATGCTGAAGCATCAGTGGCTGTGCATGAGGTCATGCTGGAGCACCTCAAAACAGTTTTGTAAAGACAACAAGCTGGTCTACTAGCATTGAATACACAGTTTAGTTGCCTTCATATTAGAAAAAAAAAATATTCAGCTAATAATACCTTAATTCAGGATCAACAATCATAGGGAGTTTTGTCCCTTTGGGGTCAATATTTCATTGTATTATGACGGAAACATTAAATCTGAAATTTTGGACTTTCTGCAATTATAAACTCAACATTAAGTATAGCATTAATGTAATTATTTGCACGAAATAATATATGTAAAAAGGGAAGAAATCAAAGCAAGATAGAGGCTATTTATTTCTCACCAATTTCGTCTTCTTTTGTGTACCATTTTTTGCACTTTAAATGAGCTCTCCTTTCTCCTTTAAAGAGTAACTGTGGTGCTGCTGATCCTACTTGGGATAATGTTGGGATGTCAGCCTGAGATATTTAGCAGCCCTAATACAAAAAAACATTTCACTACAAGCAGTAATTAAGGCTACTCTGAAGGCAATTCATGTTTATCCACATACTGCAGGAGGCAAATAACAAAAAGTTGTTTTTCCTGAACAAGATATAAAGCCACTTTTGCTATTTAAGTGAGAAAATACCCCAAACCAACCAACAAACCCAAAGACAAATAAACAGCAAACTCCAAGACCTCTCCTACAGAGTAGCTACTAAAGAGAGGGCAAAAAAAGAATTCACACCACTTAATCACAGGCACATACTTCAGGAGAGTAGCAGACTCCCTCCACCATAAAGAGAGGTAGACAAGTTACTCCAGTGATTCAGAACTTCTGCTTAGGCGCTGACCTTAAGAACTTAAGCACTCAAGTTATGTGCCTAAAATTAGTGTGAAATCCCTGAAGTCTATTGGTAGCCATAATGACACGGCTCACAAATCTATTTCAGTCAGAGCAGCATTCAGTACAACTGAGTCCCAACTGGGACCTTGTGGTTCTAGCATGCTATATATGGATCATTAAAAAGAATGCACAGGTTCCCTGTCACCTAAATTTAACTGTGTAAAATACCAGCATTTCCGATTAATTCTGTCCTATATATCTATTATAGAATAGGATCAACTGTCCCTTGGAAGTGCCTACTTCTCTACAGGCTGTAAATAGAGACTAGAAGATTAGCTTAGACAAGATACCCAACATTCAAGTGGTTGTAGTTAAGTGATTTGAGTCCTACCCAACATGATTAGGACTAGACTTTTGTTACACCAAATGCGAGAAGAACTTACAGACTAGCCCTGATGCATATTAACATCAAAAGCCACTAACTAAACATAGCTTTTGTTTCCAAAGGCTGCTGAACAATGATCATATGAGTGCTATGATAATAAGGTAGTCAGTTTGAATAGATAGTAGGTATTGCCATATCCTTGTACAAGTCAGAGTGGTACCGTATAACATCCACTTTGTGTATGTTTTAATGGCACCAGAATCAGTTTCTCTCAGCTTTCTCTTTAAGAGCAGAGAGACATATACATGGAACCTCCAAGGGTGAGATGCAGGTCCTGTACCACTGTTTCCTTCCATTTCAGGAAAGCTGCTTAGAGTAACTGACAAATAAAGGACCCTTCTATCAGTGACTGGGACGTAGGAAAGGAAATGTTTGAAGGATTCATGGAGACAGAAACCTCCTGACCTTCTTCCTGTATAGTCTGGGAATGTCCTGTATAGACAGGAATGTCCTTCAGAGAACATGTAGGCAGAGCCCATCTTAAATAAAACAGGGTAGAAAAGAAAGAGGAAAATGTTTTTTAAAAGTGGCTTTTGTCAACTTCCTAGCTATTCAGAATGTAGAGGGCATGCCTGAATGATCACCCAACATATTTCTTCTGAAAAAAGAACAAAAAAAAAAACCTGACGGGAAGATGCAACTTGATGAAACCAGTAGGTAAGCAAGTTAAATGGTTATAAATCCTGTTGGGCTGAACGACAGAAAGGAAGTGCACTAAAGGATGCGTACTGAGCAAAGGTCTAAAGGTTTGTTCTTGCCTGGTATGAATTCTGAGAGCTGTCCAACAATCAGTGTTTTGATACTGGTTTCTTGTGTTAGAGGACCACATGACTGCAAAACACACACACACACGAACTTGCACAAAAATACTCAGCAAAATCAAGGGCTGACACCCTATGAAAGCTTTTAAGGCCCTGTGTGCTTCTGAGAGCTGCTTAAATATGACTATATTTAAACCAGCCTAGCAGTTATGTAGAAAATTCAGCAAAAACAGTACATCGGCATTTTATTGTAATATGATAGAAATCAAGTGGTGAACCTTTAGCTTGACCTACAGCTGCTACCAGGTGTTACCACTATGCATATCTCTTTGTATTTAAACTGCTCTCTGGATGTCCTAACAAAGGCACTACCAGTGACTCAGTTCTTTTTCACTCTGTTTCTAGGAAGGTAACATCCAGAATTTAGTAACCTGTTGGTTTAGAGCTGGCATGGGTAAAAGAGCCTTGGCATATCACTGATGCTTAATGTATGACCACACTGCAAGTACTGCAACATGCTGTCAACATACGAAAGCTAGCTTAAAAATTAGCTAATTTGGATGCCACAAACCTTCTAGCTGGAACAGCAGGGATCAAGTTCTTCCGGAGCAAATATTCACCCACCTACTCAGCCAAGCAAAGCTCCATGCCATGCTGAGCTACTAAACTGCTCTTGGTAGCAATATTAGCTAATCTGGTTGTGCCGCTGCTCTGTTATGGTCACAGCAGTGGTGGTCATGTAGACACAGGTTGGGGTCATTGACTGTGGAGCGCTAAAAGAGTCACAGGGTTTTTTTGTCACAGCAGGCAGCTTGTGTGATTCAATCCACAGAGAGCTGTCACTGAGGAAGAAGGTGCTGTTTTAATGTCATCAGGATGGAACAGGACTTCATACCAATTTCCAGCTCCAGTTCCCTGCACAGATGTTAGGGATGTCAGTCTATATTTCTGCTATAATTTTTCAAGAAGAAAAGCTTTTTTAAAAAAATCCAAACATTCTGTGTCTTTTTTTTTTTTTTGAAAGGAAACTCTCCTTGAGACTAAATCAGATCCAGAGATCCTTGAGGATCAGTATACTTATAATACATGGATCATTTACACGCTAGACCATATCGTCTCTTTCAGAGTCATCTTACTCTAATATCAAGGCCTCCTGTTCACATACTGCACAGAGCTATTATAGACTATTGTGTCAGGCTTGCCTGGAAGAGTGGGGAACACTTGAATGCATGGATTATTGACGCAATAGACTGTAATGGTATGTCAATTGTCAAGGCCTATGTGGGGATACTTTCCTATGCGGATCATTAACAAAGAAGCTGACACTCTATCATGTCAGTGCAGCTGCCAAGTGCACACACCAACTCTGCATATTAACAGCCCTTATGAAATTCTGAATAAGGAGAGTGTGTGCCCACTCCTGGCACTTGAAATTCACTCCATTTATGTATATTTAATAATTACGTACGTGCTCATGCTACAAAAAGCTGGGGCAGCACAAGAAAAAGTGGAACCCCTTTAAAAAATATTAAGCAAGAAAAACTGTAGTAATGAGCAGTACATTGTTCTTCTATAGCACTTCTCAACAATGATCTCAGAATGCTTTACTAAGTAGGTTGTGTGATCCCCAAGTGACTTGTGGTATCCCTATTTCATAGACAGAGAACTGACTTACAAAACTTACTTATAAAGGACACTGAAACTGCAACCAATACATCTGAGACCCAGTCTAAGAGCCCACAGTGCTTGCTACATAAAAATATGTGTTGTGAGAATCTTTAGAAATGCATTGAACTTGACCACATCTCTTTTTCTCTTGCGTACTTCTGAGCAAAGAGTTCTGTTTTTACTCACAACTCTTCTGCCAAATGTCCCTTCTAGGATTTTCCTCTTTCCTCTCTCTTATTAATAAACTTAACCCAAAAAGTCTTTTTGCATCCAATAGATGACAGTAGAATGATGATGCTCTTTGATGTGGCTCCTTACAGACATAGGCAGTAAAAAATGAACTCTAATTGCACCATTTTTGTCCTAATTTCACTAGGACTTGATATAGTCCTTTATCACCACTGGAAGATGAAAGTAGATTTTACACTTGCACAATACAGTAACTGCAGGTAGTAGGTTTTTTGCTTACGGAGGTGCATCAACTTACTGATGACAGTCTGTTTTCTGTGGGCTGGAGCATTGGTTGGTTTGCAGGGAGTATCAAGAATAACCTTTCCTTAAAGGTATAATGTAATGACAATCATCTGCATCAAGACATTACCTGGACAATCTCCATCCACCCTTGAATACCAGAAATTATTCTGAGTCAATGACCATGATGGTAATGGAAAATGACCTACTCATATCTCTAATGTCAAACCCAGAGGCCCACTGGGTTTGTCAAAGCTCACTGAGGCCAGCAAAAAGCTTTCAATTGTTGTCTGATGGTGATGAACTCAAGCCCTTCACTTGGGAAAGACATTCATACAATAGCTAGAAGATGAGGCAGAGAAGGAACTTACTGCACTGTCTGAAATTAGTAACACTCTCAAATGTATTTACCTAAGTGACTTTACAAAGACTACAATAAATGAAAATTTTCTATGCAGCCAGTAACTCTTTCAATAGAATAGTTTATTAAATTGTTCAGTGTTTGGCTTTTGGTGCTGGTGTTGATAGGTTGGGTTTTTTGGGGGGGTCGGCAGCACCACAATAGAATCATAGAATGCCTTGAGTTGGAAGGGACCCACAAGGATCACCATAGTCCAACTCCTGTCCCTGCACAGGACAACCCCAAAATTCACACCATGTCTCTGAGGGCATTGTCCAAATGCTTCTTGAATATCGTCAGGCTTGGTGCCGTGACTGCCTCCCTGGGGAGCCTGTTCCAGTGCTCCACCAGCCTCTGGGTGAAGAACCTTTTCCTAATACCCAACCTAAACCTCCCCTGGCACATCTTCCTGCCATTCCCTCGGGTCCTATCATTGGTCAGCAGAGAGAAGAGATCAGCACCTGCTCCTCCTCCTCCCTTTGTGAGGAAGCTACAGACCTTGATGAGGTCTTCCCTCAGTCTCCTTTTCTCCAGGCTGAACAAACCAAGTGGCTTGAGCTGCTCCTCATACAGTTTCTCCTCTAAACCCTTCACCAACTTCATGGCCCTCCTCTAGACACTCTTTAGGTGCTTTGTATCCCTAACACACTGTGGCGCCCAAAAAAACTGCACATAGTACTCAAGGTGATTCTGAGGATGATGACAAAAGGAATGGAGAATAGTCCATTGTTCATAAATTTGTTTTTTTTTTTCTAATGACAGTCCTGCCTAACTGCATGCTTCTTTCTGAAAAAGTTTAAATCCAAGTAACTTGTTGAAATTCACAGGAATGGAACTGACCCAGTCATTGAACATAAGCTAGCACTAATTGCTAGGCAAACGAATATGAATTAAAAATATGAAGAATCAGAACAACTAGCATTTTCCAGCAGTCTATTGGGTTTAAAAAGAGGAAAAATAAATCTACACAATGTGGGAACTAAATATAAAAAAGAGTTCAAATTAACTGTTGCTGAAATTTATTTGCTGAAATATGAAGACACCATGAGGCAATTACAACAATGGATAGTATTAAAATAAAAGTTAAAAGAAAAAGATAAGGCCAGAATGTTCAAAGATCATTGCTGTTAAGTACCCACAAATTTAGCTGCTTATGTGAAGCTTCTGTGATCTGACTGGATTTAAAAATTTGGGTTGCAAGACTTACAAGAAAAAAAAATTCATGAGGTTCTTTTCCTATTTATCACTTTAGTTATTTTAAGAAATAGACTGGGAAAAATTTTTTTCATTGTATCATTTCTGCCTTAACCCAAGGAAGAAAGGAAGAAAGAAGGAAAGAGATTCAGAATTAACACACAGAAGTTAACTAAGCATTTTTCACTTTCATGATTTCCTCAGAGGCTGGTTTCTGGAAAAATACTACTATCTTACTGAAACACTGTCTTTCTTTCTACATAAATGTTTTTATCAGAAACATATACGTATTTCCTAGTTTGTATAAGCAAGTACCCAATGAAAGCTGGTAGCAGCGGGAAATGCTTCTTTAAATACTGGGAAAGATTGCTTTAAAAACAGAGCTTACTGATCTCTTTATGTTAGTAATATTTCCTTGCAGCTGTAGCACACCCTCCCATATGCAGAAAATTTCTCTTATGGACTTTCCCAAGTTTCAATTTATACCCACCACCTCTTGTTTTGTCACTTGAGAACAAATGAGAAAAGCCTGATTCTATTGTCTTTACTTCCCCCATCAGGTATTTGTACACACGTATAAGATCCCCCTGAGCCTTCTCTTTTCTAGGCTGAACAGTCCCAGCTCTCCCAGGCTCTCCTCGGATGAAGGATGCTCCACTCCCTTAATTATCTTTGTGATCCTTCTCTGGACTCTCTCTAGTATGTCTGTGTCTTTGTTGTACTGGTGAGCGCAGGGGTGGACCTAGATGTGTCTCACTAGGGCTGAGCGGAGGGGAAGGGTCACCTCCCTTGACCTGCTGGCGATGCTTTTCCTAATGCAGCCTGGGAGGCAGTTGGCCTTCTTTGCTGCAAGAGCATGCTATGGGCTCATATTCAACCTGATGTCCAACAGGACCCCCCAGGTCTTTTTTTGCAAACCTACTTTCCAGCCAGTCAGCCCACAGCATGTACTGGGGCATAGAGTCAGATGCAAGACTTGTAATTTCCCTTTCTTTTACTTCATAAAGTTCTTGTCAGCCCATTTCTCCAGCCTGCTGAATTGCAACATAGGCATGTGGTGTATGAACCACTCCTCCCAGTTTTGTATTATCTGCAACTTTGCTGAGGCTGCATTTTCCTAATCCAGGTCACTAATGAAGATGTTACCCTGTATTGGTCTCACTAGCAACTTCTTGAGTACCCTGCCATTGGCTGGCCTCCAATTGGACTTCACGAAGCTGATAACAACCCTTTGAACTCATCAGTTCAGTCAGTTTTCAATACGCATTTTCTGTTTATGTAGTCTGTATTTCATCAGCTTGTCAGTGAGGATATTATGTGAGATAGTGTTGAAAGCCTTGATAAAGACAAGGTGAACAACATTCACTGCTCTTCCCTATGTATTCCCTGTGTCAGAAGTCTTTTAGGAGTGACAACTCATGCAAAATCCAATCACAGGACTTTATAAATGGCAGATAGTTAGGGAAGCCTTTCATATCAAACACCTTATTTATTCACATGAACCTATTGTGTTGCTTTGGAGGATTTTGGATGTACCTGTGTCCAACTGGATGGAACTTACTGGAAGTATTTAAGTATTTTAATGAATTCGCTACCCCCCCCCCCCCCGCCCCGAACATGATTGAAAACACCACTTTGGGTGGAGGTAATTACATAATCTGGTCGGACTCTGCTGGGTTATGATGGTCTGGGGATTTTCTTGTGAGTTAAATACTACAGTTGCTGTTAATCATTTCAGTCAAGTGGGGCATGGTTAGTTCACAGCCTGTTTTTGACAGTGCCAGTGAACATCCATCCTTGTGAAACTTCCAGATTTCACATATGTTTCCATTATTCCCTGACTGTCATCCAAGTGCCCAACTACATCAGATGTAGTAGGGTAACATATCACAGGGAGCCAAATTCACCAAAATATTTGTGGAAATTCTTTTTTATTAATATTAGCATTATTTTTTGACAACAGCTACATGAAACGTAGTATTCTCTGCCACACAAAGGAAAACAGCATGTGGTGGATGGAATATAGGAGTACCAAGGGGTATGATTTTCAGCTGATTGTGGTTGCTCACTGCTTACTGTAATATTCTAGAAACGTGGTCTGGTAAAGCACTTCTGATCATTTGCATTTGCTGAAGATAAAGGAATGTGCTTTGATCACTTGAGCATTCGGACAAGTCCATTAGTTATCTGTAAATCAATATATGGATTTTTGGATTGCTTGTTTATGAGAGTGTAAATGAATTGTTTACAGTCTGCTCATTCAAGTTCATACCCTTATATGAATTCTCCCTTGTGGTCAGCAGCCACAAGGTATTGTGATTTTCAGTAACAAAAGGCTTAGTCAGAAGAAGTACGCACTATACATTGCCTTGGGGCACTACAAGATTTTTAGCACTTGTTTTGGGAAATCAGAAATAACAAACTGCACTGTTGGCTTTCAGCAGCCAACCTGCTTGATTATGTTAAGCTAATTATGACTCTGTGAACCACTTTTAGATATATTTATGAATAACATCCACGGGATCTGATACGCGTTTTTTATAGTGTCTTGAAAACATTTGCCTTTGCTTGTTATTGCATCTGTGTTAAAAAGAAATACTTTTCTTTCAGACAAATGGATCACTTGGGCCCAAATATTCTAAACATCAATAAAGCTAATCAGGGTTAATACTGAAATAAGTATTAAACTGAAGATTAAGCTAAGAAAACAAACTGAGAAGCAGGTTCTTCTTTTTCCTCAATTGCAAACTGAAACTGAAGAAGCTTATCATAATCAAGTGACGAGTTGAACTTAGCACTTACAGTGTCTAGCCTTATGAGCAAATAGTGATATTTATTGATGGTATTAATGTTTTTAAATAGGCTTAGACCTTTTATAATACCACCGACATTTCATTTTATGGAACATAGAATGTAGAGGCTGTAAAGTCATGATTAATATTGCTAACAGTAATAAGTGGAAGTGTAATAGTCATTTTTGCTCATATTTGCTTATATTATGTGAATGCCTCCAGTGTCTGAGGAAACTCTATAGGGATACAATTTTCCCCAGGTTTGGAAATTGATTGACTTCTGAAAACATTGCATAGGAGGACACAAAAGAGTTCAGATTATTTACTTTAACTGTTAACTGACCAAAGGCTGTGATAGTCACTTAGAGGTATGTATCCTAGCTGCACAATTAACTGTATCATTTAAGCCTTCCCAGCATGTGCTGCTGTGCAGTGGGGGATTCAAATGTGTTCAGCATCTTGGTTCTGTAGAAAAAGATGCTAATCATCCAAAGACTTCTGAAAGAATATCACAACATCAGAATAAAACTGAGATAAAGTTTTGAGCGAATGAAAGAAAGCAGAACAGAAAAGAAGCTCTACCCTTGCCTAGCTTTGTGGAAGCCACTGCCAGTTTTTGACTGTTGCAACTGAATGGTACAGTAAGAGTTCTTTAAGGGACTTGCCTTGATCGTCATTTAAGAAGTTCATCCACCCAAATGAATAAACAAAATTTGTGAAATACTGTAGATTATCCTATAGTAGAATGGTACAAAAGGAAAAACATAGTAGGACTGCAGAAAGATCTTTTATCAACTAACCTTCAGGCTAACATGAAGAAAGCTAATTATCAGCTCATCTATGCCTCAGTGATCTCCATTCTACTTTTTGTTGTTATGTTTCCATCTTCTGGTTAAGTAAATCTCAAAACAATGACAAAAAATATACCAGAATCACATACAAGATTACAGGTTATAGACTGTACTGTCAACTGACACTGAAGTAACAGTGCTTACATTTCAAAACATTGAATTTTTTTCTCTTATTTATTTTTGTTTATTTATGGGATTACAATGAGTGCAGGTGGAGGTGGAGAAGAAATCAAGAAAGATAGGGCATTGCTTACATCTAAGCATTTTAAGAATCATAAAATAAGGGAAAAAGGTAAGATTCTTTTCCTTTGCAATAGAATTGAGCAATTTTTTGTCTGTTGAAAAGGTTAAAAATTGTCTAGAATATCGGATATATGTGCAGTATCTTGCTATAAAACCATTCCTCCTCTTCTTGAGTGTAAGATAATGAAAGCCTGTTTGACATACAGGAACTGCTGTGAAACAGTGGCAACTCACTTCAAAGAATATAAAGAAAATTCTAATTCTTGGATTACCTGCTTCTGTGGCTGTTTTTCAAAATGGAATAATAATCAGGGAACATCACTAGAGATGCGGCACTTTTTGATTTCTTGGCTAGTGGTTCAGCTCTGTCAGTAATATCTATACCCTGTTCTATGCTTTCAACAAGGACTGTAGTTGTTCTTTTTAAAGCAGGAGAAAACAGTTCTCAAATTTATTCTGATGTTTAAAAACTCCCTAGGGCACAGGCTACCCTCTCAATGCATGAGCCTGCAACTCCTATTAGTACTAATGGGACTCGAAGAAAATGTGTGCAGAGAGTTCACAATGCTGAAAGACTAGAGTCAACCAGCTATTTGCCATTATGTCTGTGTACACAGGATAAAGCTCATGTACATCATAAATAAAATGACATGCTTTAACCTAGTTTCTTGGTGCCTTCTTCATATTAGTGGATAGCTATCATTAAAAAGATTTTCAGATGGGTAATGATCTCATCCTCTGCCTTTTAACCACAGAATTTTTAATTGTTTAGTAGAGAAAGAAAGCATCTGGTATGGTAAGAATCTCATAGCAGTTCTTCAAGGACAAAATATTTATTAAAGAGACAGAAATATTCCCTCCATGGAGTCACTGTCTATCTGTTTGGTCTACTGAGGAGTTAGACATTTCACATAGTGAGCTCCCGTGGGTTTTTTTTTTTTTCCCATGATCCAGTACTTCTTCATAACAGGGCTATGCATTTTTACATCTGCAAAAATAAAAATGGTGTTTGGATAAATCCACATAATATATTTATCTATTGATATATGGATACTCACTTTGAAAACTTGACTTCTGGGCATGGATAAGGGTATCTTTGCAATATTCCTCTGAGGGAGAGAAATACAATTAAACTTGTTTTACAGAGATGAAGGAAAGAGATTAAGGGCTAAACTTAGAAAGGTACCTAAGGACTATTCACAAAAGGTAACTGTAGTCAGATATTTCCAGAGTATGATTCACAGTGCTTGAAGACAAGCTTTGAATCAACCCCTGGAGCTTCTCTCTCTTCCTCTCTCTGTGTGGAGTGTATGGGGATTCTGAGACGATTAGTCCCCCTAGGCTGAAGTTTGCATTTGAGAACAGGCAGCGCAAACCTGAGTGTTTCAACCACGTCTTTTCAATTGCCTATTCCCTGTGCTGGCATCCAAAGCCTTAGCCTACATTTTGGCCCTCTGTGCAATGCAGAGGAGCCTGGGGGAAGGAACAACCAAAATCAGGAGTCTACTTTGGGAGTCAGTCAGAGCTATCAAAAGGAAAAGGATGTGCCTTGAACTAACACTCATTCCAGGATATGATTGCTTTATTCACCTATAGCAGGTGGCCTAAGGAGTCCTTTCTGGAACTGCAAAACAAAGACAGAAAACAAGTCCTTCTTTGCCAAGAACCACCAAAGTACTTAGTTCTGCTCTCATTTCTCCCTCTAACTTGCACAGCTTCAGAAAAACAATAGCAAGTGGTCCTCATCTTCCTCTCCCCATATAACAGCGTGGACTCATCAATATCCCAGTGATTAGGATAATTCACTTTGACCAGAAAGTCATCCAGGAGAACAGAAAAATGAACCAAGCAGCATTGTGACCTCTCAGCAACTGTAGGAGTGAGAGGAAGGTAATTTCATTGATCACTTTGTAGCATTTAGCATATGGTAAGAACCTAAAAGTGTTTGTTGATCTCTCTGCAAATGCCTTTTAAGATGGTGAAGAAAGTTTGTGGCAGAGGCCAGAATTATGTCAGTGTCTCCTGAATCTTAAACCACTGTCTCAATCACCAGATGATGAAACCAAGGGAGAATGAAATGGGACTGGGTTTTGGTTTTTTTTTGGTGGAAGCTGGAAGAATTGTCATATAAGTGAATGAACCACATAAGCTTGACAACTTTTATACCAATTCAAAATGTTCAATAGTGTCTTGGAGATATTTGTTTTATAGCAATGTTCATTTCAGACCTGAGAATTAACAGCTAGTTTAGTTGCTGTTCTTCAGCCTATTCAAGCCAGAACCTTGTTTTGTTCACTATTATTTTGCCTTTATTAAAATAGATTTTGATGCCAGATTTTTTCCATGTGAAAGATATGGAGGATCATCTAAAAATCTGTATGTGCTCAGGCTGATGAGAACAGAAGTGATTTAATGCACATTACTTTATTACAATTTAGATGGAATTTAGAACATCAATACTGTTTTTAAATATGAGCAAAACATGACATCAAAAGGTGATTTTTTTTTCACTAATTCACTCAAATTTCAGTCAAACATAAAATAACACAGTTGAGTATCTGTAGGAAGTAGAAACTTGGGATATGGATTACCAGGACTTGAGAAATCTCTTACCCCAGGGGTTTTCTGTTTACTTTTACATATGCAAACATATGTGTAGCCTAGTCAGATCTTAGATGCTGAGCAGGTACAGCTTTTGATGATAGTAGAATAAGAACCCAAAGGAAATCCAGAAAGAGATGATTAAGGTAATCATCTAGGATCTCATTTTGGGCCCATCCAGCTAAAGGATTCATTTGTCAGTTAAGATGTGAAACAAACTTCCTAAATTTTGTCTTTTATTACAAAGTACTTGAAATGTCATTCTTCAGCCACACAGCCCAAAGCAAGTCTTCCTGCACTGGCTAAAGTCCCCCATCATATATCAGTTCTTGGAAGCCTATGCGACTAAGAATATGATGTACAGTCTTGTTAAAATAGTGATCTAATCTTAAACCCTAGATTTGTGCTCTCCTCATTGTGAAGACATACAATTGACTCTAATTGACTTGATCCTATACAACAGTTTCTTGTTTCATGCGTTGTAGAAAATAACCATCAAATATTCTGGAAAGAATTAAACATACTCCAGGATAGAATTGTCCTTCAGCTTTCCAGCAAACTTTAATGGTTAAGGAAGGCCAGCTTATCATAGCAGGAGTCTCTCCAGGAACAATTTCAGTGAAACACTCTGTTGGAAAGTTTCCCCAGTTTTACTGTAGGCAGTAGAGATTACCTGTATTTTAGTGATTAAATTCCCCCAAAATTCTACCTGTATTACAGCATGGTCTACATTTTCTAGCTTATGCTTTGCAACACATGTCCTGAAATATAATCTCTGTTTTGCCTGGGACTGCTTCACTCGCAAACAGATTAAAACAACTTAATTTCCAGTTTTTCCAATGCTTTCTGCTGGGCCCAGACACATGGAGAAGGAAGATGCCTGTTTCAAACACAGGAAGAGCAAAACTTGTTTCTCTACTTCTTGAAACCAACCCAAGTTGCCTGATTTTCACTGTGTAAGAGCTTTTCCCAAGACCTGAGAAACCTAGTATAACATCAAGAATTAACACTTTGAATAACATTTCATTTCTTTAAAAATATCCAGCCTGCCGAACATGAGATATATAATAAGACACCCCCATTTTAATGAAGTTTTATTTGGAAAGCAGTATAGCTTTCATCCATTATTTTCTAAGGTAGAAAGATCACACTCTCCAGCCCATCATGAGAGAAACCTAGATTCAAGACCTTACTCTGTATGAATTCTGAGTAGTGTGATAAAAAACACTCCTATACAAGGAAAACCAGGAAATCTGACCCAGTTTGGCCAGTTCACCTTTCCAATAAGGTATGGAAATAAAAAAAAAAAATGCATCTGACAATTCAGGAAGTTCAGATCCTGATTGTTAAATGGACATCTGATACAATTCCATTCTCATGAACATGACTGAAGGTTTGGTTTATTCTGATGGGTATCAGATATAAAGTATTAGAAAGTTATACAGAAACGGGATTTTGTCTTCTGCCAAGTTTGTTGTCCTTCACTTCTAATGTTGTTATTCACAGTCTGTGTCCACATGGATCTGTGGGTATGAGTCATGGTGGTGTGTCTTCAACCCCTCATCCCTCAGTGACCCTGTTTGAGGGCCTCTATGAAACACACTGCTGCAGAGTTGCTGCAGAATTTCACCTAGCTTGTGTACATCACAGGCGCCAGGGCATAGATAAGTAGGGAGGGGAGGAAGAGTGGCAGGTACTGTGCCTGCATCCCAGTGTGACAGGGAGAGGGACACCTCTCGGGGAGCCTGAGAACTCAGAATTACTCCTGTGTCCCCTAGTTTAGATAAGGTTAGAGTGTTTGATTTTAACACCAGTGCCTCACATGTGAAGACAATGAAGAAAATACCACTATGGAGTTGTGATGACTTTGTGAGATATTAATCATGTGAGAGTAGAGGTTTGATCCAGATCAGCTGTGGGCACAAGGTCAGATTGCCACTGCAAAAAACCTAGTGGTTCAAAGTTAACCCATCAGTATATTTGGAGCAAATTTCCACGAGGAAATTGAGTATATGCTAGACCAATGACTTCCATCATGTAGGTGCTATTTCATTTATTTAAAGTTAGAAAATGCAAACTTGGAATTATCAAACTGTGGACGGAGTCTCATGCCTTTCACAGGCATCACCATCCAGTTATTGGTTACTTGGTCAGCTCAGGTACCAAGTTTTGGCTCCTTGTGAACCAAGTGGATGTCAGTATCAGGCCTAAAGAGGAGACACTGGGATTTGAAAGTTCCTTGAAGATGTACTTTCACTTCTACTTGAAAATTGTACTTGACATAGCAGGCAGTGAGGATATATATTAAATAATAATATGAATACTAATAAGAAATCTACATCCAGATTTCAGCCTTGCATTAAAGTACACTTTGTAACATATGGGAATGAAGCATATTTAATCAAGCACAAGGCTACTTTTTTATTAACACTAGTTTCTGAAAGTGATATGAAAACTCCTACAGACTGAAAATAATGTTTTTCATCTGTACCCGTAGGTAGGTTGAAGCACCATCCCTTGGGTTTTCTTCCCCTGCCAACAAACCCCCGGGTGGTCCTTACTGCTCTTTGGAAGAATCCTCATCACAGAGGTCAGCCCACAGATATGAATAATGACTCTGTCAAATATATCTTGTGTTTTTTCCACATTCAGTCTCAGATTCTTTAGCTTAATTCCAGGCTTATAAACTCCCACCACACCAATAGTCCTGGGATATCCAATGTAAGCCTGTTAGTGTCTTAAGTGGACCAGAACCAGAGCGGCATGAGAATCATGAATCGGTACTGTTGTCCTGCTGTGACAAACACATTATGACATATCAGACTTGCTGTTGTCAAGGGCAGGAGTATGTGCCCTTGGTGCTACCTGCTTCAGTCCCTCCTGCCTTCTCTTTGTGCAGTCTTGTGCAGCTTCACACTTCTAGGGCTAATGGGAAGAAGCTAGCAAGAATCAGCCATTTGGGTCCTCTGTAAGTGGCATGATGAGGGTGGGGGTCTTACCCAGCAGCAGACTACAGAAACAGAGAAAATTATTTGTTCAATGGTTTCTAAAATCAGATTTAATACAAACAAATTGGACAGGTAAGTCTGATCATTATACTGAGTTTGGATCCCAGTATATGGCCCAGGTAACCAGGATCATGCTCTGCTTCTCAGATCAGAATTGCAGAGACGATATTCCAGTCACATGGGAAGGATGGGGACAAAATACTGGGAACTCAGATACCTGGATAAACAGATATCAAATAACTGCACTTATACATCAATACAGAGGTTGTCTGTATTAGAAAATTTCCCAGTGCACTTTCAATGTTTTGTGGTACTTGGAAAGAAAAAAATCTTTAACAGTCAAAAAATTTATCTTCACTCATCTGGCTGGAACAACCATTCCCTATCGAGCTGCAGGTTTCTCTACTGTACTCTGATTTCTGTTCCGTCTAGAGCATATTATGGAGATTGTTTTATCTGGTCAAACTTTTAAGGAATAAATAAATATATATTCCTCTCATGGCATACACATTAGATTTTTTCTGTTTGACAATATGGAACATTTAATGTAGACCCTTTCATGTTTTCCTGCGTAACTTACTTCTTTTTAGTAAAATTAGGGTGTGGGGAGACAAATTGCAGTAATAAGGGTCTGAAAGGTGTGTAAAACATACGGCAAATAAAGTAATTTTCCAGTGAGTCTGTGATATTGCCATTTCCCTTAGCAGTGTTGAGTCTCCTTCATAATAGAAGTTGCTGAGGGCTTAGAGTACTAGAAAATATAAAATACCTATGGGACATATTCCAGTACTGTACATTAAATTTGAGGATTTTACATGTGATAAAGTATGTCAGTGTTGCTTACAGGGAATTCCAGTGATACCTCAGCTTTCTTGGACTTATTATAAATCCTTTGTTGGAATTATTGCGGCTGGTTCAATAATTCAGATTAGCCCTCATGTTTATTAATGCACTACATCTGTGCAAACAACATGTCAAGCAGAGAGTTTATTGTAATTGCCTGAGCAAACAGAACCTGAAAGAAGCAATTTCCAGTTACAATGTGCTATGACAAGTAATGAGGTAATTGGCATTCTGTCCTGATTACTTCCACCTTCCTTTTCATCAGGTCTATATTGTGTGTGATAGATAGTTTTATAAGAAATGAAGGTGTTTGATAATATGGTCTGCTGCTGCTTAAGGTTAGTGATTAAAGACAATCATAATTTTCTCTCAGAGATCTTATTAGCTTTAACATTATTTATTCATATGTGTAAGATGTGGGCCCAGAATCTCTCTTTCAGTACTATACATGCACTTAAAATGTAAACTCAACTACAGTCCTATTGAATGCAAAATATCTTTGAGATTTCCAACCTCACACAACATGTCAACTTTTTGTGATGAAATATGTGCTCAAGCAGAAGGATTAAGATGAACTACTTCATGTCTATGGTTAAACATAAGCATTTTTGGTATAATATATGTTAATGCAGTATCTCAATTGCAGTGTATCAATATTAATAAAATAGTTAAAGGTATGATCTACCACTTTAGGAGGGGAAACACTAACTTTCCAGAAAAAAACCCTATATATTCTTGTGCACTGGCTTTTGTTTGATATTTAGTTTTTAATTATTTGTCCTCAACTAAAAGCAAATGGTTACAGGATGTTTTGTTAGGATTTTTATTGTCATACTGTGGGCAACAGACATTTTTCTAGTAATTTTTTGATCTTACTGAAAGTATTTTGAACTTCACAGGGAGGGAAAAGTTGGGAAAAGAGAGAAATTAATGCAGAATACTCAAAAAAAAAACCTTGAGTGCTTTGTGACTTCAGCAAAAGTGGTTTGGACATAAGATCACAATGATTTTCATTTAAGATGTTGCTAAGGATTTGGACTACATTAATTTCCTTTTTCTCATCAAACTCATGCATGAAGTGTTGTCAATCCCTATGACATAAAAACAAACACAAAAAAAAGATGTACTTATGGTAAAAATATTGTAGGTTTTAATTCAAAATAAGCACATAGAATTTTCATTTTATGAGGATCTTTATGCAACAAAGTGAGAGGTGTAATTTAAGAACATACGAAATCAAGTGGATACATGGAAAGGTAAATCTTGTCTGTTCATTCAAGTTCGGGGTGTATGAACGCAGCTATGAGTGAAAAGAGTTGTTGAAGGGGGTGTTTCTTCCCAGCTCAGCTAAAAGCAATATTTACCCAAAAGCTGCAAAAGCACCTCCACTTACAGCACAGAAAGTGAAGCAACAGATTTTTATAACCCTAGCAAATAGCTTGGTGGTGCAAGGTCTCTCCTACGCGGCCACACTGACCATTTCAGATGATGCAGGCACGCAGCTGCAGGTATGAAGAAACAAAAGATAGTAGGACTGAAGGCCAGAATTCCAAAAAGATAGTATTCCATTAAACCTAAAGTAGCAAAAGAAGCCAAGATTTGTGTATCAGCATGTCAGTGCTCTATGCAGTGTTATGTCTTGCTGTCAGGTCTTCTACATGTTTATTAGTGAGAATTTCCTTTCCATGGATCCACCTTTTGTTAGAGATGTCATCTGAGCTCATACATTGCCAAAATCCCCCAAATTTAGAAAAATTAAATTTACTAGACAATTCCCACGTTGCCCCTAAATCATCTGATTGTGTGTGGACATAACTCCTTGTACCTGGGATGCCGTCAAAGGCACTGTGAGGAAGTGGGCAGACCAGCCATTCTGGAAAAGTGTCTGATTTAGCAGCTTGACTGACCAGGACTTCTCCCAGGAATACTCTTACCTATCAGGCTTAGCAGAAATAGTGAGTGGCGGTGATAGTTTAGCCAAGTACTGACAGTAAAATGATATAGTATTTTTCTTTCCTCTAGAGAATTAACTAATTTCAAGCTGTTTCATGCCTGAGGGTATGTGGTATTACTTTGAGATTTGCTAATTTTTGTACCACTTCTTTGTAAAGCAAACTAAACTCATTAATTTTCTGATTTGTTTCTTTTGACAAGAATTGGAGAACATTTGTGTGATACTTTTAGTGCTAATTAGTTTGGTTAATACTTTTTCATACTGTAATCCTAAATGTCCCGTGCTTCTCCTAGATGTTTCTTGCTGTTTGTAGGCAAGTCAAGATTACGACTTCACTTCCCCTGTTTGAGTATACTAGGTCCTGTTTCACCTGCTCTTATGTTGGTTGCATTCATGAGGTGAAGATGGAGTAAAAGAAGAAAATTAAATATCATCTCCTTAAATATACCAGCAAACAAAATACAGAAAGTATAGACAAGTTAACGGTCCTAGCTGTTTTCTTCAGACTTGTTTATTTATAAAGATGCAGTGATAAACATAGTAGTTCAAGAGCCCAAGAATGTGGTGTTTACAAGGGGAAGAGATTTATATCATCAGCTGCTGCAAAAGCCAAGCTTTGGTAGTGTAAGCAAAATTCAACTAAAATTTTAGTAGTATGTGAAGTTATAATACTGAATAATACCTGTCTCAGTCTCTAACTCATGTTTTTCCCTCAAAGCCCAACAAAACAACAAGTTCCAATCATCCAGGCTGTCCATGGGAAGTGCCACTATAGTGCATCAATGAAAATTTGGGGGAGAACAGTGGAGTTGTCAACTCCTAATTGCTCCATTAATGAAAAGTGTAAGACTCTTCCATTAGCCTAGCTGTTCTGGAGCCACTGCAGAACTTTACTACTTCTACTGGGATTTAGTTCTTTATGTTATCAAAAGCAGTAGGCATTTCTCAATTGGTATGAAGGCTAAGGCTTGTAGGTAATGGAGCTTCAAATTGAATTCTGGATTAGATCCATGCTGAGTTGCCAATCCAGCACTTTGTGTTCTTTGCCAATAGCTTTGGCTCAAGTGAAAGAAGCAGGCTTTGTTCTAAACTGGTGCAAATTCCTTGGTTGCTGTGATTGTAGCTTGTTCAAAGTGAGTGATCACATATGTGAGTCTTAAGTAGAGCTGTGCAGAACTTGGCAGCTTGAGTGCACAAGGGGTTTGGTGAACCTTCATTTGGCTTCTGTGTTTATGAGTTTGAATTAGTGTTAGGAAAATTAAAGGATGAGGTAGGAGATGCACTAAATAGAAGCATCTCAAGAAATAAAATGAGTCACAGAGAGATGTGTCAAAAGTAGATGCAATCAGAAGTTGGGGACTGTAAAAATAGTATTTACTGTAATTTAGATAGTTTTATGGTTTAAATATATTTATTCTATTTTAGACATAGATATATTATGCAAAGATACAACCTTAAAGAGGAGCTGGTTTTATTTTGTTTGCTTTGTTTTTTTATGGAAGTGAATTCTTCACCCATTGGAAATAAGAGGAAAACCATAAGTTTCCTGGAAGAACACCAACAATGATTTACTTAGTTCTGCACTGCTCATATTACACTTTATAATTTGTATGTCTTCGTTGCCCGAATACTCTTACTCATTACCTGTTTTCAATTCTTTTTAATTTAAGATTTACACATTAATAAATTACGTGTAAGTAGTAGGCTATGGTATATGGTTCTGCTAAATAGCTGCCTTAGCATCAAACCGCCTGGTAGGAAAATAGGACCTTTTAACTGTGCCTTAACTTCTTTCTCCTCCAATGTTTTATTAGAGTGTTGAAATTCTGGTATGTAGAAATTCCTTCTTTTAAATGGTATGAATTTAGGGTGAGCACATTGAGAGACTGATGAAATATACTTCAAAATGTAGCTTTTTAATGTGGCTATATTTTGCCTATTTACTCTAAATGTTGGCATTAATTTCATAATAACAATGAGATACCCTCATATAAGTTACGCTTTCAGGAATCATGGTGTTCTCCTTGAAAGAAAACATACTACTATGACTACTACTACCACCACTGTTCTTTTTAAAATGCAAAATGTAATTGGTTGACTATCGCTTTCCACTCAGTCTCCCTTTACCTTTGTGACATTTTCAACCACTCTCAGTGGAGAAACCCTGGCCAAGACAGAGAGGTGAGCCAGAGCACTCCTGCCCAGAGCACTACCTCAAACTGTCACTCCATGGGACTATTGCAACTAGTGCAAATGTGTGGGCTGTTCCTAATTTCTCCTGAAGACCAACCCTGCTCACAGAATAACCACAGAACCCTTAGGTTGCTTTTAAGTTGAGAAGGATGCCAAATAGTTTGTATTAAGGATGTGACTTTAATGGGTTACATATGGAAATGCCATCAACATGATGATATAAAGTGCTTCTATATTTTCAAGACAAAGCTTCAAGTTTTCAAAACCGACAGTGAGCAGTGTAGGGCAAATGGTAAAACAGACGTGGAAAATTTAGGCTATCTATTAGCATCTGATGTTGACTCAGCAGGGGAATCCTTCCTCTGTGTTGTTCTGTAATCAGTGCTCCTGTATTTATGCATCTCATTTTTCCAAGAGCAAATGGAGCAGAGCTGGTGACTCTTACCAGTCTTTTGCACAGTAGCAGTCCTGAGGTTTTAGCCAAATTTGAAGCAAATCCCAACAAGAAATTATTTCAGCACAGATGTGTAGCACAAGAGTTGTGGTAGAATTAACAATTTATTTCCAAGGGCCCTTCATGTGAAAGGGGCAGTCATCTGTCTGTGATCATGGGAAAATCCCATGTACTCCAACTCTGCTGGTTATTGTTTTATTTGTCTGGAAACACAAACCATGAGTCTAATAAGAAAAGAACACTTTATTCTACTTCTGTCATAAATGTTATAACACATTTCAGAAATTAGGGTATAGTTGTGGATATAGCTGCAGTTTCTCATAGCCACATTTGTCGTTTCTGAATTATAGTGCACAGTTAAGGATTTTATAGCTAAGTTTACCACAAAAAGATGAATACTCAGGCGTCTCTAACTCAGAAACCAAAAGAAGAGACTTGAATATTGTTATCATTAAGTCAAATTAGATTGAGAGAACTTTCTGGGAATGAAAACAGTAGCTCCCAAACTAAGTCGAAAACATACAGCTAATGAACAAAGTAAAGAGGAATGTAGCAGAACTGATATGAAGCATTGTTTTTCTAACTGGAAAATCTTCAAAGAAGGAACAGAAAATGATACCTGGTATAATTTATTTTAGATTTATCCTATTGCATTAACAAAAAAATTTTAAAAAATCTCAACTATAAAATGCAATAGGATCATTCAGCAGATCTATGAAAACAACACAGCTTATTAACATTCTATAATTTTTACAGTAATTTACAAAGAAACATTACATATCTATCAAACTGTTTACATTTCATCCCTTCATTGCGAGAGGATGTGCTTTCGTTAAACAAAGAGAAATAATATTTTTGGGTAAAAATACATATAAAATAAATAGTGATATAAAAGAATCACAGGGTGGAAGTCGTAATCTGCGCAGGTAATTTGGTTAGAAAGAATATGTTTTTGTGAGGAAAGAATTTACAAGATACTTTAGGAAGAGAGAAAATATCAATGTAACTTTCAAGAAAATAATTTCATTGGTTGAAATAGGCACAAAAATACATGTTGAACATTCACCTTTAAAGTTATATCCATTTACAAGATGACTTGAATGAAGTTGATTTTGCGACATAATTGGCCAAAGTGAGAAAGAAGTGAGCAAATGAAAATAGGATTAGCCCATAGTTGTGTGTCTTTCCTTTTCATTTTTGGAGAGAAGATATATTAATTAACTTTCATATTATCACAAGAAATTTTAAGGCAACATTTCTATAAGAATTCCTTTTTTATAAAAAAGCAGCCCCACATCCTCTATTTATAGTAGTATCTATATTTGAAGGCCTTAGTTCTTAAACATCAATTCAGTACAACTTTCCAGTCAGATGGTGTGCACTGAACTCTGTGCCACAGATAAGGCAGTTGAACTGCAGAGTAAGTAAGTGATTCCTGCTTAGGAAACACAGGAAATAAATGACAGAGGTAGGTACATCAAATGTATCATCAGGTTTTCTTGTTCTGTTCTCCAGCCATGGGTAAACTAGTTTCCTCATCTTTCATTTGTCTCCACTAGAAACTAATGAAAAATTCTCAGTAAGCCATGGAAAGGTAGTTTTTTTTTTTTCAAATTCCTGCAAACAGGCTTTATTTTCTTCCTATTTTTTGGGTGAACTTACTTCATTAGTATTAAATACTACTTTGCCCAGAGGTTCTGACTATCATTTGGGATTTCACTGAGTTAACTTGTCACATTACCCTGCTAAAGATAAATAACAACAAAAGCAATATACTGTTGTTGACAATAAGAATTTTAATACGTGATTATCAATAACAATAAAAACTATATGAGGTATTTTCTTAGTACAGCAGCTGTATAATCTTCCATATATGTTAAATAATTGAATTGGTGGAGTCACTGGGGGATATGATGTAGGTTGACTTTACAGGGAAAGATATTTAGGCCTTGAAGATCTGAATGCATTTTGTGCTTTTTCATTTCATGTATTTCACAAAAGAGTATTAAATCTTAGTGTCACTATGGCTAGCACTTAAACATTCTATATTTTTTTTAATTACAGTATTTCTTCAACCTGGTGTATTGCCAGTTAACAGTTTATTTTCTGGCCAGCTCTTATTCCAACAAGTCATAATTGCCTGCTACTCAGAGCTCTTTACACAGGATCCACAATAAACTTATTCCTTATAATTAACTGTGCCAGGGGAAGATCTCTGGTCAGAATGTTTTGAGAACTATTTCTTGTCTTCCAGTTGCCCAGGGCCTTGTCCAGACAGCCTCTGAACTTCACCAAGGATGGAGATTCCACCACTTGTCTGGGCAACCTGTGCTGGTGCTAGGTCATCCTCACAGTAAAAAAGTTTTTCCTGATGTTCAGAGGTCATCTTTTGTAGTTCAGGTTGTGCCCACTGTCTCTGGTCCGGTCACTGGGTACTACTAAAAAGAGCCTGGCTCCATCCTCTTTGCACCCTCCCTTCAGGTATTTATACACATGGATAAGATCTCTCTGAGGCTTCTCTTCTCCAGGCAGAACAGTCATAGCTCGCTCAGCCTCTCCTCATATGTCTCTCTCCAATATGTTCTTGTCTTTCTTGCACTGGGGAGCCCAGAACTGGACCCAGCACCCTAGGTGGGGCCTCACCAGTGCTAAGTAGAGGGGAAGGATCACCTTCCTCCCTGCTGGAAATATTTTGCCTAATGCAGCCCAGGACACCATTTGCCTTCGTTGCAGCAAGAGCACATTGCTCGTTCATGGTCAACATGGCATCCACCAGGATACCTAGATCCTTCTCTGCAAAGCCACTTGCCACTGGTTGGCCCCCAGCATGTACAGGTGCATGGGGTTGTTCCTCCCCAGGTGCAGGACTTTGCACTTCTTGCTGAACTTTGTGAGGCTCCTGTCAGCCCATTTCTCCAGCCTGTTGAGGTCCCTCTAGAATGCAGCACAACCCCCACGTCTATCAGTTACTCCTCCCAGTTTTGCATCAACTGCATACTTGCTCAGGGTACACTCTGCCCCATCATCCAGACCATTAATAAAGATGTTAAACAGGACTGGACCTAGTATTGACCTGTGGGGTACACTGCGAGGTATTGGCCTCCAACTAGACTTTCTGCTGCTGATCACCTCCCTCTGGGCCTGGCCAGTCAGCCAGTTTTCAGTACTCCTCTATACCAAGCTCAAGACCTGAGTAGTTCAAAATAGGTATTATAATGCCCAATGTTTAATTTAGTTCTTCCTGTTAGGAAAAAAAGAAGATTAAAATGACTCTTAGGTTAGCTTTATCCCAACGCAGTACACATAATATGGTCTGGTCCTAAATATTCTGAAAACTGACGTTCTTGCTTTTCTTCTAGAATATCCTAAAACATTAGTTTTCTAAAATAAAATAAGGTCAGGAAGTTTGCAAGCTGAATATTAACTCCCAGGGCACCAGGAGCTGAGATTCATATAATTGGAGAACATACTTAGAAGGCAGAGTCATAGCATCCCTCTAGGGAGGAGAAATAGAAAGTAGCCTTGAACAGATTGTAAATATCAGCACTTTAGGTATTCTTATCTAACGAAACATTAGTTAAATTCTTTACATGTAATTACTTCTTCCACAAACCCTGTTTAGAGAGCAAGAGTCCTTTTCTGAAATTAAGATATTATTAATCTAACTAGTGATATAGACATTTTTGTTTTGTTTCAGCTGCCAGCTTAATTTGCTTTAGTTAGGATGAAGCAAATGGCAAGGGACATTAACATCTATCAATAAATAAATTAACTATTAGGAAATTTAGATCTAAACAAACACTTAGGCATCTTAATCAACACTTGGGAAGAATTTTGACATCTTTGCCCGTAATAGCGACTTTAAAGACAAATGCTGCCTGATCCTGGAGGAACAATTCACCGGGGGAGAGGGGATGTGGGTTGGAAGAGGCAGGGGGGAAGAACAGGAGGAGGACAGAAAGTTCTGTCATTTAACGGCTCCCTGACAATGGATGTAATGGATTCTGACTTACATTTAAAGGACTATCTCTGAATTTTACAACACCAATGATATGTAAAAACTGCTTCTGAGACCAGAACTGCACAAATGAGTGTCCTAGCCACAAGACTACATCATCAAGCTCCCAGTTCAGTTTTCATTCTTCTGTTATAAATCCTGAATGCATGTCTGTCCATGAGACTTCCAGCAGATTAGGTTGAAATCATCCTACTCCCCATCACCAAGAGCCTCATAGACAGTGTTCTTTTGCTGGAGAATACTTCTCAATTTGTAATAAAACAAAAAAGCTTAAGTCCTATCTTGAAGTCTGCCCACAAACAGCATATCACTAGATAACAATTGGTCTTGATCAAGTTGATTTTTATATTTAATTGTAATTACTATCTTATATTCATTTTCATATGTACTTTTGTAGAAGTGCTCATAAATGTACTTTCATATTTCTAACCAGGTTATAAAGTAATCAGTGTTTTCCGTTTATTCAAAAATTGATGAAGTTGTAGTAAATTGTTTCTAAATGTTTTCTATTCTATACATTTTTTCTATATGTTTTTGTCCATCCTCAGCAGAAACTTAAAGTACTGCTGAATAAGTACTAAGTGGTGCTCAGTAAGAATTTAAGCAGGAGTAACTGTTCCTTCCCCTTCTCTTCTATGCTCTTACAGAGTCTGCTGTTAGTACAGGGGAAAAATATCTTGCTTTTTTTTTCCCCTGAGTTTTTGGAAATGTTTGGTGAATTTTCAGATTGGACTCATATAAAAACATTTGCAATTTCATGGTTAAAGGGAAGATTGCAATGTGGATTGCACAGACTCCAGAAGCCAAAGGTAAATTTAAAAAGTGCACTTAGTGTAATACTAAAAAGTTAACCTACAGAAATAGATTCTCTCTTTTCTTCTGTAAACAATAATAAAAGAAGATAGGCAGAATGAACTAAATACTGGACATCTTTCTTACTTCTGGGGTTTGTATGTATTTTAGTTTCAGTAAAAAAGATGATTTTTTTTTCATTTCACTTACTAATTGTCACATTGTTGATGCTTTCTTTTTTGAAAGAGGTGAGCTTATATTTCACAGATCTGAAGCATTCCCCTGATGACAAAAGGTTAAAAAGTTTTTCGGGAAGGGAATCAGTATTTCTGCTCTGTGACTGCCAGCATTTAGGAAATTACATGATTGATATTTTCTTTCACTTATAAAAAGCCCTGACAATACTATAAAGCTCTATACATATAGAGCTAAAAATATACACATGTATTGGTAGGAGCTCTTTTATTTTTCTTTATCTGTAGGAAGTTAGAAGGCAGTTTGACTGCAGAGGTCAACCAATGGATAAGGAAAGAGTAAAAGAGATTATAGATAAGAAAATTATCTCTAAACTGAATCAGTCCTAAACTTTTAAAACTTCCAGTTTTTCTTCAGGTAATATGCCAAGATTTGTGACCATTCAATGAACAATTTAAAAAATATTATTTACAATAAAGCAAAAGGGCTGCAGCTGTATGTACTTTGGGATAATAAGGGGTATGAACTTTCTGCCAAAGGTTTCTAGGGTACATACTGTAGGAAATTCTGACTCTATTGTCTTTTTCTGTCAGATACTGGAATATTTTTTAAATGTATGAAGCCATTCAGGCCTTTACAGTAGAAAAAAAAAAGAGGGGGTTGTTTGTTACTTTGTATGTTTGTTTTAAAGAATGGTATTCTGCTTAAATTCAGTTGGCTTTCATGTAAAATAGAAAGAAAGAAACCTGGTAAAGAAAACAACAAACTTTATGTAATAATGGAAATCCTGGACACACACACAAAAAAAGGCTTCTAGTTCCTACTGGCTGGCTAGATTTTGCAACAGAGCAAGAATTGTTATATGTTACAAGTTTCAAGGCTTACTAGGCCTCTGGTTCAAATACAAGAGGTTAACAGAGGCCAGATGAAGGGCCAGGCTGGGATCTGCAAGTATTTCTACCTAAGTGAGAGACAAACTGCAGCATCCTTTTGTGGCTGCTGTGGCAAAAGCACCTGAACACAAACCTACGTTTCTGAACTGTGATATCAGAGGAGTCAGTATCCCTTACCTCTGACCTCTCCTCATGCTTAATTGAACAGAAAAACACATGGATATTCATCAGAATTAGTGTCTGTACCTAGCAAACAGGGAATAACAGTCCACTAATAGTGGCTTACTATTGTGCTGGTGACTGTGTAATGGCAACTTCATACATTTAAGTAAAATAAGCAAATGCTTTAACTTATGAGCTTTAACTGGGTTCTAATTTAAGTCATCTAGGAAAAGAACAAATGGCAGCAATTGTGGATGATAAATTTAAGATAGAAAAGACTGAAGAGAAAATAAAGACAAAGTCCTACAGAGTTTTAAATTATACTTCATACTATGGTATGAAATTAGTTGGTCTTGACCTTACTCGGTAAGATTATATCTAGCTTCAGCCTGACTTTGAGTGATCTCTGTTGATGAATGGAAAAGGCTGTTTTTCACCACGAAAGTGCCTGAAAACAATCTGCTTCTGAGAGCAACTGAGAAGTTATGAGAAAAGAAAAAGACAGAGTCATCTGAGATTTTTCCCAATGTTTTTTATTGCTCTGAACAACACGGAAAATTAGGATTCTAATTTTTAGAATGCAAGGATTCTAATAAAATACTTTAGACAAAGGAAGTTTTCTGTGATATTTTTTCAACTCTTCTCCATCTGTCTTTTCCTGTTGTAAGCTCTAGGGGTAAGACCTGTGCATTTGTATATATTTGTAAAGCACTTGGCACTCTTTCTGTCCTTAATGCGAACACTAAAAGCCAACACAATATAAAATATTAGTTCTTCAGTTATATTAAATCAGGATGGTTCACTTAACTCCTCTCTGCTTTCTGTGAAGGGTACCAATTAAAGTGGCCTGTAAAAAAAAAAGTAATGTATTAAATGATGGGTGTTTGATATCTTCTAGATTAGTTTTACTCCAGTTAAATTTTTGTTTCATGGTGTTGCACTTGGCACTTCTTCACATAACTAAAATTAGAATCAAAGTTGCACCAAAAAATGAACTGAGAGAAGCCATTTACACTGTAGGCTGCTTTTTTTCTTGCTACTTCCTCATAATTTGCTAGAAACAAAGGACATGTTACAATAGTGTCCTTTCCTGGCTCCAGCTAACCTGGAAATACAAGGAGAATACACAGAATGTTTCCTTCAAAATTTTTTTTTCTTTTTATGGTACTTTTTAAAGTATAAACCTCACAAGAAATAGTCTGAATTAAATGAAAACTAAAAGGAGGGGGGGAAAAAGAGTGGGAGAGAAGGGGAGTGGGGAAGGTCTACTTACCCTTTCTTCCCAAAATCAGATAAATTCTGTTGAGTTCCCTTCCAGGCTTCCAGTGAGTCTCATGGGCAAATATTCAGGTATGGTCTTGTCAGCTTCTCAGAGGTCTTATTTTTAGAAAGAGTGAGTCATGCCCATCTTCTGAAAGAGCAAATTACTTTAAAACACCCTTGGTTGCTGAAAATCGCTATTCTTCTTGAATATCTTAAGGGTATATTAATTGCCTACAGATAAAGATATATTAATTACCTACTGATAAAGTCTTCTTTAAAAATGTTGAGTTCCGATAGCAAGCACTTGAAGATAATTAAGAACTTGGGATAATTGAGAAATCTAGGGCACATCCACATACACTTCACATAAGGTTATTCAAGCTAGTCCCAAAAGAGAGGATATGTGTGTGCCACAGCGCTACACCACACAGGTATACTAGCTCATGTATAGGAAGCAGTATAGCTATGTGAATATACTATTTGCACTGGGATTAATTAGGTCACTTCACTTTCATATTGTGATTGCTTCTAGTTTTGGAGCCAGCTGGGTATCTTTTCACAGTGCAATGTTGTTCACTATAGACATACCCTTGAAACTATTGTGTGCACTCCCTTAAATATTTGTCTGTGCATTGCATGAATTAGGATCCCACTTGGAACATAGCACACAATTGTTCATAAGCCCCCATATATTTCAGTATTCTCTGTTTGGAGTTTTCTAACTTTAAGTGTTTGATTTTTGCCATCTGATTTTTGAAGAAGGGAGGAAACTGAAACATATTTTTTATCTGTTTGTGACAACCCTCCATTCTGTGCTCTAACAAGTATTTGAACTACAACCTTCACAGCTGAAACTGTTATTCCTTGTAGTAGGAGACAATTATTATCTCAATGGGGAATAGACAAACCGATCATGCTTGATCATGGGGTTTGGAGGGACCTCAGCATAGGTCTTCAATGTCCTACCATGAAAGGTTTTAGCCAGATGTGAGGAAATAATTATTTGGGTTACTTTGATGCTAGGAAAACTGAAAGACCTTTTATGGCTTTTGCTTTTGCAAGAACAAATTTTATCATATTTTGCTCTGAATAAAGATTTTTCTGGAAGAAAGGTAAACGTGGGAAGAGAAGCACACAGTTCAGCTGGTAGAAGACAGTGTATAGCATTCCTTCTTAAACATAGGGGCTGCTGATCTCAGAAAGTCATTTAAGCATTTATCCATGTTTAATTATACTTGGAGCACTTTGGGGCAAGTTGAATGTTTCCTGATATGTTACTACGGTACCTAAATGTTGTTTCTTACAGAACCTACTAAACATTGCAGAAACATATGTGACAAGAAACAATTAATATATTAGTAAAAATACTACACAGGAGTAATGAAAACGGTGTTCAGATACAGGATACAGGGGTATCGTGCAAGCTTTTTCCTGCCCTGTAGTTTAGAATTTTACCCCTCAAGAAGTTTTCTGAAAAATAAAAGATAAAAATATTTTTTCATAAATATGCATTTGCTTTTTACAGAGTTAGCATGAAACACTGAATTTTTGTAGCTCCCATGATTGAAGTATGAGTAATTGCACATATAATTGAACTGCCAGATATAATTTCTCTGATTAGGAATGTACAGATTTCGGTTTGGTTTTGTAGCTTGAAACTGATCTAGCATCATAGATTTGTACGTTAATATGATCTGTTGAGATAGATTTCCATTGGTTTCTTTGTGTAAAGTAAAGCGATTCACAAACACTTAATTCTATTAAAGATTAATTCCATTAAAATGTTGTCATGGTTCTGAAGTAATAAATGTGACAGCAATGAGCTTGATTCATTCCTGGGATAAACTGAATTTTACAAGTCACATCTTTGAGGGCAGATCTTTCAGATAAGGAAATTTTTTCTGGATGGGGGCTACAACTACACAAAGGACATATGATTTCAGGAAACTGGAACCAATCTATTCAGTACTAAACTGCCAGGGTGTCTGACTGCACACCAAAGCTCTCTGCTAGCTATGGAAACTTTAGAAAATAGAGTAACAAAATTACTGGTTGCTTTCTCCTGAACCTGAACCCATCTTTAGCAACTCTTTGCATCACTCTCAACCTCCACTTGCAATGCAGACTTCATGACTTAAAGGCTTGTTCTCAAAGTCATGATTTTCATCATTCCTGGATGGCTTGTTTAGCCTCTGTTTTGCAAGACATAGCAGAGTAAAACTCGGGATGTTTGATACAGCACTCACACCACCCCAGACCTCTGCAGGAACAACAAGAGAGGGTCAAAGGCATTCAGTATATATATTAAAAAAAACTAGAAATGAGGTACTCAGTGCAACATTAGACTTAGCTGATTATCTTTACTATCTTAAACTCCACAGGCTGAGAAGGAAAATAATTATATTAGCAAAAATTTCCTTTGTAAATCATGCTTTCTAATGGAGAAATCACAAGGCAAAAGAGTGGAGGAAAGGTCACTGGAGCTTTTAAATTAAACTAGAAAACAAAAAATAACACCCCTGTCACAACAAACAGTAAAACTTTCCGGCACAGTTCAGACCTACTTGAAAGGCTGTGAGAGATGGTACTGAAATTAGAAATACTGTTTTTGCTGAATTGAGGTGTAATACACACAAGTTTTTCTAGAACACATATATTCTTCTAAGTACATCCAATATAAGAAGCATATAAACTCTGAAAAGGATATTTGCAAGATAGGCTTAATTAACTTAATATGCTTCCAATCCATCAACTAAATGGTTCAAATATTTTCAGTATGCTAAATGTAAATAAGTGAGGCAGGGTTCATAAATTCAACATATTGCTTTGTTGTCTGTGAAGTTGCACTGATTTTCCAATTGGAGTAATTATAGCATTGTCATTTCTTTAATAAATCTTTTTATTAATTTTTGATGCATATAAATACACAAAAGTCATAAATATGAACAAATAGCAGAAAAAGAGAATAATAGTGAAGAAAATGCAAATTATATTGGTTTATAATACCAACAATATTCCACATTTGTAGAGCACTTTCCATTCAGTTGTCACCAAACATCCTACAAATATTAGCTATTTTCAAGGCTTCTGCGAGAAGACAAAGCATTAACATCTCCATTTAAACTGGCTTCACTATTTTACATGCCTGCTAATTTGGGATACCTGTTTGGAGAAGGGGGTAGCTAAAGAAGGATTGGACTACCCAATTCAGAACAGAATTTCAGAAATTCAGAAACAAATTCAGAACAATCAATAATAAAAAAAAAAAGTCTTTTTTTTTTTTTTTTGGTCATTGATTTCCTTAAGGATTCCCTGGCTCTTTGGTAGGAGAATTTCATCTTAAACATATATCAGGGAAAGAATATAGTCCAGGACTACCGATTTTCAGCCCCATTTTCCATCCACCAAATCATCCTGTCCCTGTGTTCTTGTTAGGGTTTGAATATCACTGCTCAGTAACAGTAGATCAAATTCTGCTATTCCACCGCCCAGCATGACACCTTACCCCTTGAGGACATCCACTGTTTGCGGTCTCAATCACTCTGTGCTATATGTAGTAGAGCTACTTGTCCAAGGAAGCTCTTTCTGCAATAAATATTGAGGCAGCCTCATTCTGCCACTATGAATGAGACATATTGCCCTCCCCCCGTCTTTTCAGATTCTATAGAAATTTATCAAGTCTTCTTTATTTAGGTTTTAACACTATAATAAAAAGAATATTAAAAATAAATCTATAATGTTCTCTATATGTCTTAAAAGGGACATACAGGGAGTTTGATAAAATTTCTCTTTGCAAAGTATGTGTCTGGAGAATAATGACATTTTAAAATATCAATACAATTATCTCAATAGACACATTAACACAGGGAAATTTATTTTAAGAAAAAAAAGAAAAAAAATGAAGGCAAATAGAAGGTACGCACTACTCAGAGAGCTGAATTTGTTTCTGCTAGCTATGTACTACGTCAACAGATATGACAGAAAACTGATCCAGCAGTTATTTCAAGACTATGTAACCCAAATCCGTATTATGATGTTGGGGAAATGTCCTGGTTTCAAGAAATTAAACGAGCCTTAATCATTTCAATTCACCAGTCTCTTATGATTTGTTCATATGATTTCACTAAGTAGTTTGAGACGTTGTTTAAGAATATTCTGTTAAATAAGTAATATTTACAAGAATTTCTCTCCATCCCTGCAGGGATAATATAACATTATAACAGTTCCCTCACAGAGAAAGCTCTCAACTTTCAGCTCCTTTTCTGTTAAACCTAAAAATCAACTTTCTAGCAGCACTGACTCATTTTTTCACTGTAGATCAAACAAAGGGGTGCAAAATGACAAGGAAAAATTCGGGGAGACTGGTAATGCTAGAGAGGACACTAAAATCTCCAGAAAGAGGACCTGGAGTAGGAAACCTCTGTACAGGCTGCCTCACAACAGTTTGCCAGGGTCATGACATTTTTATAGATAATCTTGGATTTTGTCCTGAGATTTTATGTATCTTCTGCAACACCCAGGGACCACGGGACCTCTGCAGAAAGCCAGAATATGATATGAGGACAGAGGTTCTGATGTCCTCCTTCACCTGCTCTCCTTTGCTTGGCTCAATCATAGTACCTAGTATTACCTTAAAGTCATAACCTTTTGCGTAACTTATTTTGGGGGAATGATAATGGATCACACAAGATGTAAATATCGCAGAAGAGCCCCTTTCAATCCCCATACCTTCATGCGCATGCATAAAAAACATCTTGGCATTGACTGACGATGGCTTCTAAATATGACAGATCACAAATTTCTAGCTCATTTGTTTCCTTCTCTTTCATAGAAGATCTGATTATCGGCTCTGAAATTTACCTAAATAAAGATTGTGTATGGAGCAGATTTTACACCTTTAATTACAAAGAAAGTTAGCTAACGTCGTTTTACCAGCCTTCCCCTCTGTTGTACACTGATTCCTTGTAGCCCTTACACAAAAAGGAGCTCCTACAAAATGGGACTGCAACAAGCAAGGCAAGCCTGGGAGGGGACCTGGTGTAAATGCGAAGCCTAAGTGGGTCTGTAGGGGTTTTCTGTCAGTTTTTTGAACCTGGACAGTCCTGGGTTCAAGTGTGCTTGTTGGGAGAGCCTAATTGCAAGGCTCTGTTTTTAGAAGCTGAGCGGGTGGTTCATAATTTGGGGAGAATAGGACTCTGAACTGCCTTGCCTTCAGGCCTTCTGACTGCAGCGGTGGCAGGTCTGGCTTCAGTTCTGAAAAGAGAGAGGGTTTTTTGCCAAATTTTCTAACCCAAGTACCTGCATTGTTACATGCTTAGCGCTGACATGCAAATACTGACGCTCATGCATATGTATGAATATGTCAGTGTCGGTCTTCAGCCGTGGATAGCTGTATGCTTGACTGGCATGTGTGTTGCTGATTACTTGATTCTTGGACTCCAATGATTTTTTGAGACAGCTGAAACCCCAATTTTTTGCATTTTGTTTATTTAGTGAAATATCAAAAAAAGAAGAGAAGGCGAAGGTTGATTTAAGTTTGGAGGTTTGTTTTTCAAGGTTTTTTTTTCTTTGGCTTTGGTGTTTTCTCTTAAGCTGTGTTTCAGCTTGCAGCAAGTGGTTGGCCACCCCTACCCTTCTGGTTCCTTGCTTTCTTTTACACTCTTCCAGAACATGTTTCATGCCTTCCCTCTTTCTTGTTTAGACTAAATTAGCCAATGAACAACCTGACCCAGCTGCTTAGCTGTTCCCTGATCTGCATTTTACTTCTTAATGAGCTCAGAGTGACAAGCTATTTAGGCTGCTCGTTCCAGCATCAGCTCTGACTCCATCTGTAACTTTAGTGCCACTTCTTTGTCAGCAATGCCAATTACAAATGTGTGCCTTTCTAATTTACAGCACTCTAGTTATAACGCCCACGCTGTGCTCCGTGTGTTCTCTCTTTGCTTCTACTGTTTGTAGTCACCTGAGCAGACCTTCAGATTGTCAGAGCAAGGGTCTGCTACATGGCTGGCATTGATCAGCTATCTATAGCACCATATACAATTTGGCACTGCACAGATCATTTGCTCCCTTTCATCTGCCCTGAATTTGGAAAGCTCTGTCGGTTCACACGGGGTTCTACGAACCTGTCTGTGCATTGATCCTTCTGTGAACTGGCAATCCTGGAGCAAATGTGTTCCCTCGCATATGATACCGCAATATGGGAAAAAGAATTACTTACTATGCATCTGTAGGGCTATATTATATTTTTCTTGGCCTCCCCCGCGTTCATCTGCAGAAAAATCTTGAATATGTTCCTCTTTTGCCCATGAGCGCTAACTAGGACTTGATCAATTTCTTTGTGTGTATTGTTAAGAATGCAGAACATCCTGAAGTCTCTGCTCAGGCAAGTACAATTGCAGTAAGCAGTCTCCATTTCCAGTGGCTTATAATTTGGTCTACTGAGCAGCTGAAAGTGGATCTGCTCTTTTCTGTTGCTGTTGTTGCTGGGCGTGCAGCCTCTTTTGAAGAGTTGGTCTTCTCAGGAGTAAGACTTACATCTAGAAAGATGTTTAAGGGGATACTAAAGGAAGCAATCTGTTTGGCTCATTAGATTCTCAAAGAGACAGTTCCTCAGACTTAATGGCCGGTATATTTTAAATTAATTAAAAGGGATAACTACTTCACATTGTTCATAATCTACTTTTGGGTTTTCATGTCATCATGATTCTATTGCTCTTCCAATTGGTTGGATGTGGAAAGACCATTATTATCTCTAGCCATGCCAGATAATACAAGAACAGTCTTAGACTGTGTAGTTTCTTCTGACAACTCACTGTGAGTGTTTTCTTCTGTTAAATTTTTTGCTCTCTGTTTGGACCATTTCTTAGAAAATGTGGAATACCCTCAATTTTTGTAGGCAGTGTGAGGAATTAGGGAAATCCCAAGAAATGCACCAGGTAGGATTTGGTGCACATCTGTTAAGGCAGGACAACAAGCTTCTGAGAGTTACCAGGCTACATTTCTTTCGTCAGATCCCATGCGGTGCTTTCAGCTGAAATGAGTACACACCAGCCAAGGTATTCCTGAAAAGATTAAACCCTTTATCTCCCATGGATAGTGGAAGTCGAGTTTAGCTTGATATGTAGTACAAAGAAGCAGCAGAGTGCAATGTTTAGCATCTCTCTCTACATTATTATTTTCTCTTCAGGGAAAAAAAATTGAGTTGTGGGGTACAATTGTTACTCACAGGGTAAAATTGTTACAAAGATGTGTGTTGCGTTCATTGACATAGACAGGCAAAAACAGTAAACCAGAAATTCTTCTATTAGAAAGTTTAGATTTTGAGCCTGTAGACTCTACATATGTAGACTGCCGAGTTCAAAAAGTCCCATTAGACAAGGCTGTGTACAGATTTACTATAAACTACTTATGATCTGTTTTTAATAACTATTCTGGCTGTAATCCAGCTTTTGCAGGAAAACAAAGCAGTGATGGACAAAGTGCTCAGCATTTAGAGTTTCAGTAACACTTGATACCTAAGTGATGCAATTTGCTTAGATTATTAAAAATGCTATCAAACTTTTAAATTTTATCAGAAATTCTACTCCAAATGCTTCTGTGAAGGGAAGGTATCTTTGGGAAAATTCACAAAGGCTGACATATAGCTAGCATAATGGAGAATTGAAAAACATATCAGGTTTCTTATATTAAACAAGTATAGAAAGCATAAATGATGTCAGTAACCAAACCTGTGACCTTTAATTTTTAATACTGCAAGATTCGGTTTATCTCTTTGTTGAAGATTTCTCACTTAAAGGCCAGAAAAGCTGTGAAAATTATGTTCAAAATTCTAAAATAAAACCATTAGAATTGGTGTTTGTGCCTCAAGAAATTAGAATTAGTCTTCTCCTTTTTTGAGTAACTCAAGCTCATTTGAAAGGGAAGAATTACAAATATTTTAGTCTACTTTCCACATGAGAGATTGTGTTGATGTCTGTAAGTGTCCCAGTTAAATAACTTCTTCTAAATTAGTGTGGAACTCCACTCATAGGCAAGAAGGAGTAGACCTTCTCTACCTCTATCTTTTTAAAATCTATTGCTAACACAACTACTTTACACAAATTAGTTTAGGTGCCATAGGGAGATCTGATCACAGCGTCTGTTTTCTACTGTTGACCTCCTCCTCTGCCTCTCCACCCTTTTTTAGGGACACGCTTAGGGGAGTGCCAGAGCAACAAGTGTAGAGGTGTATGGATCGTGTTGTGGCCTGGCTACTCAGCTGGTATAACAGCTGCATGGCATGGTTAAAAGCTGGCACAACTTCGGGCAGTCCTGAGGCTGAACAGTCCCCAGATGGCCCCAGGAGCTGGGAGTACCTTTATATCCATCTTCCATTCCTGCATTGAGAATACATTAGGCAAGGAAGGAAAACTGGGCAACTGAACAAATCTGGAGAGTTATGAAAGTGTCATTTTTAAGTAGTAACTTTTAAGATGTACAGAATCAAGATTTCCTCATTAATTTCCATTGATACTACATCAGATGAAGAACTACTCTGTCAAGATGGGTCATTCTTTCCGAGCCTATTTTTTTTTTTAAGATATGTCCATTTTTCTTGTGGGCTAAAATTAGTAAATTAACACATTTTAAGTCTAGATTTGCATGACAATGTTTTAGTTTAACTTCACATATTACATAGGTCATTGAATTTCATCCTGTAATTTCTGCATTGAACCCTATAACTGGTAGCTGAGCTAGAACGTACCTTTTAAAAAGCTATTCAATATTGATTTAAAGACTCCCACTGAAAGAGAAGCTACCATAGCCCTCAGTAATTTGTTCCAGTGATTAATTACTCTCAGTGTTAATATTGTGCATCTTATTTTCAATACCTCTTTCTTTTAATGAAGCACAGTTTCAATGGGCAAGATAGGAGATTTTTTTACAGTGTTCTATGGAGAACTGCTCAGCACTGATCTACCTGAAGCAAATATACTGTTACTCCCTTACTGCTCGCTTCTGGAAGTAACAATACATCAATAATCCCATGAAGCTCTCTGAGTACTACAGACATAGCTGTAATTAATAGGCACCTGAGCATAACATAAAAACTGTTCACTTCCCTGTGATTGCCAGAGAAAGACATACTTGTACACGGGATGCAGAGAGTGAGCTGTTGTGTGTGTCAGAGGGGCTAAGACTGCAGGCACACTTACTCCCTGGCCCATACTTAGGTGCCTCAAGGAGGTAGGGGTGAACTCCTTACCCTGAGTGTGTGTCTGAAAATACTGTCGTTATGTTGGCCAGTCTACAGAGTACAACATTTTTTAGACTGGGATTTTTCATGCGTTTCCATAGAAGTTAACATCGTGATAGAGGTGGTCGGAGGATATCAGCCTCTCCCCTTAATTATAAAACATAAGTTATTGCTGAAAGAAAATCAAAACCTTTGGTTATTTGCAGGCTAACTGATGCTGTAAGAATAGCCAGTGGTTAAGAAATTGTTGCATCGCCTTCAGTGCAGGCTAAAATCTTCTGTTCACAAATTAAACAGCACTGTTGGTGTACGTTTTTCTCTTCACTTCTTCATCTCCGAATGTTCTTTAGTCCTAACCTAGAGGGACCACCTGTGAGCGAGAGGGTAGTTTAGTCTCCATGCTTATTCACTCCTTGGTCTCTCTGCTGAGACTGTCAAGCCAAGAATGCCAATTAGTTCAGCATTAACAAGCCTCTTTATGTGTTCTATTGGGCCTAAGAATTGACAGCTTCAATTCTGAATTTCCTTGGTTATGTGGATTTATGTTAAGTTCTTGTTTCTCAAGAAAATGCTCTCAAGCCACTAGTTGGGCTGTAACTAATAGTTTCAGAATTACAAGTGGGTGCAAATCAAAATCTGGTCAGGTTACCCTTGGACTTGGATACATTACCAAATCTAATGTGTACAGCTCATGCTTAACTGTGTTTACAACGCTCCTCTGAAATATATTATTTTGCCTAAAGCTGTGAAAGGTCTTATTTTTATATTGGTGGCTGTGCGTTGGCCTGATCCAGAACAAATTTTGAGGTTTGAAGCAAACCCTGTTCAGGGACAAATTTTGAAGAGTGAGAGAGTTTTAAATCCATGCTCTATATCGACTTCTTTGTACATTTGGGTTGATATTAGTCTATGCCCGTAAAAGTACTGCAGGTGCTGACTAGTTATGGGCTACATTAGGAACATTGTGCTTTCTCCCATGTTACCCTACATACTTATGAAGGGATTTGGGTAAACTCCAGAAAACCATACTGCCCCACTTCACAGTTCTCCTTGTGTCCTCTCAAAACCCTCTGAGCACTAGAAAGAAAAAAGCAGGCAGTGATTAGGGTACTGTATTGCTGAGATCACAACCTGTCTCAGTATCCTTTATTTTCTCGTTGCTTCCTTATGCCTACCCCTCCCATCGAGCTCTTTTACGAGATGCGGCAGTACTGATATTTTTGTGCCTGTTTGTACAGGGTCCGACCCCCATGGGGTACAGGTCTATGGTGTAGATCCCCATGCTTCACAGTAAGACCAATACGCCACAATCGATAAGTGCCTGCAAAAAGGGCAAAATCAGAGAGATTGTTTCTAACTCTGCTTTTTCATGGGCTGTATGGCAGTAGTCAGCGTGCCTGAAAAATGCCTCCATGCATGTTGTTTATAGCCCCGTTGCATTAGTCAGCTTCCTTTAATAAATCAGATACAAGTTGTGACATGTTGTTAATTCGATCACTAATAACCTGCTCAAATTGCAAATCTATGTCAGCAGGTTGGTGTTGATTAAGTTGTAGTCACTACTAACATATTGTTTTAAATGACTGATAAATTTTATTTGCTGCGGTGATAGACTGCCTGCTCTGTTGTGGGTTGTGTGGGGTTGTTTTTTTTTTTCCCTCCCCTTGTAAGCTTAGAAAAATGACACAAATGGCCCTGAGGTGGTCCTCTATAGGCCTTTCTCTTCCTCTGTTTGCTGCAAAGAGAGCTGGTAGCCACTAGAGGGGAGGAGACTGCCGGCTTTACCGAGCACTTCACGCTAGAGCTTGAAGGTGCAGAAGCTGTCACAAGACTGGTTGCCCAACGAAATGGTTTAAAATATGTTATGAAGGTTAGTAAAAAATAAAAATAAAAAATGTTTTTCCCCCCCTGTCCCCACTCCCCTTAATGCATTTGAAATATTAATTTCTCAGCACATGGACTCTCTTTGGAGCGTTACTATCTCAGGTGGTAACTGGGGGAGGGAAAAAACCTACGGTAACAAACATTTAAAATGTTACGACTGAAGGTAATGTGGTAAATCTTTCAAGGCAAATGTTTTATTTTCTGTGCAGGGATACTGGCAAATTAGGGTGTGGTCTAGGAATAGCAAACAATTATTTCCTATGTGAAATGAGAAGTTTGATTTTATGTGTTTGAAGTTTCCAACCATTCTCTCCATTCCCCTCTTCCCCGCCCCCGAACTATTGATGCTGAAGAAATTACTAAACTAGTAGAAAACTTAAGCATCATTCTTACAAACTTTTTGAAACATAGAGACTGTGTTATATGTAACCAAATCTAAGCCAGAATGACATAAATACTCATTTTATCATCTATAGATGGATAAATATATATTTCTATCTTTATATATACAGTCTGACCTTTTTATTTTATTTTTTAAAACAGAGTAAAATTCTTGGTATTGTTAAAGAGCTATAATGTAGAACTGTAGCTTGTTACACTTACTCTCCTGAGTGTAATTGCACTAAGATCATTCAGTTTCCATTTGGAAAGCCAGTGGCAATTACTGGAATACAATGTATCATGCATTTGCTCACTGGATATAAAACGTATATACTAATTCGCAATAAAATGTAACAGCTGTCAGTGCATTTTCTGCTCTGTTACTTCAATAAATTGGAACTCTGACTAGAAAATGGGAATATTGCATTTTTACACACTCCGTAATGTGTTTGCTTTTTGCAAATACAATTTATTTTTTTCATGACAAAAATTGTGGTTTGTTATTACTGCTAGTGGATAAATATTCTTATATCAGAATGAATTACACATGGTATCTGTAAAGAAGTAGTAATATTTTCTGCTTTTTATTGTAGCCTGTCTCCAGTAAACAAAATGCACTTAACCTACTTCTGTCACATACTGGGTATATTTTTTTTTTTTAGCATTGCAATGGTTGGGGGATGGAGGGAGTTTATTTTGCCCTACCTTTGCAGGTGTTTGGATAACTGGTTAACATTTTGTAGGAGATCCTTATTTCCCTCTTGGATTTTTTTTTTATTTTTATAAACCTCTCTACAGATAAATAGTTCTGGAAGATAGTTATTAACCATGATTCTTCACATTATGAACTAGTGCATCTGAGTTTTATTTAAGATAAAATGCCTGCACATTTGTGTAATTTTGTTACTTGAGGTCAGACTTTTCACAGATAATTAGCCTTTTACACACTGTGAAATCAACCTGCATTGGTTATTTGGCTAGACTCTTTGCTTCTGTTCTTTATTTCCCAGAAGGTTAACGTGCTGAAAATCTAGCTGCAAGCACATAGTACTGTCTCTTTGTGTTGCTAATTATCCCGTTGCATAATTATTAATATCAGGAGCAGGAAGAGGAAACAAGCACACCAAATAGTCGTGAATGCTAGTGTTCTGGCAGGAAGCTAGTCCTGCATTAATAAAATGTGCCTGTGCCAATATCACAGAAGATAGGAGCGTTCCTTGTTAAGGATCATTTATTAACTGAGATCATCTTTTAGTTCGCCTTGGGGTAATGACTAATGTCAATGGCAAATTTCACAGTTGTCTAGAGAAATGAATTAAATTTGTAATAAAAAGCCCTTCGGCTTGTTGTACATGTTCATTTATTGGAGTAGTTGAACTAGGAGAACTGTAAGGCAACCAAGAACATTGGCTTAATTTTCCTTACATATAATAGTGACCTTTAGCTTCATGTTGAAAAAGTTACCTATTATAGACTGGTAAATTAAATGAGAAGTTCCTCTAATGCAAAATAAACTAAGTGACTGAGCTAAGTTAAACGGCCCTTGAGCTTATGAGTTTTTTGGCAGAAACAAATTCTTTTTTTTTTCTACATCTGTTCTGTGCAAGCCTTCTGAAGGTGCTTTGGTGTCTAATCAGTCACATAAAACAATACAAAGTGTGATGCTAAGAAGTAGTTAGAAGCCCATCTTGAAGGATACCAGGATGATTGCAAACTTGGGATAGTACAGTGACATTTTGCATATTGAAAGTGTGGTTTTGTTTGAAAACTTTCACGTTCTCTATATGTCTTCTTTTCTATAAACTCAAAGCAACCTGCATCAGTTTATAAAAAGGGTGGGTTTTTTCTTTCTTTAATTTACATGTGCATTAAAAATCAGAAGCCAGTCTCAAAATATTGTAGCTGCAGAGAATAAATATGAAATTGACAGGAAAATATCAAAATGTAAGGAGAAATCGCATGCACTGCAGTGCGGGTGGAATGAGAATTAAAATCATCCTCTGCTCCTAGGTCAAAGGAGAAAAGAGTTTCTGATTTCAGGGTATAGATTTTAGTCCTGGGAAAGATAATAAGCCCTGTCCCACCAGCAATTTAATACAGACTGTATTTAACTATTAGCGTGGTAGTTTTCTCTCTTTCAAAGACACACCACGCCTTACTGAACACAAGAAAAATATGGGGAAAATCCCAGCAGACAGCAATAAAAAATCACGCAGCTGTTGAAAGAAAATGGAGGTGGGAATACATCTACTTTGCCATCAACACCTAGTTGGGGTCAGGATGTGCTTGTACGGTGAGCCCCCAAATCACACTGAGGTGCTTGGAAAATGGTCAAAATAGATACAAGAGTGCTGTCTTACTCTGCACGTTTGTCAAAGTTCATGACAGAATCGCAGCACCGATCTTTTCAAAATCACTTTCTGTTGTGTATAAATTTATTTAATTCTGTGTAGTAGGTGCTTTTGTGTGATCTGGTGGTAAAATCCTGTGCTTATTTCCATCAAATTCAATACGACAGTCATCTAACATTCATGATTTACTCTGAGGAATCCTGATGTTCAGAAAGTTTTGTAGATGTGAAATTCTGTTTGCATTGTGCAATAGCAAAAAATAACTTTCGGAAGTTTGGAGAGAAGCTGCATATTTTAATGGATACTTTCCCCATAAAATACTTTTTTTTAATAGTTTGTCAGGTGAATAAAAGGATGCTTTTACTATAACTGATGAGGCTAAGCAAGAAATTTGGAGTGACTAGTAAAATCATGAAAATGCAGATGTCAGTACAAATCCTTAACAGCTCCCAGGGCAAACCGTAGGTTGTTAACAGAGGTACGGACATAGGAAGTTTTTTGAAGAATTTTGGCAACTCTTGTCTGTATTATTGTTGTGTGACCCAACTCGGGAGTGAATTATTTCAAATGTAAAATGAGTCTGTGGAGAAAAGGATATAGTCAAGTGTAATATCCAGAGATTGTAATATATCCACAGGGAGTCAGTGTTGCCGGGGGTCTTTTTTGCACCAGTCAGCTAATGGACCCAAACTAGGGAGGCAGAAAATAGGGAGTTAAATGCAGAGGTACAAAGCTGCTAATGGTTACTGTTTATTTTTTCTGACAGAGAAGGTCAACTTTAATTTTGCATCTGTCACATGCCTGAATTCTAATGTATCATCTTAGCAGCTTTTAAGAATATTCCAGAGATGGTTACCAGAAGCTAATGCAGAAATGAAGCATGGTGGTGTTCATAAGTGGGGGAGGGAAATGGTAGGCTTACATTGTCCTTCAGTGTAAATCATTGCTAAGTTTAGCCGGACAACTGTCTTTCTTTGAAGTCCAGATTAATGTTCATTGCGCAGACAGGATGATAACTAACTGAAGAAAAAATGTCATCTACAGGGCTCTGAGTAAAATCTAAAAGTTTATATTTTACTTTAATTTTAAATCCAGAAAATTATTTTAGAACATCGTTTTTGTAAGCAGTAAAAAAGGGTTTTGTTTAGCCGTATGTGGTGAAATTGCATTTTCTCTCTAGCAAGAAAGTACGGTAGCAAGAGACCCATTTCAAAAAGTCTCTTCTAAAATCCAGCCATTGAAAGTTGTGAATATGGTAAGCAAGCCCTGTGTTTTTAAAATAAATATTCTAATGCCTGCTCAGAATGTGGGCATGGGTATGTATAAAAAGTGTGTTTTACATTCAGTTTTCAGTATGTTGACTTAAATTTTTTTTGAAGGGAAAGAAAAAAAAAAGAATAATCAAAGCTAGAACTTGATCTAAGCATGACAAAAAAAAATTGCTAATGCTGGAGGTGATAAAGGCAGTGACTGTATACACGTACTTGCAAATTTAAATATGCAGTTCTATGAACAGAATTAAGATTTGTCTTTATGTTTAAGGAGAAGGAGAATAACTTCCACCTAATTTTCTTCCACAACTTTTTTTCTGGGAGGTGTGGAATTGATAATATAAAACACCTTTTGAAAAACTCAACCAAACAAATGTTCTTGCAGCCAGGAGTATGAAAGTGTGCTGTTATTATTGTGACATTAATTGAAATTATTGAATATATGTCTCCTTAAAATCCAAGCATATTTACAAAATTAATACCTTGAGTACCTGCAGGACTTGTCAAAGTGTTTCAGATATTTTGACGTGAGGAATACCTGAAATTTAGGCTATCCTTAAGGAAGTTGGCCAGATACAGATTTAAGGAGCTAAGTTTGAAAGTGTTGGCTTGCTTTTAGGTGTTTTGTATATTATTTTTCAATTCTGTTAGTCACCTTTAGGAAAAGATCTTTAGTCTCTGCCCTATAAGCTTTCTGTTTATTTAAACTAAATTTGGTGTTTTCTACCAAAAGGTATTTTCTTTTCTGGTTTTGTTTGGTTTTTAATAATTTTTCTCCCCTTTGTAAACTGTAATACTTACTTTTCACAGTCTTAGCTGACCAAGAAGTAAAGCAGCATGGGAGGAATAAAGCAGATATGGGTGGGGTTCTCTGAAACAGATTAATTTTCTCTCTGTGCATTTCTCTGCTGTGGAATAGACTTTATGCTTATTCACAGAGAGGGAGTTTAGAAATGTTTTTAGAAAATGCAGATGTGCAAAGCATTCTTAATAAGGATGGGAAAAGAGTTTGCACTCCCCTTTTAACCACTCTTTCACCTCAGCCCTTTTCAGCATGTAACCTTATTCTCTGTGGGATTACTTGGATGAAAACCAATTAGAGAACTGCTCACACAATATAAATGCATACAGATTAGTACAGATTGAACAGTACCAATGCCAACTAATCATACAGTATATAAAGTCCTAAACAATATAGATATTAAGGAATGATGGGGAAATGGACTCATATTGTTATAAAACTGAGCACAAAATGGAAGCAGCATAAAACTGTTTATTTAAATAATAAATAAAGTATAGGTTTTCTCTTCCCCCCCTCCTTCTTTTTTTTCCCTTTGTGGCAATCTGCCCACAGACAAACTAAGTATACCAAAGAAAAGTCAGCCTACATGTTTTCCTGGGTATTCCCCATGCCTTTGTGGTAACATTACTTCATTGTTGTTGTTTTTCGTCCTTTAACTGCCCGTCCCCTCGATAACCTCGAATGCAGCGCTTATTCTCCAGCTGGGACGAGAATGAGAAAATGGTCTCCTCTGAGGAGGATGCTGATGCCACTACAAAGGTGTCTGGGAGGGACAAACAGAGACTGTGAATATAACTGAGTTATTTTAATGCGTGGCCCCCAAGGACTGTGCGTCCTAAAGGGTTTGTTTTGCTGAGTGAAGCCTGCAAGAGGACGACTGCAAAACCATGAGATCAGCCATTGTTTCCCTTTGGTGTTGTCAATTCCTGGCATTCCAGGGAGGATATTTTGAGGAAAAATATAGTACTTTTTCTCTTCACGCCTGTTGCCCAGCAATGGAAATGGAATGATAAGAAAATGCAAGTCTCCTTCAGGTTCATGCTCTCTTCATACTACAGTGTCTGCTCTGATGTGCCTACAGCTTTGGTCATTTTTTTTTCTTTACTTTTTTCTTGCTTATTCTGTTATTATTAATAGGAAAATGTTTTCATAATTAAAATTAGAACTAGGCTTTCTGACGAGCAGTAAACTCTTCCTACCTCCCTCCTCTGACGTTTCTTTGTTATATGTAATCATGGCGAAACCTTCTGACTTTTTAAAGTAATATCGCAGACCATTTTCAGTCTGTTCCTAATTAGAGCCATGTGAGGTACCTGTTATTTACTTTAATATTGATAGGGCTTTGTAATCCTTGAAAAACATTTTGGCACCAGTCTTGAAATAATGTGCTAGAATTTTGAGTGGCCTGCTTCGTATCTTCTCCTGGGTGTTTGACTGATCTTTTAGTTGCTGAACTAAATTGTCCACTTACTATTACAGCAAAAGTGAGAGGGTAAGGAGTCCCTCTAGATATAGCTACAAGCTAAAAGTGAAAGATAAAAACACATATGAAAAAACTGAGTCATACTCAGATTGGCAAAAAGAACACAAGACAACTAAAGAAAATGGAATAGTTTACAGGAGAGATTGGTGTATACATCAGTCTTCTCCAGAACAGCTGTCATTTTTAGACCAGCAGTGATTATGCATCAAATTTTACGCTGAAAGTGTTTACTATAGCATTCAGAAAAAAAGGCTAATTACAGTAGTAACTCCCTGTACTATATGGTGTCTGTTTGTCTCTAGCTTCAAAGAAGGGACAAATCTCTGCCACCATGGCTATTACATAATTTTAGCTGTATTTCTGTGCTCCGGTTTTAATAGAGATGTGCAGGATCTCAAATGCCTGCATTCATTAAGCTCTCACTGCTCGGTTCTGTAGCTGAAACCCAGAGCCAAATCCTGACATGTGTGCTCAGGTACTAATTATGTCTGAACAGGATAGGTCCTTGTGCACGTGACACCCTTATCGGGTGATGTCTAGATGCCATCATTTCCTTAGCTGGAGTATCTAGTAACGATTCCCCTGTCATGAGAGAAAGTCATCTTAGAAGCGATGGAGAGAAAGAGGAACAGCTAGTGGAGAGCCTGGTACCTAAGCGGTGTGACTTGTTAGTGCCACAGAGCAGGAGAGGGCAGCAGGGACCCACTGTCTAGTCTGCGTTCATGTAATCTCCTCCTCCCTCCATGGTTTGCCCTAGACCTACAGGCTTTGGTGAATTAACTGATTGCTTCTTTGGTGGAACTTTTCATTTCTGACCTCAAATGAAAATACATAGTAGCAAATATGAGGGACTATATTGGAGCACCTGGATTTTGCCCGGACATGGGATCACTGGGGTTATTCATGCCCAGTCTCAGTGAATTTGAAGGAGTACTGACCTTTTCCATGAGAAACTCAGACCTGATCATTTGAATCTTAAAAAGAGTAACTTCTTATCATTAGTATGAATAATTTCTCAGATTTTTCCAGAATAAGATTTATTTTTCCTCAAATGCCTTTCATTGCCATTGCCTCATTTCTGCCTAGCCCACCTTGTTTCAGCTGTAGGAAGCAACCAGCTGCCCCCGCTGCATTGCTATAGAGTGCCAAACTCTGACCCTCCTCAAAAGGCAAAAATGTGCCTGTTCAGTTCATCTGAATGTTTAAGCCACATGAGAAGACGTTATTACTCGCTATAATAACCGACACTGCAGATGGGAAGTTTTCATTCACAGCACTTTGCCACATCACCTATCATACCAAGTTAAATTAAGCATAATTTGAAAGGAGTTATCCCCATCTAAAATGAAGGACTATGTTATGCAGGTGGCCACTGAAGATTTATTTTATTTTCCTATCTGTCACAGATTTGTCAAGGACCAGTGAAGGAACCGAGGCATCACAAGCCCAAAGGGTTTAAAATAGGGAAAAACCTATTAGGTCATCAACTCCTCCCTTCTGATGGGAAAGATTTGTTGCTGACAGCATAGTCTGAAGTGCTTTGTCCAGCCCAATTTTTAATGACACTTTCTGTTGTCTAGAAATTCTGGCAGGAGAAACAATGTTCTACAGAAAAAAGAAATCAGTGGACAAAACCTACTAACATAGAAAATTATAGGGGGGTTAGAGGCTTTATGTGAGTTTTCTGCAGTCCCAGAAAGCACTTGTGCAGAACCAGTGAAGAAAGCCTGGGCCAGCTGAGGGAAGATGCCCACAGTTTCTGAGCATAAACCATAAATGATAGCAGAACATTGATTTTTTAATAACAATTTTTATGTTGTTCTATAAAAATGTATTGGTAGAAAAAAAAAGTAAAGGAATGAGGGTTGCACTGAGTGGACAAAGGAGAAAATTGGCTGCCAAGGGTAATAGAAGTACAGTGCAACACTATTTCTGTTTCAGGTATAGGAGGGTGTAAGAAAGCAGCACGCTGTTTACTGATTCATCTCAAAAACCATGCTGCATCCTGAAAACCTGCCAGAACTAACAAGACATCATGGGTGAATTCCTGTTCCCAAAGAAGTAAGCAAGGATCTTGCCATTGACCTCCTTGGGGTTAGGATTTCACACAATAGTTGAAATTTCTGTTGTGTGGTGCAGAGCTGAGGGGTTGATGGAATTTCAACTCATAAATATGCACGCATGGTGCTGTACTGGGAAGTGAAATGCAGGCTTCAAAGAAACTGGGAGAAGTCAAAGTCTGGGATGCTTTCTATACCATCTCCTGATTGGGTCTCATTTCTACTAGGCTGATACTAATCCCAGACATTTCTTATGAGTTTGCATTCCAGAGAACAATAACCTACCTGAAAGACTGTATTTTCTCTAATTCCCTTTTAATATCCTGTTCATGTTCCTGAGTGTGTAAGTAAGTAATTGATATGTTATTGTTATGCTTAGACTTCAGGGGTATTTTCGAATGCTATCTTCAAGGAAGTGGTGTCAGGGCATCATGTGAATTGTGAAGGAAAGGAATGCCATAGCTGACTACCTCCTGTGACCAATAAAAGTCTTTGCCATGCTCTTTCAGACTTCACTCTGTCATTGATACTGTCAGTTCCAGGCTTCCTGCTGGTCATATTTACTCTCCTAGGCTGTGGAGGAGGGGAGGCAAAACCGCCCTCTAAATAGTAGAGACCTTACTCGGTGGGGATCCTGAAGATCAGGCCGAGGACCTTGAGTGGATCAGTGGTCTATGCCCTAGTAGATGTGATGCTGTAGTTTGTACTATTTGGAGCATTTCTATGTGCCCTGGATACTTCTGCAACACTTACCTCAGCAATAATTTTCATTGAGATCACTCTCATCCTGGTTTTAATAATTCAGATTTAATATGGGAGGAATTATAAATATGGCCTCCTAGTAAAATTGTGAAAGTGGTTCAGCATATGTGTTCATGAAAAACTTAAAATTTCCATAGGTTGTTCACCCTCCAATACAAGAAAACCTGGATTAAAGAAAATGTACTTTTAGAAACAGTAGGAATAAAGTTTTTCTGAGTATAAAGTGTTTGTGAGGGCAACAACTGAATATGATTTTATAATTTTCAAAAATTTACAGATCCTTGTTTTTCACCAATTATATCCCCAGCATCAAAAGATAAAAAGTTATTGTCCGTTTTTATATGATTCTGGTACCCTGGGAACAGTCAAATAGAGCATTTTCATATTAGAAAACCCAGAAGCAGAAAATATATATCAGAAGAGATAATATCCTTTAACATTTGAGGATAAAGAATTTAAAAAACAAGAAATTCTCAGACAAGATTCATCATTCATGCTAAATTTCTCCTTCCTTTATCAATTTTTCACTTATATACCAGAAAAATTTTTTAGCAGTTTTAGTCATCCATGAGCATACCCTACACAACTGTTCATGGGAACATAGCAACACTGTAGGAAAACTTATATATAAAAACCCGAAGTTTGTTATGTAACTTTAATAAATTGTTCAAGGGTATGAAGAAAGGAAGACCATGTTTGTGACTTGTCCTGCTCAAGGCAACAAAGCTGCTAGACTTGTGGGGTGGTCACCGAGGAACAGGATGTCCCTCTAATGTAGTCCATCGTTTGCTCTCGACTGGGAATTGAGGGTGGCTTCTTTAAGGGCAGTTGACAATACAGAAATGAGTTAGGTCCCTGATGTAGCTGAGTAGGTTTCTACTCTGAAATCATTAGTAGAATTATGGAAAGAATAAGATGGACTAGATCTTGCCCTTACTAAAGTCTGCTGCTGAAGCTTGTAGTCTTGTAAATGTCTGTACTGCAGAAGAAATACTATGGGTGAGCCTGTGTCTGAGGGTAGAATGAAAATACTGCTAGTAGGATTCAGCTGGCCTTAATTCAAGTCATTGCTCCCAAATGTCCAGTAATGGCCACCTACTGATCCTAGTCCAGCTGGCAGCATGCGCATATAAAAGTCTCCGTGGAGATAAACAGCAATTAAATCACAGAGAGAGAGAGAAAGCAATTGCTGTTGAAGAAGCTAATACTGGGAAATACCATGAAACCAAGTTTCTACTCTGTGTATAATATTATTTCTTATAGGATTCGAGCTGCCTGCACCAAAGCAGAAAGCACTGATCACCTAAGCATGCTGGGGAGAGATAGAGCTGGATATGATTTACACTGTTCAAGGCCACAGTGCCTGTGCTACTGTGATGGAAAGACATATGGTGCTTGCATGAAGCAAGCTGAATACAAGCAGAGGTCAGTCTTGCACTGGTGAACAGTATCTTTTACGTGCATATACTGTGCTACTGGAATTCGGCAGTGGCTAGCACAGCTTGTTTTTCTATTGTGGACATTGTAGAATTGGGGTTACAAGAAGGAACTGAGCTCATCACTGGAGAGGTTGCCCTGAAGAACGTGTTTGTCTGCAGAAATGATAGTATCATTTCTGTCGTAGGAGCCTCATGCCTTTGTTAAGAATTTGTGTTTCACCAAAATATGATTCTACTAGACAGTGCATTCTTGTGGTATTTAAAGGAAATAGAGTGGGTTAATACCCAGGAAATTCCTGCTTAGAGAATGGAATTTACTATTTTGGATATTTACATTGAAGTATTTTTTCTTCTATAAAAATGTCTGTGAAGAAAAAACCATCCTGGAGTGAAATGTTATTTACCTATACAGAGGATTTTTACAGGAATTTTGTTTTCAGCTAGTTTGACTCAGCCAGCCTTTCTGTTGGTTAGCATTTGGATTTTGTTAAAAATCAGAATTTATGTTTCTCTTTCTCACGCATTCTCTAAGTTTAACTCACATAGAGCCAGTAGATGGTAATTTTGTTTCCATCCTGATACAGTAAAAAATAACCTCTTCGTATTAAGATGACTTTGCTTTTTTGTAAAGATGTGGCATGCAGGTCAAAATCAATATGTATCCAAATCCTTTGTGGCAAGAAAAGATGGATAAAATGCTTTGAGACAAAATTTTAAAAACAAACACTGTAATTAGCTTTTATTTAGTCTTTTTTTTAAGACAATGATTTTCATTTCATATGGAAATGTAGATTTCTTCAGAGTAATTTCATGTTCTTTCTGGTTTAAAGCAACTTTTTTTCCTTTGATTACTGAAATATGCAGTTCTCTCTGTTTAACACGTAATACCAAATCAACATACTTCCCCCTTCTTTTTTTGCTGATGAGAGTCAGCAGAAATCGTGTTCCAAAGTGCCCTGAGAACAAGGGCATTGATCTCAAGTGAGACTCTTGTGCCACCTTCCCCTTGTCACTTTCAGCTGTAATTTGTTAAGATATCAGCTCTAAATTATTAAACACTTTATAAGTATAAATAATTCAGCAGTCAACAAATAAAGTGACAGCCCATTAATCAGTTTCCGTACATGTACATAGGTGGCATGCTGTGGTCTGTGTTGTGGTATGAATTCTGCTGCGGTCCGTGTGCTTTGCAGCAGTGCTGCTTCTTCTCACCTCAGGAAAAGCTTTATGTGTATCTTGTAGGTTTGCCATTTGTTTGCACAAGATTAAACAAGTTCTTCCTAAACTCCAGGGCAGGGTCTGCAGCAAACTTTGAGGCTTTTGTTGTATGAGACCACGTTGATACAGGGTCTTTCCTTCTGGCCTGTGTTTAAATCTTCCAAAGGCCAGCCCAGATTTGGAACACCACAAATCAGGCAGTGTGCCTGTAAGGGGGCATACTGCAAACTGACACAATCCTCCTGACAGCAGGACCACCTCTTTGCTATTTCAAGCATCACCTGAATGAAAGAAGCAGTGTGTGAATCAGGCTGAGATTGTTGTATGCTTCCCGTTTGGTTAGGAACCATCCCCTCCCCAGGATTTCACTAAAGTTCTTGTTACACACAAGCAGCAAGTATCAATGAAAGGCTGTTGTTAGAACACTGTATATTCCACATGCAAAGTATTATTAGGGTTTGTCAGTACAAAGAAGGCCTATTTCACAATCCTGAAATTTTACCAGGAAGCCATCAGTGGGCACAAATATACTTTCCTCCTTGAAAGTAAAAAAAAAATCCCCTCAAACATTGTTATCCCAATATGCCACAAATATTCTAGGTAAACCTGTATATGTGGATTTTGCACTGTGCTTAGCCATGTTGATATTTTGAAAAAAAAATCTCTGAAAAATGTTTAGAGAAATGCCGTATGGGTTTCTGTGTTTTAAAATCATCATATGACAAGTGTAAATGTACAGTGATCACCTTTAAGCCTTCGTTTTCAACATTGCAGGTGTTGCAAATTTGGATTGGCATAAAAAGTTTCCTCAGGAAGAATGGGAGAATGGTTGTTTAACAGCTTTCCATTCTCATCTTGCATAGAAAGCCTGGGAAATTCTTGTTGTAATGGAGAGACTACAAAGAGGCAACTGAAATGATCCTAAGTCAAGGATCAATCCATCACATATAGGAAAAGATTATGTATGTGTCAATCTCTCTTGCTTTTTGATGCAGAACAAATGGATGTTACCCTTGGTAAATGGTTTATATGAATGCCAGTGCAGCGTTTTAATAGAACAGGCCAAGGACAGGGAGACCTCACACTTCAGCATAGTCAGGGTTTCTTGCTGGATAAAGCACTAGACTGGAACTCGCAAGACCTAAGTTCTGCTCTCACCAAGCTGTTAGATGACCTTGAGTAAGTCACTTCACCCCTACACAGCACCCTTATAAAACTGTGATAATGATATTGACCTCTTGTTACAGAACTGCGAGGTCTAGTGGTTAAAAGTCCCACTTAAGAGCAAGGTGGTAGTGTCACCCTGCACATAGTTGGGACTTGGATAAGACAAATTTTGGACCACATACATGCAAGTGAAGAGATTCTAAATTACACTGGTGATTTAATTTGCATAAGTGCTTGAAAAGAGAAAAGTGAGCACCTGTGATGAAACCAGTCTGAATAATATATAGCATGTAAGTGCAATGGCACTAACAAGAAAATAATGTGGTTCAGAAACTGAATATGAGAAATGACAAGCAACTGGCAAAGGAAAACCTTTGCTAAATGGAATGCGATTCCATGGTGAAACTGGGTAAACTATGCAGATTTTGTAAAAAATAAAACAATATGGAAATTTGTCTTACAGTGGGATCAAATTAAACATGTTATTTTATGAAGTGCCTAGGCTGAAGTGCTCACATGTAAATAAGGATTAGGTTCTGGTCTTTCTCACAGTAGAATGGATGCAGAAATCCATTGTCTCGTGCAGAACTTATTCACTGGGACATGGGAGTGTTTATTGCAAAGTCAAAGCGTCACAGAGCAAACTGAGGGTGGAGGAAACATATCTGAGATATTACTTTTCTGACTATTAAAAGATAGTCTCTGGTCAAGGGATCAAGTTTGTGGATAATGAGTGCTTTTAAGGTCTGCAAGGTTAAGATGATATGGCATCAGCTATATATAAAATGCTAGTACCGACACTCTTGAAGCAGAGCTCAAGGTGAAAGTTAAAACTGTCATGGAATAAGGTGGCTGAAAAAAGTTGCAAGGCCAATTGACTGGATCAGCAGTATGGTGGCAGTTAGAAAGACAGGCAAACTGATGATCTGCATCAATCCAAAAGACCTCAATAGCATACTAAAGTGCTTATACTGTTCCCTGCCAACAGTCACTGAAATATTGCCAAATAAGCGAACACAATAGTCTTTTCAGTCATGGATGCCAGAGATGGCTTCTGGCAAGTGAAACTGGATGCAGCAAACAGTTACTTGACAACTTTCTGGACCCTGTTTGGGTGCTATCAGTGGCTGACAATGCTGTACAGAACGGGAATCGCTTCAGGGGGTACCAGCAGAGATTGCACACAGCCCCTGAGGGTTGTCTGCTGCAGATATCAGTGCAGATGACATTGTTTATACTCATGTGGGAGGGCAAGGATTGAGCTACGGCCAACCATGATCACAAATTTGCTCTGGTAGAGACAGCAAGAATGATCAGTCACAAGCAAACATAGGAATGTACTGGCTCAGAACAAAGCTCTCTAGCCTCATGTCCTGTTTCTAGTGGTGGCTGGTGGAGGAAGGCAAGAAGTACAAAAACATGTCAAGTACCCAGTAACAATCCCAAAAATTTCTTCTGCACTGAAATTGGGGGAGGCAGAAATGACTGTAGAGCAGTACACATACACACCCCCTGCACATTCTTACTGGCATTCTCACGACCACCAATAGCTTCTGAGGCATTATTTCTATCTGAAAAAGGCTCTTTTTCTCCTTTTCTTTTTTCTTTTTTCTTTTCTTTTCTTTTCTTTTCTTTTCTTTTCTTTTCTTTTCTTTTCTTTTCTTTTCTTTTCTTTTCTTTTCTTTTCTTTTCTTTTCTTTTCTTTTCTTTTCTTTTCTTTTCTTTTCTTTTCTTTTCTTTTCTTTTCTTTTCTTTTCTTTTCTTTTCTTTTCTTTTCTTTTCTTTTCTTTTCTTTTCTTTTCTTTTCTTTTCTTTTCTTTTCTTTTCTTTTCTTTTCCCTTTCCCTTTCCCTTTCCCTTTCCCTTCCCTTTCCCTTTCCCTTTCCCTTTCCCTTTCCCTTTCCCTTTCCCTTCCCTTCCTTTCCCTTTCCCTTCCCTTCCTTTCCCTTTCCCTTTCCCTTCCCTTCCTTTCCCTTTCCCTTTCCCTTTCCCTTCCCTTCCTTTCCCTTTCCCTTTCCCTTTCCCTTTCCCTTTCCCTTCCCTTCCTTTCCCTTTCCCTTTCCCTTCCCTTCCCTTCCCTTCCCTTCCCTTCCCTTCCCTTCCCTTCCCTTCCCTTCCCTTCCCTTCCCTTCCCTTCCCTTCCCCTTCCCCTTCCCCTTCCCCTTCCCCTTCCCCTTCCCCTTCCTCTTCCCCTTCCTCTTCCCCTTCCCCTTCCCCTTCCCCTTCCCCTTCCCCTTCCCCTTCCCCTTTCCCCTTCCCTTCCCTTTCCCTTTCCCTTTCCCTTTCCCTTTCCCTTCCCCTTTGCCTTTGCCTTTCCCTTTGCCTTTGCCTCTTCTTCTTTTCTCTACATTATCCATGTTTTTGTTAATTCTGCTTTGTCTTATCTTGTTTTGGTTTAAATTCTGGTTTCTACCAATTTTCCCTCTACAGGATTGAAGTTGGATGACCTGTAATTTCCCCAAACTTCCCCAAAATAGTTTTGAAAAATTATACTTCAATTGCCACTTTTAATTTCTCTTGTACCAAGGTCATTTTGATGACCAGTTTCTTCCTGCAACTGTTGAAAAGGTCTTATGACTAATTTTAGGGGTTGGGGAAGCTATTTATCAAGAACTTTTTGGTTTGTCTTGACATTTAACTCAATTTTCTAGACTTCAGGACTTTTTCCATTTGGACAATGTTTCCATACTTGAATAATTCTTTTGAATAAATGAATAATTTTTTGAATAATTGAATAAAAGGTTGTAAGAAAGTTTCTTCTTACCATCTGATAATTCTATAATTACACTGTTGTCTAAAAATAGCTGTTAATTGCTCATGATAAATTTTACTGATTTTTTTGTCTTTTTTCCTCTTTGTGTTTGCGTTTGCAATCATGTAAAGATCCTTTAATTTATTTTAGTAGATCATATTCTTTTTTATTTATATTTACTGTAACATTATGCCTTTAAACCATCCACCATCTGCATTTTACTTCTCTAATTTTTATGTTGTCCTCCTCTTAAATATTAAATACCATTGTAAAAAATTGTCATTGTCTCATTTGAATTTACATTTATTGAGTTTGAGTATGTTATGCTCACTCTTTTACCATAATTATTTGATGTTAAATTTTTGAACCAGGACTTGTTTCAGGACTAAATATAATATGGCTTCTGCTGTGGATTGTCTGTCTAGCTATTTCAAGTGTGTTGTCTAAATTATGTTGTGCCTTGATGTGACATTTACCCACAGGGTAAACCAAGTCCCCCATTACTGTTGTGCTTTCTGCTTTGCGATCAGCCCCTCTGAGCTTTCTTACCGTTTCACTGTAATTGCCAGCACCCTGTGTGGAAGGACAGTAGAACAGTCTTTGCTACTTACTTTTCCAATAAAGAATGGAGTTGAAATTCTTTGGGATTTTACTTTATCTTCTGCTTTAGCTTCTTTAGCTTCTGCTTTTTGGTTTCATTTCACTTTAGGAGTCTTTAATGTATTGAGGTTTTTTTCTATGCAAGTGCCTATATTCCTGAATATATATCATAAGGGAGATTAGAGGGTCCTCTTGGTAGAAGGATAACGCTAAACATTAAAGAAAACTTAAAATTAAATAAGGCAAATCAGATATAAACAAAAACAACACCAAAAATTCAAACCCCAAAATGTTACAATTGTTTCTGATTATCCTTTAAATCAGTACTTTCATTTTGACAGATAAGCCAGGATGGCTTTCCTTAGTTGTAACCACCAGTTCTGAATGCAGAATCATATAGGCTCCATTGATTTTCCCCAGATGCATTACCTTATATTTTTCTGCTAAATACAACTGTCACCTTTCTGGCCACACATTTTTGTGTGAACCCTTGGTAGTTCCTCAACATTTACACAGCAATTTACCAAAAAAAAAACTTAGTGTCATCTGTAGAGTTGGAGATTTCAGTGTTCACTCCCTTTTCAAGATCACAGATGCCTACATTGGACAAAACCATCCGAAGCACCAGTCAATGGGAGACCACTCTACAGTGTTCCATCTAGCAAACTGAAGGAAATTTGGTCTATGAAGGTCTATGATAGGACATTTTCTTCCTATTCTTTCATCCGCTTTTAATCCGTAAAACATCCTCTCTACCACTCCTGCCACTCTTTAGTTTCTTTAATACTCTTTGGTGTCAAAGACCTTTTAAAAATGCAAGCATATCCATTTGTCTATTGACATTGTCATAGAAGTGCAGTGGGATAGTGAGGTAGTATTTTCTTTACAGAAATGAGGCTCTTTCCCATGGAAGCATTCCTTGATGGTCTCAGTGATCTCACACATTGTTATATACTCTCTCTTACTGGAGATGGAAGTCCGCTTTTTTTTCTTTTTTCTTTTTTTTTTTTATTACTGGAGATGGAAGTCTGCTTTTCCTAGGATCACTCCTTGAGACTTTTTTGAGATGGGAGTTGCACTGGCAGTCTGCCAGTCTTCTGCCACAGTGGCTTTTTGTAATGTAGTTTACAGATCTTGGCTAAGAGTCCTGTAAGTTCACATGTGAGTTACTTCAGAGCTCTCGGGTGAAGGCCATCCAGTTTAACATCTTACTTCTTACATCCAATTGATCTACCTGGTCTAATAATGTCTTCAATTTAATGCCTGTTCAAGCTGTTGCATAAAAGTCCAAAAGAAGCAAAAGAATCAGTTCTGATGTGAAAGCAGATCCTGATATATAAAATGCTTGAATTCAAAATTAATAAAAGAATAAAGTTATAGTGAGAACCAGATTGAAGGGAAAGTTTCAGAACATTATAGAAACAGAAGTGGGAGTGTTCACTCACCTGTAATACAAATTAATCCTTGCCTGGCAATTACAGTCTTCATATGTTCTATAATATTTCTAATGGTAGCTTCTTTGTGTATTTTCCCATGCATATAACTGCCCTTGCATCAAGCAGCCTGCAAGAAATCTTCAGCATTGGTCCATGATTAAAACCTGTAACTTACATACCTGGTTCTTATTTGAAAACAGTTCCCTAGAAAGAGAGATAGATATTTATATTTGTCTTTTGGAAGATGAAGAATAACACCTGGCATGTATTTCTCTATAGAAAATGTTTAGCTTCACATTACACATCTTTTTAGGATATGAAGAGTTAATTAATCTCTCCCTAGCTGCTCTCCATTTATAGTTCAATCAGGGAGTACATTCTAGAAGATTCAAATCCAGCACAGTTCATAGACATTGCAGTAATTTTGTACCACTATATCATGGTACCAGAGGGGATATCAAGATTAGAGTTTTAATGCTGAATATTGAACACATCAGACTGAAGATGTGGAGTCCCTAATTGCCGGAGCGGGAGTGTCTATACCCAAAATAATCTTGCAACGGAGAAAGTTCGCTCGGCAACTTGCAAAGCATAGGACTGATTTCTTCTATCTTTTTTTTACCTAGACAGTAAATTATCTGAAAAAAAAATATCATTTCTTATGTGCTAAAGAGTCTTGGGCAGTGCATGTGGAGAAAGGAGGGTTATATTGTCACGAGCCAACAGGAGGAGGATGCTCTTTTTACCAAGGTCTCTTTTCTGTCACTCAAAACAGAGGCATCTCCTGACTGGTTTTTCCTTCTCTTCCTCGAACAGTGTCTTAATCATCAGTGCTGTTATCAGCATCCTAACCTAGAAAAATCTACTGCCTCATTTGTAGATCTTCTCCTGGGAGCTGAACATTTTCAAAGCTTTGAGTAGAAGAGTGAGTTTGAATTGTTTTGTTAGAGTACATAGGTGCATAAAATCCAGAATGATTAGCTAATGGGGAAGATGTGTCTTCTAGCAATTTTGCAAAAAAGTAGTTCTTTACTGCTTCAGGTTTTTTTTGTACAAGTGCCCAAATGAATACAGCTGAGCTTGGATAGGAAGAAATATCAACAAAATATTTCTGAGTTGTTTGCTCTGGTTTTGATGGAAGGAAAAACCAAAATTCTATGTTCAATTTAGATTGAATACTTTTTCTTTTTTCCTATTTTTTTGATGAACTGCTCGCTTCCTCTAGTTCCTCTCCCCCAAAATAACCAAGATTCCCAATGTAGTCACATCAATCTTAATAAAGAATTAATGTTTTGTGATTTTTGGATGAGGCTAAAATTACCTCTGAGAGAAATCTATCCAGCTCATTGTGTTTTATATAAAATATGATAGTATAGTAAAAGGGGAAAAGATGAGATTTTAGATTAGAGGTTGGAAACCTCTCTTGGAAATTCTGTTACGAAAAAGAAGGAAAAATAAATCCTTTCTATCCTGCAGGGGAATAAAGAACTAGCAAAAAACAGATTTTTTTCTCACAAAAATGATGAAATTTTCCCCATAATGCTTTGGGCCAAATTATTTTATTCAATGCAATTTAAATATTTCATTTTAGTTTCCTTATTAATGATTTTCTCTAAAAGCAATTTCACTTTGGAAATAAATTTTGAAATAAATGTTCCATTCCAAAAATGTTAAATAGGGCACTTGGGTGTTATTGAAATACCTAGATTTATTTTCAAGCTGACACTCCGTACAAATGCTGTGGTTTTTATTAAAATTTAATGTTAAGTAGTTCAAAACTCTGTGATTATAAATTTGTGAGTCAAGGCTATTTCAGGGGAAATACAATTCTCCTTAAAAGAAACAGGTGGCTGGGTACATATAGCTTGCACTGTACTGATCAGGAACTATTTCAGTGATACATGGAACAGAGTTCAGTGTGCGTGAGAGGTGGTGGAGTCACCATCCCTGGAGGTGTTCAAAATCATGTAGACAGGGCACTTCAGGGCATGGTTTAGGGGACATGGGGGTGTTGGGTTGGCGTTTGGACTTGATGATCTTAGAGGTCTTTTCCAACCTTAATGATTCTCTGATGGTATGATCTATTTCCAATTTGTGGGGAAGGTTGGTTGTTTTTAGGTTTTGTTTGGTTTGAGTTGGGGTTTTTTTGGGGTGTGTGTGTGTGGGGTGTGTGCGGTGTTACATTCTGCATTTCAATTACGGCAAGAATTAATCTTCAGTAAGGACAGGATGGCTGTGTTCTACAGACTGGATCCAAACTGTGGGTTCCACAAATACTAAAGAGCTTTCAGGTCTGTAATCCTGACATTTGCAGTAGAACAACTACAGGGAGCACTGTGCCATGAAGCGGCTGATGGTTTAGACCTGACCTCTGGAAATGTTACATGGCTGTTGTTGCTTATTGTCTGCATTCACGTAGTGCCAAAGGATCTGGAACTCTACAGTGCCAAGTAGTGCACAGAGATCACAATGACCTTCCTCACCCTGGAAACACAGAGGACAATAGACATAAATTCAAATAAATAACCAAGCGTGAGGAAGCAGTCAGACAACCTTAGTTACTGTGATAGGTAGTAGACCCAGTGAACAAATCAAGATTTCTAAGTTGCATTGCAGAAGGAAACTTTATAAGAAATTGGAAGCTGAAAAATGAATCAGTTTTAATGTTTTTCCAGTGAAATCTTCTTTAGTCTAAATGAACAATATGGACAAAACCACATTGGTGTCTGCACTGAAATTTAACAAATGAGAGAATGGATGTTTGCATCAGTGATTTACTAACTCTTGTCTCTTAGCAGTAATGAATAAAAATCAAAAAGTACCCCAAGATAGGGAGTAAGGCAATCTGAGATTGTAAATTTACATTTAATGCAATAGTCAGTGACGAACCCAAGGAAGGATGCAAAGGCAAGGGAGGACTGTCACACTCCAGGACTGGAGTATCTGGCAGAGTGAATCTTACAGCAACAGTCTGGATTGATATGAGCAGGGCAGTGTCTCAAGGCCAGAGAGAATAATGTGTCTGTAATAAAAATTAACATTAATGAGACCCTACTCAAAAGGATAAAGTCTTGGCCATGTTGTACAGAAGATGGATGTGGTGACAACCTGTGGCAAATGGTCAAATTCAAATATCGGGAACACTGGCATGCACATGGGAGGTGGGAGAGGCACCTGCATCTACAGTGGTGCTGAGACCCTGCTGGCCAGGAAAGCGGCTTGTTCCTTTCTGAAGGAATGGCTGCAATAGCTGTTTCTGTTGGTAGTGAACAAGAAATCTGGGGTTATGTTATTTTGTTCTAAGTCAGCTGAATTCCAGTTTGGTTAGAAAAATGAGGTCGATCTGACATAAATAATCACTACTCCACTTGTTTTAATGATTGTGGTAATTCATGACAAGTAAGTTCACTGTGGACTCTTCAGCGTGAGGCTTCATTTTCCTCATTTCAGGGAAATATGTAGGCACTTAAATATAAGGCAGACATTACCCAAGTAGAAATGAATAATAAGAATTAACCAACTTCAGTACTAGAAATATAAAATGTGATTTTATATTATAAAAAATATTAATCCTAGGTACTTTAAAGAAAAAAATAATTTTTAATAGTTTGAAATGGCTGCATTTTTTAAAGATTATAAAGTATCATCAGCCACTGTTTATAGTTAATTTAAATATGACTACTTTTCTGCCATTGTAAAATTTTGAAGCAGGTTTGGATGATTTGAAAAAAAAATACAACCTTTGGGAAGCTTTCCACTTTGTATGTATTTAGAGATTTAAAATGAGACAGCCTGCTATTTCAGATAGGCATAAAATTAGAAACATCATCTAATGGGATGTTATGTGTTATGACTTTTTAATGTATTATTTATGGAAAACTTTTACCAGGTTATCTTTCACTCAAAATAAATGAAAGATAACCATTTTGTTAAGCGTATTACCGTTGTGCTTGAGGAATAGGTTTTGTATGTCAAGAACAAGAAAGCATACATACTATTTTCACTTTATTCTGCATCAGTAAAACTGTGCTTCATAACAAAAATTATATACAGAAAATAATTTGAACTTAAGTATAATATTCTTTCATGCTAGGAATTCAGAGCAATTCAGACACAGTAAAGATATGAGACTGACGATGCAAATAAAGGACAAAATTATCCAAAGAATAAGCAGTAGAAAATGGAAAGAACCCAAAGGTCTGATCTTATCTTGGCTAGAGAGCATCTTTAACTGAAAGATAGTAGCACTTTCTGGACAAAACTAGGGGCCTCTAAGAAACTGGGAGATTAAAAGGTGCAGGATCACTTTTCAGCCTAAACTATATCTGCAGCAAAGCACAAATTTTTGCATAGATATCTTTCAGTGGTTGCCTTCAACTTTCAGAAAGCCTGATCTTCGACACCATGAGTGGCCTCTACCAACCTCTCCGGGCCCACACCTGTCTGCTTCTATATCAACACAACACTTATTGCAAGTACCGCAGTGGAGACTACAGGTCTGTGCTGTTGTATTATAATATAGATGGAGAAAAAAAAAGTGAATGAAATAAAGGGAATGCTTTTGGGCCACTAGCAGTCTGTTGTTGCTTCAGGGTAAAGTTTGTCTGAGCGTATGACTAGACACATGGGATTGAATTAGTTATCCACAGGAAACCACAACTGAGTGACTTTTTATTCCTTATAGGAAAACATTAAAATAAGACATGTGTAGCCAAATTCTGTAATATGTCCAGTAGACATCTGGGAGTTTTTCTTGCTATTTCTTCTTATTTTATAACAAGGGTTGCCCCAATGACTCAAAGACATTTTAAAGAACACTTATCAGTTATTGCTTAAAGTACATTGAAATGACAAAAATATGATGGCCAGAAAATATAATCAGTCATGTAAAATTACTACTCAGTTTGTATGGTTTAGGGTATTCGTGGCAGCTCTAGGAATCACGCGAAAAGTTAGCCTGCAGGAAGGAGAGAGAAAGGATCCTAAGTGCTAAAAAACTTTATAAGCACAATTTGTTTATCTTGCAACAAAAGGAATACCACTACTGTGCCATGGATCTTTGTGCAACATGTAGAGGAGCCCAGTGCCATGTAAAATAGAAGAGTGCAAACCCTGTCCTTGATGTTTACACTTACAAGGGCAGAATGGTTAGCAGAAACAAATGGCTATATTCTGTAATCAATAATCACCAACTGGGGAAGCTGAATGTAATCACTAAACAAAATGATTATTTAATCAGAACTATTACTATGTATTATTCAATATTTAAAGCTTACTTTGCAATTTTGGACTTATATAGTTGTAAAATAGCTTTTACTTAATAAAAGTTTGACAATCAGTAATTTTAGAGGGTCCCTGAAACCAAGGTGGGCATTTGAACTTGAAGACTCCTCTAAACCGGTTTCTGCATGCCACCTATGTGCCAGCAGCTTAATTTTATTTTTTTTAATTGTCCTTCAGACCAAAAGAAATAGATCTCTGATTCATTATGTTTCAGACCTGCTCTTCATATATCCAAGTTACAGGTTGCTTTAAGAGTTTGTCATTTTATCTTTTAGTTTTTATTTATGAGAAATCCATTTCAGCTCTAGTAATCACTGTTGTTCGTTTTTTTGGATGATGATGTGCTGCCTGTGGGCCTCTCTCCTGTCATGACTTTGTTTTAAGTCTTAGGCAATGTTTAACTCATTTAACTGCAAAAATTACACTTAAAATGTGTGGCAGTAACAATTGCAATTTTGCCCTGGGTTTATCAGGAACAAACAAATCATCACACTGAGCATCTCTCGTGATGAGCAGTGTGTGACAGCAAATATTGGACGAAAGAATGTTGGTTTCAAAGTGATTCTTTGGGATAGTAGTATTCATCCATTGTTTCATGAGAAACTTAATAAACTGAAGTAGGGATTCACTTAACCAAATCTCAACACCCACATTTAAGATAGCTTTCTAGACTATGGCCATGGGAGAAAAGTTGGTGGTCTAATGCAATACTTCATTTAATCCCACTGTAAATACTTAGAATGCATTACATGATTTGTGCTTTGAAAGGTCATCTTCTTTAAAGACAACATACAGTAATGAAGCTTGATAAAAGTAGTCAATGTTACATTATTTGAACCCTGTTCTAAGATATGGGAGGAGAACCTTCTCCCAAAATTATTGCCTTTGTAGTTTTTGAATCAAAAACTAGCAGTCATGGTTCTTTCAGTACTGTAAAATATTGCTGCACAAAGGCCCGCATTTTTTTAATAGAGAGCAGAGCAAACTGAACTTCCTTTGCCCTTCATAAACAAGCTAAGCTTTGAAGGATCTACATGTAAATCTATACTTCACTGTCTGGGCTCCTCTTCCTTTAGCATAACTGAGAAGTTTGGAACATGAAAGCAAACTTACAGGTGATTGCAATTTTATCTTCCGACTATTTCAGGTGCATGGACTACTGCATCTCCACAAAAAATTAAAATAAAACAAAATAAAACAAAATAAAATAAAATAAAACAAAATAAAACAAAACAAAATAAAACAAAATAAAACAAAATAAAATAAAATAAATAAAATAAAATAAAATAAAATAAAATAAAATAAAATAAAATAAAATAAAATACCCCACAACCTGCTATGGTCAGTTCCTTACATTTTCCTCTTCGAAGGTCCAAATATTTTTCTGTTGAGTTCTCTTATCTTTATCATTTTCATTTTTACAGAATTTGCATGTCCTTTGCACAAAATCGTGTCCTTTGTTCTTGGAGAAAAATGTAATGTTGACGTACCTTCATATAACCTCAGGTTTTATCCATGAATGAAAATAAATTCCTAAAATTAGGAGAGGAGAAAATATTGCACAAATTTTATTTCTTTTTTATAAAGAGTTCAAATTTTTAGTTCCACATCTGCTTCCATTCACCTCAGTAAAGTATGCACAACAGTAAAAAGATTAGGGAATGCAAAAGGTTTAATGAGCAGAGTCTTTTGCAAAAGGACCATACATTTTCTATTACAGGACCTGCTGTATGTAGAAAACATAATGAAATTATGATTTTGTCATTTATGCTTCAGAGAGAAAGTGCATACTAGTAATCCTTGAAAGTTTCCTTGTCTGGCACTTTCGCAATGTGGTATCATGTGTGCAATTCCTTACTCATTAACTTGCTTTTCCTGTCTTCCTGCTCAGTTGTCTGCAAGATGAAGTTCAAGAATGGGGCTGCACAGAGGTCCTGAAATCAAATTCTGTGTTTAGAGAGTCTCTGCTTTCAGAATTAGTTGAGCAAGGAGATGTTCCCTCCTGGCCCTGGTGACTGCAGTCTGTCAGGAGGAGCATCAGACTAGCAGTGGCATCTTGGATCGTTGATTTCAACATCGTTATAAAAAGCAATATCATAATGTGATATCACTGAGATGCTTATCAAACTCAGTCTTGAAACAAGTTAAATTTCCCTTTATCCCTCACACCTCTGCTCCAATACTGTTCCAAATTTCCATTGGAAACTAATTTCTCTAGCAGACAGGAACCTTGTTTTTTCCAGATTGAATTTACTCATCCTGGTTTACAGCCATATATTCTGATCCTCATGCTTTTCTTCAATAGGTTGGGGTTTTTTTCTTCTTCCTATCATTTATCCCATTACATTTATGAACAAGAACTATAGTCATTCTATTCTCAGATTATTTTATCTTGGCTTGGTTTTCTAGTTTCTTCTTAAGCAGTTTACTCTCAATTGCCTTATCATATTAATAACACATCTCAGTATATGTTCTAGCTGAAATTTACCTTTCTTGAACATATCTGTAGACGGTGTTCTAATCAAGATCTTATGCAAGGGTGTTAATACTTGTTGATTGCTGGTTGAACTCCCTCCTCACTTCATACACTCCAGATACACAAACATGTTTCCAGCAGCTGCATGAGATCAGCAGCTTATCACCATTTTGTGACCTAATAATATGTCTGATCCTAGTTCTATTCATCTACAGCATTCCCCTTTCTAAAAATAAATCAGTGCATCTCATCAGTGAAAGATATCTTCCTATTCTGGCACAATGAATGTTTGATAAATACATGTGTTGTATTCATGATTTGCAGTTACATCCATGTTTCTAGTTCTATTTTCCATCTATGTTTGCTCCTAGTCCAGCATGTTTGGTATGGGTAATCTGCTATCAATTGGCCATATTCATTGACTCTACCTCTTAAAAGTAAGTATTCTGTTTATTCTTCTGAAGCTATACAATAATAAAAATCTTTGCTACTGGTCACAAGACTAATGTGGGTAAGAGTCACAGGCAAATTTAAGTTGGAAGGGACTTCTGGAGGTCTCTAGACCAACCTCCTGCCCAAAGCAAGGGCAGTCAGGTTGTTCAGGGTCCTGTCCTATCAAATTCTGGAAATTTTCAACATAGGGAATTCCACAGTTCTTTCAGTGTTGTATGATGGAGACTATCCTGTGCTTTAGACTGAACACAAGCTCACTAGGCCTTTCTTCCATTTCAGTTATGACTCTGGATGATGTGAAATAAGGCTTATCAATGGACAGAAGTATTTGTCCCCATATTCAGGCAAGGGCAGATGCAGCTTTGCTCTAAAGAGAGAAGAGAAAGCTGATCTCTGCCCAAAGAACACAATGAGAGGACATGGTGTCTAGAGCCCAGGCCTGAAGGGAAGGAGCACTGACTAAAGGTCTTTTCATAGTGGAGGCTTTCCAAACATGAGACTTGGAATGCTTCTTCTCCCAGATCCCTCTCCAGTGAGAATAATACTGCAATTTTAGAGGCAGAATAAGTTCTCCATCCTTGAAGATTCACAGAAGAGTCTAAGAGAAACTTGAATCATGTCAGCATTTGGCAAGAGGATGAGGAACAAGGAAAGGCTTTAGATCCTAGTAGTGGCTAATAAGTGAATGATTGTTCAGCATATCTTCTTTATCGTCATTTCCCAGATTTTCCTTTTTCTGTCCCCAGAAACAGAGTACTACTCTATTATTTCTTAGTTAAAAGCTCTTATTGATCAAGACTGTCTCAGTCCCAGAAGATGTGAATATGTAATGTTGGAGCTCACATTGGAGCTGAGATTGCTGCTTAGGGAATCTGGATACGTAATATGTGACCTCTATATCCTCTCCAAGCAGCTCAATGTATGAGTGTCATTATATTGTCTACAATAGACTGCTCTCATACTGGTGATCAAGCCAAGGATCACTCACAGAAATTTATATATTAATTCTGAATAACAAATATATTTGAGAAAATTAGTCTGTTTGCAAATAACTGACAGTTACCACTCTGTGATAACTCACAGATACCTCTTTTTAATTTATGGTGAATTAAAAGTTTGGAAGCAATGATTCTGTGACTTTTTTCTCTTAAATTTAATTTGGGGAGCATGCATTTATAGAACAGAATTCTTGTCTACTGTGGGTTTGGGCTTTTTGATTACTAAAAAGAAGTATGCAGTTTTAAAGAACAAAAATTTTTAAATCCTAACTTCCAGGTAAGAAAGTTTTAGATTTTTCCACTCTGGGAGCTGTGAGTTTCTCTTGCTGGGAGCTGTGAGAAACTACAGTAAAAAGAGACAGCAGATAGTCAATGCAGAGGAAATTGTACAATGCACTGGCATATGCAGTTTGAAGCAATATATTCTTGAAATGTACCCCTGTGCTGGAGTCCACTAAATCCCACCAGTTTTACATGTGTCTCGTACCTGTAGGTATTCCAGGAAATTGCTTATGAACACAGAAAAGGAAACTTGAAAGAGAAGGGTCATAATTTTTTACTTAGTGCTCTGTGCATCATCTTTGAAGAAAGAGAAGGAGGAGAGAGCTTCTATCTTACTCTGGCAATGCATTAAAATGTAAAGAAAATTTTATTAGGTCTAGAAACCATAAAAACAGTTAAAAGAATAATAGGGATTGAATTCAGGTGAAGATGTATTCTATATGCTTCATTATCATTCTCTACAGGAGAGAGATGCTGATAACAAACTACTTAAACTGCTTCAAGTCATATCCTCTCACTCCTGCCAGCTATCATTAGAACTACTTGAAAATTAAGGTAGCATCAGTACAAGCGAGGATGACAAAATCTGATAGGCTGATGTCTGGTCAGCAATGCAGGATTTTTAATTTTATTTTATTCAGTTATTTTTTAAAGCATTGAACTTGCCTTATTCACAAGCAGAAAAGCAGTTAAAGATACTGATGGAACCCTGGAAGGTTCAGAGATTATTATCTGTGTGCCTTTGGTTTTAGTCCGATCTTGATCTGTTATTATACACAAGCAAGAAAGAGCTAATTCAGTTTACTTCTTTCTTTCTTTCTTTCTTTCTTTCTTTCTTTCTTTCTTTCTTTCTTTCTTTTTCTTTCTTTCTTTCTTTCTTTCTTTCTTTCTTTCTTTCTTTCTTTCTTTCTTTCTTATTTTTTAATTTTCTTTTTGAGGTGTTACAATTCTGGATCAAGTTATGCTCAGATTTTGATTTTCAGATTTATAGGTGCTTCCCTGAAACTCTTGCTTGGTCAAAGCTCCTTCTTTTGTCCCTTTCCTGAGTTTACTGCTACACTAAATCAAGCAGAAAGCTTATGCTGACATCTGCAAAAAGAATTTCTTAGAGAATTTTGTGGGGTTTTTTTTTACAAGCTGATTCTGCCTTTTTCCTTCAGACCTACAATATGTGCTTTCATTGTTCCCACACCAACTTATGAATATGTTGATGCCGTTTTCTCTTTTTTCAAGCTCCCATCTGAGTTCTGTTCATCACAGATGTTTAGACACACAGCTGTCCATCTACAGTGGTTCTGCATGAAAGACCATGGCTGTTGTGTACAAAAGAAGGGATTCAGGCAAAATGCACTATAAATAGATAGCATTGTCTGCCTCTTCATTCTCCACTGGAGTCCTAAGTTCTGGAATTGGAATATTTGCTACTTTATCAAAATAGTTTTTGCCTTCTGCCTCCACTGAACTAAAAGATGGAGCACAACCTGAACATTTATTATGGCTGTTATTTGTGAAAAGTTCCCATTCTCTCTGAAGCAAGGAAGCTGGTTATTCTGAGACAGCCCCAGGGTACATGTAGTGCATGGTGAACATAGGCACTGTTACATAACATGGCATCTTCACCTGTACGAGTCGACACCCTTCACATAACATAAACTGTTTAAATATGCTTCAAGGTCATGCTATTAATGTCTTAAGCATTTGATTCAGGGAACAGATCAGCATGCAGCATGATAAGCCCCTTTGAAAACTGTGGAGCAGCAGCATAATATCTGAGAGCATTGTGGCAAATTGGGAAGTTGAGATGGAGCTGCTAATTATTCCAAGGCATATTTCTGAAAGGACAGGAGGTGTGGGATGTTCTCTGCCAAAAGCCCCTATTTCTTGAATGCTCTCACCATCTCCATATGCACATATGAAACTTTTAAGCTATGCTGTGTGTGTATAAGCTGTAGCTAATGTGGTCTTATCTACTGCTTGAAACCTTGAAAATCAGTAAGATACAATTTGATAATGATGAGGGCAGCAGTGGAATAATTTGGGTAAGACTAGATTATCAAAAAACAAAGAAGAAACTGCAATTAGCATCTGTTACAGACCCCCAGGACTATAAGAGAGTGAGGAAAAATATTCATAGAACAACTCTGGAGTAGTTCAAAATCACACAGTACTGTCCCAGAGGGGACTGTAACTGTCCAAACATCTGTTAAATGATAAAGCTACTGTAAATATAGATCAGAGATTCCTGTGCACAAATGAAAGTGTGTGGATCCTAAAAAAGATTCCTAGCTTTAGTAGTGGAGTACCTTATTATCAAAAATATGGTGCTAACAAGTCAATACGGAGAAGCTACCCCGAAACAGTGGGAATTATAGTAAGAATAGGTGAATACAATTGGAAAATTCTGGTGAAAATGTGCTAGTTTGAGTGAAGAATATATCAATAAGAAAAATTGCAATGTCCCAAGAAAATAAATCTCTCCAGCATGAGACTAACCTTTACCTGATGCAATGCTGTTGAAAGAACAATATAAAAAAGAAAGTAGTAAAAATTTTGACCAGGAAGACCATTAATGTAGGTTTCAAAATAAGGGTTATTCAATAAGAGACTGAGATGTTATTAAAGGTTTCATGATAGCTGTACATACCTATCATGAAATTGTTAAAATGAAAAGAATTCTTTGAATGAGAAATTTCCTTCTTTTTTTCATCGTGCTTGTCCCTCTATTTTGGCCTCTTCCATTTTTTTCTTTGAAAAATAGGTAATTGTTTCTCTCCCTTATCGGACAAGCATGAGAACTGGAACACCAGAGGAAAAAGTTTTTTGAGGTGCTTACTTGTAATGATAGCTACCTCTTGAATCCTGCCTTCATCTACCAATCAGGCCAAGCAAATGTTTGGCTTTGCAGATGTTTGAGACATTTAGAAAATACTTCTCATCTGCCTTTTTACCATGTGGTTTTCACAAGAGTTTGAGGCCAAGTGGAAACAATCTTTACTGATGCCCAAAGCTTTCAGTTCATTTTTGAAGAACTGTGGCACTTTCATAAGGATACACCAAACTTTCAGGGTTTATCTTTTGGTGCTTCACCCAGATACACCAGGTGTATCTAACTGAGGTGTAGCTGCTTGGCCTTCATTTGTTTGCTCATCAAAGGTAAAGCAACAAAAACTATTTCATAGAGTCACAGATTCATAGAATAGTTCAAGTTGGAAGGGGACCTTTAAAGGTCATCTAGTCTATCTCCCCTGCAATGAGCAGGGACATCTTCAACAAGATCAGGTTGCTCGGAGCCCTGTCCAACCTGACTTTGAATGTTTCCAGGGATGGGCATCTACCGCCTCTCTGGGCAACCTGTGCCAGCATTTCACCACACTCATTGTAAAAAATTTCTTCTTTATATCCAGTCTAAATCTACCCTCTTTCAGTTTAAAATCATTGCCCCTTGTCCTGTCTCTGCAGGACCTGCTAAAAAGTCTGTCCCCGTCTTTCTTATAAGCCCCCTTCAAGTACTGAAAGACCGCAATAAAGTTTCCCCGCAGCCTTCTCTTCTCCAGGCTGAACAACCCCAATCCTCCCAGCCTTTCCTCATAGAAGGGTTGCTCCATCTCTCTGACCATTTTTGTGGCCCTCCTCTGGACTGACTCCAACAGATCCATGTCTTTCCTGTGCTGAGGACGCCAGAGCTGGATGCAGGACTCCAGGTGGGGTTTCACCAGAGCAGAGTAGAGGGACAGAATCACCTCCCTTGACTTACTGGCTATGCTTCTTTAGATGCATCCCAGGATACAGTTGGCCTTCTCAGCTGCAAGTACACATTGCTGGCTCATGTCCAGCTTTTCATCCACCAGTACCTCCAAGTTCGTCTTGGCACTGCTGCTCTACATCCCTTCATCCCCTGAGCCTGTAATAATACCAGGGAATGACCTGACCCAGGTGCAGGACCTTGCACTTGGCCTTGTTGAACGTCATGAGGTTTACATGGGCCCACTTCTCAAGCTTGTCCAGGTCCCTCTGGATGGCATCCTGTCCCTCAGGTGTGTCAACCACACCACTCAGCTTGGTGTAGTCTGCAAACTTGCTGAGGAAGCACTGCATCCCACATTGATGAAGACGTTAAACAGCACTGGTCCCAGTACGGATCCCTGAGGGACACAACTTGTCACTGATCTCCAACCGGACATTGAGCTGTTGACCACTGCCCTCTGGATGTGACCATCCAAACAATTCCTTGTCCACCGAACAGTCCACCCATCAAATCCATATCGAATTTAGAGAGGAGGATGTTGTACGGGACCATGTCAAAGGCCTTACAGAAATCCAACAGATGACATCTGTAGCTTTTCCCTTATCCACCGATATAGTCATTCCATCATAGAAGGCCACTAGGTTGGTCAGGCAGGACTTACAGGACTTGCCCTTGGAGAAACTGAGGTGATATTTAAGTGATCAGAGAAAATTTCACTGGTCACTGAGTTATATTTAGTGTTTTATTGACCATTTTGGGCTTCTTCCAGCAGTGTGAAAAGGCACATGCTGCATTTTATTATGTTAATGAGACATGAGAGGCACACATAAAAAAGCGCTTGGTTCACACTGGGTATCTGTGAGAGGTAGCTATTTTTAAATATCTGTGGGTGGTTCACTAGCACAGGTAATTGAGTTCCAGCATACTTCTCCTTTGAGTCCTTCCAGAGGATGGTCTGTAAAGTAAGAAACAAAGAAAATTACTTTTAAGGTACTGCTGTATTTTGTTCATTTGATCCATGATGGAAACATTTTGTCACTCTGCTATTGTGTTTCCTTTTAAGGGAATATTTACATATCCAAAAAGAAGCCCTCTCCGTATTCGGAGATAAGTACTTTAATACAGCTACTTATGTTGTGTATTTATGCAGGTGTTTTGCAGAAGAGCAAAATACTTGCTTGTAACAGGCTGTGATGACATGGGCATCCTGAGTATATAAATTTTTATGAAGAATAGGCCCCTTGGCAATTACAAATGTGTTAGTGACTTTCTGTTTTCACTGAGAATATCTCAAAACTCATTTCATTCTGTGCATTTCCAGTTTGCAGTGATTTTTACAGAGTAGAGAAGGCATTTTACTTCACTTACATAAACTACAGTTTATTCTGGGAAGCCATTTCATGCCCTGATTTTATTTATTTCTAATAACACAATTTTTTGTTAGACTCCAGAGTGGGAAGGTATGAATTAAAATGCGGAGCTTGAGAACTCCTTCTTTTCTTTTTTCCTGTGCTTGCTTACTTAGTCTTATAATTGTCATGATATGTCAGGTAGTTGAGAATTCAGTTCTCTGAAGTCCCAGTAATCTGCTTTCTTCATTATGTTAAAAGTGTCCTAGTTAACTCCCTCTCAAAGTCAAATTGTCAGGTTGTTCTCCTCAGTCATGGTTTTGGACCTTGTTGATAAAAACCTCTTCCACTGTGCAGCCTGCCCATGTCCTGGTCAAGGTCATCTTTTCCCTTGGGATTCATTTGCACCTGTGGCTGCTGAAGCCATTCGCAACTCTCCTATTATTTTATGTGAGACATGGCCTCAGTTCTCCTGGATGTACTGATGGCTTGAATATCTTGTTGCCTCTTTTAGATCCTTAATTCCCTCTCCAAGTGCATGGACAACCTGTAACCCTGAATGCCTTGACAGTGACTGCCTCTTTCTTGGCTTATATTTGCCTTTTTAGCTAATTTCTGTTTATGTGGTCCACAATAATTCTGTCCCCTGGAGAGATCTTTCTCTTTCCAACATGTTTTGGTGATAAATCCAGTCTTTCTCTCCATAAAGGTTTTTGGGTTTTTTGGTTGTCTTTTTTTTTTCTTTTTTTTTTTTTTTTTTGTGGTGGGAGGGGAAAGGATTTATTTGCTGAAGAAATGAAATTTCTGGCAACCCAGAGCTGTTTGAGACTTTAGTTTTAAATGTGTGAAGTAACTGTTCCTGAAGAAATGTTTAGAAATATTCGAAAAGCATTGCCATTGGCTTTCTCCTAACTGATAAGGCGTGTAGCTTAGACAGCTCAGCTGCCTGAGGCAACTTTAAAGGAGGAGAGGTGAATTCTGCCCTGCTGGGGGTGCTGCTGTTTCATTCCACTGGGTCAAGGAGGGAAAACAGCAGTGAAAGCAATACAGTGGCCTTGTGGTTGATTGGAATCAGAGCTCCAGTTATTATTGAGAACAGTATTACCAGCAGAGAACCTTAAGAAACCCATCCCCAAATGTCATATGGTGTCATGGTTTTACAGATGTGATTGATAGGAAGAAAGTCAGTCTACTCAGGCAGACATGTGCTGAACTTGGGTCTTCCATGACCTGGGGGAATAATCTAACCACCATGACACTGGATAAAAGGGGAGGCAAAGGGAACTGGGGTCTCCTTAAACACACAGCTCTGGAAGATAAAAAAGCAGTCAAGGAGTTTATTAGCAGCAAAGTAGCATCTGGTAAAATACATCCCAGTCATAATCTCACTCCTGTTTTGTAAGTGTGATGTACACCATGGAGAATGTACAGCTTAATCGACAGGATAGGCCAAGGGTGACAAGGAAAATAGAGACACAAAGTCTGCAAAATGTCTTGTGTAAAATATTGTCACAAGGCTGTGACAGAGGTGGAAGCAGAACAAAGTCTTCCATTGTTTGTCCCAGCTACCAATAGTCTTCCCCATTCTTTCAGGTAGCAGCTGACCACTCCACTTAGATTATCTTCTTATGTACATGGCACATCATACATAACCTTTTCTCTTGCTCTTTCCTCCCACACTCCCACTTCCTTGGATCACAAAATACACTCAATATTATAAAAAATTGTATTTTATTATATAATAGTGATTGAACTGTGATATATGAATGATGTTAGAAATGTTGTTGGGCCACTCATGGACATTAAAAATTTTCAAAGGCCAGGAGATCATTAAATGTGTTTAATTCAGCTGTGCAACCCCCATGCAGTTCAGATGTTCATAACAGGGGCTGATCTCTGTGCTCCCTATGGAAAACTTGCCTCTCACATAAACTGAACGGGTTTGTCCTCCAGATGCCACTCCTGATGTTCAAACCTGAGTCTTGTAAAAGCTACCGCCTTTCTGTCCTGGATATCCCAGTGCCTTTGCTCAGTACTGGGCACAGAAACAATGAGCTCACTTTCGGTGTTCGCAGGCGGGGATGAAGGAACATCAATCTTAGTCACTCAAAAACAGAAGGTTGCATTCAAGATGTTGGTTCAAGAAAAACACAGAACAAAATGACATCTATCTGTGAAAATGAAGGAAAGCCTGTTTCTGCCTAGCACAATGATGAAATTGTTTGTGAACAGTTCATACTTTTCTGTAAGTGACACCCACAGGATTCATTCTTCCTGCTCCCTGAAAATACTGCAAGGTTAAATGAAATGCAGTGTTACCGTCCATACTGCCATTAAACTTGTACATGTCAATTGAAAAAAAAATAGTTTTGGTCCTTGCATTTCCATGATTGCTTTACCTTGTTAAGTGGGGAAAACAATGCAATCTCTGCCCTTCTCCTCCCACTGTTCTTTGTCCCTCTCCCCTGCACTGTCCCTCACACAAACATCTCTTCAACCTCCTCTTGGACTTGGCAATCATCTTACTGGGGCTAGCTAACGTGGTATGGCCTGTTGAGAAAACTGGGTTGCAGCAATGTCAGTTTGAGGGTAATTTTAGACATCATTCTGCTTTAAAGTATGCTAAATCCATGCTTACGCAGCATGAGAATTGTACTGTAGGAGAGTGGAGACCACAGAGAACGTCTGGGCACTATATTTGTAGGTGGCTGTAAGTATTTCAGCTTGCATCCTCATTAAACCTTTTCAGTGGTGTGCAGCCCATCATCCTCCTGATTTATTTATTGTTGACTCTACAGTATTTTCTCTGAATACCTACTAGGTCTAAGTATTATGAAAAAAAGCTTTTTTGCGTCTTCTATGCCTCTTCCCTCCCCACACATTAGATATTTTTCTGTTCTTGTTTCCAGTATAAAGGAAGTAGTTCCTCTGAAATTGCGACAGTGTTTAAATTTATGGACCTCCTCTTTTATATTACTTGATGGCAGTAATGCCTCATGCTTGATCAAGGGTGACCGCTGTATTCTTCAATGGGACAATTGCGCTCAAGACGTTCAATAGGTGTTAAGCAAGCAGTTGTTATCTGTGCTACTGGTGGTAGCCAAGACCTACCAAAACAGTAGAGGTGCTGTTATTGCTGCTCATCTTGCTCGCTGCAGCAGTTGGCAAGCACTGCCAGTCAGCAGGGAATGGTTAGGGTGAAGGAGACCCAGTCAGGCATGCTGTAATTTACATCTGATTGACGAATGCATGGAGAGTGTGGAAATGCCAATTAGAAATGAAACTGTGGCAGTGAAGGATATGGGATGTGCTGTTTCTCTTACCCTCTGCCTCCTGAATATAACCAAGAAAACTTGGAAGGTCGGGCAGCTAAAAGAATTTCAAAAAACAAGTTCTGTGCCTCCACAGCTTAATGTGGTTTGCATTGGATGTTTACAATGTTTTGCAATGTGGATTGGAAAATATAGATTTTGCAAAATTTTTACTTCCATAAATTTAAAATTAAAATATGCTTTTCAGGTAAAAGTAGAAATATAAACCATTTATATTATAAATCTGAACACGGTTCCTGATTATAATAATTATCTAAAATTAATTTTTTATATAGATCTGAAAATTTGTATTCAACTATAATAGAAACCTGAAATAATTTTATTTTTTCTTTTTTAAATACATCAAAGTAATTTTCCAGATTGTCCATGCTGAGAAAATCAGCCTCACTTTAACATTCTGTCCTTAAACCAGGATTGCCAGTGCTACAGTTTTGATTCGTATGGGCTGCTTTATGCAGCCTGAATCCTTCTTCTCTTTCTGTTTTTTTGTTTGTGCGTGTTCCCAGTAGAGTGTTCGATATAATTTATCTCAGTATAGAAGAATTGGAGTTGATATTGATTGTGCTGTGTTAGATTTTGAAATTCCTTTGTAAATGTGTAAAGCCTGTAAACATCTACCATTCCCAGCAGCTTAACAGAATCATCCTTCCTCTGACCACATAATTGTTAAATTGTGCATGCAAAATGGCTTCAGGATATTCTGTCCCTTTTCCAGCAGGTTATCAGGGAAAACTTGCCAGAGAACATTGTGTTGTTTATATATCCTCCAGGTTAAGAACTCAAAGGTCAATAGTTGCCAAAAGCAGTTTCACTTAGTAACAACTACTTTTCCCAAGCTCTGCAACCTGCCTCACCAGTGATCCTTATCATTTATTAGTGAATGTGTACATATGCAGCTCCTAGATCTCTACCCATAGGCAAGTAATCTTGGTTTACTGAAATAATCTGTTCATTTTCTAGTATAATTAATCATGATGATTAATTACCTGCATAAGAAAATATTACCCGTAAATACACTGAACTTACATTGAATGTTATTGTTTCTTTCCTAACACTTCTCACTGAACAAATCTGCAGTGCAGCTTGATTGACTGAAAGTTTTCCCTGGGCTGGATTTAACCACTTTGTTTCATTAGATAGCTAAGAATGGGGTTTGTTTTGTGGTTTGTCTGCTTGGTTTTTAGTTAAAAAACAAAATCATTATATCAATTTTTCTAGATCACGAGACAGAGTGCTATCAAATATTTTAATTACATCTGTCTTAAAAAGCTTGATTCTACTCTGTAAATGCCTGATGACACCCTATTGTTTTAAAGGAATTGCCCCTGTTGCATGATGATGGAATTGAGATGGAAATTAAGGTTATCTTTTTTTTTTGGGGGGGTGGGGGTGGGGTGGGGTGTTTGGGGAGTGGAGATTTTTCCTTGATTTATAGGCTTTGTAAGCCATTGATTTAAAACGAATTTTAAAAAAGATGTTTCTTATTGTAACACTTGTTTTAGAGGACAACACTTCCAGGCAGGAAGTTCTGTTAAAGTTGGTAGACCTTTATTTAATTAAAAGGTATTCCAGAGTGCTGATAATAGTTTTGTCTTTAGCAAGTACTGCTAATAATTCTGTTCATTTCACAGGAGTTCTGCTTTTTCCTGAGCACGTGCCTTTGGTAATTCTGGTGTTTAGCTAAGGTTATCTTTTAGTCAAAACTGCCTAGTAATTATTGCTCAAGCCAACTCAGTCCTAACAGTATCCTGATGAAAAGATGAAGAACAGAAGAAATTTAAAGTTTTGTAACTTAAAAAGTAAAAACAGCCATGTTAAGCCACTTCATAAACCAACCAAGTAAAATTACCTTGGTGCTAAAAATTGCAGATCAAATATGTTCATAAGTTAGGGACTTCGGAATACTGCTATGTTTTTAAATGTGGTTTTGTGTGTAATTAAAAAAATAACAAAAACAAAAATTCAGAAGCCTTTATATTATATCTAAAGTAGAGTGCTTACAAAGCAAATATAAGATTCAGTTTAAATAGAATACTTGGACTGGTTTTCTTTTAATTGTGATGGAATAATCAAATCAAGTAATATAGTTAATGAACATTAAAGACAAAAAGAACAAAAGAAAATAAATGGGCAATGATGGGAAAGGAATAGCTGCATACAAGAAATGAATCTAAGCAGATAAAGCAGATGAAATATCATGGAGCATCTGAAAGAAATGAAATGAAAACAGATTGTCATCAGATCCTTTCTCTTCCCCAAAAGTTTGATACCATTTCTTTGGGGAATAGTTTGCAAATGATATATAGAATATGTGTAACACAACCATAAACAGACATTCAATTTGCCTCACTTACAATCTGTTCCATGATCTTTGTTCATCCTAAAGAAAAAAGACAAGGTGCAGATCTTGGAACAGGAGGATGGGGAAATAAATCAGAGCTGCAGTTAATAGAACTGTGTTGGGACATTACAATTGTAAATGTTTGCTGGTTTTCCTTTGTGCATATTCCAGGATTTCTGTTAACTCTTCCTTTTCAATGCCTTCGTGGAATGTTTGTTAATACATTTTAACACAGGTAATTAGCAAACAATAAAGATAATCTGTGGGAAAATGTGTTATATATATTACAATCAATTTTTGTTCAAATATAGAAATATTTAAGGTAATCTCCCTGTGGCATGGGCAGCAAAGTGTTCATCTTCTGCTTTTTGCTTGGGATTTGTTAGATCTGTTTGAGTACCAATAAACAAGCAGGATTAAAGAGGAACCTGTAGTGGGGAAAATTACACATCTGAAGTATTAACTGCTATATTCTGTGCTTCTTTCACTCTCTGTCACCAAACACGTTACACTCAGGTCTGTAACTCAGCTGTACGTAGCCTTTTATGTCTATAACTGCCTTCTTTTTAGCTAAAAGATGGTTTACTCTGCAGCATCCCTGTGTGGGAGGGAGACAATGTCTTGCATAAGTTGCTGTCAGAGCATGGGAAAACAAAATCCCATCATTTTTGTTGCCCTTGTTCCACTCCACTTCATCCATACCCCAGCCATGCGTGGCCATTTGTCACTGACCCCTACCTTGTCCCATTTTCTTTCCCTCTATGAGGTTGCACACGTGTGACTGCACTGAGCAGCACTGCTTTTGGAAACTGATTGTAGAACATTGTCCAGCACAAGCCATGCAGAAACGTGAGTGGTTCTGCGCGGACCTGGAGCCGCCTGGAGGTGGTCAGCCCAGACATGCAGCTCCTGACAAACCTTATTGTGTCTGCAACAGGCTGCAGGATCACTGGTGTAGAAATGCAGAATGCAGAGCTTTCCTGGGAATGGCTAAGGAGATGTTTTCATCATATCATAGAATGCGTGCTCTTTATGCCATTTAAATTCTGCTTCTTAGTGGGATACTACTATGCCTCTTCTCTACCATTGCTTTGCCCACTCCCTCTCATTGCACAAAACAGTTGCTGCAGAGAGTATTTGGCGTTACAAAGGCTGATCCAGTGATAATGTTGATTCTTGAGATCTGTTTAGTGGTAAAGTAAAACCTTTATTGCAGATAATTACTGTTATGAGGGGAAATATGAAAATGACAGCAGATAGAGGGAAATGGTTTAGCTGAGTTACTTAAATTAATTTCATTTTAAAACTTACCTGAAATCATCCTGTAAAAAATAGTCCAGTGACTGACCCCTCACATACAAAGTAAACAACACCACATTGAAGTGACAGCAAAAATTAGAAGAAAAATACATTAGCCTTGTCTAGAAATTACTTGGTCTTGTAGATTTGATTATACTGCCTATGTGTATGCATGGTGATGACTGAAGAAGAGTCTGAAATGATTGATACACATGCCAGCTGTTAATTTTTACCCTTAAGTTGGGATTAGGGCCCTGTGAGATAGGAACAGAAAGAAAGCATGCTGTATAGAGCTGATCACACAAACAGTTCACTTATTGTTTTCCATATGTATTTAAGCAGGATTTGCAGGTGTGTGCTTACAAAATAAACCTGCTTCTGTCAGAGATAATGGTAAAACTCAGACAGCTTTTTGAAAATCACTATTTAAATTTAAAATATTGGTGTTGTTGCCATTTGAAAAAAAGGAAAAGTTGACCATTCATCTGAATAAGATTTGGAAATAAATTTCTGCTTGGCTTCATATTAGAGACAGAGAAATGTGAAGCATGCTTATGATGTGCCAGCTGATTGAGTCTATGCATGGATGCTGTGATTTTTGTGTTTTGCTTCCCACTGCCAGACAAAAAAAAAAAAAAAAATCAAATAAAACATAAGATTCTGTAACAGGCTAAAATGTAGTAAAAATAATGGCACAGGCTTAAAGTATTTTAAAATCTTTTTTTTAAAGTAACAGAAAATGTTTTATTCCATTGTAATGTTGAACACAGCATTATTACTCTGTGGTAAAACATGCAAAATTCATTAAAAGTAAAATAATGTGGTTGTCTTAACTTTGTTCTTTTGTGCATACCCCTTACAATAAAGTATTTAAATAAAATCAGCTTCACATATATGTGTTACATATATCAGCTTCTCAGCTATTATATTTTAATGCAAAATATTAGATACTTTTGCATTTTAATCCCAGGGGGAAAAAAATGTCATTGAATGCTTGCATTAATGTTGTCATAATCATCTGGTCTATCTTAATTTTTTCAGGGTCTGGCTGAGAGTTGTTAAGTAGTACACTGACCCAAGGAAGAAATGTCTTTTTGCAACATTTACAGATTAATGTAAAAATTCTTATCTTCTTTGACCTGATACACAATTAAAAACACTGTGGGAATAAAGGACTTTGCCTATGACAGCCACCTCGCCTCTGCTTGGATTCTGATTTTTTTTTTTCATCTTTTGACCGTATTCTATATTACATTTCCAAATTTGGTCCTATGCTCTGGCACCTCAAAATATTAATAAAACTTCTTTTCATAATATCTTTTTTTCTGGTGGAATTATTCCTGAAAATGGTGCAGTTGGGGAACTGAGATGTACTAAGGACTGGTAAACCCTCATTGGTTTTCTTCACTATAACTCTTCTGTCCCTACCTGAGTGACCTCTCAGTGTCTGCTGTTGAAGTATTATTGCCACTTATCATAGATTCATAGCAAATAGGGCTGGAAGGGAGCTAGAAAGATTGTTCAATCCCTCCTCCTACCCCAAGGCAGGACCAGCTGTACTTAAATCATCCCTGACAGATGTTTGTCTATCCTGTTTTTAAAAACCTCCAGTTTGGGGATTCCAAAAATTCCCTAGGCAGTCTATTCATTTACTTCACTGCCCTTAAAGTGAAAGAGATCGTTTCTTCTTTTGTCTTTTCTAATGTTTAAACTCTATGTTCCATATTGCAGTTTTCAGCATTATCCTCTGTTGCATCTTCAGTGAACATGGACAACAATCTGCAGCCTTTCTTTTTAAAGCTACTTTTCATATATTTGAAGATTAGAAGAAGGTTTTCTCTCTTTCTTATGATTGAACAAGAGTCCTATAATTTGGCATTCTACCCTGGAACATCCACATTTCCTTCCTTCACTCCTTCCTTCCTTCCACTTCTTGAAACTGAGCAGCTGTTTGCTAAATCATATGATTTGGATCCAATATATCCACATGAGGCAAAAATTGCATGAGACAAAAACATGTTGAAATTTTATGTGGTCAGTGCAGGACCCATCCTACAGCAAATGCCTACGTCCTTTACACAGTCAATGGAAAAGACAAGCAGTTCCCTTCCTGAAGGAGATCCTGTGTTAAGATCCTGAATTTGCCATGGATTAGGTACCTGAATAGTACAGTAGGTCTTTTGGAGAAGCAATGGACAGTGGCAACTGAAGGAGGAAAAGGGAATGAAAAACATACCAGGTTACCTGCAATATTGAGAGAAAATACCTACTGGTAACTTATCATGTAAACAAACACTCCATGCCTGGAGTACTGAGAAATCATCGTCTTCCTTGACATTATTGTCCCAGCAATTGGATTTAGGTATTGAAGAACTAAGGGGAGAAGATCTATCTGTGAAATCATGGACCTACTAGAAAAATTCTGCTAGCTGCAAGGAAAGGTCTGAACCTTCAGTTCAGTCTCTGAACTTGTGCTTAGCAGAGGCTTCTAAATGAAGTGACACTGTGTGTTTGCTCAGGGTTAAACACAGGAGTTCCTACCTTATTTGCAGCCTAATATTTAGCTCATGGGCTTTTTGTGGTGGTGTATTTAAAAAAAAAAAAAAATAAATGCCTTTTTTTTGTTTCTTCTTTTTAATGCAGCTCACGTAAAACACAATAGAATTCAATCATTTCTGAATAACCATTAATATGTTGCTCACATTTCAGACGCTTCTACTTTGTTTTGGGCATATTAGACTGTGTTCTTTTGATATGTTTAGTTTTTGCAATTGAAGCTTTCTGAACTCACAGTGAGGTATTTGTAGAAAGTTAATTAGCCTGTGCAAATTCACTAACATCTGTTTTCTACTTTAAAATAATTGAAATTGTCTTTTATTGTACGGTTAAAAAAATTAAATCATTAGTAAAATTTTATGGAATAAAAATGACCCAAGTTGTGTTGGCATCTTCAGACAGGCTTGATCAACTTTCTTTAGGTTGCTGATTGGACAAAAACTAAGTAAAAAAAAAAGTCAATTTTACTAAATTGAGTAATGTCTTAAAGACCTGATAGCTACCTTGGAAGATAAAATAAAGACAGACAATATGGTCCCATCCCTTTCTGTAAAACACATTATCAGTCCTGGAGAAAATAAGTCTGAGGAAGCTGGTGTTATTGCAGTTTAAATATTGACCTTGAACCAATTAGGCCACAGTCTTGTTATCAGACTGATATAGAAGGAGGTGGAAAGCTGAAAGATCAGGACAGAGTAGCATTTTCAATAATTAAGCCCAACATTATTCATTGTCACAATTGGGACATGTTTGGTCTGAATTCATCCCATTTAACTGCAGACACCAAAGTGAAAAATGTACCATACTTGGAGTCCCTCTGCAAACTAAGGAAAGAAATTTAGGAAACTTCAGAAGACCATTCAGATTTCAGATGTGCTAAATTTTTTCTTTTTCTGCTCTGGACACTCTATTGAAGTGATTAAGGAAAAGTGAGATAAGACTGGAGCTCTTGTCCCTAGGCCTGAGATGATGTAAGTGCCCTGCTAACAACTCGGTTGTGTAGCAGTGAGGTCTGTGAAAGTTGTCATAATCCAACAGGTTAGGGTTAGGAATCCTTTTCCAATTACTTGCAACTGAATCCATGTGGTTTTTCCATGTTAGAAAGTTCTCCTACAAAAGGACATCAAACCCAGGCATCTAGAGATCTACAGTAAAGGTAGCAAAATTTAGTACGCTTGTGTTTCTTTTAGCAATACGTTTTCTGTTATCTCTTAGCATGGTATCTCTTAGTAGAAAAAATTTTTAGCAAAAATGTACTTTTATGGGAAATTCCCCTTAATCTTTTGAATTTCCAAATGATCTTTCTCAAGGACATTGCTGTGATATAGGGTTATCTTCTCATTTTTCTATACTTTTTATAAGGTGTCTTATAATTCCCTAAGAGTCTTCTTTCACAGTCCTTACAATGTGAATATTTAGTGTAGAGACTCCTACCAATGACAGCAAAACATTCAGGTGAAATATATCAAGAACTGTTTAGAGGTGGAAATCCATAACTCAGTGGCAATAGACGCTGCTGACCCCAGAAGAGTATTTCTGAGGACCATGCCACAAAATAAACAACTGTGTTCTTATATAATTGCAGCATCAAAGTTTATAGCCACAGATGGAAAATGTTGCTGAGAATACAAGTATGATTGTGACAGTCAATATTAGAAGGAAAAATACCTATCAATTTTTTATTATAATCATCACAGAATGGTAGCAGTAGGACGGGTGTGCATGCTTGCATGCACCCCTCCATGGAGTTGCTGCTAGAGGCTGCCTATCTCACTGTAGTAGAGCCCCCTTGCTGAGCAGAAGCAGCCCCACGGCCACATATAAGCACTCCCAGTAACAGCACTCCCAGTAGCAGCAGGGATCTACCCAGATAGCCAAGTTATGAATGTAACATAACCCCTCTGCCAAGTGTGTAGCACTTAGTGCAAAGTCTGCGTAGCTCCTAAGAATCCTTTAAAAAAAATCTGTCACCTGTTTGGCTCACTCTCTGATTGATAGCTGTATGCACTCCATGGCTTAGAAACTTTAAAAAGTAAACATCTGGAATTTCTTGACAGGTGATTTTTTTCCTTGCTTGCAAAACACTTGGGAATCCTTCAGTATATTAATAACTTTAAGTGGGAAACCAGACAAATAACAAGCTGTATATTAAAATACTTCCTCAAGAAGTGCATGAGGGCTATGACAGCCTTCCTAACTTCAGTTCCTATTATTGCTCAGCTTATAGGTTAAACCCTGGAGACAGTGAGAGGATGCAATAAGGTGCACCCTCCCCCAGCCTTTCTGCTGCCATTCAGTGAACTTGCCACTAGGCACCAGCTGCCTCTTGATCAGCTCCCAGACAGCCAAACAGGTCAGCAGCTACAGGTGGCAAAGCCCCAGCATCAAACCACCTCTGACCAGTTGTCTCAAATTAGGGTTACTAGGACCATGGACTCTGTGATGATGTTTCAGAGACACCACCAGCTCTCAGTCAGCCATACCAATGTATTGGTAAGAAACCATAAACTCCATACTGAAAAAAGCTGATGGAATTTGAACTAAAATTTGATGAAAGGAGGAGAAAATGCAACATACTTTATCTGGATTCCTTGTATGCCTGTTGATGAACATCTACCTTTGCGGGCCTCCCATGTGGAGAAACACACACATGTATGACCTAGATCGTGCAGCCATTTCTGCTTTATGCTCTGGCGGCTATTCCCCTGTATTTGAAAACTGAAACTCGGTTTTCAGCTCTTTCCTCTGGAAATAGCCAGGAACAAAAAGATCATGGCCAAAGAACAGTATTTATGTTTTTGCCTTTCAATTAAACAAAAAGTATGTTTTGCTTTTGCTGACATTCTTGTAGGATAAATGAGTACTAATAAGGACATGGAGCTCTGAAGTATATAAAGGAGGACCTAAACTTTTCAAGAATGCAACTTCACTGGTTCTTGATGGAATCTGAAAAATGCGTTACCGTCACTCTTTGTCAAAGGAAAACAAATTTCTGATTGTTGTGCGTCATTTGGCAGAGATCACTGACACATGAGCCTGATGATCCTGATCTATGTTCATTCTTAAAATCTGATTATTTACTCCTCAGAAGATTAAATAACATTAGATTTTGGTATCAACAGATTTTGCAATGGAAGTTCCAGAAACACAAACCGCAAAGATTTTGGCAGTGACTGCCAACACGAAGAGTTTCTTTAGGCAAGGCTCTAAGAACTCTTTTCCTTCAAAGAAAAAATCTGGCACTTTTCTTTTTTTTTCACCTTTTACAGAAGAATTGACAGTGACTTCCAAATTGCATACTGAATTTCAGTACTTCTAAGAGTCATGAAGATAAACTAATTGTGTCTCATTCATCCCAATCCTTAACCAGTGCCACCACCTAAGATTCAAATAGAGAAGACACTAAGATATCTACAGATTATGTGAGTGATTTAGGATGTGACTGTTCTTGACTTTTGCACAGACTTGTGTTCCTGAATTTATTGTTCTACTCTACAAATCTTCAGCCCCTCCCTTCTTTTTGCTATCCTGTGCCTTTAACCCTGAAAAAATGTATTGTAATTCCCAATAGAACTAGTCAAGCTGTTTGCAGAAGCAACTGCAATATGCCTGTTTTACCATTGAAACTAATAGCATTCTTTACTTAAAGCAAATGATTGTGCACTAATTTCTCAGTGCACGAAAAAGCGATAAAAACAAAATTGTCCCAAAACAGCATGGTATCTTACAACGGTATATAATATCCTTAAAAGTTTGTAAATTATGACTTTATTGACTTTGGAAGGCAATATATCTTCATCAGTGAAGATGCAAAATGTAAAACCAAGACTGTAATAGCTATTTATCCACCCTTTCACTCCTACACACAATATTTAGAAACACTAGAAACTAAAATTTCTGCCTCTTCAGTGGAATAGAGAAGTACTTTTTCTTAATTCAGATACCTGCAAAGGTGATTTATCAAAGTCATTCTTCTTCATGCGATATTATAAAATCAGATAGCACGTTGAGTTGATTGCCATAATTCTTCAAAGTTTGTTTTCCTGGGTGTAGCCGATGCATATCATGAGCTGTTTAAATATCAAAAAGCATTGCTTGTGGATAAGTTATTACATTCCTATACCTGTGTTTCCTTCCTAATGACAAAATATGCATTTTCATAAAAAGTTGTGCTGATAAAACTACTTTAAAGTAAGGACCTAATTGTTTTAAAAGCATTTATCAACAGATATCATTAGCAAAATATTTTAATCACTATAGTTTATGTAGACTAAATGTAAGCATTTATTAATACAAGCTAAGCACTCATTATAAATTTGCACAGAAAATGATAAAATATTATGTATGAAATGAATCATTAGCATGGACCATTAAGTCCTCTATTTTCCTTTAATTGAATTTGTCAGTAGTACCCTCTTTAACTGAAAACCAGTCATAACCACAAAATTAAATAATAATTAAAGAAACAACTATTCAAAGAGTTGCTTGGTAGCTAAGGTGCCATTTAACCAAAACAGCAATTTAATGTAAATTGCAGCCCATGTAGACGTAGTTCTGAAAATTATACATCCTGTGGTTCATATATGTTTGAATTAGCAAAACATTTTCAACATCACAGTCTAGATGTTCTTATACTGGTTCTGTAAACATAAAGAAAGACTAAATAAATGGGTGAAAATAGGTATAAATAGACCTATTACAATTAAAGCTAATTAAGACTTTACAGAAATAAACTGCTGGCAGTTCAATAAATTTTTAGCAGCTTAGAAAATGCAATTTACAATATATGCATTCTATCACTGCACGCAGTCATTCAGTAAAGATGTATTGGATGTGGAACCAAAAATAATGCTTTGCCCATCTGTGGTTTTTGCTAACTTTACCCAATTATTAAAAGGTAGTTGGAACTTCCTATTTACAGAGACTTCATTACACTACCTGTTTCTCAAAAAAAAAAAACCCAAACAAACCAACCTAAACCAAACAAACCCAACCAACCAAAGACCCCACAACCCCCCCCAAAACCTGGCAATTGTATCATGTTTGAGAGGAAAGGGGATCTTGCTGTGTCTGAATAAGCAATGATGCAGCACGGAGGAGGTCCAAGGTCCTCCAGTGCACATACGGAGATTTGTCCATGCTACTCCAGGGTCAGGACTGGGACTATCCTTTCTTATTGCTCGTGATTCTCTCACACCAGTTACCTTTGGGACAGTGTTCTGTTCTTTCACAAATTCTGTTTTGCACAACCAGCAGGGGGAGGCAAGATTTAAGGAAATAAACTGGGAAAACTTCATGGAAGCAAGAAAAGGGGAGGGTAGTGGAAGGCTCTAAACAAAAGAGAGAGGTGAGCAATACAAGACATCAGGGTTAAGCTGGTATTTTGATTGCTACTCTCATGTCAATCAAACCATAACATGCAGTTGCCACAGGTGTGCAATTTGAAAGAGCTTGCGTCAATTTGTCCATTTTCCCAATGCAAGACCCTTTCGCTAACTGCGAATATACAGCTGTCGTAAAAAATACTTTATTTCCATTTTCTAGTAATGTAAGCTAATATGAAAGAACAGAGCTGTAAGTAAATGATGTTACAAGTTTCAAAGAGAATATCTCTTGTTTAAATATTTCACATAATTGACTACTTGTGTGTAGGAACCAATGAAAGAGATGCACAGCTGGACTGAATGCCCTAAAATTATTTTCAGAAATACATATCTCATTGTACTTTTCAATTCTTACTTATACAGCTTTCATTCTTCTGCAGAACAATTTACAAAATAACTTGCGTAACTATTATGGTTAAATATTGAATCTGCTAAGAGCATTTCAGGAAGACATTTTCAGACAGAGGACCAAATGTCTTGCTGTATATTCATGTCTTCTCCATGACTGTTATAATTTAGGGGTACAAGCTACACATTGAAGACTAGTAGTCAATATGTGTGCTTGTCTTCACACAGGACCTATTTTGCAGAGCAAGAAAGAGTGCAGCCCTGCTGTGAATGACAGGGTTGTTCAGATGTGTATCCGTTCTGTGCCAGCTGGGGCAAAAGGCACAACCAAGCCCTAAAAGCTTCCCTGGTGAACTTATACATGCAGAGCTGCCTGCCGAATAACTGGCCCATAGTTTTCATCAGGACTGCTTACAGGTAGCTGACTGAAAGGCAAAGTACACCATGTAGACCACAGATCAATATCCTGTTGGTTAGTTGTGTGGATCATCAATGAGTGTCATCAGCTCATTCCTCCTTTTGTACCTTCCTGAAGATCCCAAGTGTTATCTCTCTCATATATGATCTAGGTCTACTTGCCTCCATGCAGTCTAGACTTCACTTTTAAAATATGAATATAATGTATGTGCACGTTTTTTTAAAACCCTGTAAATGATACACGTATTTATTTTATATATATAAACTGTTAAGAGCATATAGGCTTGAGAAGGAGGTATAGGTTACTGTTTTCAACTGCAGACCAACACTACAAAAAGGCAGCAGCCTGCTGCCCTACATTCCTGAGGTACAGGGTGTCCTTCGCACAACAGACCCTATAGTACAGTAAAGTGTGGTATGGTATGTTTTGCCATGGTTGAATTACCTTTATTATAACTTTCTACTCTCTAGTGATATCCAGTCCCAAAGAACCATGCAGATATAACAGTTATTCATAATTACAGCTTTGACGAGTTATTTGAATCAATGTATTCCAGAGTACAGGAAAAGTTCCAGCCTCATGGCTTTGATACTGACAGATCTGGTGCAAAGTGGGTGTTTGGATACAATGCCAAGCATAATTGGTGCCAGCAGTGGAGATTACATGTGCTAGCTCTATGGAAGCTTATACAATTGTTGGGAACAAGGCCACGTATGGTAGTACACGTGAAGTCAGAGCACAGCCTTCATGTGAAGGCTATATTATTAATTTGGTGTCAGCATTCACTCCGATTTTTGGAAATAAGAAGGAATACAGCCCTTATTGCTTTGGTTCTGCACTTCTGTCAAGTTCTTCACTCAAATCAGAGGGTAGATGCTGGCACCATCCTCCAGATTCAGCTGCTCTTCTTCACCAAGTTTCAAATATAGCATCTAGAAATTTGTATTTTACCTCCTCCAGTAAGGCCATCTGTTCCCATAGCTTTCCCTCAAAACACCTGGCATTATCTTTTTTAGAATTTCTGGACTTCTTTGATTTTTTTAATCCTGTTTAGGGGGAAATAAAGATTTGAAAATACACTTTTAAGTAAAGCAATATACATATCTCTTTTGTTGCATTTCCCATTTGTCATGCAGGATAGTGCCAGGCCATTCTGGGTGAATCCAGAAGTCCATTTCACCAATAGTACTGCCAGGATCAGATGCTTATTGAAGATGCTTTACAAAGTGAAAAGGAAATGTGTGTTAAAATTGAGTGACAACAATTCCTCAAAGCTCAAACACAGGATTATTTTATTGAAATGGAGTTCTTAGAAGAAATAGTTGGTTTCATTCCCTTTCTCCACAGCAAGCAGTCTTGGCACATTGCAACAAAGTTTTCCAGAAAACTCATAATCTTAACACAAATATCTTCTATTACTACTTAAATAACTAAAGGTCTGGCTTTAAAACCACAAATTCACAACCTGGAAATACCCCACAAACTCACTGTGATTTTGCAGTTGCATGACAAAGATATGAAGATTTGATGGATCTAAGAAGGGATTTTGTGGTCTGGAGAACTCAGTGAAATTCCTTGGCCTGTCTTATGCAGAATGTCAGACTAGACTCTGGTGATCACTTAAAATAGAATAATGTAAAACAGATTCAGTTCCAGCAGTTTCTAAAAGGTCTGGTAAGACTTAGTGAATTAGCATTTGTAAAGTTAGATCATATTCATGCTTCAAGTAGTCACAGTTTCTCTTCCACAGCCCTTTTTCATGTGTGAATAACCAGGTATGAGTAATGTTTCTTGACCAGAAAACAGATATGCATCCAGGACACCTGAACTGCACCTGCTTCTCTAAAGGCTGTAAATTTTGATGAGGGAAGACCTCTTGGCTGGCAAGCTGAAAAGTTTTGGATCTAGTGGCTGTCCCATCGTAGGTACCCTTTTCACGTTACACTGCAAGTGAATCTGCCTAAAGCACAGACTTATTTCAGAGATAACATTTGGGACCAGTGACAAATCCCTGGATGATCCAGTTGTATAACTTATGCTCAGCTACACAGACAACCCCTAAGAAATTGTTACAAGCTTGTGCTACAGCACTTCTAAAAAGAGGGAAGGATGCTCCAGAGCCAAACCCCATCAAACCGATGTCTTTAATATAACATTTTAAAGATAAAGTACTGAAGTAATTTATAAACTGTCTGTCACCAGTGGCTGAACACCACCTTCTCTCCAAGCAAGCTGAATTACACTTGAGAAAGTATGTCCTGGCTGAGCACTGAACATCATTCAACTTGCTGAAGTTGGGTTTGAAAGTGATATGGGCACAGATGCGGTGTTCAAAGGCCAATCAGCTGTGTCTGACACCATATACCACCAGATGCTTTTAGACAAAATACAGTACAGGAGAGAAAATCAATGCATAGTATGACTGATACAACTTTTATCTAAAAAGGAGCAAAATTCCCCATAATCAACAATGATTTCTATGTTGAATTGTTCAAGAAGCAGAGCCAATAGTGGAGACTACAGTATGACCTACCACAGGGGGGATGTTCTTGAGTCTGTGTTATTCAACATCTACATGAACAATCAAAAATCCATTCTCATAGCAGAAGTTTTATTCCTGCAAGCAATGTTTGTATCCCTGCCCAGAGTAAGGGCTTCACTTGAGTCCAAGCCAAATTCATGTCCATGCTCCTCAGGTTCTCAGATTACACTACCAAAACCCAATTATACGCCAATATGACTAAACACCAAGTGAAATCACAAGTCCAGTAAACTTAATGTAATTTGGAAGAGGATATAATTTACCCACTGTTTCAATCCTGTTTATTTTGGGCACATGTAGAAAAGAAAATATATAAGGTCCATGCCCAGAATAGTATACTGAAGAATCATAGAAACATAAAATAGTTTAGGTTGGAAAAGACCTTTAAGATCATCAAGGTCAACCATTAACCTAACACTGCTAAATCCACCATTGAACCATGTCCCTAAGCACTACATCTACCTATCTTTTAAATACCTCCATGAATGGTGACTTAACCACTTCCCTGGGCAGCCTGTTCCGATGCTTGACAACCCTTTCGGTGAAGAATTTTTCCCTAATAGCCAATCTAAACCTCCTCTGGTGTAACTTGAGGCCATTTCCTGGCATCCTATCACTTCTCCCCTGGGAGAAGAGACCGACACCCACCTCGCTACAACGTCCTTTCAGAAGCAGCTCATACATTCTAAATGGAGGCTAACCCAAGAACTCCATGAATGGCTACACTTGCCCTCACCAGGGGCTTAATATAAAAATGAGGTCGTCCATGCAGAGACGTTAGACAGTGTTAAGAGAAAGTTGCTGGTGGATTACTTAACACCTTAGTCTAGCTGAATAGAACAAACTGCCTGATCACCTCACTGAAAACCACAAACACTGTTGTGAATAAAGTGGAATCTATCTGACAGATTGAAGGCTGAGTTACTGACCGCTGGGGCATGTTGCAGCTGTTGGCCAGCTGCTGTAAGATTTCCAACTACAATGCAGATATTTAATAAATCATCAAGGGTTCTGCATCCAGGTCAGTTTGTTTAGCAAAAAAGGGGTAAATTAGCACTGACTTTTTCAAATACCTACTGGAGAGTTCAAGACAAGACTGACCTGCTTGGAGATGTTTGAGCTATGTTCAAAAACTGTTGGTGGCACAAAAGATTTATATGAATATAATACATAGACATGCCAACGTGGGGAAACCACAGACCAAAAATATCTTAACATACCATGGATGATTTCTGTGGAGGAAATCATAACATGCAAATGATTTTGGAAAAACACACAGTCGCCCTAGAAGGACATGGGAAAAAACAGAAGATCCTTGGTGCTCAGAAGGTTTAGCTTAAAGTGTGTTATTCCTCTGTTCCCCTGTGCTATTGCATTTCAGTTTTCTTGCACGCTCCATATTCCAAGCAAGAAATATGGAAAGATATTCAAGAGAAGTTCATATAGATGAACATGAACAAAAATTATGCTCTCATGTACTAGATCAGCTCTTTCCACAGCAAGTTCAGCTTTTTTTCCTTTTTTTCCTTTTTTTCTTTTTAATTTTGGGACATGCCCAACATACAGTTCATAAAATCATACCATTGCCTTGTATGAGGTAGATAATGTTGACTTCTAATTTGATTTGTCTTTTAAAAATAATCTTCTTGTTTCAGAGTGAGTTCAGATTATCTAGTCCCATTTATGTTTTCATTCCTGTCTGTACATCTCATGATTTTGTAGCTAACACAGAATCACAGGTTGGAAAGAACCTCAGGGATCATCTAGTCCAACCTTCTTTTCCAAATTCATGATGGCTCTTCCTCTGGCTTTGAGGCAAATTAATAATTTCTTTTATGATGTTATATAATAATGTAAAGTATCCAAAGATGTTTAGAAGGGAGGATGACAGGCAGCCATTGGAGTAAATTTTATGTGGGCTCACCTGGGTGAAAAAAAACCAACACAAAACCCCCAACTTCTTCAGTCTTATGAATTATTTGCTTGCATTTTTGTCAATATAATATTATATCACTATAATCCCTACTGGTTTTATGTACTTGATCTTAATATTTGATAATACAAATTCAGCTCAGCTGTTACATTTCTTCCATTTGTTTTTGCCTTTCCTATCCTGCAGATTGACAGCAGGATTAGATTTACAGAGGGTACTTTCAATGCCTAGTGTTATGCAACATGTTTATCACAATTTGCAAAAGGTCTTACTAAGAGTGACCCACAATATTAGAAGTCATACAAGGCCAGATTAGTTGCTGTGTGCCCCTCGGAGCTTCACGAAGGGCAGAGCATCAAATAATGGGACAAATAGTTGGTGTTGAGACCAAAGAGGGATGAAAACTCTGCAGTGAAGGGTATGAAGTAGGAGCATCACTTGGTAAAGAACATATCAAATAATAAGTTCCTTAAATAATGAGGAAGGGTTCATCCAGAACTGGAAAGGAAATGAGAAGTCAGGTGAAGTTAAAGAGCCAGAGAGGCTAGCATGGAAACCAAAGTAATCAAAGATAGCAATTTGGCAGCATGTTACAGAAAAAAAGAAAGTTGAAATCACTTGCAAATTTATCAGTTGTGATTTCACTTGTCAGGACAAAGTCTTTTTGCCATCATCATTTGGAGGACAAAGGGCATTTAACATCTCGCCCTCTGCATTGCATAAACCCATGTGATTTTACAGACCTTGATAAAGCAAATCTTGAAAAACCTTTTGGCTTCAGCCGTGGATAAATCATTTGTAACAGCCAAATTCCCATCCAGAAGCTCACAAAAAAAAAACCCTAGTAGGATGTGGGGAGAGAAAAAGAAAACTAGAAATAAGAATGCTTGGACTGAGGTAAAGACAGGGAGATTGCTTACAAATTACCATCGCGGGCAAAACAGACTTGTCTTGGGAAAAATTAATTTATTGTCAATTAAAATGGCTTTGGGTAGTGAGAAACAAATAAACTAAAATTACAAACATTAAAGCAATAACTTTCCTCCTCTATTTCCCAGGCTTAACCTCACACCTGGTCCTGTCTCCTTTACCCTTGTCATGTGGTGTAGGTGGGATGGAGAATGAGGACTACGGTTAGTACAGAACAGTGCTCTTCTGCTCCTTCCTCCTCACACTTTTCCCCTGCTCCAGCAAGGACTCTCCATAGAGCCCCTGTCCTTCATGAAATATCCACTGGTTCTACCATGGAGAGCTTTGTCGTCTTGCTCTGACCTTGGTGTCCCTCTGCTGTTTGTCCTTCTTGGGTTTAGTTTTTTTTCTCTCCTCCTCTACCTGTCCATCATTTTTGTCATTTCTTAAATATGACTTCCCATAGATGACACCAACCTGGCTGCTGGGCTTAGCTGTGTCTTGCTGTGGGTCTGTTGGAGCCGCCTGGCACCAGCTGTGTATGGCACGGGGCAGCCCTCGGTCTCTTCTCACAGAGGCTACCCCTTTAGTCTTCCATGGCTGATATCTGGTCACCTACACCCAATAAGGCTTTACACTGGGGTGTAACGCTGCTGCTTCCATTGGAGACACAGAAATCTGAAGGATTGAAATAGTATTTTGTAAGTGAGTTTCTGTTATGCGAGGTGTGCATGATATTGTCAGTTTGTGTGAAGGGATGACTTGCAATCAGACCTCAGAGAATAGAAATACAATAATTTCAATGTTAATGAACCTCCCAGCTGATGAAGGATCATTTAACCCCTGCTTACAATTAAACTCCTGTAAAAAGTTGAAATTATTCAGGATTGTAGTAATAGTGAGAAATCATGATCCCTCACATAGATAATCCATGGGGCATCAGTAGAATTTCAATAAATTGGAATTAAAGAAATCAAAAGGCTCATATTATAAATTGACAAAAACATCACAAAATACAGGGCTAGACAAAGCCTGACTTGACTTTTCTATGCTTTTGCAAGCTACTGGGTCAGAGGTGAAAAGTCCATGCCTGGAAATTTAAAAGGAGTATTGCTAGCAAAATCATTAATAAAACTCCAAATATATTTTGCAAAAACCAATAGATCCTGTATTCTTTAAAATACAAAAAATAAAATATCCAAGCAATTTCAGAACAAGGAGGTGAAATGGACTTGGTAGCAGAATTCAGTGGAATAACTGCAATTTAGTACCCTGCAACAGGAACACAGGTGGACTGTAGAACTGAGGAATAATTTTGCACCTCACTGGTGACTAGCCATTAGCTTGTTTCAGCTCCCACAGCATTAGAGTAGGAGAGAGTAGGTGCTCCATTGAGGAACAGCAGGTTTGAGATCTTCCTTAGATGGTGAAAACAGTTGCTGTGGAAGTACTTAATCGTGATTCAGTGTGATAACACAATAACAGTACAATATTTGTTATTTTGAGTAAAACCATATTCCTCATGATGGTGCAGTAGAAAAAAAAAATCTAGTAAGACACGGGCTCCAGTTTTTTGTGGGTAATTACTGTGAGTAAACCCAAACCTTTTCTAATATAATTCTTGGATATGTGCTCAGCTTAGGCTTTTACTTAAGAAGTTGATAATACGTAACATGATATGTCATGTAGTTACTTCATAAATGTCAAGCTTTTGATGGAAAATAAGTGTTTTGTTATTTATTCAACTCACCTTGTACATCCTGCAGCACTCAAGATTAGACTTGCCCTGCCTAGATGCAGGTTTATCACAGAAATGCCTAAATTAAGAGCACTGTTCCTTTAAGGTTTTTGGCATTTTGTTTTGGTTTTTTTTTTCAAAAAACTGTGGAGAGGCTAAAAGACTATACGCAACAATCATGCAGCCTGACTGAGAGCTGAGTCACCTTCAGAAGACGTCCTTTTCCTTTCTTTTTCTCTGTTTTCTGTCTGTAACAAGAGCTAAGGGCTATGTTTTTAACTTAATACCATGGATAGATGGGTGAATATGGGATAGTCTGCATAGTTGCGCTTATTATTTTGTCTATTGTTTCTGCTTCCTGTTGGATAGGGAAGGGTGCTCTGCTTGAGCTCATGAGTATGCTTCTTCCCAGAACTTTCTAGGACTTTGGAATTAGGATAAGTATCTCCTTTTCTCAGAAGTCGTCGAGAAAAAGATATCACATAGGACGTCTTTCATTGTTTTCACCTGATCTCTGAAAATAGACTGAAACTAGTAGCATTCTGGGCATTAGCAACAGCGAATGTAAATTCTTGCTTCACTGAGTTCTTTAAGTTTCTTAGAAGTCAGGATAGCTGAGCACAGAGAGAAACAGCTACTGAACAGTCTGGCAGCAGATGTGGACAGAAGGCAAAACATAGCAAGGTGATGTTTGCTAGTGGCACAGTTATTATGTGTAATACCCTACTCAGAGTGGAGCATTCTTGCACAGGAATACTGTAGTGGTTCATATGTGGTTGTGAATGAGATTCTAATAATGGTCACAAATTCTCTGGAGTTTGAAAAGGAACTCTGGCATTGTTCATTAACAAAAACCAACACATTCCCTGTACTCCCTGCCCAGCACAAACAAAAACTGATTCTACCATTATTAATAGAGCCCATAATGAAATTACTTATTTGGGGTGGGTAGTAGAAGTAGTAAAACAATAAAGCACAGGCAAATATAGATAAGCATTGAGCTAGGAGGCTAATTTTAACAAAATAATGAATTGCATTCCTCACAGGGGAAAGAAAAAAAAAACCAAAACCAACCAAAACCAAAACAGAAGCCAACAGTGGAAATGTGTTAATTAGAACTGGCCAAAAAATCAGAGCTTTCCTGTTTTGCATGATTTATACATTTGGCTTCTGCATGATCCATATATTTATTTTTAGACTGAACCCTTTAAACCCCAAACAATTTGAAGGAAAATTAATGAAGAAATATCAAATCTTTGTGGTTTTCAAACAAAGAGTTTGGGATCCCGGAACTATTCAAGGAGATTGACACTCTTGTCAATCACCCATGAGTATTTTACAGGAATATTGATTTCCCTAGCTGGCAGGTCTCCTGGCACCCTTGCCATGTGCACTGTCCCACAGGTACAGATCACTACAAGTGAGGCTTCTTTGCCCTGAAACATAACTTCAAAACAGGAAACTTGGGAGCTCTGGAAACCTTGGCTGAGATGCTGGGAGCCAAGCCATGGTTACAGCCCAGAGCCGCAGGGCTTTCAAGCTCTTTCCCATGCAGCAGGAAACCTGACTTGCATGTCTGCCCCAGTGCTTCAAATTTTGGGTCTCTGACACTGTTGCTGTATAGAGAGGGGTCTGCCAGAGGAGCGGTGTTGTGGAACCATGCTGGTTGCAATGTTGCTGAACATGAGTTCAGCTTTTCCAGTTTTCAGGAAGAGCCATGCACCAGGTTCTCAGGTCAGAGACAGTCTCCACCTTACCGATAGGATTTTATTTTGTAATTTTTGCAGTAACAGTCTTTCTTCCTTTCCCCTTTTCACTGATGTGTTCACAGTAAAAAAAAAAAATAGTCATAAAATCACAGAATATGGTCTCCCTGGAGCCTTCCCTTCTCCAGGCTGAATAACCCCAACTCCCTAAACCTTTTTCCATAGGAGAGGGGCTCTATCCCTCTGATAATTTTGTGGCTGTCCTCTGGACCCACTCCAACAGTTCCATGTGTTTCCTGTACTGAGGAGCCCAGAGCTGGACCCCAGAGTACTCCAGGTGGGGTCTCACCAGAGCAGAGCAGAGGGACAGAATCACCGCCCTTGACCTGCTGGCCACGCTGCTTTTGACGCAGCCCAGGATACAGTTGGCTTTCTCAGCTACAGGCGCACATTGCCAGCTCACGTCTAACTTTTTATCTATCAATATCCCCAAATCCTTCACCACAGGGCTGCTCTCAATCCCTTAATCTCTGTACCAATCTGTACCAATACTGACTGGTGACGGCTCCAACCCAGGTGTAGGAGCTTATGCTTGGCCTTGCTGAATTTCTTGAGATTTGTACCAGTCTACTTCTCAAGCCTGTCAAGGTCCCTTTATATGGCATCCCTACTCTTCAAGTGTATTGGCCATGTATATGCAATTATTCACATTAAGTAAATCTTTTATGTCACAGATAATCGCAATTCATTTAGTAGACCAGTCAGGATTTCCCTGAGGACCTTCTTGTCCATAGTTTTGTTAAAAGGCCATTATCAATTTTCATAGATGGCTATAGAAGTGCTGTATTCTCCTTTGGCACACTAGCATTTCTTCAGTGTGGCCTTTTTTTCCATACTATGACTTAAGAGCCATAAGACTGTGCTTTGTTTGCCATGACTCAAACCATTTGCATCACGCAGTTCTAAGTGCAATGCTGTTTTCAAGGTCTCTGTCTGAACATGGGGTAACATCCTTTAAGGCAAATTTTTAAAAAACACTAATGGTCCCATAATACTACTGTGAATTTGGTTCCACAGAGTCTGCTTGGGGGTGCTTTCCCTGTCATTGTGACAAAACTTTTTCTAACAGCCTGGGCAACAGCGGTAGTTAATCACTGGCTATACTTTCACCAGGCATTTCAGTCATGTGAAATGACTGTACATTGTCTTGGTGGCTTCCACATATCACAAGGAGGATGGAATACTTTCCCATGAATGATGCTTTAACGGATGCTACTATTCCTGGACATCCCAGACCTGCAGCATCATCTTGAAAATACTCTGGTTTGGTGCTGGAAAATCTAAAGCTGTCAAGACAGTGGAGTTAGAAAGAGCACATGTGAAAATCTATATAAACCTTCAGAGGTTTTAAATGATCTCTAGTATTAACACCCCACACATTGTCAAATCTCTTGGACTAGTAACCGGCCAGAGGAAAGAGCAGATTGGCATTAGACCTAATCAGAAGTTTTCCAGCAAAGCAAATGTTGATTTTTTTGTCCTAAAAGGCTTTGTTTGAGGCCTGTTGGAACTAACATATGTCAAGAACATAAATTAAGGCATGGCCTCACCTTTCCTTCAGTGGCATTCTGTGTGATTTCCTGCTGATTTCAGATTAACTTTTTGCCTAATAATCTGCAGTGACGTCTGAGCTTCCTCTAAAAGGAAAATTACTGATATGTAGGCAAACATGTTAACTTGCCAAAACCCCTCACGATTTTATTCATTAATCCTGCAGAAACAAAAGAGATTTATTGGCATCTCTTTCTCTGCATAATGCTTGGGGCAGGAATTCTGCTATACTACTATTGACAAAAAAGTTTAAAATTATGTTAGACTTTACTTGTTTGTCTATTACGTGCCAAGGAATGTTTATGTGTCTAGCTGCATGGAACTTTTCAAAATGATATAAGAGATATTTAAAAAGATGAGGATTATTGTATCATCAGCTAATAATTAGGCAGTGTGAACTGGTTCTGGCCAATTAGGCTGGAAGTGTTTTCATTTTCTAAGCCAATAGAACCTATCTATAGCATTCCATAATAAACCAAATTAATTAATTTAATTAACAAAACATAAATTCTAAAATGAAACATGATTTTGAGTGGGTAAGTACCCATGCCAAATGGTGTCTTATAACAATAAAATCTCATTCAACTGGTTGGCCAGATTATTCATATGGCTTCACGCTTTCCTACTTGCTGGCAAGCAACAGGCATGCTCAGTTACTTTGAAACTTCTGCTATATGGAGAGATTGCCATTCAATTATAGAGAAACTCTGGTGTCATGCCTACTTCTCTGTAGCATTTTTAACCTTTTCATGTAAAAGGAAAGCAAGTGCTTTACATTTATCTGTCTTTGAAGAGAAAATGCTGGAAAGATGATGATGCTCCTGCTGTTAAGATCTAATGGAACATCATAGACTCTTCTTTACATGTACTTGGTCCCAGCGGCTTACAAGCATGAACATGAATGAATTTGCTCAACCCTTGACTCATGGGGTAAATCCATCCCAGAGACATCAGACCACTAAAATGAGTCTGCAGGAGTATAAGGTCTACCAAACCACTGCAGCAGTCCAAAGCATGCTGATGCCAGTACCACTACATCTGAACTGAACCCAAAAATTACACAGATGTAATAATCTTATTATTTTCACTTGCAAATTCTCAGTGATTTAAATTAATTATCAAACAGACACTCTTCTAAACCTTTTTCTTGTGAGCTTGTCCCAGGTGCCTGATTGCAGTCATCAAACATACCATACTAAGTATTTATATAAATATATCATAAAATAATCAAATATGATGAGCTATTCCCTTTGTTCCTTTATGTTGATACACTTTTCACAAAATATTTAATATGCTTCTAAAATGATAATGCCAGTGATAAAGCTAGTTTGCAGTTTCATAGATAATTTATGGAAGTTATAAAAAATGAACCAAATTGTCATAACAACATGACAATGTGAACATTCATGTTTACATAGTGTCCACATACAATACAAATACTGAATATTAATATGAAATGAGAATTTATAAAATTTGCAATAAATGTAATGTAGAAAAAATAGCAACTTGATACAATCTCTGCTTATATTGCAACCTATAAACAGATTTTACTTTATGAATGGCTTTGACATTTCCCTTAATGTGTATTGTTTTACATCTTTAACCACAAATCTTGGTATATTTTAAATGTAAATTAGATCATATCTATCCTGTTCCTCCTTTCAGATAAATAGTCACTCTAATTCAAGAGAAGGGAAGAAAGTCCATAGACAGCATTTTAAATGTACTTGGCACATATTCATCCCAAGGGGTGCAAGTAGCAAAAAATGTCTGGAACAGATTCTGCCACTACTGTTCTCAGAAGGTAGTGATTTGTTTGTTCAGTAGTTCTGTTGGCTTGCAGCACACTGACAGTCATTTGCCCAAATATAGGCATTTATTGCTGTTTTGAGATACTCTGAGACACTGTCCTGGGGCAGGCAGATGGTATGCAGCACCTGTGGGAGACCCACAGCTTCACAATACTCCTCTAAAGCAGCAGCTATGGCCAGGCAGGACACAAACAGGGTATCTCAATGACACTTAGTACTTACTTTTAGGCAATCAGATCACACCTATATTGATACTCAGTAACATATCTCTTCTGAAGCCAACCTTTGCACAGGATCATTTCCTCAAAGTGATGACAGAGGATGTAGGGTCTGTCTGCTATTTGTTTGTTAAGGTGACATCTTCTGTGTGGTTCATTGATATCTGGAGAAACTGAATTAATCAAGGGGCTTGTGCCTTTGTACCATGCTAATACCCTGAGAGTATTACAGTTATAATTATAATACTTGAACTGTGTTGATTTCAGTAGTCTATTAATTACACTACTAACAACTGGGAACGAAGCCTGAGGTTTTCATTTTCATAGCAGCTCCAAAGCCTGTTTCTTGTACTACCTTTTCCCAAGCAATGCCCTTAGGCATGCTGAACTGTGGGTTTAGGCAGCAAATCAGAGATGACACAGGCCACTGGTTGCCTGTATGCATTATTAAATTTGAATCTTTGGGTCAAAATGTGAACATTGTCCAGTACTGTACTAGATAACAGTTCATGGTTCCTCCTCAAAGGTAGGAGAGAAGTTAAATGCCACATTCCTTCATGGCAGAATTGTTCTTGGATGTCTCCATCTCTCTCTGTCTTGTTCCTTCTCTTCGTTGACTGTGTAGGGACCCCAGACAGTTATAATCCTGAAGTTAGATACCCTGAAATGGTTTTTAAATTTAGATGAGAGAAAAGTAGGCCGTAATGACTTGGTTTCCCCATTATATTGATGAATTAATGTTACGTAAATACATTGCTGCTGTCTTATTAAGAGTTAGTTAAGTGTATAAAAGTGAAGGTCTGAAGTACTGTTTAAGACATTAGGCATTTTCATTATTACTACTAAGAATGTGAATGTCGGAATTTTTCAAATATAAATATTTCAGCTGGATGTTGTAACCCATGTCTTCTAAGGTGCATAATGCACATGCTTTTTTGCCATTTGGTTGGTAAATCATTCACATATTACCATGGCTGAGGCTATCATAAACATAAGTGCTTTGTGTAATATTAAAACTCAAAATATTATTCAAATACTGCTAACCTCCAAAAACATTGTAAAGGAACAAATGACTGCATTCAGTTATATGGCAAAAGGTCTCCTGCTACTTAATTCTGTACTAGCAAATGAGACACTACTGAAATTTGATACCACTTTCACTGCGCAGTAGCCAGTGTGCTTATTTCCATGGACAAACCCTGTGCAACTTGGCTCAAAGGGAGAAAAGGTAATTTTTACTTTTTATAATTAATTTATACGCCTGAATTTTATGTTGCTTTTAGCCTCAGTGGTGTTGCTGTTCACAGCTTATTATTACTTTAACATTCGTAATGTAAAATCGTATTAGTTGTTTTTATTTAGTTTTTATAAATATTGTCTGTGTCATGCACTATTCATGTCTATTTTAGAAAGCTTGGGCAAAAATGCACACGATTAGACTTCTAATTTACAGAGGCTTTCTAAAAGCTTAAAAACTTTCAGGTGCAAATCAGACTCTCTGTAGCAGTCTTTGGTTTATTTCTGTCTTGGCAAGTATGAACAGATCCATGGTAATCAATTCAAAAGGTATTAGAGCCATTATTGGTTGTAATTATCATGACACCTGAGTCCAGACTTGTGAAATAATTATTAAAGGCATCACCAGTGTGCAAAGGTTTAGTTAATCATTGATTTTATATCAGTAAGTGTTTAAAAGATTTTGTAACTCTTAATATGAAGCTGAGTGTCTGTTTCACTTACAAAGACATTAAAAATAAAAATGAAAATTAAAAAAAACCCTGTTATCATAGAGGCTAATCAGGAGTAAAGAATTAAAGTGAAGATAGCATCGTCCTTCTTAGCATTCCAGGGTTCAAAATCAGAGCTGACTTGTTTGAAAAATGTCAGTGTTATATATTGAAATAGCTTGCTGCCAAATAAAATATATGCAAAAGGATTTATAGTGAGAGATTAAGGAAGGGGCCTTGGAGTCTCCTTTTTCTTAATGCTATATGTGTGCTTGATTCTTTTTATTTATTTTTTGCAGCTGTGACCCTGAACCGAAAATGAGCACGCACTAGTCCTTATTCCTTCTCGTTGCCCCCACCATGGGGTTAGGGAAAGACAGTAGCAACAGGAGTCTAGAGTATTTTGCCACATTCTCTCCTTCTGTAGCGCCATGACGCTTTGTTCTGGACACCTCAGTAAGGGCTTTTGCTCTAAGGTAACCTGTCTTTGTGCACTGAGTGATTAGAGAAATCAGTTTCTAAGTTAAGCATTGAATGCTAAGAAGTACGAATAATCCCTTCTTCTTCTCTTCTGCCTCCCTTATATGCTATTTTATTCAACATGTTACTGCATATGCTGTGTTTGGCCTAAAACTGACGTGTCCATTGATCTTCAGTGGTGATGAGTGGAACGATGATGATGAATGGGCACCCTACAGAGATTAAAATCATTACACCTGTGGAAGTTCAAACCTACGTACATCACGGAACTAAGGTCTTCTAACACCTGTCTTGTACGCAGTCTTGACATGTAGCGCTCCCTGCCTTGAGCAGTGGGTCACAGTCTTTTATTAGTTAACTCCTCTTCCACCCTTTTGATCATTTTGACCTATTATATGCCTAGTTAAAACTGGTTTCCTGCAGTTCCTGTAGCAGAGATCAAAAGGTGCATTTCGTATCTTATGTGCCTATCAGGATCATCTCCAGCAGCAGCAGTCCTGATGCCAAACAAGCTGATGTGCAGGTCCTTATAGTTACAGACCAGACTGTGCATTCTGGTGGATGGCCAGAGAGATATAGCTTTATGAAGATACTAGTTTTTATTCCTGGTCATTTGTTGTGCATGCAAGATACAAAATGTCATTAACCAGGCCTTCCTTTGGCCATATCTACCAAAAGGAACATGAGGTGTAGATCTAAGGCTCAGCAGTTTTTATGTCACTGATTTAAGAGAGTGAATCCAAGAGTTAGGAAAAAACCTTGTGAGTAAGGGATAATGCCAAGTAATGAGTTCCTAAAAACCTCTGGCTAGCCAGCAGAGAAAACATATAGAAGAGATTTTGCAGCACTGACAGAGAAAATCCAGCTCTGAAGGAATAACAGTAGTGATATTGCTGTCTTGCACCTATTTTTAACTAAAGGTACAAATAGAAATGGAAAATTAAAAAATAAAAAGCAAAAAATGTCCCCCAAAATACCTAAATAAAACCCATCTTTTTTTCATATCATCTCAGAGGATGATATGTCTAGTTTCTTGACATCTCCCACTGTACCTTTTGCTGTTGTCCTTTTTTTTTTCTTTTTACCCATTTCCAGGTGGTTGTTGTTGTTATTATTCTACTTAACTCCACTCCTTTTCCAGTTTTATCCTTCAGAGAAGCAATAAGATGTGGGAGAGAAGTAACACTGCTGAAACTGATGGTGAGCTGAGTGTCATGGGAGAAAAATGATCCTGTATGTCTGAACTACTTCAGTAGCAAAATGCATTAATAGTCAAAATGGAGAACAGGAGAGAGGAAGTGTGAGTCAAATTTGTAGAAAATGTGTGAATCTAAATGACTGCACATGTATATCAAACCGATTAAATTGTATAGCTCCCATGGGAATTGATGGAAGTCTTTGCATGAAAAGAAGGCTTGGTTCTTCCAACCATCTACGAAATAATATCCCCTTGTCTTGGCTGATGAAATTTTGTAGCAGTTCATCCATGCTGCCTCTGTGTATGTATATTAAAAAAATATGCAGTATATATGTATGTGTATATAAGATATATACTTATATGTATATATATATACATGTGTTCAAAAATGCCCCTCAAGAGGGAGACAGTGGTCTAGATCCACCTATTATTCTGGATTGGATTCCAGAAAGTGTTTTATTCTCACCGTCTAATCTGCTACATATACAGGCACCCTCTCTTCTACATGAAACCACTTGGATAAATCACAAAAGTGCTGGACAATGTTAATGCAGTATTTTGATAACTAATGACATCTCTGATAAGAGAGGCAATGGGGTGCCTCTAGAACTCTTCTTCATGCAGCAATCTCCCTTGCTCCTCTCCCCATTGTGCTGAGAGGGAAAGTGTACTTCAAATTATTTATCCTGAAAGTTTTTTAGTGTGTCCTTCTCTATTTATTCCACACTTACATGAGCAGTATAAATAAAAATAATTAATGGTGTTAGAAATAAAACATGGCTTACTGAAACTAATCAGAAGATAGGACTAAGGATAGAAAGAATGAAATGAGATGATATCTTTATCATATCTTCTTAATAAGTAATCTGCAAATCTAAATAGCTGTTCATTTGCTATTATGTAGCTGACAGCAGTATCTACAGTGCATAGCTTGCTTGTTGTAAGCTCACTAAAGAAGAGGGAGAAAATCCAGACAGGTTGTTTAACCTATTTGAGATTGTTTGCCTTGAAAAATGAAAGCTGAAACATATTGCTATTTTAAAAAAAAAAAAAAAGTAAAGAGAATTTAGAAAACTGTCCCACTAAAATAACTAAGAGTTGGTTGTCCCACTAGATTAAAAAACACCCCATGTTTTCAAAAATGCAAATGCATAAGAATTATGCTATACAGGCTCCAAAGCAAAAGTAATTGGAAGAAAATTACAAGCATTATAAAAATAATTCAACAGGATAGTCAAAGCATTTGACCTATCCAAAGCAGATATCCAAATGTGTTTGATATTATTTAGAAGCATCAGTATGTAAAAGTCAAGACATGATAAAATACATACTTTCACCAAAAAGCAGTTCCTAGTGAGGAAATGAACACCACTTCTGTGTAGTATTTCTGTTGAAGAAAGTGACAGAAACCCATGGATGCACATTTGCAGTAGTAGTGGATTGCACGATGCAAAGGAAAAGAAACGCCCATGCCTAAGGAAGATAATTACATTAGACATTATGTTTGAGTACATCACATAGGCAAACAGTGAAGCAGTGGGAGTAATACAGTTGGAGAACACCTACAAGGAGAGAGTTTTAGCAACAATGATACTGTTTGGTTACAAAACAGAATAAGGAGAAGAAAAATGATGAAGCAAGCTTAAACGCCTGGGTACTACTCTTCTGGTAACCAATATCTTCCTGCATACAGTTTTTGGAAGAAATACTACTAACATTTACAGCTGACACTGGGACTGAATGAGTGACGCTCCAGAGAGAAAAATATAAGAACAGTCTACCTCTTTGCACAGCAGAAATATTGTCTGCATCCATAAGACTGGCAGGATGTGGACAGCATCTGTTATACACAGTGGATGAATGAAATGTTAAATGAAAAGGGAATAAAAAACCATCAAAAGGTAAAATCTGTTAGCAAACCAATATTGAGACTTGATACTGGAACCCATAGAAAAGCACTGTGCTCTAGCGGAAAATCAGAAATTATTTTTTTAAATCAGTCATGTAGTATCTATGACATTGTTGCAGATTCAAGACTGCTTTGCATATGCAAACAATTCTGCATGTGACAATGTCTTCCAAAATCTGGAGGGAAGGAGGACACAATATGGAGCTCACAGTCTTCCAGTGGAGGAAGGAACCAATGGAGGAGCACAGCTTAGCAAATCTAGTTAAAAATAAGAAAGTCCAAACATGTACCAATCCTTGGAAAAACAAAAGGAAAGAAAAGAAGACCCAGCAACCTGTCTGTCTTGGATCCCACAAAGCAAATTTATTTACTGTTTATGATGAGTTTGGAAAAAAAGGCTATTTTCAGCACTGCTTTCTGAAGATGGTGCTTTATCACAAAAAAAAGATACATTAAATAAACTTTTTAAATGCAGAATATTCCTACAACTGGTATTTGCAATACACAATGCATCAAAGGTTTACTTGACAAAAACTCAAAAGAAATGCTGAGTTGTGGACAGGACTCACAGTGATGTAAATGCAGGCTTTAGTTAAATTACAGAAGTGTTGCCATAGGATCTTATAGGTGCCAAATGTTTAGATGGGTTCATATTCCAGGAAGAAAAATCCATTAAGGACAGTTAATCCCAAAACTACGCTCCATGGCTCAATAAGTCGCAGTGGTGAGGGCTGAGGAATATCACAATCTGCTTGCACTGTTCTCATACTGTTCTCTAGGTGTCTGCTGTTGACGCTGTGGGAGATGGGAAACAGACCATTGGTCTGACCCAGTTTGGTCAATATTATTTGTACAGGTGGAGAATACTGGCGCCAATGCAGAAATAATTATTCTTTAATTTAAAAAAAAAAAAAAAGGTTTCTCATTGTCAGTGGAAGTCAGAAATTTCACAAAATTTCATCTACATTCATGGTAGAATAGCAAGATCTGTAGCACACTACAAAATCTTAGAGAGCATTCTGGACAAGGCTCCAACTTCTGCATACCGCAACTTCTGTACATGGTCTTAAAACCTCAGAAAGATGCAAGTTGAAGATGAACAGAAGCCATAAAAGGAAATCCTGGAGCAGGCCTTTTTTCGTGTAGTTTCACAGAAAGAAAGTAGGTACATCAAAATGGCTTGGAGAAATTACAGTAGACGTTACCACAAACAAGATTTTGCACAACTTTCTTGGAAACAAGAACCTAAGAATAATGCAAAGAAGCTTTCAAAAGACATGCTAAGGTTGGTGTGCCTATTACAGTTGTAACATCTTTGCCTTTATTTTGGACCCAAGCTTTTTTTAAATAAAAAAGCAAAGTTGACAGAGTAGTGCCGAAGACAAAAAAAAAGTACTTCCAGAGAAAATCATGGCAGCTCACAGTCTGTTTTGCTCACTGTCCAACGTAAATCCATGGTCCAAAGCCTAACAGAAAAAAGTACACAAATATTCAAGGAGAAGTTAGTCAAGAAAAATGAGGAAAGTAAAAATATTTACTTCTGCTGTGTAAAGCATCTAAACATACCTGTGGAAACCATTGCTTCATTTGAGAACAGACTGAGGAGCAGAGAGGTTATATCAGTACTACCTGCAGACCAGTCTCTTCCTATGTGCAGTTGCTAAGCACAGTCACTGTTCTGGATAAATGGAAGACCAAAATCATTCTAAGGTGATAGGTGCACATCGCTGCAGTTTTTCATGGAAATTTTTAGTATATCAGAGTGAAGTTCCATTAATTAGTGGCATGGTAGCTGAACACACAGCTGAATGGGATATATGAAACATGGACAGCAAGTGCACACCTGTTTGGCTAAGGACACAGATCCACAAGGGACCACAGACTGCAAGCAAGACGACCTCCAGTGGGCGACAACAGCATGTGAGAAAACAGACTGTTACCCTACAAATCTCTGAACACCCAATTTTGCTGGAGATAAAATACATTCCAGCCAGGAGGCAGTATAGACATTAAAAGAAGCTACCGTGTACCTACAAGCCTTGCTCTAGCTCTGGGCAAAAATTCAAAACTAAAATGTGGCAGTGCCACAACAGCTAAGATTGTTATCCAGGCAGGTTGGAAAATGTGTCTCAAAGCTCCTTTTCACCACAGAGAACAGCCCTGGCAATGCAGATAAATGGAAGAAGTTCCTTGAAGAGAGGCACCCTGAATGTGTGTTTTGTTCTTTCTATTTATTTCTTTTCTTTTTCTTTTTGTGTGTGACTCACAAACTGTAAATTAATAGGGTGGAGAGATGGGAAATTCTTGCTAGTTTACCCAGTGCTTTGTGGACCCAAGAGTAATCTAAAGAGAGGCAATAATGGCACTGACCTATGTGCTGTAAAGATGTAGCTGACAGACATGTATTTGGTATTCCCTTCATCCTCGCCAGAAGAAGTCAGTGTCTGGAAATGATGACTGAGCAGAGGCAGAGCAGTTGGCTCAGGACAAACTGAGTAACAATTCTGTTTAGCTAAAAGAAGAGAATATTTTGAGTTACTTGGGAACCATTAGCTGCTAGAGAATCGGATCACATTACAGCATCAAATGTTCCTGGTATAAGGAATTGGGGATAAAGTTACCCTACAGTGAGGTTTTCCATTCTCCTTTGAGGAAATTCTGATATCTGTCCTCTTCTCAAGAACTACCTTCTCTTGAATACTCCAAGCCTTGTTTTTACAGGATTAAATGAAAATTCCAAGAAAGGTGGAAACAATCGGTCTGCAACAATGCATCTCAGAGCAGCAAAACACGTGCAAACACATGTCCCCTTTTGTGTCAGAATTTGTGAGTCAGACTCTATGACACTTTTCTCAAGGGCTCCCTATGAATTCCTCCATCATCCAAAGGTGTGGCAGCTTGGGACCTTCTCATTCCCTTCCCTCCCCACTTCAGTTTGTTTAGGAAGAAACCAGGAAACTGGAATCTTGCCCTGGCTCTCGGTAGTCCAAAACTGAGGGTCTTTATGTAAAGCACAGTGCAATTCTGTATCAAAAATATGATTCTAAGTATTACGCAAGTTAAAATTTTAAAGCCTTACCTTTGAATGTGAAAAGATGTAAACCCAGAACTGCAGAGGGTATGTTCTAGAGAGGCAAGAATTTTATAAAGGCAAAGTAAGGAATGAGATGCAAAAGTTTCATCAGAGAGAGGAAACAAAATACAGAGGATTGAACTTCTCCAGTACTGAATATGAATTAAGCAGTAATGGCTATGTATTTTCAGATGAACTCTTCATATTTCATATTACTGAATATTGTGTGATTCCTGAAGAGTTAATAACAGATAATGGATTGGAAGTAATTTATTTCAGAATGTCTTCTAGATATATCAATTCAAGCTGCCATATCAAATTCAAACTATTTACAGTTTATCAATCTATCTTTAAAAGTCTGTGAAGATAACAAAGCTCTTCGTACTTAAAAATGCACATAAGATTCAAAAGATTGTTAGTGTTTAGTAAGGTTACAAGTGAAGTTAACTGAGAAATTAAAACACTGACAGACAGGGGAAAAAAAAAAACAGGAAAGATGCTTCAGTCATTCTTTTGGCCGCCTTCAGCTAGAGTGTCTTGATGCTTCTTAGAGTGCTCCATTAGTTTCATCATCGGGAGTGAACTTTATCGAAGGAAAAATAAAATCTACAGTGACAAATACCTAACAAGCTTCTGAAGCCAAAGAGCTGTGCCTGCCAGGGAACTAGAACAAAAGGGGGGTGGGGGGGGGGAAGGAGAAATTACAAGCAGGGAGCAGGGTTACCCACATTGTAAAGGGAAAAGAACGTGAGACTGGAAAGCGGAAGTGAGTGGCAGCCTGCCAAGGCAACAGTTATGCCATCTGCAGCAGGGTCAGAAGTCAGAGCCATCCTTGAAAGTAAGCCCCATGGAAGATATCTAAACAGAACCAAGGAGGGCACTCTCTCTGCTTCGTGAGGATATCCAATATGCTGCTGACAGTCTTCCTGCCAGGGTTGCACGTAGGCACAGCGTGCGGTGGGGATGCTGCTCCACCGTGGAGGAGCTGCCCCTGCTCCCTCTCATGGGGCACTCACTGAACACATGGCATGCGGGATGCTGCCAACAGGCCTCTGGGACAAGCTGGGGACGGCTGCGGTCCCAGAGCACCCTCTACCCTCTGCTCTGGGACAAACCTGCTTCAGTGCGGTCTGAATGTGGGACAAAATGGCACCAGCATAAGAAGGGGCCTGCTGGTAAGCACAGGGTAGCAGCAGAGGCATCCTGGCTACAAAAGGCATTGCCTGGAAGGCAAGGGAGGGCTGGGGCATCAGGGACCACTCTGCTCCCCTGGCAGCAGTGGGGCAGGTGTGCCATGCATGGAACTTGGGCTCCTCTGTGTGTGGATGTGGCAGAGAGAGATTTGGGGATTCTGAGTCATTGCCAGATTTTACTTGAAATGGTTTTTCTTTCTTCCCACCCTCAAAAAATCTATATTGGAAAAAGGTGTAGCATCCAGCAAACAGTAGCCTCTGGTACATGATCCTTGTCAAATGACAGGGACAGCAAATAGAGTCTAGTCTCACCAGCACTTCACTTTATCATGCATGGAAACCAGTGCTTTGAAAATATTTTACCTTCTTTACTTTTTTCCATTTTTCTTTTTGCATTTTCCTCCCCCCCCCCAAACCCCCCCATTTTTCTCCATCTTTTTCTCTTTAAGTGCACAAATATTCATCTTGTTCCAATACAGTGTTATAGGAGGTATATGAGGAGGAGTCTTGAAACACTTCTGTTCTAATAATTTTCTTCCAGAGAGAAAGAACAGGGCAAAAGGCTAGCAAGAAATTTATTGTCTAGTGTGTAGTGTGTAATTACCATAACTTACAAAAAAAAAATGCACATGTTGGTGTGTTTGATTTAATACCATCAGAAGTGTAAGGTTACATGAAATAAATGGCTAATTGGGTTAATTTAATAGCAGGTTAAATCTTTCTTTTATTTTGTGCTAAAGGAACATTAAAATGGTGCAGTTTTCAAGTGGTCTTAGAAAAGTAAAGTAGAGTTTCTTGATAAAAAAAATATATAGCGTTCCTACTGCTAGGTTTATGGTGGGAGTTACTGGCATTCTTCCAGTTCACCACATGAAAATCTAAGCTGCCTGTATAAGTACAGAATTTAGTGTTGGGTCTTAAGGTTTTGGTTGGCATGTTGCCAAAGATGTTATGTATTTAGCTGGGAAAATTGCCTAGAAGTTAATTGAGAGGAAAACACTAATATACATCCTCCACCACCTTAAAAAATGCTATGGATATGCATATGTTGCTGATCCTTGATAAGAGATGAGTGTTTGCAGTAAAGAACTAGTTTAAAATTAGTCAAAAATTGGCTAGACTGAGTTTTTCAAACCTCTCCATTCATTACATTCACAAGTAATATTATTGTTTCCCTTCTCTTTTTAATCTTCCTGCTTGCATCGTCCTTAGACAGGCCAGCAGCAGGCCACAACGGGATCAGTCTTTGGAGTGGGCAGAGCTCGGGTGCAACAGCTTTGTGCTGCCCCTGAGTACCAGGTGAGAGTAATTGTCCCCCTCTCCCCTCAAATTCCTCTGCTTGTGACAGCCCCAAAGCTTATAGTGTGGCTGCTTGTCTTACTACCACCATCCTCCATTAAATCCTAGAAGCTCTGCTGACAGAATGTGCATTGACACTTAAACTGTTTAAGAGCAGCAGATTATATTTTTCCTGCTATGCAACTAGCCACACTGCATGCTGTCACCTAGCAGAGCATCTCAGGAGCACCATGGGCCTCGAAAAGCCCCATTGCGCTGGGTGGTGAGACCTCAGCAATTTGGCAATCAGTCATATTGCCAGAAAAATTAAGGTTTTTTCACCTGAGCTAGTGAAACAACATCTTTAAATTGTACTGAGCCAGTCTGCAGCAGCAGACCTTAAGTGGTTAATGATCACATCTGTAAGTAGGCTCCAGATCAGACAATAGGCTACCTTTTAGAGTAAGGAGGCTGGGAGGCAAGAGGCACAGGAAAACAAAATTAGGAACTCCGCTGAAAGCAAATGAGGAAAAGGCTTTCATCCAATCGTGGCCAGCTGTCTTCTTTTGTACACCCACTGGATGCTCCTGATGCACTGGGCTAGAAGAGACATGAGCAAAGTAGAAACAATGACATTTCGCTACTGTATGAATTGCCTCTCCCTTCACTTAATCCTGTTCTTATTGGGGCCTTGTGCTGAAAGCTGATAATTTTGATGGTCCCTGAATAAAGCCAGTAGCTTGAATTCCTGCCACCAGCCCCTTTATAATGAATAGGGCTAATGAATGCTAGTAAGTGGTAGGAATCTGTGACCAGCTGCATCAAGGCAGGTAATACAGCTCAGATTTAATTGGGAGCAGGTATTGGAAGGCTGTATTACTTTAATTGGTGAGGGGGTTTTCTAAATGGAAAGGACAAAGTATAATGGACAAATTGTGCTGTACAATAGCACTTAAGCCGGGATTGTATGCATTCGTTAATCTGTTGAGGAATGAGGCAATTCTAAACAATTTTCTCAGTGAAACCAACTCCAGAAAGCTTGTCCCTTTTGTTCTCCCTTGGGAAAATGCAAGATTGAAACAGAAAATACCTTTACCGAGGCAATCATTTGCCACGTGTGGAAAGCGGATACAGCTGTAAACTATGAAAGAGGGATCTTTGTAGTACAATAAAGGATGGAAAAAGAGATAAAGCTGGGGATAAGAGTGGGCCTGTCACTGCATCCAAAGAAGGAATAAAGTGATGACATTTACAGTGACAGATGAGACTGTAAAGAGAACTCAGGACAATTTAGAGAGGGAAATTTGATATTTAAAAGAAAGGACTCTGATAATTAAAAGTAGCATTACATTAAACTGTTACGCATGTCATTAGTGACAGAAGGGAACTGGTGCCTTTTGAAAAGTTAATGATTCGCACAGACCTGCTCTTGAAACTTTGTATGTAGTAAAGTTCACTTGAACACAGCATACTGTATGCAACACAGCATAAATTTTCTCTGTGTTTCATAGTGGGAAATAAGAAAGTTATATGATAATATGGAAGGTGTACTGTAAATACCATATGCCAATGTGTGTACAGTGTGGGTGTGTATGTGTAGAATCGTTGTATGCTGGAGGTCCAAGGTAGAGTTGAAAAGCCAGCACATATAAATATTGTCAAAAATGCTCATTCTGTGGAATCCTTGGAAAAGGCAGGGTGTCTTTTTCTCAAGGCACAGGTTCACACATTTTATTTTTGCCTTGTTTGTGTTTAACTAGATCTGCTCAACCTAGTGTGCCTATGGCAACAGAAGATAGCTTAAAGAGTAACCTCTAAAGGTAGAGAGTATTTAAAGTGAAACAACACAGCGCATACAGCCAATTTATGTGACTGCTGCATCTGTAATGGGTTAAGAGAGCGTTGGTAACTGAGTTCTTCTGGCAGGGCTTTTGCTCTGGTATACTTCATTACAGGTAGGAAAACAAGAAGGATTCTGTGTCCTTCAGAGTTCATATAGGCCGGGCAGTGGGAGGAGAAAAACAAAATGAAGCTGAAAGTGAGTGTTGAATGGGCTTTCCCAGGATCCCCAGGTGGGTTTCATGTATTGCCTAATGCTGCAAATGAGACAGATTCAGCTTTCTGTACTGGTTGTAAAGGCTGAATTATCTTACACTTACTATTGTTTGTGACTAAAAGTCAATACACAAAGCTGCAGCTTATTTCAGAAATTCTTTGTCAATAAGAACCGTTTTGTGTTCTTCAATATTTTTTTCATTTTTACAGATAAGGGTAGAATTTGGTCTCAAGCTTACAAAATATTTATATATATATGCATAATGTAAATTCTAAATTAAAACTGACATGCAAGAGTAACATTATTAAATTCTAAAAAGGACCATGAAATTAATACTTATCCATTTGTGTGAAGAAGGATCAAAAACGTTTTTGCAGAAATCTGCAGTTAGCACTGTGTGAACTGTAGCAAAGTTTGCCTGAAAGTAGGTGAGGTACACAATAAAATAATCAGGAAAACAAAATTACACAGAGCACTACCTATGTGATGAGCTATCATTTCCTTAGCTCTCTAAATAAGCTGTTTGAACAGTGACAGACACAGAAGAATGCAGCTGGAAAATAACTTAGATTTAGAAATAAAACATTATTTGTGGGATCTGAGCAGACTCCTTTGAAAACCTAAAAGGATGTACGGATCAATCACTAAAAGTGTCCTAAGATCATTTTTATGCAATAATCATGTTTATTTGATATGGAGAAAACAAGGCAGCTTAATGTCACCTTGTCTCCTGTCATATAACATGTGTTATCCCTGTAGAGCATCCCTATGCCTAATCATATAACATTAAAAAACATTCAGGGAAACTTACTTTGCAGAGGAAAAAGGCATTTCTTTCAAAAACACCTGTGTTCCTGATCTTTACAAATACACAACAGCCAGAAAATGCAGTGACTTTAGTAGTCTGCTTGAATGTTGGGAAGTTAAGGAAGTTGGGACCACAAATTTTATGTAACTACTGATAATCCACTCTCTCTGAACCTCAGATAAATATCTAAACACAAAGAAAAAAAAAATCTTATTTAGCCTGAAAAGAAATAGCCAAATTTTGTTAAAGCTTGGATAGCTTGCTTTCTCTGTCTGTGCGTGTGTGTATATATATTTATGTATGTGTTTGAAAGAAACAAAAATGTTTTGAGATGTGATGGGCTTTGAATTTAGTTCTGAAAAGAGTAGCCCTGTCACAAAGCTTCATTATCAATGTCTGCTTGCTACTTCCATTAACTTCTTATTCTTCGGACTAGGTCCTTGCATTCCCTGCATGACCTAAATGAACCTTAAGAAAAAAAAAAACCAGTTAATTTACAAATTGAGAAAGGTTAGAGATCAGTATGTCTTGGCACTGAACTCCTTTAGAAGATGAGCATGTATTGTGTCCTACATTTCCTAGTTAATGTGCATGAATCATTACTTTGAAAAGCCAGTTCTGTGGTCTTTAAAGTTAGAGTTCTCCCTGGCACCCAGCCTTCACAGCAAAGCTGAAGTGCAGAGCTGTGCAGCCTCTCTGACATGCAAGGAAGCTGCCACATTGTTTCAGAGTCTTCAAGTAGATGCTTTGTGGTAGTAATAGCTAGTTATTACTCATCTGTGTTAGGTGAGGTTGGAAGAGAGGAACAAGCACTGCGTGGCTGTGTGTCCTCTCACAAGATGCCAAAAGAGAGACGTTGCTACACTGCTTTGTGGCCCATGAACATCAGTAGGGTTCTGATTCTGGAAGACCAATGTTTTTTCTGTGCAAATTGGCATACAGGGTTGCTTACTTATGCTTGCTTCTCAAATATAAAGCCTTTTAACTCATAAATTAAATATAATATCTTCCTGAAATGCTATTCCTCATGAAAACTGTTATGCTACCTGAGGTATTTGACATAAGTGAGGCCAGGACAAGACACTGCCAGCGGTAAAAACACGTGGTCTGTATGTTGGAAACCCTCAAGGACACAGTCCCTGCATGTGCAGCTTTTGTATCCTTGTACCACTGTTTTTGGAAAATGGATGTTTTTAATGTCCTTCTTTTGACAGTTACTCCTTGAAGTACCCCTTGTCTGCCCCTTCTACTAGTCAGCATGAGGAAGGGACTGAGTGAGTAACTTCCAAGTGCTTGTCTAGCTGCAACTTCTGCAGCTGAGGCAGCAACCTCTGTGTAATTCCCACGTGGAAGGGTGTACAGGAAGGGTGCTGAAGCTCTGCCAGCTCAACCAAGAAGCAATAGTATCCACCTGACAGAAAGCCATGGCCTCTCTAAGCTCTGTACCCACCGTGATGGATGTAACATTGCAGACACAGCTCTGGAGGGGAACATGCTGTGACCCAGGTGTCCAGCTGCAGAGCGTGCCCTGCTTTTATGCCAGTACAGGCTGGCAGCAGTGAGCGCACCCGTGGGGGTTTCACCCAGGTAGAGGAACTCCTCCACTTAGTGACAGAGATCCAGGAGGAGGTCAATAGGTTGAGGTCTTCTCCAACCTTAAATATTCTATGATTCTCTGTCCCTGGCTGAGTGCAGTGACTTATGGGATAAGGGGGCAATGGCGGCAAACTCCTGCCCGGCACAGCCAGCACATCCCCTCTGTGCGTACCCCACCTTCCCAGGTGCCCTGTGTAATAGGTGTGAAGCTCTGCAAGTGGAACCGAACAGCAACAAGGACAATGGTTCATCTAGCTTGGAGGTGTCGCCGAGGTTAAGTCAGCCTACACCCTGCATCAGAACTGCCTCCATAAAGAAGAAAAAGATGGGTCACTCTCACAGGAAACTCCCATCTGAAGGGAAGAGAAGGCCCAATAGGCAGACTGGACCCTCAGGGAAGTCTGCTGCCTCCCTGGGGTTAAAGCAGTGAAGAGAAAGCTGCCTACCCTGGTATGGCCCTCAAATTACGATCCATTATTGACAGCAGGCAACAATGAGGATGCAGGAAGAAGCCCAAGGGCAATCAAGAGAGATTTCAGGGCCTTGGGATGACTTTTTCAGGGATCAGGAGCACAAGTAGTGTTCTCCTCTATCCTTCCAGTTGCAGGGAATGATGAGGGAAGAAACAGGATGATCAATACCTGGCTCTGAGCCAGCTGTCACCAGCAGGATTTGAGGTTTTCTCATCATGGGTCAGTCTACATGCCACCAGGCCCACTGGCGACAGTCAAGGTATGCCTGCCTCATAGCGGGAAAAGGATCTTTGCACAGGAGTTAGCAGGGCTCATTGAAAGAGCTTTAAATTCGATTTGAAGGGGGAAAAGAAATAAAACCAGGCTCACTAGAGATAAGCATGGGGGAAACACGCCAATATTTGAGGGATGGTGTGTTAGCAAGGTCCTTTGGTCTGCTGTCTCAGTGAAGGTAGGGGATGGAGATCCATGCAGCAGCAAAGACACAACGGTTATTCATGTGTTAGAAGCCACGAAAGTACATGAGAATGGTCACGTAGGAATTTGGGCTTCTTCTCCTCCCAGAAAGATGGTGGGATCAACAGCTCAACTGCAGTGCATCTACACCAATGCACACAGCATGGGTAACAAACGGGAGGAGCTGGAAGCCATTGTGCAGCAGGAAAACTATGATATCGTGTCCATCATGGAAAAATGGTGGGATGACTCACACAACTGGAGTGCTGTAATGGATGGCTATAAGCCCTTCAGGAGGGATAGGCAAGGAAGGAGATGCAATGGGGTAGGCCTGTATGTTAGGGAGAGTTTTAACTGTCTAGAGCTTAATGATGGTGACAATAGAGTTCAGTGTTTATGGGTAAGAACCAGGGGGAAGGCCACCAAGGCAGATATCATGGTGGAAGTCTGATATAGACCACCTAAGCAGGAGGAAGAGGCAAATGAAATAGTCTATAAGCAGCTGGGAGAATCCCTTGTTCTCCTGTCAGGCTTCAACTTACCAGATGTCTGCTGGAAATACAATACAGCAGAGAAGAAACAGTCTCAGAGGTTCCTGGAGTGTGTGGAAGATAAGTTCCTGACACAGCTGGTGAGGGAGCCAACTTGGTAAGGCACCTCACTGGACCTGTTGTTTGTGAACAGAGAACTTGTGATTGATATGATAGTTGGAGGCTGTCTTGAGCATAGTGATCATGAGATGGTAGAGTTTTCAGTTCTCAGAGAAGTAAGGAGGGGGTTTAACAGAACTGCTACTTTGGATTTGTGGAGGGCAGACTTTGGCCTGTTGAGGAGCCTGGTTGACAGGGTCCCTTGGGAGGCAGTCCTGAAGGACAAAGGAGTCCAGAAACAGTGGGCATTCTTCAAGAAGGAAGTCTTAAAGGTGCAGGAGCACGCTGTCCCCATGTGCCAAAAGACAAGCTGGTGGGGAAGAAGACTAACCTGGCTCAACAGAGAGCTTTGGCTGGAAATCAGTAAAAAATAGGAGAGTTTATGACCTTTGGAGGAAGGGGCAGGCAACTCAGGAGGATGACAAAGATGTCATGAGATTATGCAGGGAGAAAATTTGGAGGGCCAAAGCCCAGCCAGCACTTAATCTGGCTACTGCCAAAAAAGACAGTAGAAAATGTTTCTTCAAATACATTAGCAACAAAAGGAGGGCTAAGGAGAATCTCCAGCCTTTATTGGATATGTGGAGGAAAATGCATATGGGGGACAAAGGGTGAAGTAAATGCTAAGGCACTTAATGCCTGCTTTGCCTCAGTCTTTAAATGGCAAGACCAGTTGTCTCTGGGTACCCAGCCCCTTGAGCTAGAAGACAGGGACAGGGAGCAGAATGAGGCCCCCATAATCCAAAGGGAAATGGTTAGTGAGCTGCTACACCACTTAGACACACACAAGTCTATGGGGCTAGAGGGGATCTACCAAAGGGTACTGAGCGAGCTGGCAGAATCACAGAATTGTAGGCTTTGGAAGGTACCTCTGGAGATCATCTTGTCCAAGCCCCGTGCCTGAGCATGTACCCCTAGACAGAAGGTACAGGACTGCGTCTAGGCAGGTTTTTAATGTTTCCAGGGAAGGAGACTCCACAACCTCTCTGGGCAGCCTGTGCCGCTGCTCTGTCACCCTCAAAGTAAAGTAGTTTTTCTGCATATTTAAGTGGAACTTCCTGTGTTCCAACTTGTTGCCATTGCCTCATGTCCTGTCATTGGGCACCACTGAGAAGAGTCTGGCCTCATTCTCTTGATACCATCCCTTCAGATATTTATAGGGCTGAACAAACCCAGGTCTCTCAGTTTCTCCTCATAAGAGAGATGCTCCAGTCTCTCGATCATCTTTGTGGCTCTCTGCTGGACTTTCTCAAGCAATTCCCTGTCCTTCTTAAACTGGGGTGCCTAGAACTGAACACAGTACTCCAAATGTGGTCTCACTAGGGCAGAGTAGAGGGGGAGGATAACCTCTCTCAACTTGCTGGCCACACTCCTTTTAATGCACCCCAGGATACTGTTGGCCTTCTTGGCCACAAGGGCACAGTGCTGGCTCATGGTCAGCTTGCTGTCCACCAGCACTCCCAGGTCCTTCTCAACAGAGCTACTTTCCAGCAGGTCAGCCCCCAGCCTGTACCGGTGCATGTTGTCCCTCCCCAGGTGCGGAACCCTACACTTTCTCCTGTTGAATTTCATGAGGTTCCCCTCAGCCCAGCTCTCCAGCCTGTCCAGGTCTCATTGGATGGCAGCACAGCCTTCTGGCGTGTCAGCCACTCCTCCCAGCTTGGTATCCCTTCATCCAGGTCATTGATGAATGTATTAAACAGGACTGGAACCAGTGCAGACCCCTGGGGAATACTGCTGGTTATGGGCCTCCAACCACTCTCTGCCCTGTTGATCACGACCCTCTGAGCTCTGCTCTTCAGCCAGTTCTCAATCCACCTTACTGTCCTCTCATCTAACCCACACATCCTTAGCTTATCCACTGAGGATATATGGGAGACAGTGTCATGCTCAAAGTGCTCATCAAGCCACTTTCAATCATTTATCAGCGGTCCTGGCTATACTGGTGAGGTCCCAGTTGACTGGATGTTAGCCAATGTGACACCCATCTACAGTAAAGGCCAGAAGGGGGATCCAGGGACCTACAGGCCTGTCAGTCTGACCTTGGTGCCAGGGAAGGTTATGGAGCAGATCATCTTCAGTGCCATCGTGTGGCACGTACAGGATAACCAAGTGATCAGGCCCAGTCAGCACACGTTTATGAAAGGCAGGTCCTGCTTGACTAACCTGATCTCCTTTTATGACAAGTTAACTCCTTAGTAGATGAGGGAAAGCCTGTGCATGTTGTCTGCTCAGTCTTTAATAAAGCCTTTGACACCATTTCCCTCAGAATTCTCCTGGAGAATCTGGCTGCTCATGCCTTGGATGGGCATAACCTTTGCTGGCTAAAAAACTGGCTGGATGGCTGCGCCCAAAGAGTTGTGGCAAACGGAGTTCAATTCATTTGGTGGCCAGTCACAAGTGGTGTTCCCCGGGCTCAGTATTGAGGCCAGCTCTGTTTAGTATCTATCAAAGATCTGGATGAGGGGATTGAGTGCACCCTCAGTAAGTTTGCAGACAATGCCGCGTTGGGCAGGAGTGTTGATCTGCTCAAGGGCAGGAAGGCTCTGCAGAGGGATTTGGACAGGCTGGATCGATGGGCCAAGGCCAATTGTATGAGGTTTAACAAGGCCAAGTGCCAGGTCCTGCACTTGGGCCACAACAACCCCATGCAACGTTACAGGCTTGGGGAATATTGGCTGTGAAACTGCCCGGTGCAAAAATGACCTGGGTGTGTTGGTCATCAGCTGGCTGAATATGAGCCAGCAGTGTGGGCAAGAAGGCCAAGAGCATCCTGTCTTGTATCAGGAATAATGTGGCCAGCAGGAGCAGGGAAGTGGTCGTCCCCTGGTACTCAGCACTGGTAAAGCCACGCCTCAAATACTGTGTTCAGTTTTGGGTCCCTCACTACAGGAAAGACATTGAGGTGCTGGAGCGTGTCCAGGGCAGGGCAACAAAGATGGTGAAGGGTCTAGAGCACACGTCTTATGAGGAGCAGCTGAGGGAACTGTGGTTGTTTAGCCTGGAAAGGAGGAAAGGAGGCTGAGGGGAGACCTTATTTCTCTCTATAACTACCTGAAAGGAGGTTGTAGCAAAGTGGGTGTCAGTCTCTTCTCCCAAGTACCAAACAAGTACAGAACAAGAGGAAATGACCTTAGGTTATACCAGAGGAGGTTTAGATTGGATATTAGAAGAAATTTCTTCACCAAAAGGGTTGTCAAGCATTGGAACAGGTTTCCCAGGGAAGTGGTTGAGTCACGATCCCTGGAGGTATTTAAAAGACAGTGCAGATGGGGTGCTTAGGGACATGGTTTAGTAGTGAACTGGTAGTGCTAAGTTAACAGTTGGACTCGATGATCTTAAAGGTCTTTTCCTACCTAAACAATTCTGTGATTATTTATGGTAGAAGTTGTAGGAAAAACAGGTAGATAAAATCTGCGAAGTAAATGGAGTAGAAATCTATTGAAAGTAAATCAGTCTCATTGCTACAGATCTTTGAGATTTCGCTATATTCATTTTCCATCAGGAATTTCTTAAGATGAATATATATACTGTTTCTATCTCTACATATGTAAGATTAAAACAAAGGACAGGTCATGAGGTAAAGTACATTAGTTTATTCCTCTCTCTCCTTATTTTCTTGTAAGTGGCAGAGGGAGACTTCCACAGCTTATTCTGATTACTTCTCTCCTGATTTCATACTTTCAGAATAAAACATAAAACAAAGTACACTCAGCTTCTTGGGGTAGTTTTGGAAAGAAAGAAAAAGAGAATACCTTTGCTACCATAGAAATGAGTTTTCTCTGTCTATGCAGCTGTGTTGAGACCATTCAACTAGATCCAGCATAAAGCTCTTCAGAAAATCTTATATTTTGTGCAATTGAAGAATGGAAAAAATGCAAAGGAGAATTATTCTTTGGAATATACTCTTTTTGTCAAATTAGACAATGTAGCATAAGTAATTTGAAAAAAAAAAAAAAGAAAAATGTTTTTTTCTACTTCAGCTCCAATGGTTAAAACTGAACAAACTCTGGAGAGCTCAAAGGAGTTTTACCTAATATGCTTGGAGTTCATGAGGACCCAGACAAAATCTCAACACTGACAAATTTTTGCCCTGCTTCAGTATCTTTACTGGAATTTTGAGGTTTGGTTTCACATCTGAGAGACATATTAGGCCCCCACTCACTGTGCTCGAGCTCCAAAAGCATGCAGCAATGGAGGTGGAAAGGAGGTGAAATACGCCTGAGTATGTCTGTGCACTGCACTTTTCAATTTACACTGGGGGAAATCTCTGTTTACATGAATGAAAGCATATGAGCCATTTGGCAGACTTACTAGGAACTGTTTACTTGTCAATACTGCAAGGAAGGATCTTAACAATCGACTTTCTTTTAGTAGATATTTAGGGCTTCCTTATTTTAATTTTAGCATTTATCTTACAATTTTATCTTCTGCTTTGGATTAAAAATAACTTTACAGTGCAAAAGTACAGCTGGTAACACCGATAAAAATATATAAGAAATTAAAATCCCTAAACATTTCAGATGGGTTTTGGATTTTCAGTTATCACTATAACTGTGTTCAGTCTCTCTTTTCTCAGTCATTAACCTCCTTCCCAGAAGTAGAAGTGTTCCAGACATAATACCCTAGAACAGGAAACAGTGTAGACTTATCCTGACCACTCGTATCTATGACCTGAGAAGTGGAAAGGTGAAAACTCCTTGAGAATCAAAGTAAGTAAATGAATTTTGGAAACCTCTGGAGCCTAAATGTGCTGTAGGTATTTTGATTATGCAACCTGTCTTTGAAAGAGCAGCCATTGCCATGTGAAAGTTAATAAATCATGAAAATGTTGTCAACTGTACTTCTAATGATGTTGTAGGTGACATTTTATTTAAACCACTTTAAGAGATTTTTTCCTATTTGAGTTGGTCTAAATTCCCTCCCTTCCTACCAGGAAATTATTGTTCTGATTTTGGTTTCAATTTCCAATTACAATAGTTGTTCAACATTTTGCCGGCTTAATTTATATCAGTTCCTGCCTGAGCTTTCTCAATCTAACCATTGTTGATTCTTTTCTTTAGAAAAATATTTTTTTGCCCACCACTTATGATAATCTTTTGAAGCTAACAGAACAATTCCTGACTGGGAAAGAAAAAAAAAAAAGAAAAAAGTCATGCAATAGTCCACCATCTCCAGTTGCCAAACAAGTAGTATCTGAAGTCCTGAGTATGGACTGTCATAATGGACTGAGAACTTTTAGAAGCTCAAACACAGAATTAACTTCAACACTTTCACCATTTTTTGTCTTGTTCTTTCTTCCAGTGTCTTATAGTTTGGGGAAAAAGTGTTATTTCTCTTCATGGACCCTTATTAGTAGCAGTTAACCCTTCTTCACTTTGGTGGACAAAAAAGACTGATATTAAAAGAGATTACTTAAATTTTAGTAGGCATGGAGATGGTCTGCTGTTTGAGCTGTACTCAGGCATTCTGGAAACATGGTTCATTGGGATTGGTCAGCAATAACTAGTAAGCTTCTTCAGGTAAAGATATTAATAAGCAATGATTTTGCATCAGGACCCTCCAGCCTTTTATGTGGCCAATAAAGATTCCTATCAACAGGGATGCTTGCTTCTCCTCTTAGTGCTGAACCACATCAGAAAAGGGTGTCTACTTGGAGTGGGAGAGAAGATCATGCTTGCTGTATCCATTTTCCTCCTTTTTCAGTTTTTGTTTCTTTCTCTCTCCTCAGGGTCCATTTAGATGTGCTTTAAATGGGAAAGTTTTCCTGTTCAGAATCTTGCATGCTAGCTGAGCACATACAGCTGGTGTATTCGAGCTTGCATTGCAGTTAGTGACCAGCTGCTGATGTTTAGCACCAAACATCAGCTTGTTTCAACTAGTGCTCAATACCTAATGCTTCACTCTGCTAGAAAGCAGGATGCTATGTACTGCACTGCTGTATGGTTACATATTTATCTTCCACATTTCTTCAGGCAAAACTCACTGATGTGTTTCTCTGATGTGCCTGTAATCCAAATACCATGTTTGCTGTCAACAAGTCATCTGATGCAAGAACCTTTGACTGTTTTTTTTTCTTTTTTTTTCTTTTTTTTTTTTTTTTTTAAGGGGAAGGTGAGGAGCAGCAACCTTCATGTCTTAAAACCATTTATACCTCTAGGGGACCAGTCATTATCCTGCAGTAGGTATTTCAAGTTGGCAAATCAATGGAGAAGATCAGGGATGAAGATGAAAGACCCAGCTAGTCTTGACCCTTGCCACTTCTTTTTTTTTAAGTGTCCTTCAGTGTTGATCATGCAAAGAGTTGCGCTTAGGCTTATTTTACCACCAGCCAAGATGGAGAGAACTCATCCTTCTTTTGAACTTATCCTTCTTTTCTCCAAAGAAGCCTTTTTGAAGCAGCCTCAGGCTTAGGGTTAATGTTTTGTCTTTCTCTTCCTCAATACTTTATTCTTTGCCTGAAGAATTTGTGAGGATATTTCTTTTTCCTTATCTTGTAATGACCATCATGTAATGACAGTAATGAAATATATAGTTTGGTCTTACAGCCCTAGAACCAGGAAATTGAGTGCAGGTATGTCCTCATAAAAGGTGTGGGTTTTTTTCTGAAACAGGGCTAAGCATGATGAATGAATAATTTACTTTGGGGATTGCTGGAGATGGCTCCTTTAATGCAGAGACATATTCTGCTTTACAGCAAACCATAGAGTGTGAAAGCATGTCAGTGATTAGGAAGAGGAAAGCTTCTCCATATGGAAGCGGGCAAAGGTATTATCTCCATTTCTCTGCTAAGCAAATTGTAAAAGGTGTAACTTATTTTGTAATGAAAGAAGGCTACCTGCTGTTTTAATTATTGCTTCTGTTGGCCCACCTTGTTGCAGTTGTCTATACACAACATCAGATCAGCAGCATTTTGAGTGAGCAAAGGTGAGAACCAATTAAAATCTTATCCCTGTTTTTAAAAGACATTTCTATGCATTATCCTTATTGTGACACTCTGAAAAATGTTTTAATGAGAGTGAGGAAGATCCCAAAATAAGGTTTATGAAAAGTTCAGGAAATAAAAAATTACTGACAACAGGCTGTTGAAGACAGAGAGATATTTTAGTGCTTCATTTGAAATTCCTTAAATTTGTCTGATTTTAAAAAGTGTCCAACACTTTGAAAGTGTAATGCCTTTCAAAGTGTCTCCTGTAAACCATCAAATACCACATATTTTAATCTCTTCCACATGTCTGAAGTTATAGGTTGGAGAGGTTGTAAGGGTTTAGGTTATTTTAGTCATGAAGAATACAATGAATCTTCTTTTGGCTCCTAAAATTAACCTGGATAAAGAAGTATTCATCCTTTCCAGGCTTAGTCCTCACATTGTGGTTGAAAATTGAATTCTCTTTTGATATTATGAAGGAAAAGACTTTATTGTTTCTAAAATTAATTTCACTGAAGAAGGAAATATTTTCCCATAATTAGTCCATTCCCTCTACACATGCTTTCTCAGCAATGACCAGCTCCTAATAGTGCAGTATTTAGACGCATTCTTGATCATGTCAATTTTAGCATATGCTTTAACATAATTAGTGGAACAAGTAGTCCCCAAAGTGTGTTAGTCACAGTTTCAGATTAATCCTTAGATTAAACCTCAAATGAGGTTTTAGCAATCTCTTAGATTCCAGATTCTTCATGGTCCATAAAAATCTTAATTTATGAGACTTCCACCACTCTGTAGCTTACTCCTCAAAATATGTGACCTGATCTCTCTCTATTTGTACCAAAGCTGTACCTTGACTCATCAGTTCTTAGTGTGGAAGCATGGGAGAAACACAGGAGGAAGGCCACAGAAGACTTGCAAGTCTCCCATCCGGGCATGTTTTTGCTGGTTGTCACCAGAATGCCTTCCTCTATTCTCTGAAGATGAGCAGAAAGGATTTTAGCTGTAAAATCAAAACCCAAACCCCGTATTTCTGCATTACACCCAAATGTATTCCTTCAGTGAAGTAGGAGCTGCAGATGTTAGAGTCTGAAGCAAAGAAATAGCCATTATAAACTAAGAAATGTTAATGGGGATTAGATTTACCTCAAACTTAATCATCTTGAAAAATTACCTTCTGGGAACTGCTTCAGTTTTGGAGATAACCAAGGTGCCTTACTTATTCTCAGGTGTGATGAGCCCTACCTGGCAGTCAATCCTGCCCCAGTTGCTTGCTTTAGGAGATGTCCGAGTAACGTATTCGTGGCCCCTCTTTGACAGATCCGTATTCTAATCACGCTTGATCTTGTGTTAGCATGTGAGGACTGCATATAGACCTTGAAATGTGCAGCTAACTGCTCATGCTATTATCAAGATACTCTGGGGTTTTTCGACTGAAGTTACTGAAAATATGAGTCAAAGCCCCCTTGTTGGTACTATTGGAAGGCAACATTTGAAAAATACTGTAAAAACAAATCAAAGAAAATTTGGGCCTATTCTGGGTATTTGAAAGGCCATTTCCTTACATTTGTTTCTATCTTCTCATGTACTTCTCAACAGAGATCTGCGTAGCTTTTTATATTCATATTTCTGTATTCCTTCTTGGTTAATCCAAGGATTGTGTGTTTTATTGATTCAACTTGGTAACCTTTGGTTCTTAGTGGATTTCCTTGAAAAAACATACAAATAACCCCTTCACATGTTTGAGCAATGTAAGTACCAACTCTTTAATCATTGCTACAGAAGACCACTTGATGCAAGTATCTCATCACCTCTGAAATGTAGTTACAGCATTGGAGAATGTGGAGGCAGCATTGTCCCATTGAAGAATGAAAGCAGCTAGATCACGGCTTTAGTTCACTGCTTTACACTTAAAGAGTAGCCCTTACTGCTACTTGCACACCTTTGTTCTCTCACATATGAGACTGAAATAGGTAATGTTTGTTTCATTGCTTTTTACTTTTTCAGTGTTCCTTTCTTTAGTGCTCAGCACACATAATCTTTTACTATGGGAAGTTCATTGAATCATTTTTGTAACTTGCTGTTGATTCCCATGAGCTTGTTGGCCAAAGACTTTTGCTAATAATATCATACAAACTTCAGCTATCAGGAGAGGTTTCAAAATCTAGGAGCAGAAACAATTATGTTAATGAAGCGTATTTACCTTTTAGACATGGTAAGTACTTTATGATCTGGGAATAGTCGGATTTTATCACTGAGGCTGAATTGTTGAACACAGCAGTATTACTAGTTAGGAGGTAAAATTGATCTGGAAAAAATAGTTTGCGTTATCAGTTGCTTCTCTGTCAACCTTCTATCTCTCTTGATCAAGAAACGAAGTCCTTGGAAAATGAATATACAAAACAAATGTCTGTTGTACAGCAAGATGTTCTTTAATTTACTTCCTTTTGTTTAAAAGTGATGTCTGTTTAGCACATCGGTTTAGATATGATTTAAAGCAGTTGACATGACAGATTGAAAACTTAAAATGTAGCATGAATAATACACAGTAAATTTATGTTGGGATGTTTTTATTCACTAGGGAGCCCTGAATAAGTTAGCAGCACTTGCAGCCACAACTTGTATACAGGGGAATAATTTGTATTTATTCCATTCTTCCAGGGAGCTAACTGATGTGTGCACGAGTGTGTATATATATGCACACATGATTGTATGTACATGTGTCTGTATATACATGCAAAATATATGTATGTATATATGTGTATGTATATAGTCGTCTAACTGAGATTCACACACACACAATCCATGCAGTTTATTAACAGTTAGCATGTCATCTCTAAATGGAGCTCACTGCAATTTGAGATGTGCCCTGCTAGGAGCTAATGAGCAAACTCCTGCCTAATATTGACAATTAATCAGGCATAAAAGCGTCTAGGATCAGGACCCATTGCCAAGCATAGAAGACTCATACAGACTTCAATGGAACATGATATGTGAACAAATTTGTCTAATTGTATATCAGTCCTATGAACAAATTCCCACCAAAACACTTAATTATCTACAGTACAGAAGCAATGCATCCGTCTCAGAATCTGTTAGTGGCGTTTTGGTTTGTTGTAAGCCATTTACCGTAACTAATAAATTGAAGGAAGTATTATTATGTTTTCTTGCCAGTGTTCCTGTTTTAATTGGTCTTGTCTACTACAGCCAATATCTGTACATTGGCTAGAGTAACCGAGTAATGGTTACACAATAAAAAGTGATCGTTATTGGCTGAATACTTTTCTTCTGTTGGGGAGGCAAGATTTGGTCTCAAACTGATAAAAATAATCTCAGAAGCCCAGAAAACAGTGCAAAAAAGGGTTAGCCTTGTAGTCTACAAGAAGATAGAAAAACATTATTGCTAATACAGAAAACATGTATTTGCTCAGGTTCTGTGAGCTTAATACTGATAATATATCTGGAATACGACCCTTTTTTTCTAGAATAAAAACTGTGTACCCCTTTCTAGTTTAAAATCATGTTAAAGGCTTTTTTGGCAACATGAATAGAACGCCTGTTATGACACACAACAGAAAATCACTTGAAAAAGTATAGCTGTTACTCACTACAGAAGAATGATTTGTGCAAAGATAAGATGCTTTGGCCTTGAGACACACACAAGTAAATTGGGTAGTTTTCCTAAGAAGCATTCTTGTTGAACTGTTTTTCTTTTCCATTTCAGTTGACAATATGGATCTGTAGTATATTGTTGGATCTGCTGTGTGATAACACAACAAAGCCTGTGTTCTGCTCTCAGCGGTGCTATTTATATATTGTAACATTTTTCAAAGTACTGCTTTGGTGTTCTTCCACTGTTTTTTTTTAAAAAGACAAGATAACCTGCCCCCAAAACAGATAAATAATTAAATAAAAGCAGCTATAAGTCAGATTCAAATCTGGATATTCGAGTGAGAGTAAAGCCCCTTTTTCAGTTTATTTACAGATGAGAACTGCATCTTGCAAATGATGTAATATGAGCCAGAGTCCACCGCTTGCTTACAACTGGAGAAAGCAAGAGATGCTCAAATCTTTTCCTTAGCATAATACTTTGAATGGACAGCAGGACTGTCTCTTGCATTGGGCTGAGGATCGACTATGAGTAGCTGTCATCCACAGCAGTGAGGGCGCAAGCCGCAATCTCAAGTGGAAGGCAAGAGCAGTGAAGGAAGCAGGCTAAGCATCTACTCATTTTTATTTGAAGATGTCTCATAGTAAGAAACCTCGGTATCACTGCTGAACTTTCATATTGAAGTGTATCTTCATGTGGTCTCCGGGAGAGACCCTTCTGTCCTGGATGCCAATCAGTTGTGCTCAGCCAGAAGCTGAAGTGACACTTACTCATTGCTGGAAATCAGGGAAAGAAGCAGGAAGGGATTTATGCTAGGCAACAGCAGAGTGCTTAACTCATCCTTAGGCAGCAAAGAAAGGGAAAAAAAAGATTGTTTAAAAATTTAATAGGGCTGTATTTTGGAATACACAGGTCACCAAAAATAAGACTAATCACTATTTTCCCTTATACTCAGAATTTACATTTCCATGGTCAATGCTGCACTGTTTGGCAATGGCTAGATTTTAATACTAACCATTTTGTGTGAGTGTATGGTGTGTCTGTGTATGTCCATGACTCAGCTAAATATCAAGGAGAATTATGATGGCCACTTATTAAATGCTGAATTTCACTTATGATTACAATATACAGTAGGATTACAAATCAGGAAGAAATACAGTCAATAAGTTATATTTTGGGGAGCACGGTTTATTGTTATTATTTCCAGTTATTCTAATAAGCAAGGACAAGAAGAGAAAGAAAAAAAAAAAGTAAGGAAGAAAGAAAATGCAGCATTTCATTAATTGTCTGCTGCTTCCTTTAGCATCCCAATGTCCTGGTAAAATGACTGGAGACCCTCTGTGGCTCCAGTAGAGGTAACATGCTTTTTCACACTGCAGAATGAATAGAAACAAATTTATATGAGGGACATCGCATTCTTGGAGATAAACTTAGGAAGATGTGTGATCTTTCTATCTAGGAAAACTTTCTCATTTTCTATAGGCAGATAATTTCTTTTTTGCTTTTTGAAACATTATTTGTTTCAGCTAATCACAATCAAAAGAAAATATATTAACAGCTGTAGTGTCATAGATCTGGTTTTCTCTTAATTCACAGTAAATCAGTAGTTTCATGGATAATTTGCTACAGCCAAAGCATGCAGACATGGAAATACAGCCATCAGAGAAAACGTTCTGCTGTAAGGAACAGGAAGAGCAGCTCTTTGCTAAAATCATACATAGCACCTTTAACTTCTCTCTTTTCCTCATATCTTTTCTAAATAGAGCCTTTGGAACTTGTGGTATCTCTCAGAACAGTAAAGATTATTCCTTTCTCACCATTAAACATGTTTCCTCAACAAAACCACATTCTTCCAACTAAGAGTCAAGATGAAACCGCTGTGCTCAGGGTCAGGGGCAGCACACCAAGGGAAGAGGTTGCTGAAACTTTGCTTACTCTCCTTTACTTCCCCTGCAGCTCATGCTACTTCGTTGGAAGTTTTTGGCACAGTCACAGGACTACGCAGCATTCTTACTTAGAAAGGGACATCTGCCTTTGCCCAGCTTTAGACAGTTCGATTTTCCTACATACTCACTCTCTTACCCTTTGTAATGCATTAATTTGAGGCATATTTTGGAGTGCTCTGAATGAAAAATATCGAAAGCCTTACCAAAACACATACACTGCAATCAAAACAGAAAAGACCTGTGAATGTGTGTATGAGTATGTATATCTATATATAAATACGTATATAATTATTTATAATAATAAATACATAAATAAATATATGAATACATATGTCAAGTTGACATCGCAAGATAGCATAGAATGCTTTTGTTAATTTCTGGCTGTTTATTTTTTATATGTGTTTAATTATAAAATGCTTAATAAAGTTCATTGACTATCCCTCTGTTCACCTTTGTGTCAGAGTCAGGCCCACTTGGACAAAGCAGTGGTGTCAGAGATGGGCAGGCACACCACATCAGCCTGTGGGGGAGGAACCAGTTGCCCAGGGAGCAGGGACCAAGCTCCCTTTGTGTTTGGGACACAGAGCTGCCTGAGGCTCCTGGGAGACCGTCCTCAATGCAAAATACTGCTTGAAGGGTTAAAAATATTTAGCAATTGAAAGTAAACTTTTGAATTTTTTTTTTAATTTCTGTTGAAAAGTTAATTTTAAAAAATCAGGCAAGCAATCATTATGTCAGAACTGTTTATATTTCAAAATATATTTGCCAAGTGGAGTAAGGCTGAGCTGTTTGTGAGCCCAGCCTCCAGGCTCTGTCAATTGTCCTGAAGTCTGACCCATAATTACAAGCGAAGGCTGGAGACAGAGAGTGCTTACCTAGAGCAACCGACAGGTTTGGGACAGCTATAAACTTAGGGCAACTGTTGAGGCACCTAGTGCATTATGCAGTTTTGCCTGTATGCACTGGTGACACTCAGCTTTAATTTCCTTAGTTCTGCCTAAAATCATTGGCACTTGGAGATGAGGCTGTGTTAATATTGCTTTTCCCATCTAGTAAGGGTTAATTAATATAAGGTACAACTGCTCCTGCTAATTTTCCTTTGAAGAACAACTGAACCAGCAGCTGGTTGAGGCATCCGCTGACACCCCAAGCCTCATTTTAAGGCGATAAAAAATAAGCCATGAAGGTAGTGCATAGGAGAAATGACAAAATGATGAGCTGACTATAGTTTGATGGATACAAAAGTTCTTGGACTCTGAAAGGGAAAAGAGTTTTGCTCCAGACTAGCAAACTTCTTTGGAGAAGTCACTGTAGTGAAAGACTTTTATCCAAGTAACACAATGTGACTGTTCCTCCAGAAAGCCTTGAAGTACAGTCCTAACTGTGAGGTTGCAATAAAACTATAGGTAGTCATGGAATTAGAGGCAAAGTTCTTTCATGAGTTTCAATCTGGTTAAAAGGGAGTAAAAAATAAAGAGTAACAAAAACTGATTAACTTTCAAAGTGAAAGGAGGATTTAGAACCAAACCTTGTTCCTGAACACTGTTTTCCTTTCCGCTGACTCTGTAGTACATAGCCTTCAATGGCATTTTATGTGTTTACAATGTTATGTAAATATCATGTCTATTTTACTTTGAATAATAGGCACCTTCTTAGAATATGACAGTTAACAATCATAGAGGAAGAACTTAGTCAAATTACAGACATAATCACAAAGCAATGAAAAATTTCCCAGAAACATCTATGAAGTTCCTAAATTTCAGATGTTTGAGAAGTTCCAAAGATGGCTACAAACTGGGTGGCGTTGTTTGTGCAAATATTCAAAATTTTAAAGGCCAAAAGTAAAGCATAGGAAGGAAGAAGTAAACTGTGCAGAAGACAGCCTAAAACTGCGCTTAGGTCCTGAGTGAAGCTATGGAGTAAAAGTCATGAAAAGTTTGTAAAGGTACATTGTAGCTTTTGTCTGACCAGCTGATAGAGTTGGAAGAAACAGTCAAACTTTCAGATATACAAGACCTTTCTCAAGCCTGAGGTAGAAAAAAACCCCAGAACTTCATAGTAACACAGTCACAATTAATTTAAAGTAAAAAGTAAATTTCATTATTTATGTGCCTTAACAAACAACACTGAGATAGAAGATAAGAAGAGAAACAATTTCACTGCAGTAAAATATCATTTTTTGCTCCCAACTTAGAATTATCAAGGAATGTATTAGAAGTCTGAGGAACATCATTTGTCATTACATATCTGCCTTTTCATATGATAAATATCTTTTTAAAAATTGATATAAGTTATGCTTGCAAATATTCTTTAAGTCATCTTCAAACACTCCTTCCATATACTGAAGATAAAGGAGAAACCTGATTTTGATATTTTCTTGCTTTTAAATGTCATACAGAAATATGTGTATTTATTTCATGGTTTAAACATGTATAAGCCTTACATTTTCTTTTAATGAGGACATTAAATACAAAAATGACATGTTTCTGCAGTGTTGCTGCCACAGAGGTAGAAAAGGCAAAGAGTACAAAATTTAAGATTTCTATCAGGGATAACTTGAGTATTTGGGTAATTTGGATAAGAGTATTGCTAACTTTTAGTGTAGCAGTGCAGTGGCTAAAGGCAGATGGGTGCTGTGTTGACCCTGAGTGGACTATGGGAGTCGCTGCTCCAAGTGCATGTTCAGTGGGCGTTCTGTCTGAGCACAAAAAAAGCCAGGTGAACTTCAGGTAAATGAAACCTCAGCTTGCAAAAAACAGAGCCCACGTGAATTTGCCAACCAGTGGAAGTGGGTGACTAAGTGGAAAATATGTCAGCAAGAATAAGGGCAATAAGGGAAAGGTCTGGAACAAGAAAACAAGTTGCTGAAGGATCCCTTGGAGCTGTCCAGTGAGATTCTCCTTCCCCACCAATCCCAACTGCATGTAATGTAACAACATAACCATGAATCTGAATATTTGGAGTATTTATTGGAAAGGCTATTTGATGCTGTGATATGGTTTTAATTTTCTTTAGAAAATTGCAGCTGACTAGAGCTAATTCCACTTAAAATGATGTGAATTCAACTTTAATTGAAGTGTTCCAACAACATTTATTAATAGCAGAAGATTCAATAAATACATCTGTAGCTTGCCCAATTATAACAGAAGCTGTATTTAAATAATTCCTTATGAAAATACAGGGAAAGCAAACAGAATTTAAAATAAGATTTCTTTAAGTCAAAATAGAAGGTTCCACATCTTATCATTTGGTGAAGCAACTGTCCACGTCCTTGTTTTGTCTTTGTTAACATAGATTATACATCTAAAGTTTCTGGGTTGAGTTATTCAACAAGTTCTAACGAAACACATGGGAGGGGACTGGAGATAATCTATTTTTTCCCCCAAAGTTCATCCAGATAAAGGTGACTGCAACAAACTTCCTTGCCCCCTCTTCAGAAATACAAATCACCTTTGGGCTGAGAAAAAGAATCTAAAATTCCAGACCCTGAGGAACGGATCAAGAAAACTCTGAAACACTGAAATACGTGATACAACCAAAATTTCCCAAGTCTTCCACAACTAGTGAAAAAAAATCTTTGAGTATATGAAAAAAACTTACAAAAACATATCCAAATAACCATGTCAAATATAATTTCTCATTAGCCCTATATAGGTAAAAATGTTTATCAACACTAAACAATACGGTATTCAAAATAGAGAACATCTAGTTTAATGCAGATTAATTTTTAACAAGAATTCCTATGCAGTAGGCAGATAGTTCCCACATTCCATTGTGATTGACAAGCCTGACATATGGAATAGTTCACAAATTCCCAGGTGACTGACAGATGGAGAATAGAAAGGCGGATAAAGTTGCCTAGAGAGCTGAGGACGATTTCATATTCAGCGGTTTTGATCAAAAGGATTCCAGATCTCACACTAAATTTAGCACCGCTGGCAATTAGTGCATGATTTATTCAGTCCTTTCATTTGCTGGTTGACAAATGGAAAACAAGCACAAAATTAAAAATAAGTTTATTTCCAGCATTTCGGATATTTAAAATGTGTGTGTCTTTGTTTGCACATAAATTAACATGAGATGAATTTATAGTGAGATTAAATCTGAAATGGAGATGCAAGCAATAAATAAGAGCTTTTTTATGTATCTTTCGGGCAGAACAGGTGTTTGAATTAAGAAATACTAATATGTTTAGCAGCATGACTCCACCTTTAGCATTAGGGAGTTGATGCTTCCCTAAATTTAGAATAATCTTTCCACAATTTAAGATTTTTTCATAAGCTTCCAGCATAGGTGACCATCTGTAAGTCAATACTAATGCTTTTTAGACCAATAATAATAAAGAAAATCTATCCCCATGTTTTCTGAACACAGTTGAAGAACTGCATTTTTCCTACTGATGTGTCTGCATAATTCTTAGAAGTGGCGGTTAAACACAAACACAGAGTATAGGAATCTTCCCAGTAGTGGATAGCATCACTCTTCTATTGAAAATATAGAGGAAACTCTTCAGATATGCAGGTAAAAAATGTTGAAAATAAAATTGCTGTTTCTTATCCATTTTACTAGTTTTGGATTGAAGGGCCATTCATGCCAAAATGATGAGTTCATGAGAACCTTTCAGACAGAATATGGCAATATCTCATCGCAAACTGTAGAGCCCAGCATGGTACAACCCCTCCTGAAGGAATCTACAAGTCAGGAAATTTCAGGTACATGATTTCAATGCCGAAAACAATATATAATTTAGTATGAAGAATGATTTTTAAAAATGTTCATTTCTAAGTCTAACTCCGAATTTAGTGTGAGCTTGTGCTCATCTTCGGAGGGATAATGCAGGCAGTGTAAAGCTCTGGGTATATCTTTTAAGCACCCAAGTACAGTTCTGAATGGCTTGTGGAAAACGCCAAAATTTGCAGCCTGTAAGGTTGTAAGCCTGCAAGCCTACAAAAGGTTCTTTTTTTGCAACAAATAAAGAGATATTAAGCTAATCTGAATAGAACAAAAATGTCACTGCTCTTAGTGGAAAGGTGGAGATTACTGATGGTAAATGTTTTAAATCCTGAGAGAGAGAGGAACTTGTTATGTACTGGGAATAAAACCTGCATTCCACTATTTAAAATTATTACCTTCTTATAACTGAAGTAATTTAAAATTCTTTTTTCTTTTTTTTTTATTTTGTGGCTTCAGAAACTTGGAGAAAATAACAGACAGAGGTGCAGTGTAATTCTGTAGTTACACCTATCTTCTAAGAAAGAAACGTGTGTTCCAAAGTCTCCAGGAAGATTCAGCCAATTTCTAGCTCATGGCTTTAGGAAGTCAATGATTCAGCATAACACTAGCATAGCCCAGCCTGAGGAGCACAGCACAGTTTGTGCTTCACTGCACTCTGTTTCCCCTCTTCACAAGACCCTGTGGCTTAATAATGCCATTTTCTCCTCCTCTGGATATCTTTTCCCTTCTCCCAGCAGCAACCCAAAGTAATTCCCAAACAAGCAGACTCAGAGCAGTCATGCTTTTATTTTCTTTTGCAGAATTCCCTCTCCATCCCCTCACGCACTACAGCAAAACAAAATCATTGTCTCTCCATAAATGTGAGTCCCCTCAGACTTTGCTGCTCCTCTGAAAGACAATAATTAAGCCTCCCAGCTCCTCCCCTACCTTTATCCTGCTTTTTACATTTAAGAAAAAAAAGGTCTATCGCATTTCCAGTGTTTACAGCTGTGTGCTCTGGGTGGCAACATTTGGGTGATCATGTAGAGTATCCGTATTTCTTGGGGGAAGGGACGGAGGAGGGGAAGAAGATCTCACAGAGAAAATACATATCCTGGATTATCCCTAGTGAGTCTAGAAAGATAGACTTTGTGTCTGCTCATTTAAGTTATGGTATTTCCCCTGGCAGAGTTCTCCAAGTCCTAAAAGATGAACATTTGATTCACTGAATCACTGAGGTTTACATGTATCTAAAACTTTCTCTTTGTCCAAAACAGTTGTCTCATCCTTAGGGACGGGAGAGGAGGTGGCAGGACTGAAAAGGGAAGCTCCACATGCTTACAAAAACCTTCTGGGAGCCTAAAATCCCAGAAAATCTGCCCCATTCGGGACCAGTGGAGAGCAGAGCTGCGCCATTCTTTCCTCTATTCCATCCAAGCAGCAAATGTTACCCTCTTTTAAAAAAAAATGCAGACTTTCTGCTTTCATGGGCACAACCATGAAGTTACCATTTCATAGAAGGCTGTAAGTGAGTGGTAGCTCAGTGGCCATTTTTCAACACATGCCTGTTTTGCTCTTTTCAGTTTTTCCCCATGTCCTTCTTAGGTTTATTTCTCTCTTTCTGACAGACAGGAAGGCAATGCTTAGTGGTTTCTGGTAAGGCAACATCTCCTTTTATTTGTAGCCACACAGAATAAAGACATGCATTTAAAACATAATGTGAATTTCTGTAAATTCAACTTATACCAAGCAGGTTGGATCCAGTCCAGACATTGGATTTTCTTATGCTTCTGTCCTGTGGTTGCCAGTGCTTCAAAGTTCTTCACTATTCTGTGACAATTACTATTGCTAGCTTTGTAGTAATATGCTAGGAAGGGAGTTTAGCTGAACTGGAACTGAGTTAATCCAATGCCAAACAGGCTTGTCCCTTCTTTGCTGCCACCATTGCTATGAGTAGTCTCAGTGACACTAAGGAGTTCCCAACATCCACACTATGGTATTTTTGCTATGTTTTCCATGTAAAGCAGATTTTAAAACCTTGAGTTAAAGATCTGTCTTGTTCTCCTTTTGCTGGTGATGCCCTGCACCTACTGAGAGTATGTTCACACCAGAGCTGGCTGAGTAATAATAGAGGAATCAAAGAGGCAAAGCATTCTTTTGTTTCCTTGTGAGTTACTCTCCCTACTCACCACTGATTACTGATAACAAAATTCTTCGTTTTGCCTGTGTAGTTCAGATGGTTCATTTGGTGAATTGTTTACTACATTTACAGTTTTCACATGGTATTGTTTTTTCACCATGACTGAATGACTAAACTTTTAAAATGGAGACTGGGACAATAATGAAGAATATGACTCCGCTGGTAGCAAAAAAATCAGATTTGAGTCACATCTTCATGAATCTGTCTTTCATTATTTGACCAGCTGGAGTTTATATCCATCACTATTTTAGCCTCTGCTGATTTTTCATTTCATCATAATGTGTTGGTTAAATTCAAGAATCCACTTTCTGGGCCAGATTCTGCTTTCAATTATGTTAGTGTAAATCTAGAAGAACCTCACTGAAAACCAGTAAAGTTATTTTTATTTATTCCAGGGTAACAGAAAATGAAGCCTGACCCCTCTGCATGTGCTGCTATGTCCTTTGTATTCATCTTTACAATCTCTGTATTTGTTTACAGACACTTTACAATTTTCCCCAAGAGCCCTTATCACTTGCTCTCTGTGTGTTGTAAGGAAGGATAGAAGGGTTCTTGCCTGATATTTTTTTCTTAGCCCTTTTATTTTTCTCTCCAGACACTATATTATGTGTTTAACTACTTAATATTATTTCCTCCCTGTCCACCCATCTGTTTATTTTAGTTGCTTCTTCCTCTTGGCTGGCTTCTGTATAGACTCTCCCCATATGCCTGCAAGGAATGTGAATGAATATGATTAACAAGCACTGAAATGCACAAATAAGATCCTAGTTGAAACTCTGTTTCAGGATCTGTGTATTGTGGATGTTTCAGACCATATCTGTTTCTTAGCACATTAAATATACTTAACATAGGTGTGCAGATGAGAGCTAGTCAACACGATGAGACAGTGTTTCCTTGCAACTGATGAGTAAGTCTTGTGACGTGATGCTTTCTGCCCAATAACTGCCTCCATCCATTGTAGCAAGACAGTGGCTAACAGCTCCGCAGAGAAGCATGTGCTGTGCATTTGTATCTGTGTAGCAGATATGCAGAGCGGAGTCCTGCCAAAGCCTCTGGAAATGTCACATCTTACATGGGTGTTGCAACTTCCTCTGCCTCTGCATAAGCCCTACCGCTGCTGAATTCTTTCAGAGCTCTGCTAGTTTTTACACATATAATTCAATCCAGTGTTACTTCTCTGCATGAAAGTACCCTGTGGAGCCCCACTTAGAGAGGGCTTCCTGTTGTATCAGAGGTTGCAGCGGCAGGCCATAGACCTTGCGAGCTGAGATGAAGCAACAGGTTGAGAGAGTTCAGAAATAAAGACTGTGGGGAAAAGATGGCAAAGTTGAAGGCTATCACAGCTAAGCGTATTGAGTTCTGTGACTGGGAATAGGTATCGGCTAAGCAGGTTGTAAGAAATAAACCTTGAATCTGTGTCCTTGCTTTCTGAATGCCCTGTTTTAGCCTGTTTGAGGCTAATTTTCAGAACTGTTTAGCTGTTTTTCAGTTGATTTTTTCTCCGCTGTAGGCAATAGTAACACACAATCTGTCCCACAAAGAAACTTTCCTGCCAGGTAAGGGGTGCTCTGGCTTCCAAATGAGCTGGCCTGTTTCTGCATTAATACTTAATCAGCAGATAGCTGCTACTTATGACATTTCTGCCCAAGGGAATGATAGTACCCGTCTTTTATACACTTTGAACTTATCCTTAACTGGCAGGATACGTGTAGAGCAAATGGAAACAATATTTGTTTGTTTTTCACTTTGGCCAAGAAATTGAAAGGATTCACTTTCAGTCGGCCTGAAAAATCAGTTTGTACAAGTGCTGCCATAAATGATCAGTTCCTTGATCACAGTCGATAATACTGGAAAACCCTTGCTACAAATAATTTTCAGTGGTTATTCATTTACATTTTCATAGTAAATTGCTCTGGCTGTGTTTGCCTCTTCTTTGTGCTTGAACTCTGTGAGTCTGATTTAGTCTTACTGGCACCGCTGTTTACAGAAAAAAGACCTTTAAAACCAGCTGCTGCAGAGTGCTTATACTAGGAAGCCCAATCACAAGGGCCACATCCATCCAAGAGCAACAGCGAAATGGTGCCAGGCAGCTCATGACGGCTCACTGGTCCCCTCTACAACTTAAACAGAAATCCAAAGACATAAAATGTTTGGCTGTGTTTGAGGGGCCAGCGTGTATATTTCGTAAATGTGAAAGGAGGTAACCAATAGAAAATCCTATTTTCATGAACAGAATAGGAAGTGAAATTAATTAAACATACTATTTACCTATGAATAAGTCCTATGTGTTGATCAAATTCCAGAATATGCCCAGAGAAAACTTGGCAAAAAACCAGAATGCACTAGGACCTCAGTTGTCCAGTTATATGTGAGTCTCAATACGTGTACAGATGCATTGACAGGGGTCCCAGCCTACTGCACAGTATGGACCTTTGGAAAGAAAATTTGTGTGCATCTGAGTATGTGTAACTGGTTACATATTTGGAACCCAGATTTTATAATTAATAATAAAGTCAGAGCTAAATGGTTGGTGATAAGATGCTGAAATTCAGACTAAGAAATTTGAAAACATATGGTAAGAGTTGGGTGAAATCCAATGGAATAAAGTAATAGAATTTTGTACAAAGGCCACAGAAGGGAAATGGAAAAATGTGCAATGATAAATTAATGTATGGCCAAGGGTTATGTGTCCTATCCAGCAATATATATACTAGAAAGTAAAAAAGGTCAATGTGGGTAAATAAAGATGTGAAAAAGTAATTAAGGGTTGAGACACAGGCATATGTGAGGTATAAAACACCCAGGTATGAGAGAGATCTGGAAGTATTAGAGAATGAATTTCACCAAAAATTATGAGGAAAGCAAAGGTGAAAAATGAAATGAGGATCACAGAGAAGTTTAGATATATATTAAGGCATTTTTCAAGTGTCTAAGGAACGGGAGGTCAGTGAAGGAGACGCAGCGCCTCAAAGAGAATAGCAGGGTAATTTATTGAGAGGTGGATGCTTCAGAAGAATTAAATGTTTTCTTTGATTTATTGTTCATAGAAGGAATGGGGGACATATGCCAGGAATAGACAAATACCAAAGGAAAAGAGGATCATGCCAGAATAAAAAATAAAAAAATCAGAAAACTTTGGCATAGGCTCTCAGCTGGTGAAAATCTGCCAGGTTCCTTTGCCCTCAGTAGAGCCAGTTAACCCATTAATGTGTTTAAGATTTATCCTAATATTTCCCAGATCTACTCTAGAATAGCTTAGAGAAGTATCCAAATGTTTTCGTATTCTGGTTTTTTTTTTTCTTTTCACTGGCTTAGCTGAGAGCTTGTTGCACGGGCTTCAGATTAGACTTTCTATTCCGTAATCTATTCAATGCATAAACTTATGTATAACTTGAGGATGCTAGCTACATGTTTAATGTATATTGCTTTCTATCATAGTTCTGTTGATAAGAGAAGTAATATATAAATAGAAAAAACAGCCATACTTACTTCAGACTGGGGATTCACAAGAAAAGGAGAGACCGTTTTGGCCAACACCAGTGTATATGATTTGTGGGGTACAGAATACGTTTTCCTTCTGGCGTTTTCAGTGCAGGGACTGACTGTGTAAGCCTGCAAGTTAGATAGTGTAACACTTCAGCTGTGAGCAGTGAGACGTGCGACGGTGGAGGAGCAAGTTAGAAGTTCTGTAAAAGAAGACTCCTGTGTGAATTTAACAATTTTTGGTAGCACATTTAATGAGTCATCATACTGACTCGTAGGACTTTGGGATTCCATAGCTTGTCAGGATCAGATATACTTCAGTACCCCCTGGGAATCCAATGGCAGAGCAGTCCTAACATAACATTTTGCGTATGTAGTGCCATGTGTGCACCAGGAAGTGTCTTGTCTTCTTTTTTCTATCAGTCCTGCTGCTAATGCTAGATGGAGATGAATCTTTTTCTTGTGACCAAAATCCTGAGTTTTTTTCTGTTTTTCTTTGGCATGTTCGTTTTCACAAAGCTCTAAAATTAGCCTGCCGCTGAAAACCATAGTGCTTATTTCTACATTTTCCTTTTATTATTTCAGTGGGTTGAGTTAAGCAAAATATTTCCATTGAGCACTAATTATTAAAATCCTGATGCCAGCGACACGCTACTGACATATGGGAATCCATGGAAAAGCACTTTGTGTTCACGCCTGGGTCAGGACTTTGCCGTCACATTCACTGCATTGGGCTTGGGAGGAGGAACATGAGCATGGAGGAGGAGGGGAGTCCTAGAAACCTAACACATGTGCTTCCAGCTCTGTTTTCCTCCCTTTAAGTACTCAGCAGGAAGGGAGCAAAAGAGCTACCTTGCTTACTTCCATTTAATAATACAAAAAAGTGGTGTGAGCTGGTAAACAGAGTGAGTATAAAAAAGTGTGTTCTGCCAGCGTGGAATTGCCAGTAACAAAATGGAAATCTACAAGCCAAATTTTTTGTGAAAATATTTTAATCGTTTTCACACAGCTCTAAAATTAGCCCCAGTGACAGAAAACTAAACTTAGTTAATGTATTTGTAGCTGTAAGGTGCACTGATTTATTTATGAACAGTGAATATTTTATAGAGTTGAATGAGTATTGCAAAAAAGGAGATGAATATTCACTTTAGTTTTAGAAATAGGTTGCTGGGTTTATGCCTCTTCTATGATCACTTTCTATGAACCTCCTAGTGATTGAGATTTGGTTCCCTTGAACTGGTATCAAACTGTACTGTCTGAGGGCATCCTAGGACAGTGAACATAAAACTGAGTTTGAGTGAATCACATAAGGACCTGACCACATCCGTCACAGCCAGGATGAGGTAGCATGCAAATGTAGAGTCACTAGATTGGAAACATATTTTCCAGCAGAATGCTTGTTTGTTTTTTTCTATTAAAAAATGCTATTTAATCAGCATAAAGCGCTTTCAGTAAGGCAGGTGTATTTCTTTAAAAATTTAATTTCAAGAAAAACATATTTCAGTAAGGTTCAAATATCCTGGTTTAACACTTTCAGAATGCAGTTTCATTTTTCTAAACTTTAAAATTACTTCCCAGATAGAAATATATTTTTCATATATTACCCAAATCAATGACACTTTGGAAACAAACCTAAATATTTTGATTCTCCAAAAATAATTATTTTTACAAAACTCATTTGACATAAATTAAAAAATAAAACCTGCTTTGCTGAAAAGTTCAGATCTTCCAATTCCTTAATCATATTCTGTCAGCATTTGTACACTTTAGAGGGGAAAAAAAGGTAGAGAAAAAAATTATAATTTTTTAGGTACAATATTGTTATTCAATGCCATGAAAATATTATCCATATGTATGATGGGCTTGCGCCTGTGCTTCTAACAAAAAACTGCTAGATAAATTTTCCTGACAGGATGTCAGTCAGAGCATAGTGTTTTTTCTTACTAAGTCAAATATTTAAAGGCTTCTCAGATCAATAAAGTAGAGGCAAAGTATACTGAAAGTGCTTATAGGAAAGAACAATCTGAAGAATTGCCATGAATGCCGTTTCGATAAATTAGCCTGTCCACGTAGAGGGCTACCAGCAAAGGAAACATTCTGGTAACAAGCATATGGTCTCTTCAGCACAGTGTTCGCAGGCAATGAACGAATTTGTCTGACTCCAGTGTTTTTCTCCCAGTTAAACACAAAACTTTGTATGCCATATAGAAGGACTACCAATAGTAAAGGCATAGGAAATAAATGTGTCCATTTGCCCATACCATGCTAAAAGCAAGGCCACACATCAGCCACCCTATTTCACAGCCTGTTACGTTAGAGTGACTCTAACCACCTACCTTTGCTGCAGCTCTGCTCTAATGCACCTGGGCATAACCTGAAGCAGAGGAAGCAGGGAGATCTATGCTGTTACCTGCTGCCTTGGCCAGCTGGCAGCCTTCGGCATCAGGATGGGGTGAATATCTCAGGCAGTACTGTCCAAGACCTTTTTGCTGAAGTGCCTGTTGTTTTGGGTTTGTTTCTTGTCTACCTAAGGCAAAGAAAATCTGTACACAATCCCCCACTACTGCTTAACGAGGAAGATTTCTAAAATTACTTGCCAGAACAGGATATTTAGGCAACTGAGAGGTACACAGGGCTTGGTGTCTGTTAAGAGCTATGCATACCTGCAACTTATGCATGAGGGGAAAATATTAAAGACTGCAGCCTGTCTTTAGAATTAAAAGTTAAATATAAGACACTAGCCTTAGGGTGAGCAGCAGGAGCAGGGAATGATTCCATATGACAAAGACACGGCAGCAAGTCCCCCCGAACCCTGGAGCGCAGCAGGAGCTGGCTGCAAGAGCAGCCGTGCCAAGCAGGCTTTGCTTCTTATCTGTCCTCTGGAGAGTTTCTCCACCTCTGGAACATGCTGGCCCTTTGGTAAGGTGGTAAGTAATCTGAGATTTCAAGCTTAATTTTTCTCAGTGCCTTTTTTTTTAAAGTTGTCTACACCAAAATTTTCTGTAATGTCCTGATAAGGATACATCACTACAAAGAGAGTAGGCTGGACTTCCGCAGAGTGGACCTTCAACTGAATCCCTGTTTATGATAAAAATAGAAAAGGTGCACCATGTGTTGACCTTGGCCACTAGCCTGTTAGTAAGTATAATCCAGGCAGAGACACCTTACTAGATATGATCATCAAAAAGTGGATTATGTAGCTGAACTCTGCTCCAATGCTGAAGCATTCAAAATCTATTTGGAAAAGTGTCAGCAATATAGTGTTTGTATCCATGAGAAGCCCCTGGCAGAAGCTTCTGAACAGGTTATTATGCTGTCACCTGAAACCAATTGCCTGAAACGAACTGAAATAAGTTCTTTCTTAAAACACCCTACTCTGAATGCTCATTAGGTATTTGGACTAGTTTAGCAGCTGTGTTCAGACTTCCTTACAGAAACAGAAAGATGACTGATTGCTGGGCATTGGGCTGCATGAGATTTTTGGTTGTTGGTTGTTTGCTTGTTTTTTCATTTTTTTTAGCTGCCCTTTAGTAATGGAGGCTTTTTGATTTCCTTAGAAATGACTGATAAATTCCTGTGCATGGCTCTATTTATTTAGTTTCTGTAAAATGTGTCCGTTTATAGGACAAAAGATAAAGTTTTAATATAATGATGCATAGCTATGGTCAAGGTTCTCCATTAATTAGAAATAGAAGAGGAACTAATGGCATGTTCACAACATGTAGTGAAATATGTTTAATTAACATGGAGAGGCCTCCAAAAATAGTATCTAACTGAGCTAGCTCCAAAAGCAGTAATATTACATTTACTTGGCAAACCACTTAAGCTAATTAGCCTTGCAATGAGAGGAGGCTTAGTAGCTCGGTTATATTGTCTTTCCTCTGCAAACATATTGCTTCTGGGGCCAAGTGAGGGACTCTGCCTGGCACTGCTTTTCACACTGCAAACCTGCTACCATGCTCCCGCTTGCATCCCAGGTTGTGCTGCATGCTCCACTATGTGTGCTGCAGACACACTTGGCTGCTTTTCTTTTTTTTGGGCGGGAAACAAACACCCCACCCTTCCAATAAACATCCCCAAGCTCAGAAGACAACCTTTCTTGGACTTACCAGTCACTAAACAGGGCAAATTCAGTGTTGTCTCAGGATGACAACCCTACTATCGCCAAATTCAACATGTGCTTAGATGTTCAATCGATTATTGTTGTGGTTTAGCCCCAGCCAGAAACCAAGCACCACCCAGCCACTCACTCAGTCCCCCACAGTGGGATGGGAGAGAGAATCAGAAGAGTAAAAGTGAGAAAACTCATGGGCTGAGATAAAGATAATTTAATATGTAAAGCAAAAGCCGTGCACGCAAGCAAAGCAAAACAAGGAATTCATTCACTACTCTCCCCTGGCAGGCAGGTGCTCAGCCACCTCCAAGAAAGCGGGGCTCCATCATGCGTAATGGTTACTTGGGAAGACAAACGCCATCACTCTGAGTGTCCCCCCTTTACTCCTTCTTCCCCCAGCTTTACATGCTGAGGATGTCATATGGTGTGGGATATCCCTTTGGTCAGTTTGGGTCAGCTGTCCCAGCTGTGCCCCCTCCCTGGCAGAGCACGGGGAGCTGGAAAAGTCCTTGGCTAGTGTAAGCACCACTTAGCAACAAGTAAAACATCTCCACATTACCAACACAGTTTTTATCACAGATCCAAAGCATAGCCCCGTACTAGCTACTATGAAGAAAATTAACTCTATCCAAGCTGAAACCAGGAAAATTATGAAAAAAAAAAAACCCATAGCTACATTTGGTCTCACTCAAAAGGAAAATGAACTAATGAAGGCTAGACAAAAAAGAGAAATTAGTAAAATACCTGGAAAGAAGAATAACTGGTAGTGTAATGTTACTCACAGTCTGTATAGGAAAGCCTAAGACTGGGCAAAGGTGGGAAAAAAGAATTACTTGTTCAAGTGTCACACGATCAAATGGCAATAGGTATTTTGGATGACATTTGCAGAGTTGTTGAGGCACTTAGCTGGCAAACAGAAGAGCATCTCAAATAGGACAAAGTAGGACAGATGAAGAAATATTCTTAGTAGGAACATGGTAGTAAGTGCCCAGGGAATTGCAGTGGCTTGCTTCTGATGTCCTTTATGTACAGATGTTTCTCCAGAGAGACCCTAAAGATATTCCTAGAGCTGTGGCAGCCTACCCTATCTGTGAGAATGGAGGAAGCGTTAAACCTTCAGGCCACCAATATATTAATTTTTAGAAAGGTATGTTGAGGCATTTAAAACTATCATATTAAAACATGCTGTTCAGGACACTTAATGTGTAAATTAGGGATCTAGGTTTGCCATAACAACTCTGGAGCAATAATCATGAATGAATATATAATAGTAGCTGCATAACTTATGGATCAATATCTGTAATATCAACGTTTTATAGGCAATACTTGTCCATTCAGGGCAGGGTTTTTTGCTTTGTTTTGTAGTAAACATGCTGCCTGCTTTGTGTGGAAGCAAGTGACTATAAGTTCTCATTTACAGCAACGTTTGCTTTGGAAAAGAGAAAGCACTACTTTTTTACAGTGATCCCAAATTTGAATAAGTAGCGTATTGAGCTAGTGAGTTAAAGTGTCTTTGCTTACTACCTAATCCCTTTGCAAACCAAAGTAATGGGTGTGGATTAAGATTCTATATAATTCAATATTTTGTCAGAAAGACACAGAGGTGTCATTACCTACGTAACATATTAAATAGTAGAAATTGTATGGAAAAAGAGCTATGAATCCCCCAAAGTTTTTTTAGTTGTTCTCTGTTTTAAAAGCCTATAGAGGAAAAAAAATATTCTGGTGTTATTCTTTTTTAAAAGGAGAGAATTTGTTTTCATGCACATGCCTTGTTTGCCAGATTTCATCCTTGAGTGGATTCTTAAAGGCTAGCTATCTTTTTGTCATAGAAATGACGGCTGAAACTGAACCATTGCAACTCTGGTAGACAACACTATAATAAAGAGAGTAAAATACCTCTAAATATAAGGAGAACTGATTATTATATTTATTAGCTTGAGACCAAATCCAGAAATGAATGTGAATGTTTTTTGTTTTAAAAAAATCTGTGTAGGCTGTTCACTTAGAGTGACTTCATCACAGAATCCCTTGGGCATGAGAGCTGTAAATCAGCTGGCCTCTGATTTGATGCCAATATTCAGAAAATTACAGACTGAAAACCAAAGCCTTGTCTCAAGTGTCCAGATCCTCAGCAAAAGGGGTACAGAATAAAACTTTTTAGAAAGTGTTTCACAATAGAATGACAGCTGTCACCGCTAGTTTGTGGAGATCTCACAGTCTCACTGGCACTCGTGAATGACAACTGGTTGAGACTTCAGATTTATAGACAAAGAAATAAATTTAGTGTAAAAATTTTGAAAACAGAACCCTTACCCTACCAGAAAGATAATCCAAATAAGAAGACAGATCATTTGGTTATATGAATGACAATTTTGAAGGTATTTTTGGTGTATTTGTCCCAACTGTGAGCTAATTTTTACTTTGAATAAGGACATAATCATGGGTTAATTATAATCAACATACTTCTCTTTTGTAAGTAATGTCTCCTGCATGCATAATTTGCAATACAGTCCAAAAAGTTTTGCTTCACCAAATGAATTAACACATAGGGGCAATGTAACTCAGGACTTGTAAAGCACAGAGACAGATAGTTTCGCCAGGGTGAGCACAGGCTAACAGAGTACTTTACCCAGCTTCTAGCTCAAATTTTGCAGCACGTGTTGACTTTTATGTTACCCCATATGGGCTGCTACTGATGTCCAATGAGCTAGTTTATAGCTAGCTTGCTGGTTTGGGGCAACCACCAAGCTGGAGGACAGGGAAGCACAGATGCTCCAATAGATACACTGTTAACATGTGGGGGATTTACAGGTTAAAGTTTGGTGGCAGTTGTGGCAGAAACGACAGTTCCAGGCAACACAGTCATTGCTGTGAGGAACAAAAATTCATGAAGTGATCTGCCTCTCAAGCTTATGAAAGATCCGAGGGTGGTATTGTTAAGTCGCAAGTTACTGGTGGAAGAACACTAGAGCATGTGTTAGAGAAAAATGTGGTTGCTCTTGTTTTCCTCTTCCAACTTTAGACTGCAGATTAGAAATAACTGATGATAGTAATACTTAAGGAGAGCTTAGAATTTTCAAAATGCATTGTAAGATATTATAGTAATACTTAAGTAAAGCTTGACATTTTCAGCATGCATTGTAAGATATTGGCAACAACTTTCAGCTCCTGGGAGTTTTAGCCAAGTGAAAGCTGAAGAATTTGGCTTTTCAGCTGACTATCCCTACAACACACTCTCAGGTTGTACTTTTCACTGAAAACAGCAAGAAGAAACAAAGGAACTGAAGAATGCTGAGAGCTTGGCTATATCTTAAAGAGAGAGTTCATTGTTCATTTTGCAACTATCTGTTTCAGTACTAAAAAGAAATAAGCTAGGATAACATTACGTCGTTAGTTTTCTGGGTTTATACTGAAGTTTCTAAGCCATCAAAGAGTGAAGTGAATTGTATCTGAGAAAGAGGTAATGAATATACTGTATACAACAAGTAAACACATACCTGCTGGATAAACTTTGAGCTTTCAAGATCAGATTTTTCTTTATCAGCCTATTTAGATATCCAACTAGAGAGAAGTTTTAAAGGATCACCAGATACAGTTTGCCTGGGTGCTTTCTGTACTGCCACTTACTATGACACTTTATTTCCTCAGCCAACATAGAAATTCACTACTTTTTGATTGAGTTTTTTCTTCTGTGGATGTGTACGTGAGTAATGCATATAGACTGGTGGCCCTTTCAGAGCCTGTCTATCCACCTGTACTTCAAGCTCCTTTAAAATTAACAGAATTGCACTCTGAACTTTAAGCACACAGAAAAGGGATAGTGCAGAATACAAAAGGTTAAATTTTTAGCCAGTAATTACTGCTCTTTTAACATTGCCTTTTTCTTTAATCTGGTATTAATTCCATCCCTAACCTTGCTCCTGAGATCACTTATTGTCAGTGTAAAACAAGAATCCCTCTTCATCATCTACACTGTGATCTTTGAATTAAACTATTTGAATAGGGTATGCATGAGGTATGGTTCCATAGGGTTTATTAAAGGAAATTGTCTTAGCAAATACGCCTGTTTCATTTGATTCTGAGGAATAATTGGTTAATGAGGGAATGATTACTTTGTTCAGACATGATTACTGAAGAAATGTTTCGTCCATATGTTGCTGAATAATGGGAAATTCTCCAGTGAAAGGGGACAATGATTAGAAGAAATAAGATAGCTGGAGAATATATTCCCCAAAGTGTTACACTAGTTTTTGTTAACAAGCCAGCTCTAAGGATAGTGTTTCCCTCAATAAGCATGGAAGTTCAAAATATCTGATCAGTTTAAATATTTGTTGAAAAAACGCTAGGTAATTTTCTTTGTTTTTCTTAGATAAAAGAACCGTAGCTTCTTCTGATAATCGATGTGCCTATCACAGCTGTTTCTCCCCTTTAACGTAATGTTAATTTGTTATTGTTGCCTTGACGGGCATATACTAATACAACTATATGTTAAAAATTATCCCATCCCCCTCTGCTGCTTATTCATTGCATCTTACCATAGGAATTTAGTGTTTTGGCACTGTGAAATACATGCAGTGTGTGTGTGCCTTGCAATGCTTATAGTCAACTAAGAATACTCAAGCATTTTCATTATCCAGGGTCCTTTTCAGTTCCTTATACATTTCTCTAAGTCTTACTTTACAAGTGAAACTTGGTGCACTTGCTTGAAGAAAAGTATGTGCAGAGAAGACACAAAGTGTCTTTTTTTCCCCTAATAAAAGTGATATATAAAATATCTAATAAAAGAGATAGATAGATAGACAGACAGGCAGACAGACAGACAGACAATAACTTCCTCAAAGCAACATTAGCAGTCTAGCAGAAGATACTGAAAACTTCAAAACTGCCAAGTACTAAGGAACCAGTTCAGGAATACGCCCAAACGGATATCTGACTTGAAGCCTGTGGACAGTCCCACAGAAGTCTATGGCAGGGAAGACAGGCAAGCAATGGCAGAAGGTCAGAAGAGGGATCCACAGATACAGATCTCTGAATTTTCAGAAATGCTGGAGTGCCTGACTCCCACTGATTTAAACTGGAATTGAACAGCTCGGTGCTGTTGAAGATGCCTCTGGCACCTGGCTTTGAACATCTGCTGGATACCCTGAAAAGCACCTTGGAGCAAAGTGACTAGCCCAAGGTCATACCACAAATATGTGGCCTCTTTTCTAAAGTTGCAGGAATGCTAAGTAATTATTTCATAAGAAAAAATGTTATAAATTTAAAGTAAGGGGTTTTTTTTGTCCATTTCCTTTTGATCTAGCTAACTCTTTTATCAGATCTGACTATAGACAATAAATACCCAAAATTGCACTTCATCAGTTCTGCCAGAAAATTTCTTGTTTCGCTTTCTGTAAGCAAAGTAGTCGCTATTTGCCAGTGAAATCCCCAGGTAGTTAGCTTTCATACAGTTGAAAATAAATGTTGTAAATGAAACATCTGTTCAACACTATTATTTTATAATAACATTAATTGGCAGATGTCTTTAGATGACAAAGCAAAGTGTATCAGTTCTGATTTGTTCTTTTCCACTGAGCTGAACTTATGGTCATGAAAAGTACTTACCTAAAAGACTGTCTCAGCATAAGCAATAATTCACTGAGTTTAGTAATGTGAGATTTTTCCATGCAGAAAAGTATGAATTATAAAGGCCAACTGCCCACTGAAAAAATGTTAGTGGAGAAAGTTACCCTCTCCATTGGCAGGACCAGTACTTCAATCTACATACAGTTTGCACAGAAGTACTGTGCCAATTCAATTACTGTCTGATTAATGAAGTGTAGCAGGTTTATTTCAGGGGTCTAGCTAGCTATTAATTAGCATATTGGGGCCTATACTCTACTGTTTTGCCCTGATATGCTTTGAAAAATCCCAATGCAATTAAATAAATTCTAATATGCTTTAAATAGTTACTTGAGAAAACACATTCAGATTTTTTTAAAACCCTTATGGGATTTTTAAGCACATCCAGATTTATTGTAAAGCATCTGAAGTTCTTTGTAAACACTGTTGTTGTGCTGATTTGTGCTGTTCAGCAAAATAACACCCCCCTTCCTTTAACAGAAGACTTCCTCTAACACAAGAAGCTGGTGTTGTTTCCTTAGGCTGCCTTGGAGAAAATAATGAGGATGCTGGTACCCCCAAAACCCACTGAAGTTTCTTGCACTTTTCAGTGGTCTACTTAGTCTTTGATGGTTTTCTTCACTTCTATAGTCCTTTATTTTATTTTTTTTTTCCAGGAGATAAATGCTAACACGGGGTGGAAGACTGGAAAGCTTGTTAGCGTAGTGTTCGAGGTCAGGCCATGAAGAGTAGGAAACACCACAATGCCTAAACTAGAAGTAGCTGAACTCTTTCTACCCTGGACAGTAGCACAGAGTGCTAATAAATGCACTATAGGTTCCTCAGGTCAGAGGGATTGTCTGAGCAGGCACGTTTCAGCGCATACTGGTCACAAGTGGGTTGGAGAGATGTTTTATTCAGAGCATTAACTATTTAGTATTCTTGCATTCTGGGAGATGGAATGTGGGACCAGTTAATAGAGCAATGGAAATATTGGTTAGAGATGCCCTTTATTTATAGATTTTAGTAGTCTGTCAACTTGTAATTCTTTCAAGGGTATCCTGTGTGTCACAAGGGAATTATGCAGTCCTGTATCCCATGCACTGCGCAGTTCAGACCTATATTTATGGTCTTGCCTTCACCAGACCCTTCTTTTTTGCCCCTTCCCCCAAACTCTTCCTCCCTCCTACTTCATCCAGGCCTCAAATAGCTCTCAATTTTTAGTCTGCTATTCTTCTACATCTTCTGCTTTCACACTTATAAACCAGATAAATCCCTTATCCCTTTTTTTTCCTACAAATATCAAATTAAAACACATTTTGTTCAGGAGGCCTTCTTTTGTTTGCTTACTCACCAGCGATATCTGCATGCTCCATTGCCTTGTGTTTGCTGGTGCCTGGGTGAAATCCTGCAATCTTAAAGGCACATTTTTGCCTCTGCTGAAGTCCATGAGAGCTTTGCCATCTTCTTCAGTCACAACGAGTCTTGTGGCTGTTAGGGTCCAGACTGGTCTGTGCTGTACCAAAGGTTCTGGGCATTTACAGTTTTGCCTACACATAAATTAAACGACTCATGTTCCCCTAGTCACCGTATAGATTACTCACAGTTCTTTTGCAAAACAGGCTTGTATGAGGAGCCTCTGTGTTACATATGCCACTATTCCCCCTACAATTTCTAAAATACATTTTAAGGTATCATTTTGTATGGAAGGAGCCACACTTGTGTGTTTTAATGCACTGTTTTGCAAGGAGAAGGGAGCTGACAGTTCAATGAGAAGCTGTAGTGAGTTTACACCAAGCTGCACATTCATGCCCTCACGCTGCACCCCAGGGTGTGCTGGTGCAGTGGTTTGTGGCACTACAATCAAGTAAATTTGTAGAAAGAAGTTACCAAAAGGAAGGTGCCATTGCAGATCCAGTACACACCTCTGCATCTGAGAGGAAGCTGAGGGGCAAGGTGAAGCAAAGCCTCCTCCCGGCTCCTTGGCCCGTCAACAACAATGAGCACAATGAAACCCAGATCATAAAGCAGCACCACAGTCCCTTCCAAAGGGCTTATGCTGCAGTGAGATAGAGCCAGTGTGCCACACTACTCTTGGCATCTTCTTTTTCCTGACTTATCCTGGGGGTTTTTTTTGTAATTTTCATTCATGGAGTCCTTGTACACAAACAGCCTTAAAATCCACCTGACAAACACCTTTCTGTGTATTCTTGTAACTGATGGAGTCCTTGATCCATCAGACAACTCAAGTGCACGCTGAACTGTAGGCACCTGCAGAGTGCTTTTGAATCGATAGAGTGATTCATGTGCTTAAATCCAGGCACATGTTTCATTACCTGGCTGAACCATGGCCGAAAGCCATTCACTTAACATTAGGGCTGTTTTGTTTTATAAATAGCATTATTAACTTCCTGCCTTTGCTATTCGTATGCAAAATATATATATATTTTGCATAACTGAAGCTAACTACAAGTCATAATGGTGCTTTAAATGGGTGTAAAGAGCTAAATAACCTGGGTTTAGTGATGGTTTCTATGGGTGATTCTTAAAAGATTGATTGATTGACAGATTGGTCTAACAGAGTGGCAGTGAGATGATATGATAGCCCTGTTCCATTACAAATAATGCTCTCACCTACCCTTAGCCCTGTCTTTACCACACTCAAACACACACCCTTTTTTATGAGGTGGACTTTGAACTATCTTTCCGTAGTTATAAGGAAAGGCACAATGAATGTATTATGTGACTATTCGTTGCAGCAAAGTTAGCACATAATACTTTACAATTTTATGGAACTGCTAGGATTAGCTATGTATCATCTATTTTTAATACACATCATTGTGATACGTGAGCAATAATGAATGTATTTAAATAAATCAAAAAAACCAAATGAATGCTGAGTTGTTGTCAATCACTTGCAGATGAGCTTACCCTGGTGAGAAGATATAGTGGAGAATTTTCCGAGAATGATTTATGGAGTCAACCAGCATCACTCTAGAACTGATACCTTTCCAGCACGGGGCTACACGGGTAGGTAAGTTTACTGAGAATACCTAAGTGGCAAATCTAAGGATAAATTTTTGTTGAAATGTTTTATCAGAATTTTTTGAGTTAAGGTGCAGTGAAAAAAGAACTGGCAGAAAAAAAACCCCGCAAGCACAGTCAAAAGGGAGCATAGTCAAAACTAATCTGTAACTTTTAAGCACCGGAGAGGTTGCATCTCTTATGCATTGATGTGTTGACATACTGAGGTGAAGGAACCTCTTTTTCTTTGTCCCTTCTTTTTCAGGAAAAAAAACAAACTTAAGGAGCTGCATAGGAAAGAATAATAAATGTAGGTTTGTCACATTCTCCTTGTGAATTGTTTTTTTTGCATTTTACTTGTAGAGAGTTACTGTCTTATGTTGTATCATAATTAGTTATCTTAAGGTAGTTAGACATAAAATAATGCCTCTAAATAATGAGATAGAAGAAACATAAAATATTGTAGGTAGTATTCTGTAGTCCTGCAAGGCAAAATGTGTTTTTGCTTGAGGGGGCAGGAAGAAGTGTGTGTATATTCTGGGACTGATAGCAGAGAAAACATTTCTATCTCCTAAGCATCTGACTGTACGCCACATACTCCATGTGTTCTGATCCCAAAGCTAAGTAGGATTAGACTGGTTCAGTTTGCGGATCAGTCCTCCAGGGAAAGCTCAAGTCTTATATACAGGAAACGATATTGATGATCTAACTTCATTGGGCATTATTTCAGTGAACTAGCGTGCCAGAATTGTGTCGTGGGGCCACTCTGCTGTTAGAGGTGCTGTCTTACAATGACATGTAAAGATTTTATGATGACTTAGGAAAAAGTGTCAGAGAAAAAAAAAATATATATACACACACAGAGACATATATATATATATATTAAGGTAAGCGAGGTTAAGCCAAAATTCCACCTCCAAGAGTTTAAAATTGCTTTTTAGTTTAACTGGAAAAGCACTCTTCATTCCAAAACTGCCACTTAATCATGATGACCACCCTTAAAAGCATGCTATATTTCACATCAGAAGCACATTTCATTTGTGCTGGTTTTATTCCTTTGTGCGGTCTGTTAAAGGCCCTCATCTTGCAAACATGCAGTTAAAATAACATTTTGGGTCAGAACACTAAACTGCACTGAAGTTAATAGCACTCTGCCCTGGCCTCATCTTTTACACATGTAGATCAGACTTCAGCACTAGAACTTATATTTTGAAAGTACTTGAAGATAAAAATGACTATTTCACTGAAACTGCAGTACTTCCACTGAGTACTCATGGGCAGCACAGGAATGCCTGAAGATACAGTGCTGGCCCTCTTCTGAAATTGTGCGCTTCTGGTATGTCTTTTCTGCAGAAGTAACCGGTATCATTTGCACAGAAGGGCTTGCAATGACAACCGTGAAGGGAGGGGAGAAGGAGAGAGATGTCTGTGAGATAATCTGTATCCTGAGAAGTTGCTTACGCTTCACCAGGGAAGTTAAAAGCCCATGGGTAGGTATAAGAAAATAAAAAATATCATTGAACAGAGCTGCGCTTCCTCTTGGAATGAAGAAGTCTTCTTCCTTCTCATGGTGTGCCATCTCATATGCATAGCACCACAATCCATTCTCTGAGAGCAAAAATGAAAATGAAGTAAGAATTAGTGTTAATAATGAAGGCGTGTTTTTACAGTTTCACTTTCATTGACTAGAGCAGCAGAGTGCAACTGGAGATGTTGAAAGAAAAAAACTCTTCACCTTTCCTCTGCTTAATTAAAATACATTAGATACATAGATTTATTTGAGGGCTTGATGTTAAATGAAGATGAATGAAAAGTTTTATGGAAGACAATGAAACATTATTTACTTAAATAAACAATTCTGTTCTATCAATACTTGGGCTCATCTAGGTGAACGTACCCTATTCATACTTAGTTATGAGTAGTATTTTACTGAGCCTGACTACTGTCCACTCTAACAGTAATTCTACTAGTTGCTGGGAGCAGGTAAAACAAAATAAAATAGTATCTATTTATGAAAGGCAATGCAGAATATGCCATAGCAGCCGGGAGGCATCATGGCCTGCACAATGTTCTTCACTTCTTAATAAGAACAAAGTGCATTCTAGTCTTTTCCAGCCAATGTGGACCACGGAGGGATCTGCCCTGAGGAAATCTGAGTCTCCAGCTCAAGGAGTCCATGTGAGACAGCTTTAGGTATAGCTACCTATAGCTGTCTCTCCTCATGCTATGCTCTAAGCCTAAATAAACCTTTACCGACTTTTCCTTAGGTTAAAGTGACATGGAGAAGAGTCAAACATCTGGACAACCATTCTGCCCTTTTCACTACAAAGGGCCCTAAAATGGTATAAAATGGGCCCTAGCCCTTTTCAAGCCAGCGAAGGCTGATGAGGCCTGTCACATAGTAATCTCATATCCCTCTGCACAATGGGAGGATTCTCACGGGCTTCTTATGGAAAGAAGCCTTCCCCATCATTGCCCATTTATCCCATAGGATGCACATAATGTTTTATTTGTCATCTTGGATTGAAGGGCAGTTGTTGTAACCCAGACAGGCTGCTCGCAGAAGCTGTGTCAAAGGGTGACATATTTTGGCACATGGTATTCCTGTGAGACACACAATTCCTACTTAATCCTTAACAGGTTTTTCTGCACTCTCTAGTATAAATATCAACTTTGCTCCTTATGATGATGATCAACTTTTCCTCCAACATCCCATACTACTTCCTTTGAACTAATTGAGCTCTAATGGCAGAAGGGTTTGTATAAAAGACAGCAAATCGTTTGATTTCATTTGGTATTGCAATTTGGGCAGACATATTAAAGGATGAATCCAACCTCTTTGCCACAGTGGCAAGGTCTATAAATAACATGTATGGAGGACAGAATCAAAGATTCTGTCAAACCAATGGTGGTTTGGGTTGGAAGGGATCTGTCGAGGTCACCTAGTCCAATGCACCCTGCAGTGAGCAGGGACACCCTCAACTACATCAGGTTGCTCAGAGCCCCGTCCAACCTGACCTTGAATGTTTCTAGGGATGGGGCATCAACTACCTTTCTGGGCAGCCTGTGCCAGTGTTTCACAACCCTCAGCATAAAAGATTTCTTCTTTATATCTAGTCTGAATCTACTCTCTTTCAGTTTAGAACCATTACCCCTTGTCCTATCACAATAGGCCTTACTAAAACGTCTGTCCCCATCTTTCTTATAAGCCCACTTTAAATATTGAGAGGATGGGAGAAAGAATGGGAGAAAGAATGGGAGAAATGAGCCCACTCACAGGAAATGCTGAAGAGTCATTGCTTTGTTGATTGTCCTATATCTGTCCTCCTGCTAGGGTTTTTATAACATCTCTCTAAAATCAGCTCGAGCTGTTGGCTGGAATGAGGTTACTGTCCCACCAGATCTGTTAGCATTCAGTCTTATCTGCTTCTGTGTCTTTAGCCAGCTCTTACAGTGAAATCCCTGGCTGATCATACTCCTTTCTGAATCAGTTCTGCCATTTTTCCTTGAAATTCAGAATAGAACTGTTGTTAATCATGAACATTTACAGATGACTGGTACATGGTTTAAGGAAATCATGTTTTCTTTTAAGTTGCTAAGAACAGAGAAAGGACGCAGAGCACATTAGTGGCTAAGGGGGCGCAGGATTTCAATCCCACAGCATAACAAGCCAAGTCTGTTTTACTGAAAATTTCTTCCCTTGGCTTTGGTTGAGTTACCAACTAACATAATTCTGGATCAGTCCACATATCCTTTTGACACTATGAATAGAATGGGATTATTGTCTTCACATATTCTCCTAATTTTTCTAAAAAGAAAATAATAATTTGTAGCTTGTCAATCTTTGCCAAAATTCAGCCTAGAGAGAATTTTTATAGCTGAGATATAAACCCCTGAAGTAAAAATGCAGACACAACTTTAAGTACAGTGTTGCAAATGCAGTGTTGTAATTTTATATGTTAATCTATCAATACACAGTATGTGCAAACATATGTTTATAGACAGAGAGACAAGCATGTATAAATGAGAGGATAAAAATCCCTATTTCTCATTTGGTGCTATGCAATTTCTATCAATTTAGAAATGTGTTATGATTTTATTTTAAGCTGACATACTGTAAATTGCGCTTATTTGAGAATACTCACTTAACTCTTAGGGTTTATAAGACAGAAAAGGAGATGTCTTTGGAAGTCCTCCAGTGACCTAAAATGAACTAATAAATAGTACAAAAATGTTGTCCCTTCTCTGGAAACTTTGGACCAGTTGCCATCTTTAAAGAAACCCATAAGCATGAAGATAGGCTTTCAATGATTAAGATTTACTATAAATCTACTAAACACAGCAGAGGCTGTTTCTTTAGGGGCAAGCTGTATATTATGCTCACATTACAAGAGAAATTACCAGATCTCTAGGTGAGGTATTTTAAAAATTTGGCAGATGGCTTTACTTTGTATTTGTGGCACAGAATCCTGTTCTAATTTTGTGTTTGATTGGAATATTCAACAGCTTCTGGTGCTACTAGGACTTGCTATCTGAAAGACAGAGTTTGCAAACTATAAATATGAACTTTGAAAATATATATCCTAGAGTTAGTCCAGTAGATTGTGTTTGTAACGCTCACTTATTGGCTGACTGATGCATTTTGGCCTGAGACCAAAAATGATGGCTGCCTGGTTGAGCAGTGCCTCCTGCTGACTGGGAAGGCAGAGGGATATTGGGGTAGTGGTTCATATTGGACAGACACTTGATGTCAGGTTCTGACAGCTGCCAGTCTTCCCCACACAAGGTTCCTCCAGCCTCGCTTTTATGTCCCTTGGCCATATCTCCTCAATTGTCCTCTTTACCCACAGCTGCTGATTTGTCCTGCTGGGGAACAATTCAGCTGCAAGACAAGGAAAGTTATGTCTATATAAGCAAGGGATTTAAGTCTCAAGCTTACTCACAGCCTGGCTGGCAACCCACCAAACAAGGCTGCTGACCCATGCCACTGCTGTCCTCACCGTAACTCAAAGGGAAGCCCCATTTCTGCAGGGAGGCATAGGACGTGCTTCCCCATCCATCTCCCCAGCTGCCCCCACTGTGTGAGTTCAGTCAAGGTGGAGCCGAGGTGGAGCAGAGCCGGCATGGAGGCACAGGCAGGCAACAGCACTAACCTTGCCTGCAGCAAGCAGGAATTTCTCAGCCAGTGCCGGCCAAGGCAAGGGCTGGGAAGCTGGTCCTTGTCCTCTTTCAGCTGTCAGCTACCAGCTTCCTGCTGGGGCTGACTACACTGGGAGCCTTGCCTGGAGGCACGACCTGTTCTGGATGCCCATAGCCTGTGAGGGTACGTCCCAGCCCACAACCTTCAGAACATTTTGTAATAGAGTTGTCTTAGGTGGACAAGACTTGAGCCTTAATTTGTAGCATAATGACTGACTTGTGGGTGTGACTGTGCTCATATACGCTCAATAAAGCTGTCAATGATTTATCCCTCATCATGGCGTGCTTGCTCATACCCTTCTCCAGGTCTGAAGCCTACGGGCATATGTATAACAGAGGGATTTCTTACCGCCTCCCCACAACTGGATGTGTCAGGAGCCAGCAGGCTTGTTTAACGCATTGATACAGGAAGTATTTATTTACCCCCACTGCTAATTTTAATGTTAGGTGAATGCCATCTTCAAGGAGTCATTCTGAAGCAGAGCAAGATAAGGGGAGTTAGGCTCTCCTTGTTGTCGTTGCTATTTTTCACACAGGACTGGTCAAAGGTTTCTTAGAACTCTTCCCAATCATTACACCCTGCATGTCTCTTCCCAGAGTTTTCTCTGATGGAGTGCATATTCCCAGTGCAAAGGACAGAGGACTTCAGAGGAGAAATTTAAAAAGACCCCCCTGAAGTATATTTGACACTGTAACAGTGGGTCCCCATCATGAATTTGTAGGCAGGTGACACTGTAGAGGATTTTCTTCTTCTGTGTCAAGTGAGGAGCTTCTAAATGCTAAGAAAAGGCCAGTGTTGTGAGTGGTATCACATCTGAATTCAGGCTTTGCGAGTCAGAGGGGAGCAGAGTAGATAGCAGCCATTCAGCTGGCTTTGTCCAAGTGGGTTTTCTTCAGAAAGAAGGATTTAACACTTTTGTTAACCCCTGTAATTATACTGTGTAGAGTCTGTCCAGTCCCTCTGTAAAAACGGTTTTTCCCAGAAATAGTATTGAGAAGCTCTGATGTGGGCCAATTGCCCTTTTTGGCAAGGGACGATCATCTTTGGAATACTGGCAGAGACTGTCCTTTTGTACCATAAATTCTGGCAATAACCAACCTTTTCTTCTTAAACCACAAGCTTATGTTGGCTCCATTTGTTTTAAATCCCTTGTTCTCAACAGGCCGTGTAATCAGAATGACAGGCTGCTTGCAGCTTCCCTGGTGCTCAGATGCATGCAGGTCATGCCAAAGTCTCCTTTCTGGAAGGATGGCTATGCACTGGTGCCTGGCTACCTGTGAGTCTGAGTATCTGAATCTGCTCAGAGGCAAGGAAAGCACAGCAGCTTAGTGTTTAACACCAATAAGTGTTAAAGGAGTGGGCATGTACTTATTCTTTTCACTACTGTTTTTAAATCAGGATTTCTTTCAGCAGCCCAGCTAAGTCTCCTTCAGCCAACATCATCAACATTAAATTGTCAATAAAAACTTTAATGCAAAGGTCAGGTATTCACTGAGCAGTAACTGCTCTGTTAAAGAAAAACAAAACACTTGTTAGCACCTGTCCTTTTGGCAAACTATGTGATTGCTTTGGCTGATGTACCAAGCGGACACTATTATTTTATTAGCATTACAATTCAAGAGTTTATAAAAAGGCACTAGCAAATACCAAACTGTGACTTTTGAAGAGATGCATTTTTAAGAAAGCTAATTAATCTATCTGCATTGCTAGCTTAAAAGTTTGAGAATCATCTCATGTGTCACTTGCCTCGACAATATAAATGAATTATCATAAATAAAAGTACCATACATCATCATTAGCCGGCAGGGGAAAGTTAGCTATTGGGTATTTATGATCAATTTGAGGAGAAGATATATAATTACCATCCATTATTATAATAAAATACCTAATATAAAAACCAAGAAAAACTAAATGCAATCCTCAAAAAACCGTGAAAATAAAAATATTCTTCTGCCAACTACTATGCTATTTAATACACTCACTCTGTAAGGGCAGAGAGTTTCAATTTATTGGAGACAATAATTGAGCAGTATATTGAAGCAGCTTAAAATACACTGCAGACAACATGCTTAAGTGGAAACTCCTTTTCTTGCTATTAAGATCTTTTCCTTGCACACTTTTTCTTAGCTGATAGGGCTTTGTTTAGTTTCACTTAATTTATTGAACAAATTTTACTGACATAAGTTTTCCATAATTTCCATGCATTTTAACTGATGTTTTAAGTGACCTTGTCCTTCTTGATGTTGATTCTTTTCATGGCCTTAGTCCATAGCATCCCCAGGCTGAATTGGGTGACTTGAAATCCCATCCCTTTCTAATATTTTCTATTGGAATAATGTCCAGCAAGGATTAAGCCAGCAAAGCTGTTTAAAATCCACGCATACATTTTATCCCCTCTCCTTAGCACTATGGAAAACTAATGAAAGTTCTTATAAAGGGAACCTAACTGATAGTAGTCGATATTTCATTTATAGCTAGAAATCTGTATTTAAATGTAACTTTGAGGGTGTTCAAAATCCCAAACCACATGAAAATTTGCTGTTTATGCTTTACATGGCTCCTCTCCACCTAATGGTTTGAACCCAGCCCAACATCCAAATGCTTCCTCATTTGCAGAGTGCTTTGGAGCTTTATACAGTAACAAAGGCTCTTATCAGGTCGAGGAGAGGACATGCACAATGTTTGAATGTGTTTTTAACTGGACGGTTAAAGTGAAGTAAAATATGATGAGAAGGAAAGGATGCACTTTATTAGACCATTCACTGTAGTCTAACACTGGTCACTGCTTCAGACACAGAATTTGTCAATGCTGGGATTTTTTTTCCCAAAACACACAAACTCCCTCCACGTTTCCAGTAGAACTGTAAAAATAAAAAGAATCAATTTTTTAATGCTGTAATGTTTTTCCTAACCCTATTCAATGACCTGTATTTAACAACCTTTACAGTTGTCAAAGGGGAAAGTGATTTCACCGATGTATTATATGCTTTACTGTTCAACTTCTCTTCGACAGACTTTCTCTTTGAGTACTGCAAATGTGCTTTATTTTTAAGCTACTGATACTAATTGCTTATACTACTTCTAGACTACACCCACACTAGTAGAATAAGCAGTGCCAGGAAACATTCCCAGACCTTGAAACTGAATCATTTATTATATTAAAAGTCTAGAATTATTCTTGTTTTGACTCAGGACAACTAGCATTTTCCTAGGTAACTCTTCTGCACAATATGGGAGTCCACGTAGCCCATACTTTCAAATTAAATGCAAGTATTTGGATGCTAAAATAATCCAATAGCATACATGCAAGCCATTTCATGCCAGTTGGCTGCAGGGACAGGGCAGTCTGAGGCTGTTTAACTTAGCAGCATAGATACAGTGCTGGTATATTCCAACATATGCTATTCCTAAAGGGCCTCATAAAGAAACTAACAAAGGATAAGAAAATCCAAAGTTTTCTTTTCCTTCCCTTTGTCTTTCCCCATAAAATTTCTCCAAAATTAGATCACTGAATGGGTTAATATAAATTTGGGACTCTTAGAAGTTCTCTTTATGGAAACAAAACATTAAAAATATGGTCCTGAAGAGGTAAAACCAAGAATTTTATACTGTTGAAAATCCAGAATCACATCTGTGGATCAATGTTACAGACCTGGCTTTCAACTTTGGAAATGCTGTAAATGTTTTCTATTTGAAGTGATAACCTTTCTGTGTAATGACAAATTATTTTACCTGATGGCTAGTGGTGCTGGTGGCTATCTCTGCACACTGGTGTGACTTCATTAATGTGCAGATGGATAGGGTGGTTAAAATAGGCCCATTGGGGGGAACAAAAACAGGAAACAAACAGAAATAGTACACTCTAAACATCTGCAAAGTAATTTTCTCTGAGACATATATCAAAATGCCTGAAATGTTTTGTGATATGAGAAATTTTTAATTTTGCTTGTTTTGGCCAACCTGCATCTTCTGCCTATATACACAGCCAGTTTATATAACTATATTCTACCTCCCTACATTCCCATCTGTACTATTCTTTAAAAATTCTTCCCCTAAATTATTGTGTAGGATTTATGTTTTCTGTTAAACAGCTGCCAAGTTTCACTCCATAGGCAGCTACACTTCAGTGGTGGATGAAATGCTTCTTGTAAAGTTTGTAAAGCATTTTGGGCTCTTTGCAGATGGAAGAACTGACTAAATCAGTGATATGCAACTTGTGCTTCTAGAGCTGCACGTGGCTTTTTTTGGAAGGCACATATCTGATAGGAGCTGTTTTGACTTCTTCCTGTGAGGGAACAGGCAGGGTGTTTAGCTGTTCCCTTCCATCTCTCCAAGCAACCAGGAAAGTTGGCTTACACAGTTATTTCTCTGTACGTATATGCTCAGTAGGATTCTGTACATGGCATTTGATAAAATGTTTCAGAGCCATGTATGTTCAAGAAAAGATATATGTGAGATACAACAAGTTAACAGAGAACTGAATGTGTATCCTATCGTATGTTCCATCAGAATTATGATCTCAATACATTTCTTAATCCTGGACTGAAGTAATAATGCAGAATATGAAATTGCAGGAGACTATGACATCATCAAAACAATCTTATGTTTTCACTACAAAGCTGAAGTTGGAGGAAATCAAAACTGAGCTGTTTCCTCAGTCTCTACTATTACAGAGAGTCAGAACACAATGAGAGTGCATGATGAATGAGCAATGCAACTAATACTTTTAACAGGGAAGCTATCTTTCTTATGCTCCTGACCTATTCACTGAGCAGCTGGCAAATGGCTCTAGTAAAGTCATCCTGTTCTTTTTCCAGCCAAAAAATCTATTGTGTATGCAGTCTTTCTAATGGATCGCAGAGATATGTCATTCATATCAATCGGTCTTCTGTATCTCTACGCTTTGTTCAGCTCCTAAGTATTATGCTAAAATGCACTCTGATATTCATCAAGTTTTCAAACACTCCATAACAGCAACTGAAAGTGAAAAATAGCCCGGGAGTCATTACTGCTTTCCTCAATGTCCTGGGAGGGGCTGACTGGCATAGTGTGACTGTGGAACTAGGACAGAATTAGGAGACATGCTTAGGAGTGGGGAGGAACCATCAGTCTGAAAGGAGTTTATATTGTCCAAAGTAAAGGTCACAAATGTTAGTGCAGCTGTGACGTGTTTTACCTATTTCTTTTTAGCTGGCAGAAATACCCAGAAGTGGATATGGTGAGGATGTTCCCTTCCATTATTATTCTTAGGTTCTTCCTTCCATCGCGGCATAAGCAAATTTAATAGCTCATTATCATCATCAAGACTACTACTTCAGCTAAGCATAGCACTAAACTGCCTTTCAACTGACAGAATGATTGATGCATCATACATTTAAAATTATAGAAAATAATATTTTAAGTGATAATTTTGTTTAACCTAACTAGGATAAACTGGCCAAGATAACTCTGAAAAATAAACAAATACAGAACAGAAACACATCAAACAAACAAACAAACAAAACTGAAATCTGAAAGAGTAAGGGTCTAAAATTGCCAAACTCTCACTGAAATGCAATGGTAGCCCTGAAAAGGGCAGCCTGTATGGCTAAGCATTTCAATGGAGGCATCCTTGCTGTTTTTATTCATTGGTACATTAACAGTGCCTAAGGAACAACTAGAAATATACACCACTGTTGCCAAGACTCAGTGAAATCACTATAAAAAGTCACTGCTCTGAAGAACACATGATCCAACAAGGCAAGGTTGAAAAGGAAGGACAAAAGAGATATAATACACAATAAGAATGAACATCCCCATTTCCCGATTCTCCTTTTTTTTTTTTTTTTCATAAAGTAGTCTCATGCAGGTTTCTTTTTTCATTTGTTTTCATCTTACTCAGTCAACGAGTGGTGGGCTTAGCACATAATTTCAATAAAATGTCCTTCCAGGCAGAAAATCATCCATTAACAATATTTTGACTATGGAAGAAAAAGAAATATTTGATCTTCTCAGCAGCATAATGATAATACATCTCGTTTGCGGAGTGTAACTGTATATTATTTCCAGAAAGATCGTAGGCTGCTCTGCAAATGAGTATTTCTATTCCACAGGCACTATCTTACATTTGGAAAAGCTGAATTTCACTCCTGTTCACTAAGCTTATGAAAAGCCTGTTCATTACTAAGCCTGAAAATAGGTTTACGCAAGGCTTACAAAGTGAGTAAGCTTTGTGTGGGTCTCTCTGTAGAAGGAGAAACATTTCGTCCAGACTATCTGCAGATAGAAACAGAATAAAATAATAAGAGGTAGAAACAGGCTTATTCTTGATGATCATCTGCTAAAGATGTCATCAGAATAGTTACTTAACTAGTTCCATTTCATTTTATTCATGTTTAGGATGGCTATTTAAAAATAAGCTCATAATATATTGTTTCCATTATACTTGCAGAATATTTTTAGATGTGGCTTTAGTGACTAAGGGAAACACCTGAGGAGAGTATCTGTTCTGTTTGAGAGTGTGTCTCTGTATGTATGTGTGCATCTGGATGCATCCTCATCACATATAAAGGCATATCGGAACTGTTTCAGAATTTTTCTGACGGAGGGATTTGCTGATGAAAAATGCCATATTTACACAGCCATAAAAAGGCATATTACTTTAGAAAGCTGTAACTTTTTGCTGCATACAAAGAGAAACTGAAATTAATTAGAACCTGCAAAAAGAAAGCATGTACATAATTTTTTTCAAATCAAAATTTGGGGAGAAAATTCTTTCAGAAAAGCCTGTGATTTTTTTTTTAAATTTTCATTCTGATTTGGATTTTCTAATGTTTGCTCCTTCCTGTAAGAAACAAACATTCACTACCATATTGATATATGTATATCACCTTGATAATAAGGTTGCAGTAAATCTCCAAGCTTATAGAGATATATGTATATTTGGTTTTGTGTACCTCAGCTGGCTTCTTCTGGGTTTTTTTTTCCTCCTTTTTTTCCCTTTTTTTTCTTTTACTGTTTTAGGTTGTTTTGAATTTTTCTGTTGTAACTTTCTCAGAAGAATAACTGTACTGGGTCAGGTCAAAGGTCTTACCTAGCTCAGTATTCTGTCTCCAGCAGTGGTCATAAGTAATACACCATTAGTGTACCAGTAGAAAAATTCCTGTTAAGATTGTTTGCTTGGGGTGAGAGGGGTCATGGAAGGCCATATTATTTATTATGTAGGTACTTTTCACTATTTTTTTGCTTTTCTTTAAAACAATATATGTTGTTAAACCAGCTGCTTATTCCTATTACAGAAAACTTATATTTCTATGAGGTGTCATAGCTAGTGTTGTGCTGCAAACATCTCTTTCTTTTCTTCTTTCATAGAAAAGCATTAGCAAAAATAGTGAGAGGTAAATATGTGAGTTCAGACAGTGATGGCTAGTTGAGACGCACATTACATGAAAATTCCTGCTTAACACTATGATGACATTTCTGAATGAAAATATTATTTCTTTGCTATACTCACTCATGTGTCTCTGTCTTGGGGTGTGGGTTTTTTTTTCGTATTAAGTTTATGTTATTTAGGGGTAAAAATATCAGAAGAGTTATCTTTTCTACTGCAGAGTCAGGCAAGAGGGAGCATGACATTTTTTAGAGTTACTATTTTTATAGTTATGACTAGAGAGATCATCGGATGTCATGGTGAGGAGTTTCTTACATACATCTAAAATAGGTGAATAAAACACATTGATAGGTGTTCCAGTTAGATTCTGTAAGGAAAACTGAGGTGGATGTTTATTTTTATCTATGGCCTAAAACATAGAACAGCATAAATGACTGGTAAATATCATTTAACATGTTAAATTGCTGTATTTAGCATAAGCTGACCAATATGTGTACCAAAATAGTAATTAGTATTGATTAATGATTGTATTTATCTTTTTGACCCAAATGTTATTCAGGAGATCTTAAATGAAATGTTTTGTCTGCCATAACTACTGTTTTATTTTAAAATACGAGATATGGAGGATGCTTTATTGTAAACTAGGAAACTTCATTCTGCCCACTGTGAGTTATGAGTGCATATCAAATTTTAATGAAAAAGGATAAATAAATTGTCTCACAGTTCACCATCATCTACTATATCACTCAGTTCATCCCATATAATATGTAATAAACTGAATGCTTCAATTTTTGCTTTATGTGACCATTTACAACCAGTACTATTGCCTGAGAAATTGTCATCCCACAGTAGTTCACATAATCAGTGAGTAGACTAAGGTTCCATGCGGTACATATTGACTGAAGAACACATGCTTTTCAAAAATCTTTAATAACAGCTAAGACTGGCAAAAAGCTGAGATATATCAATTAAAGTATGCAAAGAGTAAAGTAGGAGCTTATTCCTCAGCTCCGGTCTTGACATCTTCAGGACTAAAGTTTCAAAAAGAAATAAGAGAAGAAAAGAAACACAACAAAGGAGAAACCAGTAAAATAGTTTATGCAATGGTTGCTCTATTCACTCACTGTGTTGCCTGATTAATTCTTCTATTCACCATTAATGTCCTTACCCTTCTAAGAAGAGAGATCTAACATTTTTTAAAAAAAAGAAAAGGTAGAAATAGTCTGAGCATCTATTTAATTAAGAAACCTCCTGGACATTTGTGGCAAATTCCAAAGAAATTAGAGAAAGAAAAACGACAAAGCAGTTGGGAGGCTAGGCTAATTTTAAAAGCTCTAATTGTGGCAGGAAGAATTTTTTTAAGAAATATTTATTTTCAGCCTTTTCATATTCATCATGCCATTGTACATTGTTCATCTGTGTGAGGGTACAAAAAGAAGTTCCACAGTACCGTTAGTAATCATTAAAGAAGCTGGGGTAAATTCACTTCTCTGATATCTACAGACCAGATAATGAAAGTGAGGAGCACCAGAAGTCCCAATGAAGTTTCCTGGATTTGAGTTAATTGTCCTTTTCCCTAATGAGGACTTTCAAGCAGTTTTCTTAATAATAGCATGCCTAATCCTAAGAAAGAGACCTACTGCAATTCATATTTAATAATGACATGAAAAAATATTTCTCTCATAAAGAAACATATTAAACAGACTGCTTTGAAGGGATTTTTTCCCTACTTTTGTTAGTGGTTTCTGTGGGAGCAAGAATGAACACTGTCATGAACAGGGTCTAGGTCCTTCTGCTTTGGACAGTATGGGCAGGACTAAGAGGAAGAAGCATTCCAAGAGGAACCTTTGATGAGATGGGAGAACAGTTCTTGATATTTTTGATTTCCTGGAGAGCAGCTGTTTGTAACACATCTTTCACTATTTGATGCGAACAAAGGCTGAAGACACCATGAGTAAGTAAAAATCTCATGTATTGGATGGATTCCTGAGTCATTAGCAATTTTTTTTTTAACAAAACATGAGCACCTGATGCTTTAGAATCATTTATGAGAAGAGAAATAATCATCGTAGTTCAATTCTAAAAAGATATTTTTACGTTATGGATGCTGATGCAAAAAGGAAAGGTGCAGCATAGAATGTATTTAAAGATCTTTCCTTAATATGGATGACTGATGAAAGTTAAGGGTTTTTTAACATTCTTTTGTGATTACCAGATTCCCCACACAAAGTATGAAGATAATTCCATGGTAGCTCCAGAGATCTGAAAGTTAGGGTTTTTTGCATTTATTTATGCAAGGGCACTAGTTAAATTTTTTAATTAGATTAATCCTTAGGACCAGATATCCACCTACCTTAGCCTGGCTTGTAAGGAAGAGAGACTTATGCAGTATAACTTAAACCTCTGTGTATGTGTGCATCTATCTCAATTCTTTTTGTACCTGCTGGCCAATTTTAATAAAATTTGACAGCTGGGTAGCAGCAAATTCCTTTTGTTAGTGTCCTCACTGAGAAAGAGACTAAATCTTGAGATCAATCTTTATTAGATACCAGAGAGGCCATGCCAGCATGCACAACTGTGATTCTCCACACTAGGGAAAATCTAGTGAAAGCTTTCACATAATAAAATCATGAGACCAAAGTTTGAGATGTGGAGACTAGTGTTTATTAGCTCTGCTGCTTATGTTGCTATGCATGTATAACACGTTTATTATGGATTTCCTTCATTTTGATGACTTTTTAATGTTTCAAAATGTTTCTCAGAACTCTATGTCTAAATACTAATAAGACTCAAGTGAACACACTACTTACTGAAGCTAATGGGAGATAAATGTTGTCTGGGCCTCTTAATGTAGAAATGTTTCGTCCTTTTTATTAGTGATTCCATAAAATTGAAATGACTTGTACCTAGATGGGAGAAAATCCGTTGTGACAGATCATGTTTCTACATTCATGAACTGCATGTCAACAGCTCATAATTTTCTTAAATGTGTTCATTATTCTAAATCACACACCAGATCAATTTGCTGAATAATACTTGCTTCTTATCTTGGTCAAGAAAAGTAAATTGCAAAAGGTTTGCATGAAAAATTGGAGCTGTGCTGGCTGAAGTGCAATCTGTGGTCTTAATACCACAGCTAAAAACACTGAAAGATTGCCTCCCTAGACTGTCCTTCTATTCTAGCTTAAAATATGGTATTTCAAAAAATATTCTTAGTAGTCAGTACATTTATTAGTGTATTAGGAAAACGTGATTAAAAAGGGTTGTGAACCCCATCTTCTTGCTCCATAGTCCTATTGACTATGTTGGACTTTATCTTGAGGTTTTCTTCTGCTCCACCACTAGCTTTTAAAATTCCAGCAGCTCAGGTGGCTAACCATATGTGTTCTTAATGAGGCAGGGAGTTAATTGCCCATTTAGTTTCTTTAAAAAATCCCCTTGCTTTCAGTGAAGAAACTTCCTTGAAACAATTCTATCTCCTTGCATGTCCTGTAGCTTTTTATTAGCGATGGATATTTGGTGCTGGACATTTTTGAGACTGACATGCAGGAATTGGCAGGAATGTATTTGTGCATTATCCTTCAGAGTTTTCAAAGACTTGCACTGAAAACTTTCATGATGCTATAGCAACAGAGAAACTGTTACCCAGAGAAACTGATTAGCCAAAGAAAAGATTGCAAAGTAGTCCAGTAAAGACCAAACAGTTTTCAGTAGATTTTTAGTTTCACTTAAAAGTTCTTGAAAGCATTTTCTTCTAGTGACACCCTTTCTGTAGTACTGCATGGAAGCAGTATAAAAGTTGGCTTCAAAGGATTTTCTTTAAACATGAGAGCACTGAGTTTCCTGGAGTCTCCTGGGACAGATTTCAAATGTTTGAATGAAGGCAATCAAAATTTGAGAATCCCAATCTGGGCCAGTCACTATTATATCCCCTATGATCAATAGAAAGAAGTAACTGCTTCCAGAAAATTAGTTATCTGATGGATCTTACATACTACTTTCTGATAATTGAGTCACTTTTCAGAAGTACCTCTTTCCCACCACTGACTATAAAGGGCACTTCAGGTAGTTTGCATAGTCTACCAGGCCTAACTCCTGGACAGTTAAAGTTTGGTAAATTGCTACTGCTCGCATGCAAGTATTTTCAAGATTTTAGAATTATTTCTCTTCCATCTCAGATCTCTGGCATTATCAAGGGATAAATAGATAACAGAGATTAATAATAATAATAATAATAACAACAACCAATATTACAAGAATATGTGCAGCCTTAAGAAAAATGGAATAGTGTTCCCTGTATTACTCACAATCATTATTAAGGGTCATATTTGCTGAGCTAGCAGCGCTGGTACCAGCAGAACCCAAGCAGAGCAGCCTAGCATGGTGCACAGGGGAGTTTCCTGAACTGGGAGAACCTCAGGGGGAGCTGAGGGAGCCGTCAAGGGCTGCAATAGTGTCTGACAGGTCCTGGGCAGGGGCAGGAGCAATGGCAGCCAAGCCCCCACACACAGCTCCAGGAGGTGGCCAGTAAGTTGAGGAGTATCAGGGAGAGCAAGAGAGACACAAACTATTGGAATTGCACCCTACCTTCGCTGAGACAGACCCAACAGGCAGACAGGATGCATGATATGGACGATTCTCTATCCTGTCTCCCCAGCTCAACACAGTGACTTATGGGATAAGGGGGCAATGGCGACAAGCTCCTGCCCGGCACAGCCAGCACATCCCCTCTGTGCGTACCCCACCTTCCCAGGTGCCCTGTGTAATAGGTGTGAGGCTCTGCAAGTGGAACCGAACAGCAACAAGGACAATGGTTCATCTAGCTTGGAGGTGTCGCCGAGGTTAAGTCAGCCTACACCCTGCATCAGAACTGCCTCCATAAAGAAGAAAAAGATGGGTCACTCTCACAGGAAACTCCCATCTGAAGGGAAGAGAAGGCCCAATAGGCAGACTGGACCCTTAGGGAAGTCTGCTGCCTCCCTGGGGTTAAAGCAGTGAAGAGAAAGCTGCCTACCCTGGTATGGCCCTCAAATTACGATCCATTATTGACAGCAGGCAACAATGAGGATGCAGGAAGAAGCCCAAGGGCAATCAAGAGAGATTTCAGGGCCTTGGGATGACTTTTTCAGGGATCAGGAGCACAAGTAGTGTTCTCCTCTATCCTTCCAGTTGCAGGGAATGATGAGGGAAGAAACAGGATGATCAATACCTGGCTCTGAGCCAGCTGTCACCAGCAGGATTTGAGGTTTTCTCATCATGGGTCAGTCTACATGCCACCAGGCCCACTGGCGACAGTCAGGGTATGCCTGCCTCATAGCGGGAAAAGGATCTTTGCGCAGGAGTTAGCAGGGCTCATTGAAAGAGCTTTAAATTCGATTTGAAGGGGGAAAAGAAATAAAACCAGGCTCACTAGAGATAAGCATGGGGGAAACACGCCAATATTTGAGGGACGGTGTGTTAGCAAGGTCCTTTGGTCTGCTGTCTCAGTGAAGGTAGGGGATGGAGATCCATGCAGCAGCAAAGACACAACGGTTATTCATGTGTTAGAAGCCACGAAAGTACATGAGAATGGTCACGTAGGAATTTGGGCTTCTTCTCCCAGAAAGAAGGTGGGATCAACAGCTCAACTGCAGTGCATCTACACCAATGCACACAGCATGGGCAACAAACGGGAGGAGCTGGAAGCCATTGTGCAGCAGGAAAACTATGATATCGTGTCCATCATGGAAAAATGGTGGGATGACTCACACAACTGGAGTGCTGTAATGGATGGCTATAAGCTCTTCAGGAGGGATAGGCAAGGAAGGAGATGCAATGGGGTAGGCCTGTATGTTAGGGAGAGTTTTGACTGTCTAGAGCTTAATGATGATGACAATAGAGTTCAGTGTTTATGGGTAAGAACCAGGGGGAAGGCCACCAAGGCAGATATCATGGTGGGAGTCTGATATAGACCACCTAAGCAGGAGGAAGAGGCAAATGAAACAGTCTATAAGCAGCTAGGAGAAGACTCACAATCACTAGCCCTTGTTCTCGTGTCAGGCTTCAACTTACCAGATGGCTGCTGGAAATACAATACAGCAGAGAAGAAACAGTCTCAGAGGTTTCTGGAGTGTGTGGAAGATAAAAGGTAATAGAAAGTGTTTCTACAAATACGTTAGCAACAGAGGGAGGCTAAGGAGAATCTCCAACCTTTACTGGATATGTGGAGGAAAATGTATATGGGGAACAAAGGGTGAGGTAAGTGCTAAGGCACTTAATGCCTGCTTTGCCTCAGTCTTTAATGGCAAGACCAGTTTTCTTCCAGGTACCTAGCCCCTTGAGCTAGAAGTCGGGCCCCCATAATCCAAAGGGAAATGGTTAGTGAGCTGCTACACCACTTAGACACACACAGGTCTATGGGAGCGTGTGGGATCCACCCAAGGGTAATAAGGGACCTAACAGAAGAACTCACCAAGCTGCTTTCAATCATTTATTAGCAGTCCTGGCTATACTGGTGAGGTCCCAGTTGACTGGATGTTAGCCAATGTGACACCCATCTACAGTAAAGGCCAGAAGGGGGATCCAGGGACCTACAGGCCTGTCAGTCTGACCTTGGTGCCAGGGAAGGTTATGGAGCAGATCATCTTCAGTGCCATCGTGTGGCACGTACAGGATAACCAAGTGATCAGGCCCAGTCAGCACACGTTTATGAAAGGCAGGTCCTGCTTGACTAACCTGATCTCCTTTTATGACAAGTTAACTCCTTAGTAGATGAGGGAAAGCCTGTGCATGTTGTCTGCTCAGTCTTTAATAAAGCCTTTGACACCATTTCCCTCAGAATTCTCCTGGAGAATCTGGCTGCTCATGCCTTGGATGGGCATAACCTTTGCTGGCTAAAAAACTGGCTGGATGGCTGCGCCCAAAGAGTTGTGGCAAACGGAGTTCAATTCATTTGGTGGCCAGTCACAAGTGGTGTTCCCCGGGCTCAGTATTGAGGCCAGCTCTGTTTAGTATCTATCAAAGATCTGGATGAGGGGATTGAGTGCACCCTCAGTAAGTTTGCAGACAATGCCGCGTTGGGCAGGAGTGTTGATCTGCTCAAGGGCAGGAAGGCTCTGCAGAGGGATTTGGACAGGCTGGATCGATGGGCCAAGGCCAATTGTATGAGGTTTAACAAGGCCAAGTGCCAGGTCCTGCACTTGGGTCACAACAACCCCATGCAACGTTACAGGCTCGGGGAATATTGGCTGTAAAACTGCCCGGTGCAAAAATGACCTGGGTGTGTTGGTCATCAGCTGGCTGAATATGAGCCAGCAGTGTGGGCAAGAAGGCCAAGAGCATCCTGTCTTGTATCAGGAATAATGTGGCCAGCAGGAGCAGGGAAGTGGTCGTCCCCTGGTACTCAGCACTGGTAAAGCCACGCCTCAAATACTGTGTTCAGTTTTGGGTCCCTCACTACAGGAAAGACATTGAGGTGCTGGAGCGTGTCCAGGGCAGGGCAACAAAGATGGTGAAGGGTCTAGAGCACACGTCTTATGAGGAGCAGCTGAGGGAACTGTGGTTGTTTAGCCTGGAAAGGAGGAAAGGAGGCTGAGGGGAGACCTTATTTCTCTCTATAACTACCTGAAAGGAGGTTGTAGCAAGGTGGGTGTCAGTCTCTTCTCCCAAGTACCAAACAAGTACAGAACAAGAGGAAATGACCTTAGGTTATACCAGAGGAGGTTTAGATTGGATATTAGAAGAAATTTCTTCACCAAAAGGGTTGTCAAGCATTGGAACAGGTTTCCCAGGGAAGTGGTTGAGTCACGATCCCTGGAGGTATTTAAAAGACAGTGCAGATGGGGTGCTTAGGGACATGGTTTAGTAGTGAACTGGTAGTGCTAAGTTAACAGTTGGACTCGATGATCTTAAAGGTCTTTTCCTACCTAAACAATTTTATGACTGTATGACTCTATGATATTGCAGGACTTAATAAGAAAATAAGCTAGTAGCCAATGTTCTGCATAAATAATGAGCCAAATCAAAATCAGTCATGCATCTAATTGGGACATTTGTACTACACTGCTTGAGGCATGGAATACTTTTCTATGTCTGATATGTGCTTGGCAAAATTAATCAGATAATCAACTCTCAGTCTCATCTCCATTTTCTGAAACTCTTTGTGGCACTAGATATGGGTAAGATAGTATTTCTGCTGATAGTGGTCTTTAACAGGTTTTTTTTTTTTAAAAAAAAAGAGTAGCTATGTCATTCAAGACTATAAATAGCTATAAAGAGCATTTTGTAAATATTATTACTCTTTAAAATGTATCTAAGCCTACAGGGAAAGAACCAGACTGGTTACCAGGTTCTCCTCCTAGCTCTTCAGATACCTTGATGGTTGACCATAGCCATATTTTGCCCTTTTTTGTGCCTCAGTCTCCTCCTTTCTAAAAGAAAATTAATGAGAAAGTATTCCTTTCTGAATTACTTTGAGGTCTGCTGACAGAGCCATTTCACAAGACCAAGGGATTGTTTTCAAAATATAGCTTACATTGAAAACTCAGTGAATTATTAGAAAAGTCTAGGAATGGGACTAAAATCCTGTCAGAATCAGGCTTCAGAGCTGGTTAGGGCAGAATAGTGTAAGCAGTAATAAAGAGTAAGCTAGAGTGTTTTAGGAAGATTAGACTGTGATTTTCATCCTTAAACTAACAATCCACTGTCAGGAAAGAAATTATTTCCCCATCTCATGCCTGAGATGGCCAGAGGCACAACCGAGCCTCCAAACAGATTCACCCATCTCACCTACAGTCATCTGAATTATTCAGTGGCTCTTTTCCATGCTGCCTTCTCTCCTGTGGACCCCATTAATAGAAAGGAGATGTGGACCTATCACGTAGCAGAACAACACCCTGAGATCCTGAGATCTTTTGGACCCTATTGCAGCTCATGTGGCAAGGACATATTTGATGACTTGCAGAGGACCCTTTCTTTGTACTGAGGGGACAGCAGGACATGGTCATCTGAAGGGACATGGACAGGAAATATGTGATGGGCAAAGAAATCCCTCTTGATAATATGACAGGCACAAGGACAAACACATGACAGGAGGAACCACAATGTATATTCTTCAAAGGGTGTGGCAAGGTCTATGAAGCTGTAAGAGCTCTATTGTCCTAAACTACAAAAACATGGTACTACAGAAGACCCTTTATACAGTCGTATCTATGTTTATCCCAGAAACAGAAGGGACACTTTTTTAAACTCAGGAAGGAAAATGTACTGTGTCCAGAAGAATATTTTCAGGGAACTGGATTTCAAGACTCACTACAGCGGAAAAGATACTGAAGAGAACTGATTTCTGAACATTAACATGCATTGGCTATGTCTAAGCTAGGCATTAGTTATTTCATTTTGTTTAGCCTGATAGTGATAGTACAGTAACAAAAAGCTCTGAATAAATACCAGTTTGCTGCAGTGCTAATAACTCTTTGGGGGAAGATTTTCAGCCAAGTATCTCTGAGCCCAATTGTAATGAAAAGAGTACTCAGTCTTTCAAAGTGTCTGTTTTGGTGCTTGATTATGTTGGAGAGTTTAGTGGATCTCTCTCTAAATTATACAAACTTTTAACAGGATGAGATGATCATGACAGCCAGCTACATGTCCTTTCCTAGGATAAGTTTAGTGTGCATACACTAGCCCTATCTTTCAGTAAAGCTCTAATAATTCTCTGTGCATATGCTTTCAGCCCCAGAAGAGGTATAAACACATCTAGGTATGGGCCATCTCCAAGCTTTTTATGGTCAAGGTCAAGACGAATATAACAAGCTGTAATCTAAACCTTCATTCACATTGTTGTTGACTGAAACCCCATCTGAGGTTTCAAAAAAGTTTGATTAACTTTCTCAAGTTTGCTATTTTTCATGCCTGTCTGCCTCCTTAGTAGGGCAGATAAATCTCTACAATGGAAAACTGACATATTACAAGAGACTATTCTTGCTGTGCTTCAGATTTGGCTGGCATGGCTATAACTCAGTCATGTTTAAATGCCAGTTTGTAACTCCTTTAAAGCAGTGGCTTGGATAAACCAGGCTGTCCACAAAATCCTCTTACATTATATGCAGCCACAGGCAATTAAACAGTTAAAGCTGAGGCCAACCTAGACAGAGAAACAGAATATTCCCCACAACACATTAGTTGCTCAATAGTCTTGCTCCTGGGCCAGGACAGGTTGTGGACAACTTGATTTTAAAGCAATGCTTTGGGAAAACACCCTGTTTTGCATGCTTGTAAGAACCAAAATTTTAAAATCTCAGTTTCATCCAGCTCAGCTATGATCTGCCTGTGAAATAACATTAACTGAATTTAAAAGAGATATAACAAAAATGTGATGGGGTCCAGTAATTGCATAACTAGCTTTACATTAAACTAGGAATTTAAAAATTAGGTGATTATTTCCCACCAAAGTTTTAGGTTTTATTTAATCAAACCTGATATGTTTTGAATGTAAGCAATCAGAACTGGGTAGTTAGTAACAGTTTTCTTTTTCTGAATAGGAAAAAAATTATTTTCAGGTATAAATCCATCAAAGAGGTCATCTGTGTTTGGTAAAAATAAGATGAAAAAGCTTAGAGAATTAATATAAATTGACAGACCAGGGAAGGATATGAATTCAGTTGCATTTCCTCACAAAAGATCTAGAACTAAATAACTTGCATAAGTACGGTGAATTCATTAGGGTCATGCCTGTGATTAATTTGGCTCTTAGTTGGTAAATCCAGGCTGAAGAGAAAAGCCAGTCCAAAAGCCATTAATCAAGTGTTCAGGATTGACACAAACAGCTTGTCTGAAGGGTGGGAAATTGTAATATTAAAACATTTTGGTCTTCGTTACTACAATTTATTCTGGAGACCTCAAAAAATTCTCAGAAGTGACTCAAGTCATAGGAAAAAAATGTGAGAAGTTGATGTATCTTTTTTTTTTAAATTGCAGGGGTCAGGCACTACTCCTTTGGGGTTTGACTGCCACCTAACACAAATTTTACAGAAGTATATTTTCACTGACTTCATTGTTGCTCCAAGTTTCTCTTTGAAATTAGTAAGATCAGAACTAAATTTTATTCAAAGTTCCATCAGTACTGTACACTTGTACTACTCATAAATAAATACTAAAACATACCAAACATAATGATTTATACCAGTTTATGACCATTGCTGTAGAAATTTTTTTCAAGGGTATAACAGAGTTTTTCATTTTTCTGATGCTATCATCATGTTTATGTCAGGAACAAGGAAGTTTCTGTTGCTTTGTTATATCTTCAAATGCTTCATTTGAATTTCAAGTACATACTGGAGCCAGTACTGTTGTTCTTAGCGAATATGGTTTTCTTCCTTTCTCACTGTCCAATCGCAACTGTTATATCCAGAAGTCTGCCTTCACAGTGCTGTTTTTCTTCTAAGCTTTATGAATTATAAGTTTTCCCTCAGATGATCACAGGGTTTTTTAACAAGTTCTGTAATAATATCTAAAGTAAATCTTACACCATTGTCTCTTTGAAGGATTAAAAAATAATAATCAAAGGCACCTGAAGACTTGTTCAGTTCTGCTTCTTGCTGCAGACCCCTGAATTTTCCCAAAAACTTTACACACTTTTGGAGACAAGTAGTGACCATGACTAATGAACAAAACAAATGCAGGGTAATAATGAAACTATTTTGATTAGCATAATAAGAATGCACAGTTAGGCAATTTACTGATCATTTCTCTTTGTTTTGGAAACCTCATGTGGAAAACAGATTAATTTTGTGGGGATATATATTGTTAAGATATGTTTTCCCTGTGACATGAAGATGGAATAGGAAAGTATAAAAGTGTTTGAATGAAAATTGTATTGAAGGCTAGTAACCACTGATGTCTTTTGGAAAGCATGGTGAGGTGCAACACTCTCCACAAAAAACCCTGAGATAAAAAGAGAGAGACAAGGTGAGGGAGATAAGCCTGGGAGGCCTTTAAATTGAAGACAGTTTGTGAGTGATGACATGGGAAAATGTTCATTACTAGTAGAGAACCCCAGAAGAGGCAATAAAAGGCTCAAACCAGACATCCAGGACCCTGATCTTCTATGTCTGAAACAGAGACAGCAGATTGCCAGATTCAGAAAAAAGTTTGCAATGCTTTCAACATAACATTAGGTAAGGAGGGGGGACTAGATGACAATTTTAGCTGCATAAACAAATGGAAAGGCGTAGGCCTGTATTGCCCAAGAAGGAGCAAAGAAAAAAAAATATCTGCTAGTTTTCAATCTTGAATGTGTATTAGAATGACACTGGTTTCAGAGTGAAAATGATAACTGTATTACAGCCCCTGTGAGCCATCTAAAGGATCATCCATCTCTTATTTTGACATAATTATTTTTCAGATTAGCCTTTTAGATTTAGGATGATCTTTTGATTTCAAGGATTTGGAAAGCTCCCACAGACTCTCTCTGGACAGCAGTGTATTACTTTGCAAATTCTTTCATCACTAGGTCGTATCCACATGGCCTATGGCAACACAGCTTTGACTTATGATGTCACTTATGCTTTACATCCTAAAAGTGCTCACAGAAAGTCCATGCTCATGTAATTTGATCTAATCTTTTGAATGCTTACTTTTTTATCATTGTCAGACCAAGGGAAGAGGGAAAGAGTAGTTAATTAAAACAAAACTGCATGTTAATGTATTTTTTAATAAGTTTTCCTTTTGCAACAGAAAACCCAAACTGAAGAATCTGACAAAGTAATATATGTTTAGTTCACAAAAATATTCTTACCTTTGATCATCAATGTGTAAGTGAAAATAAAAAATGCTGCACGGTTACACTTTTCTTCACTTTAGAGGTCAGAGAGGGTAGGAAAACTGCTTTTTCATTTAATTGCACATAAACATGTCCCCAGCCACTGCTTAAGCCAAATCATACACAGAATGTTAAAATACTGCATGTGAAGTTAGCAGCAAATTAATATTTCATGAAAATCCTGCATTAACCCCTTGATCCTGACCTTCAGGTTTAATGGGGAACTGGAACAAAGATGTAAACCAAAGGCTTCAGCGCTGCAATAACAACAAAGAACACTACTTCTAGAGCTCATCCCTTTCCTCTCTGTTCAAAAGATCCATGAAGTTTTGATACCGTTCTAGATATTTCTTCTTGGCTCCAAAACTCTGACTGTCCCCACACAAATCCAGTCAGGAGAGGAAAGTGGATTTCATTTACCCATTTCATTCACCTATTTACCTTGCATCTTAAAGAAGTATAAATTTCAGAACAGACAAAATTATTTCCTGGCTTGCATATCTCTGCTAGGCTTTGGCCATCAGCTGTACATATTCATAGGCCTGAAGATATGGACACATGTCTTTGATGGTCTTGGCCTGGGTGTCCTGGGGCATCATCTTTCCCTGTGACTCTACAGTATCAAGCACTGCTCATCGGTATTCCCTATGCCTAGCAAGTGATTTTGTTGAATATACTAATCTCTTGCTTAGAATCATCCATCTCAGTTTGCTGCTGTCGGAGGCACACTTCCATGACAGGGCACATGCCCACCCACTGGCGGAGTTGTCATGGTTGTGATGTAGGACAACCCTGTGAGTGTGCAGGAGCTGTAGGTATCGTGTGGGCCGGTCAGAAGGTGATGCAGGTGATACATTGCACCTGAAGAAGGGTGCTCATTGCTGGGGATCAAGCTTAGCAGTAGGAAGAGCTTTCTGAAGAGGAGATGATGGATGTTGTTGATTCCCATTTCTCAAAACAAACCTAAAGGCCAGAGAAGGACAAAACCAATGTGTGGCGGTCTCAGTGCTTCCCCAGGGTTCCTCAATGAACGTATTTACCAGAGTACTTCTCAAAAACTTTTCCTGTTCCAGTGGGACTTCTTTTTAGTATTTTATACATACCTGATCCCTAGCTCTCCAGCTAAGGTAAAAAGAAGAAGGCATGGTAACTCCCACACTTTGCCTAGCACTTGGCATTCATAAAGACACTCTCCCCAGTAGAGAAAAAATTGATCAGAATATTTGTCTTTTCCATATGCCTATTGTTGTTAGGACCCCCTTTTGTACTAAAACTGGTACATAAGTACAGAACTGATAACTGTAAATCAACCACTAAAAGGGCTTAAACACCTGAGCTTTCAAAATAAGTCAGTCAATCAATCACTAACCCTGGTGTGGGTACAGAAATCCTCTGGAGTGGGAGTAAGTATGGATTGATGCTGTGTTGTCTGCTTCAGTCTGTCAAGAATCAGTAGTTTCAGGAATCACAACTTTCCCCTTTGCTATCACAGGCATTATTTCTGAAACTTCATGATGGCAAATTTAAGCATTAACTATGTCTCTGCTAAACATTTTAGTACAGTCATAAAGTCCAAGTGTCTGGTCATGGCAGTTACAGGCACTGCAACAGAAAGCACTGGGGTGTTTAGCACTGCTAGGGGGTACACAGGCGCAGAACACAGACCTGAGTGAGGTTCTCTGTCTTGGTGAAGAAATCCTCCAGGGTGATGTTTTAGAAGTAAAGATGTCCTTTCACAAATCTTCCTTTGAAGAAATCAAACCACCCTATTGCTAATACAAATGACAAAACAGATGTGGGATTTGCTTATACTTTCAATCTCCACAGTAGCGCATGTTTCAATTAAAAGTAAAATTATTACATTATTTAGTTTGTGCAAATTTTTGATAGAATAGTGCATTTATATGTTAATTTTGTTAAGATCAACTTTATTTATCTACAGGAAGCTATTCCAAGATTGTTGTACATTTTCTTCATTTCTGAAATGTTATCACGTTTAATTGCCTGATCTTATTTGGGTTGCAATCATAGTCATTAATTAGCAGGAAGGTGAGGGACAGCATCATATCTAACTATCTGTTATGGCTGCTTTAATGAGGAAAATACCTGCCATCGTTTTAAAGGCATCCTGTACACTTCACAAATACAGCTTGCTGTAGCATTCTCATTTAGACTGTGAACATCAAAGGAAATTGATGTCAGGTGTGAACAGAAGCTGTTGAATATATCTGTTGAGGAAGCTGAGTGGTATGTCTGGATGGGAGAGATGAAGGGCAGCTTAAAACATTAACAAAACTACAGGTAATTAGTGTAAACTTTCAAGGGTAAGGTATGCTTGAGGAATAAAAATGTTGTTTATAGCTATTCCCTGTAGTGCCACTATCGCTAAGGGTCTGTCAATGTTTTCATTTATAAAGCTCTATTTTTATAGGATTGTGCACTAGTAATAAAAAATGTGCTTGGGGCTAGAAGTTGACAATTTAAAGAAAAATAAATTGGTTTTGTTGTTTTGGTGGTTTTTTTAAAATTATATGAGTATATGAATAATAGAGGTTTATCTGTTTTGAATGGTTGTTTTCCTTTGTATAATTCAGCTGCTGGTTTAAAATCAAATTAATGAAATTTGGCAAGCAATTAGTTCTTAGTAAGGACTAATCAGTGTTGGAATTCTTGGGGAAAAATAAATAAAACAAGATTATTTAGTGTTTCATAGGCAAAATTATACCTTTCAAAGGGAATCATAAAGAATTCAATGCCTCTGTAGAATATGTTGAAATAATATTTTCATTCCAAGGAAAAGTGCTACAGTACATTACCTGAAAAACAAGCTTTAAGAAGTGCCAAAATATAAACAAGTGTGGTCAGTTATGGAAATTATGTAAGTTTACTGCACACTATCAGGCTTGCCGACTGTCTTCTATTGATGCTGCCATATCTTGTCTCCATAATTCTCCATAAATAGAACATAGTAGGAACCTTCTTGGACTATTGATATCCTCAGGCTACTACATGCTTGAAAGAGACACAAAGTAATTTCCTAGGGAAAAAAAAAAAAAAAGAGAGTGTCTTTTGACTCTTACCATGCAATTATAGCTAAATATTGTTTCACTGCAATTTCCGTTGCACTCCCTTTACTGTAAGGAACACTTTTTTTCTCCTCATCACATTACAACAATCAGAACAGTGAAAAATAATCATTGCACATTAGTGAAAAGGATCTTTTTATATGGAAGTTTAAGGGCCAAATGTGTCATGGGCCACGCAAGTGCATGTCTAGAATAGTACTTACTGTTCATACAAGTTTTTCACCTTCCAAGATCTCTGATTGCTTTAGGAGACAAGTCAAGTATCATGACCATATTATACATATGCGAGAACTGAAGACAAGGAAACAGTTGGCTCAAATGCCTCTCAGCAGAGCAATGCTAGCAAGGGACTGGAAGTCAGGTCTGTTGAACACCATCCTAGTGCTTTACCCACTGCATGAGTATGTCTCTGCTAACTGTTGAAGTCTAGGAAAATACCGGCCCAACCTCCATCTCAACAGTTGGTATATACTCCAAAATGATACCCTTTAAGTTCTACAAATATTTTAAAGATTTTTATCAAATCCCTAAAATACAACCTGGATAAAAATATGTCTCTTTTTTGTTTAATTGTGGAACCCATTTTTTCATCACTGTGTATATATACCTATGGTATGTTCCTCTACTCCTCAAAGTTCATAGTTTCAAACTCACAGTGCATCAGCACTGTGGAATAAGTAACACCATAGTCACAAATACTTGCTGCAGCAACTTTGATAAGAAATTATTTTTTAACATTAGTAAGTGCATCCATTTTGAGTTATGTCCTTAACTGTAAAACCAGGGTTTGACTTTTGTGATGATTACCACAGTTGCCATGTCTGTGGGAACACATTCATACTTTCCTGCTACTCTGCCACTTCCTGGACCCGCAGCCATGAATCCAAGTACATATGCCCAAAAGGCAGGAGCATGGTCATCTAACCCAATCACCTGCATAGCGTAGGCTAGAAAATATCCCAAACACTATTCCTTGCCTTGAGAAACAGAACATCTTCTAGAAACATCCAAACACAAGCCACAATTTTCTCTGTGTAATTTAATGATTTTTCAAGAGAAAGAGTGAAATTGTGCTTGTCACATTACACCTTGTGAGCCCTGACAAGCCCAGAGTCAGTGTAAGAAAGATTGCTTTGTCTAACTAGAGGTGCCTCTGTCAGGGAAACCGAGTGAGAATTACCAATCTGGACCCTGATACTAATTTTATAATAAAGCCAGTCTGTGAATCAAGACCTTCTGATCTTCAGCATGCTCATATATATATATTAGGTTTCTTTTTTTCCTCTCTCTTAAACTCATAACCCACTGCCCTTATATGTCAGGGCTGAGTTCTGCCCTTAGATCCCTGACTTTGACTGAATTTCAGTTTAAAAGGCTAAGAGAAAATTTGGCACAAAAAATCCCATATATTCACACTTTCTTTCTATGAACATGAAGCTATGTTTGGGTGCAATAAACACCTGTCATCTTAAATAGTAAAGAATGTACTGCATTCTGCTTGTGTGGCTGGGGTTTTTTAGGATAACAGTGCTTTAATTTCTAGTTAAATGCAAAGACACAGTGAAGGAACTAACATTTCGGGTATGGCTTTGTAAGGAGGACTGAAATAAATCCATATATATAAAGTACAAAATATCCTATTTTATGCGAAAAAGACACAATACTGCTGTTGTAATTCAGATGACCTTGAAACAGATATGACACAGCCATTTTGTTTAATAATGATGTGCCTAATATTAATATGGAGATGACAAAAACTATTTTAGACAGTTCCCAGTGACTGACAGGTAGTGATATCCTATGAAAAGCTTGGGCAGAACTCTTTCACCATTTCAACAATTATCTTTTTTCTCTCAGAAGTTAAACAATAGATGAGACCTCCTAATGGCTTTCCATGTGTTCATCACAGCTACCTGCTTGAATTTGCAGTAATTAAGTAATCTGAAACACTGACTGACCCAGAGAGAAAGCTATTCCATACCGGTGGTGTCCTTGAAATGTCTTCATCATCAAGCGGTCTCTTGTCTTCATCTCAGTGAAAGCTAATGTCAGCACTACTGTGTAGCAACCCTTCCCCTAAATAGCTATTCAAATCTTATAAGGATGGGGTTTTTTTTCCTTAAAAAAAAAAAAGGAAAAAAAAGGAAAAAATTAAAAAGAGACAAATCCCACCAGCAAAGCAGTGTGGGCAGAAAAATGGCCCTGTGAAAACGTTTGTGCTATCAGGAGGGAGGAAAAGGGGCTTGGTGGGGATAAAAACAGTCTTTTTTTTTTAAGGTCAAAAATATAATTAGCATTTGAAAGGATGTGAAGATGCACTACCTCAGGGACCACAATGGCCAAATTTGTGCCATTTAATGTCAACAGCCATCGGAGTTGTGATAAAATTAATAGAGCCTTGTGTGATTGATAACATACCTCATCTGCCATTCCAGTACGAAAATCCCACAGGTTTAGCAGCAAGGAACAACGTTTAGATCACTTTTGAAAGGAAGCTGTTTGAAAGATGTACTTATGGGCTTTAATTAGCTTCTGAAATCCGTAACAACCTTCCCCACTACCACTACCAAAAAGTAAAAATGTATTTTTCAATTATTAACTATGTGAGTTGAGTTTAGTGTATCTCTTTAGTAACAGGACATTCTTTGTGGACACTGACGGGTGAGAGTGATGAGGACGGCAGACTTTCTACAGCGATTTTTGAAGTGGAAAAACAGTAGCTTATGTGTGGAAAAGAAAGGGAGTGGGTCAATGACAGCAAAGGGAGTTAAACAATGACTTAAGGACTGAAAGGAAGCTAGGCATTCTGTAAATACACCTTCACTAGGAATCAGTTTATTTTTTGCTTTTTGGAAGACCACCCCCATTTTTCTACCCTAGTCTGAAAAAGTGTTTAAATGTTTTGGCCAATATGACATTTAGAATCACACTGATTAGTTACGTTACGAATCAGAAATGAAAATTTTGCTTAAGGACACCAAGTCACAAGCCTTGTAGGGACCATATGTGTGATTCTGTTGAATTGAAAAGGCAGCTTGGTCATTAATGCAAAGTATTGATTGCAAATCTATTTCATGTTTTTGGGACACCAGCTTTTATTACATTTTAAGAAAGGGGGTTTTTTCTTGATTTAGAGTCATATAATGGTACAATTTTTAGGGTTTTTTTGTGCCATCAATCCTCCCTTTATTTCTTTATAAACTATAAATTATGTAAACCAGTGCAATAAGTTAACAATCTGTCCTGTTCTTTAGTGGATAATATGCTACATATACATTTCTAGTAACACCGCATTTTTTTATCCTACTGGAAACTGTCAAAGACTGTCAGAAAAACAATGTATAAATACTTAGCTGTATATAAGTCATGGGGCAGTTTTCATAAATCTATACATATTTTCACTATTATTTTGTGTCATTGATGTTATAATCTCAGTGAAAAGATGTCCATTTTTTAGAGTTGGGTAAGATCTAACACATCATCCCAATATCTTACCTCAGTCTGGAGGAACACCAGACTGCAACTCTTCACCACCCAATTACTGCAGCACTGATTTAGCAAAGACTTCCATCATAGATCCTAACATATTCCTCAATGGTTGCAACAAAACACGTCTAGCCTATCTGTCAAGAGGAGAACTAGCACGGGGAAATCACTGGCGCAAAAGGTGAACTGGTTAACCAAAAATTGAATCTTTGATGAAAAATTTAATCAGAACTTAAATGTGAACAAAAAAGGCTATCCATCAAGATCACAAAACTTCAACTGTAGCAGTCTCCTAATGCATTAAATAAAGTGCTGAATCGCTATGAATTGCCCCAGTGATGGTAACCACTTGCCAGCTTCAGTGGGGAAAATATATGTCAGAGGAGAGGAGCCACAGTTATACTGTCCTCAGATGTAATTTCTCTGCCACTGTCTCTGCCCTCTAAAAAATTGTGCAGAACCAATTGAAAAGTTCTTGAAACCCAATTATTTGCTCTGAAATCAATAGTTCAGTGTAGGAGGTCACTAGGCCAGAGTTTCTGTTGGTAAATCTCTATCACTTGAGCATTTGGCAGTAGCATACAGTACCTGATATCTTGCTCCCTGATACATTGCACAGGCAATAAAGGCATAGGAGAAACAGGTATAGATGCATAATGACTAATAAAGGCAGCAAAACCTGAGACATGGTTTACTTCACGTGACATACGTGTAACTTACCTAAGAAGTATCTTATCATTGCACGTAACACTTTTAATAAATAAATTCATTCAGGAATTGTAAGTGATAGGGAACAGCTTCCTGAATAGTCTAATGCTGTGATAACTTAATGGGACTATCCATATCCCAGCTGATAAATGCACAGCAATTCCTGTCAAGATACTGGCACTCAGAAAAGCTGATGGACGGAATTATGCTTTAAATACCACTTACCTCCGCAGGCTAACTACTGGCAAAAAGGACTGGCCTTAGAGATTGAGTAACAGTGACAGCATCATAAAAAATGAATGTAATACTAGAACAACAGACAAAGATATTTTTTATGATTATTGTATGTACTTCAGTGGATTGCAGTATGTAGTAAAATTTATTAATTTTCCTTTTATGAAACAGTTAGTTTGTAATATATGATGTGTTGAGGCCACAGATATTAGAACTGTGTGTGTATCTGGTTACACTCATAACTATGACAAGGAGCCCAAACACATAGTTTATATTGCTGATATAGGTAAAGCAGATAGGAAAGTCTATAATTAAAAATGTGCCAGATTTCCCAGAGAACTTTAAGTTGGTATGACTCTGCCATTAACTTGTTTTAACATTAACCACTTGGGCTGAAAAAACTCTTCAAAGGCAGATGTCTTACTTCACCCTGCAATATTTTTCAAATTTCAGCTATAATGATTTGGTGACCAGAATATTTACAATATTTTTGCTAAGTCTAGTACTTCCAAGCTTTCAGAGAGGTGCTTGAAATTCAGCTCAGAGGAAAACGGAGAAAGGGAGAGAAAAGGGTCAGATTTGTGCCTGCTGGTTAGTTTATGATGTAGTTTTCTGAAGACTGTGTTCTTACCGAGCAGCCTTTATTCCCTCACAGCTCTTAACTGCTGAGGGACTGCGCTTGCACCTCCTATACGAGTACACGTGAATGCCCCAATATAAGCCTGCAGCTCAGGGTTGGATTTCCCCATCAAATTTGTTTCCAAGCAAAATAGATTTGCTGTGGCAGTGAGCACCAGAACAGATAGCAGGACTTTATTTTCATTGTTAGCAGCTGCATTTGCTTGCAGTATTGAAGGATGAACAAGAAATGGGTCAGCGCAGAAGCAGCAAGTAACTGCAGCAGGTGTTGACTGCACCATACTGAAATAGTCTAACTGGCCAAAATAAGGTTATGCTACTGAAATGACTAACTTTGTTTGGAAAGATTAAATGTTTCAATGCTTGACTTTCAGCACGTATAGTTTTTTTAAAGGCATTCCTCATTTTGTACATAATATCATGGTTGTTTGAAGGGTTTCTGGTGAAACATTTCCTTAAGAGAACATCAAACATCATCAAAATCAACATTTTCAAAGAAAGCATGTTGAATTTTTTTATTAACTATGAAGGAAGGATTTTTGATTATTGTTTCAAATTTATTTCAAGATATAACTCATCAAAATGAGATTCTGGTGGATGTGGAATGACACACCTCCCCCTTTATTCTCCAGGCTGTGGTTCTGCTGACACTTCTGTTTTGCCATCTTCCCACCTAGTGGAAATCTCATGCACCATAAACTACCACCAGTACAGAAAATACTTGGGGTACTCAGTTTAGAACTACTAGAGAACTGAAGCAGGAATAATGATTACTATACAGACCAAGTAAGTTATTGGCTGGGTCATTTCTTTCTGAATATATTATATTCGCATAGGATATTTTGTTTTGATACTAAGTATCTGCATATTTCAAACTCTGTAAAAGAATGTATGTATTTATTTCTCATTTTAAATTAATGTAAGAAAGCCCCAGTACTGGATCTGCTCTGTAATTAGATTCTTGTTGTTTCGTGTAGACACAACATGTAACGGTCACATTAAAAGCTGCAGTGAAGGACAATGCCTGAAGGACCTTAGGTGAAGAAATTAGATCTGGTACTAAAAAAAAGGTCTATAAAATTTCAGTATTTGCACCAAAAGGTGAATTATAATTGCTGCAATAAAACTAACAGTACATTTGTTTCATTAACACCATGAGTTCAAAACAGCAATGGATACCCTGCTTAGCTCTCTTCATGAAGGCAATGTGCCCATTTAGTGTATATCACAATCCTTCAGCCTTCTGTAACTTCACTTCTCCACTGAGCTCAAGCAATGAACCTGTGATCTCTCAAAAGAAAGTAAAAATATCATTCCAAGTTATTTTTGTTTCTGTGCCTTCCAGATTACCCTATTATCTCATTTTATGGTCGTGAGGTCGGGCACAAGTATCCAGGTAGAGCCTTCACTGGGGATATGCACTGTGCAGTGTTTACATTCTCTTATAGTCTAAAGTTCTTGTTTTCCCTTTCTCTTCTACTGCATCAAGCAACACTTCAGTAATACTATTTTTTGTTCACTGCTATAATTTTCCATACCCAAAATGTTATCTTTAGCAAAGTTAAAACTACGGTTTGGATGTGTTGCTAACACCGGAGCAAGATCATAAAGAGTACTCAGAAATTAGCCTTGATCTGATTTTACCTTCACTCAAGAATCATAACAAACTGACTTGATTTTTTGTTTCTGATTGTAGGCTTTTCATTGAAGATTCCTTTTTATTTGATTTCTCATTTATAAGGCTTTTCATGCTTTTCCTATCTGTGTCAAACTGGAGGTGAACTTGACCTTATACTCTTGGATCAGTTAGACCACATGAGATTTCTTCTCCATCCCTTATTTGCCAAATCTGTCATAGCTCAATGGGTGTCATTTTTAGATGTTTTCTCAGCTATATTTCTGTTCAGTCTTTTCATCTGGCTGGAGAAAACAGTGCATATTTAAGGAAGAAGAGAAGAAATCATAATACTCTAGTTTGAGCATAAGCCTCAGTTAATTCTGCTGGGAACTGACTTATATTTCCTTTTTTTTTTTTTTTTGTAGTTGTTCCATGTGTATGCTGAATATCTTAGACTTATATGTGATTCTTTTGCAATCCAAAGTTTCCCTTGAAGCATCTTACCAGTAGAGTGATTCAGAAGAGCTGCTTAAATATCTACTTACATGTGTATAAGCATTTCTCCCAAAAGCAATGGGGGAATTCATATGCTGAATGCGCACACAGGAGATGTGTGCTAAGGTTAACTGTTGCAGTAAAGAATATATTTTAAAAAAGAAATCTGCATAGATGCACTGATTCCTAGAATTTTTGCAGTGATTGCATGGGAACCACCTTAAAATTCAATCTCTAACATTTCTTGTTATCTTTTAGAAACAGATCCTGTCCACAGTTTGGAGAGGATCAGTGCAGCTGCCAATACAGCAGTCAACAATATCTTCTATTTGGGGTGCAAGGCAAGACCAACGTATCTCCACTCAGTGGCATCAGCCAAAACCGGCCAGATAAAGGAGTCATAAAGGTAGAAGGCATTTTTACCATTATCTGACAAGTATACTCAGATTATAGTGCAAGGGGTGTCAAGATTTTGTCTGGCAAAAGAGGTCACTGTATCTGCTCAATCTGAAAAATGAATTTTCAAAAATTAAATTTCAGGAACTTTTTTCAGGTTTGTTTTTTTTTTTTCTTCTTCTCCTCTCCCTTCTCTCCATTTACTAAGTTTGGAAAATTTAATTCCTAAATCCTTTACGTATTCTCAACAAAGGGAATCAAGGTCAGCCCTGTGAACTATACCAGCTTAGTGCTCTGCTAGTCAGAAAAATCAAATCGGTATCGATAATGTCACTCTTAAACTGCTTTACTTTCTAACTGCTATTTCTTACCCCATCATCAGAGGTGTAAGTGGTGCTAAGCAACAGCAGTAGTGAGATGGATGGATGGATGGAAGGAAGGAAGGAAGGAAGGAAGGAAGGAAGGAAGGAAGGAAGGAAGGAAGGAAGGAAGGAAGGAAGGAAGGAAAAAAGGGTCTTGCAATTAATATCAAGGACAATGAATGAGTATTAAAAATGCACTTGGGTGTGCAACTTGGGCATAGCACAAGTTCTATATTCATATATAGTTAATTCTCCATTAGTTTTGAACCTAATTTTTTATTATGTGACAGCAAAAGAAAGAGACAAGTTTTTTAATTGATCAGTTTTGCTACATCATCAGTGAGAGTCATGGCTCCAGATAAGACCTGGCACTTACTTGGCAATAAATAGTCATTGTTAATGCTTTCTCCTCCCAAAACAAGCCTCTGTCCTCATCAAAAATAAAGTGTCACTTCTTAGTGAAAGAATGTTTAAAGGAGAAAGTCCTTTCCTGGTATCTTTTTACTATGGAAAATAATTAATTCATCTGTTTTTTGTGGCTTACTTGTCCTTACCTGCGTGCATTTTCCCGCTCTTCACACAGTGCCAACCTTCTGCCCAGCTAATGACAATAGTTTCAACACTCTATAACCTACTTGTGAAATAATCATCTGTATTTTAAACATAGAGAATATGTAAAGTAGATACACAGAAAAGAAGAAAAGGAAATGCGTAAAAGGCACAAGAGACTTTTTTTACAAAAATATTTTGGATCTGGAGTCCTAATATATTTTGCCGTTGGAGATTCCAGAGCAATCACAATTTAAATGATGCTGTGTGGAACTCTATGGCTTGTACAGTCTTTAAGTAATCACTATGCAAATATTTTTGTGGTTCCTACTTATGTTGTCAGGTTTTGGGAAAGGACAGCCTGACATACATTTCATTTTTTCTTATCCATCAGGTACACATTTATTGGCTGGGCTTGTTGCTTCTTCTGCAAGTCTTGAAACAATTTGCAAATGCACATTTCAACATGCCTCTGTTGAATTCAAATATTTGAATACTGAAAAGCTAAGATGATAGAAAGTAATTCCATTAAGATCCCTGATAAGAAAAAGGGTTTCAGAGAGATGATTTTCAACCTGTAAGTGTACTGAAAGTGCATCAGGCTTTATGTTACATAGCCATCACATATTTGCCAGAGCTTGGTGTGGAGTATAAATAAAGATTGTCATTACCTAGTCACCTCTTAACAGTTAATCTGCCCAGAAAAAGTTGGATGTTGATTCTGGTATTTTATTCAGTATTTTCCTGTTAATTTCTTACCTGTAATGAATAAATAAAGAAAAAGACACTCTTCAAATATATATGCAGATATTGGAAAATAAGACATTGACCTGTTAATACTTTGGCAGGTTTCTCTGTAGGTAAGTAAATTGTTCAAAAAGTATCATTTATCTGATGAATTTCATTACACTTTTTCCAGATCACAAACAATTCATGAACAAATTGTGAAATCCCGACATTTCGTATTTTTGTAGTAAAGCATGATTCACTGAATACACTGATAACTTGAAGTTTTCATAGTCTTTGTTATGCAGCAATGGGTCTGCTGGCAAGTAGCATAGCACAGACATTCAATCACCAGAAGCAGTGTTTTGTACTGCACATTCCATAAAAGAAAATAAATCCTCAAATTCCTCTTACCAGTTTTTTAAATTGTGTAAATTCAAGATCACTTTTGACAAATTATCTGACATTTAAGTTTATAATTTGATTTTTTTCCTGTTTGTGTGTTAGTGAAACTAACCCCTCTCCAAGGACAATTAGAGATCTCAAAATTGGTGAAATTCATCAATTAAATGATTTGCTATAAACAGTTGTCTTAGCTCTGGAAACTCTAAAGAACAACAAGATTACATTAAGCCCTGTATAATAACTGTGTTAATATCAACATGCAGATTCCTGACACTTTAGTGGCAGCTGGATCCGGACCAAGGATTCTTACACAAAATGGTGCAACTGGAATTAATACACATTCATTTATGAACCTACAAAAAATTAATAATCTTAAAAATAGATTTAGTGCTGTTTCCCTGGCTGTCTAGCCTTTGTGCTGTTTCAGTAGTTAACATTAATGGAAATATCTATCTGAGAGTAAACTCAAAGTTTGAAAAATGAAAAATCACTTTTTTACTTGTTTATGTTTTCAAGGGCTTTATTACTGTTTGTAGAAAAACATCAGCTTCTGAGCCAACATTTAAGGATTCAAAACACACTCATAAAATACACACAGAAAAACGCATATGCACATATATGCACACACAGATATGCAAGCCTACAGAGTAAACAGGAAACAAAAGTAGTTGTGAAGTCCACAAGTTCGCCTGCATTCACTGTTTATGTATTTCTAAGCTTGTCTGTAATCCTGATAATTAGCCTCCTGGTATTGGTTCTGCTGAAGTGCTTGCAGTGCATTAGAAATGTCAAAATGAATCATGGTAGGAAACACTATAGAAGATCTACAACAGGTATGGGGGGGGGGGGGAAATATTAAAAAGCAACAAACTCTCCCACCTCATTCCCTGATTACTTGAACAAAAAAATAAGCAAAAACCAAAATATAACTTGATAATTACAGATGAAATGCAAAGAACAAAGAAATAAAATTGTGGTAGGAAGTAGAACTGAGAAAAGCAAAAGCTGTTACTCTTTTTTTTTTTTTTTGTTAACAAAGCAGAGGAAAGAAACCTTCCCCAGGTTGAAATAAAATATTAATACACTAAATGCTTAAAATTTTTTTTTTACTGGTCACGTTTAGCTAGGCAAAAATTTAGAAATTCTGCTGGCATCTTTGTTGGGAATAAAAAAGCCTGTAGGTCAAGTCTTTCTGAGAGAATGCCAAATGTCTTTGTGTCCAGTTATTTATGGTTTCAGATAATTGTACAGAAAATATCAAATTTGCATAGTGTGATTATTGCTGATTATTTATCTAGCAGTCAAAATGTTTCAGTGGTTCCTAGGATGACAGATTGACAAGTACTTAAAACTCATTCATTTTATGAAATTTGCATGTAATTAGGCAATAATGAAGGGGATGTTTGTGGACAGCGGATTATACTACAATATGCTGGAAGCGATTCAAATGCTTGACAAAGTGTTAACATTATCTTCAGTTTCAACTAAGTCTTGAATGTTTGGCTCAAAAAATCAGTGGAAAAATGGAATGGGTTATGGAAAGTTACTAAATGTATTGCTAGAATGAACTATATATTTTTTACTCCTGTCTTTGTCTATTCCTACTTATTTATGCGCAGCTGATGAATTGTACTTTAGATATTTAACTCATATCACATTCGGTGCAACTCATCTGTAATAGTTTTGCTGCCACTGCTGTGGTCATTATCACAGTGAAATCCTATGAAGAATGGCTTTCTTTGGTTTCTTGGCATCTGTGTGGGATCTGAATTTTAAAGCTCCTGCTTTGAGATTCATACAAAAGAATGTGATTTTGAAGAACTGATTTATCACACAAGATATAATTTGTTTCTTAACCAGTTGTTTCCGCACAAATAGAATATTTAACTTTATGGTACATAGTTTAAGTGGAGGTAACCTTCACCAGTTCTTTGTGATGGCTGACAACTGCAAATGACTCTTGCATGTACAAAGGTACAAAATTAGCTCAAATGTCCTGGCAGTCACATTTTATTTAACATAATGTTGATTCTTACTTCCATAACATAACCAGGTATATCCCTGGTTTTAGAGGATTTAATGTATATGCATCAAATGCACTTTTGCATTTGATCCCATAGTCAGTGCTCACCTTTTTAATACATACTAGTGTGCAGGGACCTGTGTAATGAAACATACATTATAATCAGCAGTTTTCAAATATTTCTCTCTCATTTTTGGGGTATATTCTCTACCTTAGGTTCATATGCTCCCAAAGTAACAAAAACAAATAATAAAATACAAATAATAAAACAAACAATAAACAATAATCAACTTTTGTAGAAGGAAGTAGGTTTCTACATATGGGATCTACAAAGTAAACATGCTGCTCAGAGGATTGCCTAGGTTGTTCAGTAGAAGAGGTATGCATTTAAAAAATCTGCCTATGCTGTTTTGGGGAATATGAGATCAATGCCTCTGTCACAGGGCGATGCACACTAGTAAAGCAACATAATCTGGAAACCCTGTCTGCAGCTGATGGTTTTTTTTCACCAAGAGATTTGATGATTGTGCCGCCCCTGCTCCTTTTTGCTCAGGATAGTGGTTTAAACTCCCACTCAGGAGTCTGAGCATGTCAGGTCAGTGTTCATGGATTTTCTCTCCCAGTCCCTCCTACTGGAGTTCCAGTTCTCATGGAATAACCAAATTCTAGAAAAAGAAGGATTTGAACTCTCTTGTCTGCTGCTTATGTCACTCATATGAGGGGAAAACGTACGTTCAACCCCCACCTACAGGGGCTTCAGCTACTGTGCTATAGCATCACTCTCTGTTTGGTCCAGGGAATATTTAAATATCCTTAAAACAGCTGCAACAGAAGGGACTGAGACAATATTACCTGCATGATATTTCATAAGTTCCTAATGAGGGGACCCCCTGATAGGCACAGGCCCAGAAGAACTGAACTCATGAGCATCGAGTACTGTGACTGAGCATCCTTGCCCCTGATCTGCAGAGGCAGCTAGCTCCTCTGATTTCTGTAGCTGGTTCTGTGTAGATTCTATTCCAACATGCCTCTTTTGACAAGGCTAAGCATCACATTTGAGGCAGGCATAAACACCCCAAGCCTAATCAAATGCTAGAAAGAGGTACTTGCCTGGGTCTCCAGTACTGTTAAGCCAGAAGCAGTTCAGTCTTAGCATGCTCTAGAACTGACCTAGTGAAAGCATCGACATCTGGAAATTTCAGGCACCTTAAATTAAGCCAGGGATGTATACCTATATGAATGTCTAAAGTTACTCTAAAACACCTAAGTCCTGTCTAAAACCTTTTGTGCATTTAACCTGTAGTGTTTGGGGCTGGCATGGTAGGCTTGTCCACAAAGTCCCTTTATAATTCCTAGTAACCTCTGGATGGGTGAGCTTCAGCCCTGCCCCTCTGAAGCAGTGGTAGCTGTCATATGCAGTTATGGACCTGCTAAGGTGAACCGTATCGCCAGAGACCATGTGACATCACCTCCCGGGAAGTTTGCTTGCATGAGGGTGGCAGTTGACAAGTATTCAGACTCTGCTGGCTTGGTACAGATCCAAGTCTAATCAATGAAAGGTGCGACTCCTGATTATAAACGATCCAGGCCGTCCTATGGAAGATAAAATGGATACTATATGACAGCAGACTAACTGAAAGTCATCTGCGTTGTGTGAGATTAAAAACTACCCCATCTTCCCTAGCACACGTACATGTAGGGTTTGTGCACCCCTTTCGTCTACTACACAAGTGTGTCCTCTTTTCTGTCACTGATCCCCAGCTGTATTCCCATAGCAGAATTCTTATCAAGAAGTTTAATCTGCACATATCTAATACAAGATCTTTCACCCTTCTTGCCAAAGCAAATGGCTTAAACATTTGTTCAGAAGCAGGAAAAAATCTCTGTACTCACTGATGACTACATATTGAGTTCTATCAAAAATTTTGGGAGCATTTTTCAGAAACGATTTCACATTGAGGAGGCAGAAATGTCAGGAGAAGGAGGGGGAGAATATTCAAGCCCCTGATGGACCTTTCTCAATGAGTTTTCAGCATAGTATTCTCAAAAGCTTTATGTAACCTGAATTAATTACTAAATCTATCCCCTTCATTATCTAATTAACTCATTCCACTGATTTTTTTTTTCTCCTGTCTTTAAAAAGCTGTTCAATTACTAACATTTCAGCATCTGCTTCTGTATTCTGATGCAAGGCAGAAGGATCTGATAGTTCTTTTAACTCATTCAGACATGTGAAATTTCAGAAACTTCACATTCTCCCCCAGCATACAGTTAGCTACCCATCTGGTTGACTTTTTGATGGAAGGGTTTTCTAGTGTCAGAAAAGCCATATGAGAAAAAGGAGAGGAGTAGGTAGAGCACAACGGGACCATAAGCCATATTCCTAGGCGCAAGGAAAACAAGGTCACCCTTTATGGTTTCAGACAGGCAGCCAGAGGAAAAAGAAAAGATAGCAGTTGTAGGGTATACAAGGTGGCAGTTGAAAAGGTTAGGGTATAAGACCTAAGCCTTTGTGACAGAGAAAAGAATGAAAAGAAATGTTCATTCTTTCATTCATTCATAGGAGAAGAAGACAGTACAAGGAAAAGAAAAGCCTTTGTGGTTCCTGGGGGCTTCTCTAGTCTCAGGGACTCTTTCTTTGAAAACTAAACTGCATCCAGATTGTTGCTTTGCACCCCTTTTTAAAGGTCTTTTATGCATGCAGAGTGGTTTTGGAGCTGTGAAAGGATTACCTATCTTTGAACTATTGAGTTCAAGAGTAAAGAATACTGGATTATTCCTTGTATTGTGTTCACTTCTTTCCCACTGTTCTATGTGTTAGTTATCATTTTGATTTCTAAAATTAAAAAAAAAAAGACTTTAAAATAATTTAAAGGACCCTGACTAGAAATACAGCTCTGAGTTAAAGTTTCTCCTTTGTGAGCTTTTGATTTTAGCTAAGCTACAGCTGGTGTTTACTGTTTTTGGAGATATTTGATGGGCAGTGGTACTGATTAGTTAGCTGTCTTCACACTGGATTATTTTTGGTTTTAAAAGGAATAGGCAGAACGTGCATGGGACTTTGTTTGCTGTCAGATTATATGTTCTTTATGCTCTAGAACTGCCCACATTTCCACCATTATCAGCCTCCTTGCCATACTTTTATGAGTGACCTGTTTTTTCCTGGGTGAGAGCTAACCTGTTGATGCTTTGAAAAGCCCTTACATCCTCCCTGATTCTACCCTTTGTCTGACCATCAGCCTCATGCACTTCCCCCTGCTCCAAAAGCAATGAATTCAAAGTGGTGGTGCTCAAAGAAACTCGAAGGCTTCCCCCCATCCCTCTTTCCTTTAGGGAACTGATATTATTCTCAAAAGACAGAAGAAACAAGGAAAGCCAGGAAGAGAATAAAAAAAATGTAGTATCTCAGGATACAGTTCATTCCCTTCTGTGGGCAAGAAAGGAGAGCTCTTCTGATCATCTTCCCTCCTAACTGAAAGATAAGTAGCATGAAGGGTCCCTAGAAAGAGACCCTGCAGCAGTTTAAGCTTCACCAACTCCAGACACATGGATAGGGAAAAAAATCCTTAGGAACCTGAAAGAGAGCAGATGTAAAGCTGTAATAGCACAAATAACTACTGAGTAGGAGACCTGCTAGCTGGGGAAGACAGAGACCACATACAGCATGAGTTAAATATCAGGTTGCTAAACCATAGAATATGGGACAAAACTAATTTTTATATGCACTGAAGACAGAGGATTTGGATCTCATGACCCTTGAACCTTTAGTGTTTGCTAGGAGTCTTGACGGAAACCCTTGACAGTACTGCAAGCCATCCCGGGACTGCTCTGTCATTCGGGATACCAGCCTCATCACCTGTTCTGTGGCAACTGGGGCTCTTGCATGTGACCCCAAATGGCACCTGACTAGTCACTTTTACTAATACAACTACAATAATGTTCCTTTCATGCTTCCTTACGATCACAACATGGCTGCGGTATCAAAATATTACTAGCGGCAACTCTTCCTGCTTAGATTGTGTCTGTGCCCAATGTGCTTTTCTAAGAAAAAAGGAGTGCCTTTGCTTTTTAACACCCTATCGCAATGTTTCTTTCAGATTTCATACAGTATTTGGGCAGATCAGCTGATGTCCAGGGCTGTGTAGAAAGAAAAATACTGAGAGGCTTGACAGCCACAATTAAAATTGTACACCATGAGTCACAGAATTGCTGAGTTCTGGGAAACTGGAAAGTATCTAATTGCGGGTACTACCCAGAGAAGAACATAACACAAGGTTTCAGTTCTCCCCTTCGAGCCATGTATGGCCAGGATGAGGCTAGTTGTGACTCCCTGATATTGTGCCACTGGCACCCAGAGCAGGCAAAACAGTCTTTTGCCTTCTCCATCTTGGTGTAAGATCTCTTTGGATACATCTCTGTTATGGGGCTGAAAGCAGTTCTGAGTTTCTAGATCTGTTCGCACTTCACAACCAAATTCCATCTTGATATTGGTTTTAAGTCCGATCTCCCTCCACACACTGCATGGAAAGGGAGTCTGGTCATACAAGCTAGATACAAGCATGCTTTGAGCAGTTTCAGTCAGTTTGAATGCAACCTAAGATAACAGATATGTAGCAGTAGCTGTCTAACATAATTGATGCAGCTCTGTGTCATTTCTTCCTAGCATCAAGCTTGTTTCCTACCCTTACAGTTGGACAGGAGAACAGCGATTCCACAGTTCCTAAAGTTGTTTCTTCCATACCTACACCCTTTATGGACCAAGGCAATACCAATGACAGAGCATGACAATGTTCCCAAGCCATAATTTCCAGTATAAATATAGGTTAAAAGTGATGGAAGAGGACCTGACATAGAAGCAAAAGTACAGTATCTGTATTTTTTAAGACAATGAAGAGTACCTGATTCCTTAGTTCACTGATAATGTTTGCACAGGAAACTATTCAGCATGAGCAATACCATCAAAATGTGGTCCGAATAGCCAGAGTAAGCGTGGTCCGCACAGAAAGTGGTGAGAGAGACCACAGGGTCATATCTTTTTAGTTACATTCATGGCAGTGATCCTCCAACATGGATCAGGTCATCACAGAGCAACAAAGCTTAGGTGATGCAGAACAGAACTCTTCAGAGCATTGTAAAATGAGCAGAGGTTTCTCTTTATGATGTGTGATGTTTTGCCCACAAGCAATGAGGTGTGGGCTCCTTGTTCCCCATGCAGGCTCTTCCTTTGTTTATCAACAGAGGTTTTGGGAACAAGATCAAGGAGAAAACTCTGCCCATGTGAGTATGAGAACTCTAACAGCTATGTTTTGTAGCAGCCGGACACTTTTCCAGGACTTGTTAGGGAGCTATAATAACCTCTCATTTATAACAACCTGGATAATAGTGGCCATGGTCTAAAAGGCTGGGGAACAATACCTCGATCACAGAAGTACCTATTGTTTGAAGAAAAGAATGGTGTTGGAGTGTTCCTTTCAAATCCCAGGCAGCATTTGAACACATCATTCGCGCTCAAGCACTGTAACTAGCGTAGAAAGAAAAAGGACTGTGCCACAATTATAACCACATGCTCTGAGTCATGCAGTTGCCGAGTTCTGGGAAATTATAAGGCATCTAGTTCTGGGCATTGACCAGACAAGATGACAGTGTCAAGAAAGCCCCCATTGATCATGGGGGCAGAACAAGAGAAAATAGCTGTAACAACTCAGAAAAAAAGACTTGACAGCTCAATGAAGATCTTTGCGCAGTGCTCAGTAGCAGTCGAGAAAATAAGCAAAATGTTGGGATTTAGAAACAGCTAAGAGTTGTAGAAGGGGATAGAATACTGCTGAGCATGAGGTGCAGGGAGGAACTTCCCCTGTAGGCATGTTATACCTGCATTTTTCAGAGGCTTCTGCATCTTTCTGTGAAGCTGACACAAGGAGACACAAAGAGGTGATAAATGATTAGATGGACCACTGATCTGATCCAGTCAGGCAATTTCTCTGTTTCTGTCAGTTGACTGGAATCATAAAGGTAGCCTGTGGCACTACCTGGTATTAAACCTTTATCTCAAGAGCCCTTGTTCAGTTCCTTTAACCACAAGACCATCCTTCATCTCCAATTTCCTCTTTCCATTTCATCTGAAAATATCAAAGGAGCATAATGTCTCCTAATATTGTAGCATTCCAGTCCTGACCAAAACCAGGAAGTGAGCAGCAGGTGAACAAAAATTAAGCTGACATTTTCAAACTTCAAACAAAGATCTGTGTGAGGCAAGGAATGGTTCTCTTAATTTAATCCAAATTGGTTCACTCGGCTCTGGTGATAATCTGATCCATACCACAGCAAGCTTGTAGTCAGAAGAACAAAATAGTGTTTGAATTATGCTGAACCCAAAAAACACAGTCTGTCCATGACCATACACTCAGTAGTGCAGGATGGGAGTAGAGGAAGTGGGAGGGAGGGTGGGGTGGTGAATAAGACTCAAAAGTAGTTGGCCTAGTGCTTAACAGTGGTTAAAAAAAAAAGAAAAAAAGAAAAAAGAAAAAAAGAAGGAAAAGCAAACAAAATTGAGGTATGTATAAATGGAGGTATTGAACCTAAGTCAGAGGAAATATCCTAGCACTATGTAAGAAGCTAGTGAGACCATGTTTGGAAAACCATGCGCTGCCCTAGCCCTCTTGTATTAAAGGTATATTATGCAAATGGATTAACTATATTAAAGGCTAATAAAGTGGCTATAAAGAGGCTAGAGACGCAGAAGTCGTTGAGGAGTTAAAAGTAGTACACAAGTTATTGAGAAGAGCCTGCCTGAAGACATACAGAATATCTGAAAACAAAAATGTGGATGTTCCAGTGGTGAGTGGGTTATTCATAAGCACACAAACAGAAAATACAACTTAGGGAAGTGAGAAGGAACCTTAGAGAATTGCTTATTCTAAGGTCAAATTTTGAAATTCTTATTATATTTCTATTCTTTGTATATTTGGGTTTCCAGTGACTTCAGCAGCACTCATTTGAATACGAACTGAAAACCATGGGTCAGATCAGGCATTTGAGATCTGTGTGCCCAGACAGGAGTCACTGTGCACAGAGCTTTTCCCTTCCTTTACAAGTATTTAGCTACATTCATCTCTCCATTTCTCCCCAGTTGTGAGGCACTGCAGTTGACTGATTTACACCAAAAAAATATCTCCTTCCCTTTAATTCTCAGCACGCAATGGGACTGCATTTAGCACACCACTCTGGTGATCTGCGCTCCTTTTGCTTCTCATCAGCTCTTTGGGAACTTCTTGCATTTGGTTCTTGTATGGGATGTGGGTGGTGCACAGAAAAACCTTCTTTCAATCTTCCCTACGCACATCTGGGTAGGGCCTGTATATCCAGTCTTTTGTAGCGTCTTTAAAGTATAACACAAGAAACCCTGAAGACATCTCTCACTAAGCACTGTCAAGTTGCTGAATCAGTATTAATATGTACCATTCTAGTTTTCCCAATCATTCATACTAGAAGAATGAAAATTATGGTAATACAAGGCAATAATTCTGCTTTCAATGTACTAGCTAATTCTTTGTAAAAGGTAAAAAATGAGTGAAACTTAGTCCCTCCATTTTGCAAGGAAACACCTTTTAACTCTTTACATGGTCTAAAACATATTTTAACGTCTGTAAATTGATATAATGATAGCCATAGGAAGGTTACTGTAGTGTTGTTATTTTTAACACAAGAAGCTACTTCAAGCCTCTAGTCAAAACTATATTGATCCCTTTTCCTATGAACCAAATGCCTTATTCATCTGTTCCACGTTATTTTTTTCTAACCATTTGTCATTTACATAACACTGAGTAACCAGTCTTGGGAATGTCCTAAACTACAGAAAGCCTCTATAATAATTTCTGACACAGGGGATTTCATGGAGAAATCCTTATATTCATCAGCTGCAGATTCATTGCACTTTCTGTTTGGCTAACCATTTCCTAGTGGAACAGTGATATTTTATTTGGCTGGCAACAGCTTCTAGCACAGGAGAACAGTTGTATTCTTGAAACTGGCTATCGGAAAGAATTTCCTTGCTTATTTTTCCTCTGTGTGTGTGAGCATGTACGCACGCTCATGTGTGTAAATGTGCGCATGCACATGTATGCAGGTATTTTAATTAAATATGTTGGGTGTAAGTTCTATTTGACACATCTGTGGTCGTTAAACAAAAAAAATCTGACTCTGTTTACTATATGCATGGTTCCTCTGTGCATTTAAACCTTTTCATTTAGAATTCTTTTTTTCTCTCTTTCTGTGTATAAAGAGGTGCACTTTCAGTCAGATATGATTCTTGATTAATATATAGGCTGTTCCTGTATTACTTGTTGCTTCCCATATTCTCCAGAAAGATTTCTATGTATAAATTGTTCTGTATATGGAAAAAAAAATCCACGTAAGTCACCATCAATTTCTTTTTCTACTGGCCTAAAATATGAGCTCTAGTAAATCAAGAACAAGTTCTCCACCTAAGAGAGAAATAAAATGTCACCTGGCAGTTTATTTTTGTTTCTGGCTTTGTCCCTTTGTGTTTCTAATTATCTTCCCATCCATACAGAGTTTCTCAGCAGGAAGAAGTAAGGGTGAAAAACTGTGAATAAAAATCCTGAAACAAGCCTTCCCAAAAATGAAAATAACATTTTATTATCCTGGGATTTTCAAGATTCATGAAAAGAAAGTGTATTACAAAACCCATCTGAAGTTGGAGGTTACTACTGTAATGGATTTCTCTGTGGAGTCAGGTTGTCTCTGTGCCTTCAGCAAATCTGGGCATCCTCAGGTTTCTTTTTTATGTACAGGATGGTGCAATAGGGATATTGAAACCAGACATTTACTTTGAGATTCTACTGCATTTCATTTGTATCCTGAAGTTTCTCAGCAATTTTAGCACTTGTTCCCTTCTGTTAATACATTTCAGGTCTCAAAGCCCTTCTTTTCTCCTTGCTCTTCTCTTTATTTCTGTTTCTTATGGGTGTTGTTGGTAAGATTCCTTAGAAAGAGAGCACATAGTTTTGAGAAATTATTTCTTCTTCATCCAGCCATAAATATTAGAGGGGTTCTAGCTCTCTCATAGTTTATAAAATATTTAAAGAGACACTATAGAGAGTTTTTCAAGCCATGATATGTGGCATTACATATGTGGATACATATTCGCTTCCTTTCTATTGTTCCTTTGTCTCTGTTTCTTTTTCTTCTTTGGCTGCAAGTTGAATCCAGTTGCACTGTACTAGTGACTCCCATAGGAGTAAAATTCACTCAGCGAATATCTTTTTCCATCTCCTTAAAATGTTCTGTTTCTGCAGTTATCTGTTTTGTTAAATATAAACACCAGAACAGTCTGGTCAGCCAGCATAAAAGGGTATGGACACAGTAAAAAGTGAATTCAATATTTTTGATGAAAGCAAATCTTTGCACAGAACTTAACCTGCCATGAGGAAATTTCTTACGATCAGTGCTTCAAAAACTTTACAAGAGAAGGGGCAAAACACTGCTAATATTTCCCAGAAACACTGGGAAAAGATGCTTTAAAAACTTCAGCATAGAAATGGATCAGACAGATCTCTAAACAGATGGGTGCCAGTGCCTAACTGCACAATTCCCTTTTCCCTTGCTGCTATCGGGCAGCCAGATAAATTGATAAAAAATGATGCATGAAAGGGGAAATCTGCTTCCTGGAATCATCAGATATTTTTTGAGAGTGTGTGTTTGTGCGAGTCTGTGTTTCCTCCTCTGGACACTCTCTTTTACCACTCTGATTTAAAGAAAATATCAGTGATTATCCAAACTGGAGTATGTCCCTGCCATAGTCCAATCCTAATCCCAGTCTTTCTGACAGAACATTTCACTAGAAGAGTTTAATTTTCAGGACCATTCTCCCTCAGTGGGAGCTGCCTTCTGTCCAAACATTATAAATGAAACTTCTTTTGAGTCCCTAGGAAATGCACTGTATCATTCACCTCCTGTCAGATTAGCTCTCGTTACTTGATATCTCCTGTACAAAGTACAGAAGGGATTTCACCAGTTATAAAGTCTCCTTATCTTCAGGTGCTTTGGACAAACTTCAGATTTCCCCTGGATCTTCATCTTTAACTTTTTCAAATTGTTTTACAGTTCAACTTTTCAGCTTCACACCTGATCTTTCCTCCTAGCTTAGTTACTTTTGGACACTTTTCTTTATAGTTAGAGAAAGTTGACTAAGCAGGGCTACTGGACTTTATTTTTCATAGCGAGATGCATTTAACATAGCTCTCAATATCCTTTTCATGATATGAAAATATATATATTGAAGTTCCTGGGCCATCATTCATGCACTGGTAGATTAAAAGCAGTATTATATCAGACTACACCTACTTTCCACCTTGTCTTTTAAAAGATTGGCACCTATCAGAGAGAAAATAGGGCAAACCACACCTCATTGCTTATACCATGTAGTCTTAACTCAGCCTTCACTAATGGGGCTCACCTCACCATTTTCAGCTTGATTTTTTCATTTCTGAGTTTCCCAAGACATTTTGCATTCCTACACACATTCTTCTGCTGCATAAAATTAATGATGTGGCAGAAGGAAGATTTAAAGAGGAAGGGAAAAAGTTTGTCCCCTTATTCTTTGAACTGGGAGGTACTTAGAATGCTTAGTATATCTCAATTTTTACATCAAAATGAAAGAAGGAGGAAGTCTTGAAAAAATTGTTGAGCAATGTTTTGCTTCTGTGCAAGAGCAGAAATTCTCAGTCTCAACATTACATAGACATGGCAAAAGGCTTTTCCATACTCACTGCCAACCTGGGCAGTTTCTTCTTTTGTTTTCCTCTAATTCTACCTTGCTGTCATTATCCCTTCTGAGTTCCTTTCTTTCCCTCCCTTATAAACATGCTTTGCTCTAAAAAGCTTAGAGGTTATAGAGAGGCATTTTCTTGGACCTGCTCTTGTTTGCCAGTGAACTAGACATTATTATGGGAAGTTTTCCTGAAATGGAGCAGTGGAAGATAAGAAAGAGAAGGTAAACTGCTTAATACTACATAGCGCCTGCACCTTACTATCCAGCCAGGCTAGATGACTTGTCACTGCCCCAGTGCCATATTATTTCCTTCCACAAAGAATTGTAAGATGTAGCTCATGACAATTGTGCATTGGGATTATGACAAGGAAATGATAGTATTCTAGAAGAATAATGGTGAATATCCCTCTACTGGAATTAAAAAAAAAAAAAGAAAGGTAAGCTATATAGGAATAATATGAGGAAAATATTTTTTCCAGTGCATATTTAATGCATGCAAAACAAAATAGTTTCACTTAGCATCTGTTTATGGTCCTTCCTGTTGATATTATAAAATTATACTGCTTGAAAACATAAGGAGTTATTCTAGCAGCCTAGATTTGCTGATGCTCTGAGCACTTGCTGAGCAGAGCTCAGCTGTGTAGGCCCCCACAGGTAGCAGTTGTAGTACCTGAGACCAGTAACAGTAACCTGTAACTGTGTGGGCTCTCTCCCGTGTACCAGCTGCCTTGGGAACTGGTCCACCAGCAGAGAACAAACAGGCTGCAGTATGAATGCTCCAGCTGTGCACTCCTCTGGTCCTCTGCCCTCCCTCCCTGCCTCCTCACCACCCAGACTGCCACTTTTGTCTGGGATAAGGACAGTGGCATGGAAGTCACCCAGACAGACCGCCAGACTTAGATGTGGTTTTCTGTAGTCTAGGGCAATCCTGAGATGAGAACCTGATGGACCATTTCTTTCATAGGTAAATAAGCTGTGTAAATATTTTAATTCTGGCCTTAGAACACCTTTTCTCCTCACCTCCCTTTGTCCTTTTCTCCTTTCTTACCTCTTTCCTCTCCTTTCTGTGTCTCATTCGTCTAAGATCTATTTAATTATGCCCATAGAAAAGAAAATGCTGATATCAAAAGAGCAATTCCCTCTTTTGATTTCCAATTCATTTTCCCCTCTCATTCAGGAGAATAGAAATATACAAAGTAATTTGGTATATAAAATGATTCCCCATAATTTTAATCCTTTTAAAGTGCTTGTGGAGATTATCACAGTTTGATTTATTTTGACAAGGGGTGGTAAAAATTGTAAGAACAATAGTCTACTAAAAATGTTTTAAGAGCCTGTTGCTGCGTTACAGGAATGAACATTTCAGGTGTTCCATGGGTTTGGGGGTTGATTTCCTAATGCAACTAAGTGAATTAAAGTAACACAAGGACAAGCATTCACAATAAGTAGAAATGGACACTCTTTTGCTAATGCTTGAAGATTTTTTTCCAGCAGTGACGAGTGCTGAATCCAGCTGGATCACATCTGGTAATGAAAAGGCCATCACCATTTTTCTGTTCTGTGTCTTTATTACATTTTCTTTTGATTTTCCTAAGTCCAGCAGCTAGATGTCTGAGCTGCAAGGGAAATTCTAGGATTGACAAAACTCCTAAGACAGGGGTCTACTCTACCAAGGGCTTGGGCATGGCCATAATACCCAACAAGTAACCCATTCCCCTGGCAGAATCAGAGAGTGAGAAACAGAGCCTGGCCCCATGCTCTTACAGGGCCTACACCATCTCCCTTGTCTCCCAAATCCCTTTGTTTTGTGTGCTGAAATTGTGTCTGAACTCTGTTTTGGACTGGGTCTAGTAGCTCAGCACCAAACACAGCGACCATGAGGGTTGTAACAGCAACAATGTGTGTCTAGGAGGGAGACTTTGCACTCAACAACTCTGTAGCATCATGGCCCCACACCATGAGTCTCACCACATGATGTGCCACAAGGTTTACTCAGTCTTATGCAGTGAGGCTTATTAATCAGTAACATGAAGACATGCTGCTCCATAACCCTACCATGAAGACACAGTCATTTGGCCTGATCTGTAGGTTTTGGGATTAGGAGTACCACCAGGGAAAAGACCGCAATAGTAGAGTGTGTGCAGTCTTAAAGGGAGCCATGTTCAGATGGCCCTGTCTCCCCCGCCTTCCAACACTGCAGGCAAACACAGGTGGTTTTCCCCCATTAACTGGTCTCCATCACCCAGAAGTTTTGTGACCCCCATGTCTTACACTGGAAGAGAAGACAAATGAAAGAGAGAAAGTTATTTTCCTAATGGCAATAATTCCATCACACATACTAAAACCACTTTATGGGTCTAAATTTTGCTCATTGATGATACTCGTCGTTATCTGTGATGGATAATATACATTGTTCAGAATAAACCAGAGCTTTTAGAAAATAGAATTTCTGGAGAACTGAATGTCCAAAAAAAAAAAAAAGCAAATACTGGAGATACCACTGGAGGAGCTTAACTTTGTGAAGTGTGTAACATACAAAATTCGGAGAGCAATCAGCTGCTGTCATAAGATCTTTTTAACTAATAGATCTAAATTTCAAACTGTTTCAAAGAAATAGTGATCTTTACAATTACATTAAAACAGCAGAAAAAATGAAAAGAGGAAGAGGGTGAATAACAGAGCAGTCAAATGACTGATCTTTCTGTGTGGTTTTCACTCAAGCACAAGAAGAATGATTACATCCCTACAGCAGTCTTCAAAGTGTTGGAGTCAGAGAGTGGAATAAGAAATGAACTGCAGTTCAGTGACCCTCTGTGGCCTGAACAGTGGGAGCTGGTAAGCACAGCATTTCCACTTTATTCACTTCTCTTTTTTTCAACCACTGTCAGTAGAAGGCCTTCCCACACACACGCTTTTGCATCATTATTATAACCTGAAAAGAACTAAATGTAGTAGTTCTATGTATAGTCGGATACAATCTGTATGGGTAGATGTACAAATGCTGTACCTAAACACAGGCTTATTATACACGTGTATGGTATAGCAATGAATAACTACAGTTTTCCTGAAGAAACCTGCTTTCCAGTTTGAAATAGAATACGTACTGTGCCATGCAATTTTCTTTGTGTTTCATTAGGGATAAAACCATGAGTTGGTCACCTAGGTCTGCTTGGAGAATAGATATAAAGTACAGCTTTCAGCCTGGTCTGTAATTTTCTCTCTAATGGAGGTACTTCCTTTGTCACAACACATTGGCAAAATACTCTAGCCTGCAGCCTCCAGGAAGGGAAAAATCCCTACATAAATATAGCCGCAGTGTGATGTCACTTAAGAGATGCTCGACCTTGTCATCTTGATCTATTCTCATGCTATATGTAAGAAGGGTAATCTAATGTTTAATAAAAGGTTTAATGCACATCACAGAGTTTTCCATAAAATTACATTTATGCAATGGTATGATAAAATTGCATGTAAACATACAGGGAGGTAAACCTATAGTGTATATGTCCTTGTAGACAACTCAAAAGGCTACTCATGATCCAAGTGAGATGCTTTTTTGTTTTTTTGTTTTGTAAGTGAAGATCCCTTGGTCTTTTAAAAGCAGTTCCAGACTTTTCAATGTGTTTATTTTAAGAAAAAAGTACATCCTTAATCACATCCGATTTACCAAACTTTTTACTGAGGTTCAGAAGCAGCTCAGATAAAATTATTGTTTAAGTTTTTAGGAAGACAGAGGATTGAGGGAACTGTATAGGCTTTTCCAGCAGATTACGATGACAACTTTTCTTTTCATTCAGAAGATATGACTAGGTGAATCACTGAAGACTGTTTGTCAAGGAATAAAATAAAAGTCAAGACTGTAGTCTTATTTTTGTCTTTCTGCTTTGAAGAAATCCCTGACCCTTCAAATTTCCTTGGAACCTCTTTTCACTGTAGCTGCAGTACTGTGTGATGTCGCTTGGGCTCTTGGAGTTGGAAAGAGGGTGAACAGTTGTTTTTGTCAGCTTTGTAGAATGATAGAATCATAGAATGGTTTGGGTTGGAAGGGACCTTTAAAGATCATCTAATTCCAACCCCCTGCCATGGGCAGGGACATCTTCAACTAGATCAGGTAGCTCAAAGCCCTGTCCAACCTGACCTTGAACACTTCCTGGTATGAGGCATCCATAACTTCTCTGGGCAACCTGTTCCAGTGTCTCATCACGCTCATTGTAAAGAATTTCTTCCTTATATCTAATCTAAATCTACCCTTTTTTGGTTTAAAAGCATTACCCCTTTTTCTACCACTATAAGCCCTGGTAAAAAGTCTCTCTCTATATCTTTCTTGTAAGCCCCCTATAAGTATCAGGAGGATGTAATAAGGTTTCCCTCAAGCTTTCTCCTCTCCAGGCTGAACAACCTAAACTCTCTCAGCCTTTCATCATGGAAGAGGTGTTCCAGCCCTCTAATCAGTTTCATGACCCTCCTCTGGACTCACTCCAACAAGCCCATGTATTTCTTATACTGGGGACCCCACTGAATATAATAAAACTAGAAAGAGTGAGGATGCTATTAAATAAAGGGTTATGAAGTATGTTTGCAGACAAACTTAAACTAGCACTAACACTGTAGTATAAAAGATGTAGGGTGCACAGTTCTTATTGCATGTTACACTGTTCTTAGTGTCTTTTTTTTTATTATTGTGATTAAGGCCTCTAAGGCAATAAGATCTATTTTAGTCACTCTCTTTATAACAAAATTTATCCTCAAAAAAACTTCACAGAGTCTCTTGATCATATTGTGAAATGTGAGCCAAAAAACTCCAAAGCTAATATATCTCTTTGTTTTTTACAAAATATATCTGAGATATGAAAAGAAAAATCATTGTTTTATATACCTATCAGAAATTTGATGAAGTCTTACATATTTTTACAATGTTCTGAAGTTACACTTTTCTTTCTACTATTCCATTTTTATCTGAAAAGGCTAGATATATATTTGAAAAGAGACACGTAAAGAACATGAAATTTCAGTCTAGCAGTCTGTTTTTTTGGAAACTTTTTTTTTAATTGAAGGCTTGTCTATTTTCATATGGTTTTCACTTTAAATCCTCTGTAGTTTTACAAAAGAGTCTAACTCTTCATTCCTCTTACATTCTGCATCTGCATTTTACAAAAGAAATGCCTAATATAGTACTCCTGAGAGCCCAACAAAGAAAATCCTAAATGAATAATTAAGCGGTGAATTAATGTTTTTATGATTCAAAATCTGGGAATATAAATGATGGGATGTTGCGTCATCATGTGGGCTGCAAACAGAATAAAGGGTTATGTTAAATGAACACTGAAAATAGAAACTTTGCCTTTTCCTCTACAGTTCCTTGTTGAAGCCAACCTCTTGATAATTACTCTTGACTATTTCCAAATCCCATCAGAAGAACTGTATTTTCCTCAGCCAAGGAATCCTAATTCATTTCTGCTCTAATTAAAGAATCAGACCTTTCTCCCCAGACTCACCCTTCCCAGACCTGTTGTTACTATCAAAACTTGTCCACTTCACCCTCAATCACTGGGCCGTACAAAAATCCTTAGGTCCTACACAGCTGACTTATATTTACACGTAAGAAGAGTAATTCAGTCCCTCCCTATGTGTTGTGATCAAGGCCTTAGATCATTCCTTGCGCGACTCACACTGCATCTGAAATGATCTTCAAGGACTCCTGCTGGCTTCAAAGAAACAGATTTTGTTTATCATTTTAGCAGAGCAGCTTTACTAAAGAACAGATCTGCAGCTTTGGAGCATGGTACTCTTTAAAATAAGTGGAAAATGTAGAAACTGTGTCCTTGCTTCATAAATTTCATTCTGTCTGAACTCCTGATGTGTGTTCACACCACTGGGTTCTTTCTCTTATTCTTGCACATCCAAAGGCTCCAGCTGATAGGGTCTTTTTATATACAGTTTTCTCCAATGGACACACCACCCATTCAAAACACCAGTTCGGTGTATCAATGAGCAGACATTTTATGGAACAGTGGTGGCCATGTGATTGCACCTGATGTCCATGATAAGAAATAAGCTCCTGCATCTGTGAGGTTGAAAGGGCCTCATCGGGTCAGCAGGGAGCATACCTTATCCTAAATAGCAGGAAAAGTAACAATTTGCTCCCTTTGTGTTGCCCATAAATAATTCTAAACAAGTGATGTCAACTTGTAGCGATGGAAGGTGTTATAGTCTGCTCCGTCAGAACTCCACTCTAGCAGTCTTCAGAGTACTTTAAGGATAAGACCAAAGGCTATAAGCACTATTGTCTCTGCACTACCTAGTGCAAAGCTTTGTTCCTCATGAGGTGTAGGGTGGAAGTTTATGTCAGCTTTGTGTATGACATGATATCAGGACACTCATTTACTGGGTCCTCACCTGATCTCTTACAACAAAGGAACATCAGGGCTCTGTCCCTAATACAATGCATACATTCTTTGTATCTAATAACTTCACTTATCCTCAGTTTTTCTTTGGATAACCCAAACATACTTCTTTGGAATCCCCCTCATCTTTACAGTGTTGGAGGTGTCTTTCCCTAACTTCACCACTACTTTGTTGTAAATTCTTTTCACCCTTTTGTCCTGACTTTAGTAAAGGAGTTTGGGTCACTGCTGTATCAGGTACATCTTTCTTGCTTTCCAACAGGGCAGCAGGCTACATCAAACACCTCTGCTTTTGGCTTACTGGTGTCTGAATTTGGCCTACCGTGGCCTCTGCCAGCATGTTTGACCTGCAATTCAAACTCCTCTACTTCAGGAGCATAGCATGTGTCCTTTACAGATTCCTCTGCTGAGCCCATGTAGGCTGTCTCTGGAACAGTGCCGCACTAGATGTTTCTGATGGCTTCTGTTCCCTTGAATTGTATGGGAGAAATGTTGGTTTTCACAGGCAGGCACATGCTTAGGGTATTATGACTGCGGTAGGTACATTGTTCTGATCTGTCCTTGGAGGAAGAAGTCCCACAAGCAAGGTGTGTGATATGTTGCATGTGTATCATGTAAAACCAGCTGTGAGGCAGTTTATGACACCTCCTTGGGAAGGGCTGTGTTATGTGTAAAGCTAGCCATAAACAATAACCGCCTGTAGTCCTGCACAGGGCCCCAGGCCTCTGCTTTGCTCAGCACGTGAAAGAATTTCACCCTTTACAACAATGCCATAACACCCAGGACTTTATTACAATGAACTGGAGTGGCTTTCAGAGGCTTTGTGGGTTTTTTTCTCCAGCACACACTCTGTGTTAATGTTGCTCAAGACAATTCATTCGCTATGCCAGCCCTGCTTCTATCTCTGAAACATTCTTAAAGTTTCTTTCTTCCCTTCTCGCTGTCTCCTCCCCACCCTGAAATGATGCCTCACATTTGAAGCAAACATTTGCAAGTGAAATGGCTGCTGTGGATCTCGTAGGGCCCCCATGTTATAGGCTGGCAGACAGCATCACTCTGCCATTGCAAGCCTGCCTGGCTGTGGGTAAGGAGAAACGAGATGCAAAACCAAGGCAGGCCAAACAACCCTTCCCTCGTGCTCATTGCTTTCAAGAAGGACCAAAGTGAACTCAGGATGGAGCGTTTCCCACTGTTTCTGCTGGCACAAGCAAAAAGTGTCTCCATGTTACACTGCAAAGCCAGCCCTGCCAGCTGCCCTAGGAGCAGCTAGTAACCCAAAGGAAAAGAAAGAAATCCTGAACTGGTGAATGAAGAACTGATGCTCAGGAGTACTGGTATGTTTTAACGTCTGATTGTGGGTTTAGTTTTGTTTGGTTTGTTTTCTTTTTATTTGCAAAATAACCTAATGGTTTGTTTGTACTCATAAAGGTGTTGGAGATGCAATCTCTTGAAGATGATCAGGGGGCTGGAGCATCTCCCTTATGAGGAACGGCTGAGGCACTTGGGTTTGTTCAGCCTGAAGAAGAGAAGACTGAGGGGGGATCTTATCGATGCTTATAAATATCTAAAGGATGGGTGCCAAGGCGATGGGGTCAGACTATTTTCAATAGTGTCCAATGACAGGACAAGGGGCAATGGGCACAAGTTGGAACACAGGAAGTTCTGGCTAAACATGAGAAAAAACTTCTCCACTGTGAGGGTGCCAGAGCAGTGGCACAGGCTTCCCAGGGAGGTTGTGGAGTCTTCTTTGGAAATATTCAAACCCTGCCTGGACGCGTTCCTGTGCCCCCTGCTCTGGGTGTGCCTGCTCAAGCAGGGGGGTTGGACAAGATGATCTCCAGAGGTCCCTTCCAGCCCCTACCGTTCTGTGATTCTGTAATAGCTGCTACCCCATATTTAAAAGATGGGAGTTCAGAACACATTAACAGGCCCACATAAAAACCAGCTACAGAGGAGATTTTGTGTGTAGAAATGTGGCTACTAAGATAAAAGCTTTAAAATATTCAAAGGCCTTTTTCCTCCCCCCCCACCAGTAGTGGAATCTGTAAACACAATTTATTAACATATGTTGCTGCTCAGTCTCAGTCGGAAATATCCCTTTCCAATTCTGTCTGAAGAAACGAGCTGTACCTAATTCTGCCACTATGAGAAAATAAAGACAGGTTCTGAATCTAGGACTCCCGTTTTGCTCCTGAAGGAGCAACATGAGTAAGCCTCTTTTCTAATGCAGAGTGCCTCCCCCTAAGACAGCTATGGTGGGTGGATCAGAGTCCTGAAGAGTGGTACAGAGACAAAGACCTGTAATCTGTGGGAAGTAAAGGTTACAATCGCCCAGAGACCACACCCCTCTGTACAGACAAACAAGCCTTTGCAGGAGAATGGGAATAACATGGAAGAAGAGTCAGAAATATTTGTATATATGACCAAGTGCACACTCTATGAAAAGTGTGAAACAATGCCCTCAATGGCCATGTGAGACCAGAATAAAAGAACGATTACTCTATACCTTTATGTGTCTGTTCACAAATTTTAAAATGTATATACACATTCAGGAACATCTTCACCATCACATTAAGTTGACTTGGAATCAGATTTAGCTTAGCTGATCTCATATAGTTGTCTCCTAAAGGTTGAGCTACGGAGTCCTCCAGGCTGCCTTGACTGTATCGGATGCTTAGACACCTACCCCACACATAGAAATCAACCTGCAGGCACCTAAATTTAGGCATTTTAATCAGGAGTTGAAATCCATCTCATCTGTTGATATAAGTTATGATTCTATAGAGTTATATACAGAGAATCTGTCAAGTAAAACTCTGAAGTCATGTTATGACTCTTGAAGCTATTTTATGCAGAAGTGCTCAGACATCTCAGACATACCTTTGCTGTCTGAGAAACGCTGTTGTAACATGCCATCAGCCAGTGACCTGCCTGCTACAAGTGCTGCCACTGCATGTTTCTGTTACTGAGCTCAAGCTCCTACTGAAGGTTTACAAAGAGCTCCCATCAAAAAACCTGCATGGCAGCTAAGCCCTGCAGAGCTTGGTTTCTGGTGCTGATTTAGTAGCCTCCTCACTATTTACTTGGTAAGCTCTAAGTAAAGACAACCACTGAAAATTAGGAATAACCAATAAAAATGGTTTGACTGCAGTATCCATTTCTTTATGTGAGTTTCCACTGACAAACTAGTGGCTCAGGATATGGTTGTATTCCTTCAATATTTTTGCACCCTTTTCTCTTGCTTGTTACATTGTGAACCTGTTTTCATTAGTGGTTTCATCTGATAAGACCCTCTTAGTTCTAGCCTGGTACGGCAAAAAAGGGAGAGTGATTTGTGTGGAAATAATACATGTTAAAAGTGAGCTCATGCAATTTAAAGAGGACATGCCGGAGCTAGTTGCCATCATCACAGCTTGAATTAGCTGTTGGCTAGATGTTTCTTAAGATAATATGGGAAAGGGATAATGGAGAAGCTGAATAAGAGACATAATATTAAAAATAAGGAAAAAATATGTAAATTCAAGGCACTGGTGTGCTCATAGGAAACACTTTTAAATAAAATAAAAGATCAGTTCCTTTAAATAAGTGAAAGGAAACTTCATTCTTTGCAAAAATAATTTCACATCTAAAATTGTTCTTCATCATTTTTTTACCATGTAAATTAAGTTATATTATATATATAAGATACAATAACATATGGGGATATCCAGCAACAGGAGTCTCTTGTAAAATTTTGAAGTATGATAAAATAAACAACTCAAAAACTTTGATATCAATGAATTGTCTATACTACAGCCAGGTTTACTGGAAACAGGCTTATGAGTTGAAAAGCTACAACAGAACAGATGAACAGATACACATAGACATAGTAGACATAGTTCACCTGTGCATGAAGTATACCTGATTCTTTTTCTCAGGAGTATAAGAAAATGCTTATTCATTGAGATTACTAAAATGGACTAACCACGAGGACAACTTCTTTATCAAACTGCTAAAACAGAAAGAAAAGGCTTTGTGAGAAGCAGTTATGCAAAGAACAAACTTGAGTGTGTCTCTATCTTGTCTCTTTTAAAGCATCAAAACCCACAAATCAGCTAAAATACCTAAAATATAAATGTCAGGAATCTGGAGAACTTTAACCAAAAGCTCTTCAGGCTGTAAGGAGAAAGAAATGAATGTCCTATTACAGTGTTAAGTAAGTGCTCTTTCCTGTAAATAAGAAAATTACCTTGTTGGCAAAGATTAATAACTTAGGATATATTGTACTTTATGACAGTCCACTCATACCCTATTACAATACAGAGTATACAGACCTTCTCTCAAAGGTGTCCCCTGAAAAGAAAATATTCCAGATCCAAAACTTTACAACAGCCTATCTGTAATTCATATGTAATTCAGATCTTCTAATTTCACCCTATAGATTTTCCCTTCTTTCTTCAGGCTTCAGACAGTGAGGCTGTGCTGTGGAAGAGTGGTGTGCAGAAAGCACTCCATCCCAGCTCTGTCAGTCATGGGACACTTGTTGCTGAAAATGTGATGCTTACTCTTCTAGTCTCTGAGGCTATACTACAATGTTTGCTTTGTCAGTTTCTAAGGGTCTCCATCTTCCTATATGGAATAGAGAATCACTAACATAAGGTGAGGAAAGTTTGTCACTAAAATATGGAAAATTAATTGCTGGTGGAATGGAAATGTAAAGGGAAAGCTGGGCTGCCATCCTGGTGTACATACTGTTACCTTGGGATGCTGAGCTGAAAAACATTGAATGGAAGTAAACATGCTCCACTGACTTAACGTTGTTGAACAGTGGGAGCTGAAGCAGAAAGTGCCTGTATTTTCTTCCTGAACCTCCTTTATTTTCCCCTACCATTGAATTTAATGGCAAAATCTCCACTGATGTACCTGATACTGAGTTCTGACACTACATCTCTGTCTGAGCTGTGCTTTTTCTTATAGCAGAACAGGTTACATTAGCCTGGGGCCTGCTCTAGAGACTGTGGCACAGCAGCTTGTGTTGACTGGAACTTCCTTATAGAAAGCACTGTCAAACATGTAACTGTGTTGTCCCTTTGAATGGACCAATGGGTGACAAAAGGGTCATGGAAGGGCAGATTCTTGCTTTTTAAAACTCCTTTTCAATTCACATTATTTATCAAAGCATTGGGATTACTCTGCAGTACTTTTCGTCCTTTTAGTCAGTTCTGTATAGGTTACATGGTAGCAAGTGTTTTGATAGTACAAAAGCTTTCCTTGTTTAGATGATTTTATCACATTCTGTAATAATAGTTTGAAACAGGAATTCCTTTAGATATAAAGGCTCTTGCTATTTTGGGCTGGTGCAGAATTCATGGGCATGGGATTTAGCTTTTTTCTGCTTCACTTCCTTTCAAAAATTACCCATGAAAAATGTTCTTGCAAAATCAGGCACACTGCTCAAACTCTCCAATGAATCCTGTTCATTATACACTGCCATCACAGGTATAGTGCAAAAGAAAGTTTAAATATCACACCAGAGCTTTGATAGCATATGACAGTGTAAAATGTAGCAATATACTTTTCTGGCTTGTGAACATGAACTACCCAGGGCCAATTTATAAATAACAAAGTTAAAAATCTAATTGCCCAGTGTGAAAGCTGCTTGAACATTCACTCCATCCAAAGCTAACCATTGTGCAGAGCTTTTTCTTATCTCTTGAAAACTTGTCTTCCTCTTATCAGGAAGGCAGGACGCTGTGTGGGTACCAGTTCGAAGAGAATACAGCAGCAGTTGCCTGTTCAGGCTGCATTTACCCTTTCTCTGCCTAAAGCTTGTGGACCAAGGAACTGAAGAGTGTGTCCACTACAGCACTGATAAAGCAATCACATAGTAAAATCCTTGGCTTTAGGCCAAGGTTTCCCAATTTCACAAAACCATCACCAAGTCTCAACATTTCTCACGAATCACCGTGCATCATCATGACCTGCTGCCCTTACCACCAACGATGTTGTACACTTCCTTACCATGACCTGACAGGTTTTTAATCTGTTTTTATGCTTATTGCAACACCTTTGGGTTTTTTTCCCCCCTAAATAGAGATTTCTCTGTTTCAAAGCTTGGGGTGGGGGCTGGAATAGCACAGTTTACCCAAAACTTGGTCAGTTGCTGAGAAGTTTTATGGAGTATTTTTACCCAAAACTTGGTCAGTTGCTGAGAAGTTTTATGGAGTATTTTTACAGTCATGAACAGGGAAAATCGTGATAATTCATGACTTAATATATCACAATATTTTCATATGCAAGATCTCATGCTGACAGGGACAGTATTATGGTATCATGCAGGATGGAAACGTGCCCTCAGAATATATTTGGACATGTTGGACAGTGAGTTTACTCCACCAAGGTACATTTTTTTGATTTTGGGATCCTTCACATGCGTATTGTTCCTTTTACTGTGTCAGTTCCTGTTGTATAATCTCTCCCGGTTTTCTTTAATGTGTGTGCAAATTGCCTGATATACACACCAGGTTTCCAACATAAAATCAGCCTATTTCATGATAGCATCTTCTCTGAGTCTACTGTCTGTCTCCTTTTTCCCTCCTTCAAAGCAAATGAGCCCTGTAAAGTTACTGTATGAAAATTTTTCCTTTCTGTTACAAACTAATAAAATCCTACTATTCAAGAACACATTGGACATGGCATTTAAAAATGCCTTTAACTCTTCTTGTATACAAGAAAGATCCTTCAACTCTAAAAAAGAGAATAGCTCTTTGATAATATTGAAAAAATGAAATTTTAATTAGTTTCAAAATAATAAGTTATGCTGTGTACTGCAAACATTCATTTGCAAATGAAAAAGCACAGGTGAATAAATTATAAGTCTGATTCAGATTTTATTTGTTTGTTTTAATTACTGCCCTTTAAATTTCTGTTAAGTAATTACTGTTACTGTGTGGTTTATACTACTGCATGGGGTTAATTCATTGATATTTTAATGACAGCATATTACATTTTTAACGTGTGAGGATTAAACCACTATTCAGTTTCTGAACTAAACTAGCTGTAGTTTGGTATTAACATAAAGTACTTAGTTAAAAATAGTAGAAGGTAATTATAGTTGAAGTTAGCCCATATAAGGAAGTGAATTCCAGTGACATAGTACTATTTGAAACGCTTATAAAAATATATTGAAAGCTTGTATTCAAAGATTATTGTCTTACATATTTACAGGATTAAACCTCTATGTTAAGATAAAGGAGAGGAAATGGTGTTGACAGATATATAGTAGTCTTATGCTATTCTGTCAATACTTTGAATATGTATAGCATTTTCAAAATAGGATGAGGGAATCAGTACATATGAAAACAGCTTTTTTCATACTGCCAGAACATTATCCAGAATTTGGAAGGTAAAATAACCAAATAAAACTATTCTTTAGTATGTTGGACATTGGAAGAAAGGGGTGGGGGTGGGGGGTGGTGTGCTCTTTTTGCAATTGTCAAAGCATGAAAAAAGAATACTAAAAATAGTGAGCTCTATAATAAAGTTCCAGATAAAGACTTCATCCCTAAGACGGTGTTGAGGAAGTTGTAAAAGGAGGATTTTATTTCAGGCTCACCTGTAATTAAAAGAAATTTTTAGAGCCCACTCTCAAAATGCAGTTATATAGTAAAACAATGCTTAATGAAATGTTGGTAGAGTTTTTTCCAATGCTATTATTAAATTATTTTTCTAGGATTTTAAGAATGGTAATTATTACTAATTCATACATGTATTTTTTTAGGATTGTTCCTTTAGTATAAGGCAAAGATTCCTTTTTATGACTTACCTTACCTATTATGAGGAAATCTTAAAGTACTCACATTAAGAACACAAGCTTGGTAATATTAGCTAGCATGAAAATGAATAATAAAGAAGCAGGTTTTGCCCCATGAAGAGTTCTGTCTGCAAATTCACTACTGAGCATTTGTAGCATTGCAGAGCAAAGCTTCTGTTCTGCTGCTATATTCCAATTGTACTTCATTTTATTGGAAGATGCATATTTATTTAATCAGGCTTTCACATTGAGGCAGTTTCACATGGGCAAACCCCTGCACACCTGTGGAGATTTCAGTCAGACTCCACCCTGAATAGGCAAGCACTCATATGAAGCACTGCTGAAGTGAGGAAGATTATATACAAAAGTAGGATCCTGTTTAACGTGATCCATTTTATTCAATATCGAGTATGGGAATCATGAGAAATGGTTAAGAATCTCTCCCTGGCATTCACTCACTGAAGTGAAATGGCCAGTGTTCAGCAGAACCCTAGAGCAGTAAGGTGAGATGTACCCTCATAGGTATATACCTAGCTAAAATGCTAATTGTAGAACCATTTTACAAATTAAGAATATATTTTTCTTCATCATCTGTGAAAACAGCAGCAGTCATACAGCACTATCAAATGTTAAAGCATCTGAAAACAGTGAAAGTTCCTTTTCTCACACAGACAGACTTCTCCAGGTCCAGCACTCAGCCCCAGCTTCTCTTGAGAGTCGTTCAGGACACAGCTGAGAAAATGGGGGGAGGAAGAGTGAGGCTTGCCTTCACCAGTCCTGCAAACATTACCAGGAACATGTCTGTCTCCAGGATAGCAGCTGGGCCCACTTGATAGCTGTTAAAACTAGTTCTTTCCTTCAGGTCATCACTAGCACTGCTGCAGTGCTGAATACTCAGGGTTTAAGCTGTACCATTCAGTACAATGACAAGATCATTACATATATACCCTGGGTTTTTACTTCTTTTTACTCCAATGAAGACATACACTGGTGACATTTCATTAGAAATACATATTTTTAAAAGTTGTTAATATGCAAAGTTAAGCATCCAGAAGTCAGGAGGTGTCAGGATTCCTGTTGCCCATAAAACAATAATTCTGTCTGTCATGCCTTAGATTTACAATACAGATTTTACTTACAGCAGTCATAAAGCAGCTGCAGATGTAATGCTCTGTTCTGAGCATTTGAATTCCAGGCACCCAAAGAATCCTATTCTAATCTCATTTACTTACATAACTGTGCAAATAACCTGTCTTATTTCTCTAAGCAAGAAAGAGCATGAGGAATCCACAGCTTTTTTCCCATGGAGTACTGAGTCAGGGAAACTGAGTTGCTGCTGTACTTTTTTGAAACACTAGTGGCTCATCTGCAGGCAAATCCAGTTCTCCCTGATTTGGAAAAGGAATCTGAACCTGAGTTCCCAAAGTTGCAATTTAGGGCCTTCTCCACACTGGCTAGTGGTCTCTCAGTTGTGTCTTGCAGCTATTCCTCCTTGTACAAGTTACAATGATCACTCCTTATTGTCCAAAGAGAATCAGGCTCCATTCCTGTGGCTAGAGCACACACCCCACATCATTCCTAGGGTCAAGATCTTGCTGCAGTTATGACTTCGTATAGAAGAGTTTTGACAAAAGATGTCAACTTCAGCATGGTCACAGTACTTTGGGATGAGCTGTTAATGTGGGACATGAAGAAGAACAAAGAGGTTTGATCCTGGGACTTCAGAATCCTAAGTGAGTGCTCCATTGGCCACCAAGCAGTTTTCTCTGACTGGGAACCCAAAGAAATTGATCCAAGTGTTAATTTTTGCTGGTTTAGGTTGGTTTGTTGGGTTTTGTTAGCAGGTTCATCCATGTGACAAGTTCATGTTTTGATAAGCTGAATATTTCTGATGAAAAATGACTTCATGAAAAAGATTCCTGACCAGTTATAATTAATACACTGTTTTGTATTATACTGTTTAGTGAAGTTTTGAAAGTATGGCCTTAGGGATAATCTTTTAAACAGTTTCTGTTAATTGACAGTGTTATTCAGACATCTTCCTTCCACCCCAGCCCTGGTAATATGCAGGAGTTATATTAATGCAGTAATTATTTAGATCACTTTTTTAAATTTCCCCATTTTTTCAAAGGGTTTTTACTTAAAATGTTTTGTAACGCTTTTATGTCTCTGACTTTTTCTCAAGTATCAGTTTTTTCATGTATTATTTGGAAAAAGGCATTTCAGAATCCCTCTAGAATTATTCAGTTTGGAAAACATCCTATAGACATAATTTGCTGGAGGCAAGCTAGCACTGCAGATTAAAAGTTTACATGAAGACAACAGACAAAACAGTATTACTTTAAGTCAGACTGAAAGAGAAAAAAAAATACATTTCTGCTAGGCCAGAAGACCTTTATTTTGTATCTCCTCAAAAATATGTTATTACATACCCAGTAAACTATTGATCTCCACTCATTTACTATGTATTCTGTTAGTATTCTGTACTTAATGCTAGAATGTGGTCTCACAGATTCTCAGAAATATCTTTTAGCTTCACCAGAACTTGGCAAATGATTCATAGGCAATATCAAATGAAATCCAAAGGAAAAAAAGTGTTTCCTAATTCTTTCTGGTTGTAAAGCACCTAACCTCAGAAAATTACATGTTTCTCATGTATAGATAACAGGTAAGAAGCGTACTGACAGTGTTAAAAAATAAACAAATTAGTAAGTAAATCAATAAAGAGCTTTAAGGTCTTCCTTCATGCCACTGCAATAGAATTGGTTCCTGCATGTAACTTTCAGTACATCATGATTTATTTCAGAGTAGGCTATGTGGGAATAACAAAGTAGATTACTGCTTAGTATCTCCTCTGACTTGTAGTTGTTATGCTCTGTGATTTATATATACATATGTGTATACACATATGTATAAGTATACTTATATTCTGGTTTGTTGGGTTTTTTTTCCAAAAGGAAGGGCTTTATCTTAGTTCTTCCTTTCACGCTAAAATGCAATGTTAATTGCCATTGTTGCTTTGTAAAAATATTCAGTGTAGTGCAGGGTTTTATGTGGTACAACAAATTAGTAAGAATTTCTGAATCATAAAATAAAAATATGATGTTAATATTGTACTGTCATCCCTAAATTATAAAGATAATTTTGCATGTATAATATTCAAAGAGGTCAAAATAAGTCAGTATTTCCAGTGACGATTATGGGACTGGATATCTTAATTTTTAGCTGCTCAACCTGAGACATCAAAAGCTCGATGTCCCCTCTCAGGGTATTAGGGACTCTGTCATGATCTGCCATGATCTTTTGTCTGGGATAGAGTTAATTTTCTTCATAGTAGGTATTATACAGCTATGCTTTGGATTTGTTCTGAAAACAGTGTTGATAACACAGGGATATTTTAGTTACTGCCGAGCAGTGCTCACACAGAACCAAGGCCTTTTCTGCTTCTCACCCCACCCCACCAGTGAGTGGGCTGGGGGTGCACAAGGAATTGGGAGGGGGCACAGCTGGGACAGCTGACTCCGACTGACCGAAGAGATATTCCATAGCATATGACGTCATGCTCAGCACTTAAAGCTGGGGGAAGAAGGAGGAAGGGGGGATATTTGGAGTGATGGAGTTTGTCTTCCCAAGTCACTGTTATGCATGATGGAGCCCTGCTTTCCTGGAGATGGCTGAACACCTGTCTATGATGAGAAGTAGTGAAGGAATTCCTTGTTTTGCTTTGCCTGTGTGCGCAGCTTTTGTTTTACCTATTCAAGTGCCTTTATCTCAACCCATGTGTTTTCTCACTTTTACCCTTCTGATTCTTTCCCCCATCCTGCTGTGGGGGAGTGAGCGAGTGGCTGTGTGGGGCTGAGTCGCTGACCAGGGTTAACCCACAACAGGTTTCCCACTGGGAGAGCAGTTCTTCAAACATTTAAGACTCATGGAAGTGCCATTTCTAGATTACAGAAGACATTCTTTGTTGACAACCTTTTTCCTTGCAATGGGAACATTCATGAAGTGACTTAAGCCAAACTGAGGAATGTGAAACAAAATCAGATCTCTGTTCTTTATCAAAAGCTAAAAATTTGGTCTTTGTATCACTCTCCTTATTTCAGTGGCTGTTCTCTTGCCCCACCTTCCATTTCCTTAAAAAAAAAAAAAAAGTTAAATGAATCACATCAAAGCTTGGGATATGACCAGAAGACTCTCACTGCTAGCCGATCCTCCTAACCCTTCCAATGTTTACTTCATATTTTGACTAATATTTAACTGACTTTCTGAAGGGTACCTACTTAATTAAATAACTTCCTAAATCTCAGCACACGACCTTCCTTCCTTTCTTCACCTATTTGCATTTCATAAGTAACATCCACACTGAGCCTAGGGGTTTAATATACTCAGTCTGGTGTTATCATCCATAGTTAAGAGGATGGCTGTGTTTACTAATGGCAAAAATTGTTTCTCAGCTTGCCCTGAAAGTGTGAAACATGCAAGCTTCTGTTTGTTAAAGTTTTCAACCTTAGTCACAGGGAGTAGCTGGTCACCAACTCAGCCATGCCATCCTGCACATGCACATGCCAGTGCCATGGGTTCTCTGACCCCCTGGAGCCACACAGCCAGGACAAGACCTTGTCCCTGGCTTCCCTGCTGTGGGCACGACAATGTCAAAATAAGGCAAAATAAGGCTGATGGTGCAGCACTGGGGAATGTAGGTGGCACCTCCATTCCCTGACATTTACCCTGGTATTGCTCAGGAAATTCCTTAGAACAGTTTGCCAGCTGTGTAAGATCCACCCTCCATCTTCTTCTTTTTTTGTGTGAGCTAGGAAATACTAACAGATACTGTAGAAACCCATCTCTATTCCTATATCATCACTGAAGGAGCCTACTGAGGTTTCGTGCTGTAGAATGGACATCTTGTCTGAGATCTCCAGGGTACCCTATCCTCACTATTAGTGCTGAGAGAAACTGTATGAGGAGCAGCTAAAGTCACTTGGCTTGTTCAGCCTGGAGAAGAGGAGGCTGAAGGGAGACCTTATCATGGTCTGCAGATTCCTCACAAGGGGAGGGGGAGGGGCAGGTGCTGATCTCTTCTCTCTGGTGACCAGTGACAGGACCCAAGGGAATGGCAGGAAGATGTGCCAGGGGAGGTTTAGGTTGGGTATTAGGAAAAGATTCTTCACCCAGCGGGTGGTGGAGCCCTGACACGGGCTCCCCAGGGAGGCAGTCACAGCACCACAAGCCTGACTATGTTCAAGAAGCACTTGGACAATGCCCTCAGAGGCATGGTGTGAGTTTGGGGTTGTCCTGTGCAGGGACAGGAGTTGGACTATGGTGATCCTTGTGGGTCCCTTCCAATTCAGGGCATTCTATGATTCTGTGATTTTATGAAACACTGGCCAGGTAAAAAGGTACCAAGGAACTCTTTCACTAGTTGAGAAGGAAAAGGAATAGGAAAACAGATAATGGGAGCACAGCATTAACTGTATTGATCTTTAACAGTACTTCACAGTGCAGGAGGAGGGAAGTGGCCCCATGTGGCCCCATTCCCTTCTCCCAAAGCTGCAGAGCAAAGACTTATGCCATTCTTCTACACCCTCACCGTTGTCTTGGTAGTCTCTCCGGATTTCAAGACGTGGGATTTTCCTCCTCCTTCAGATGTCTGTTCTGTGTCTGCATGGAGCTCACCTCCCCACTGTGCAGCTGCTCTCATTTCAGGGGGTGCTGCCACCAACAAGCACATTTGCCTCATGTGATAAGATTGCAGGCGATCGTTTCATTGATGCAAACAGCAAATGGGAAGAAAAGGCACGAAGGCTCCTAAGATTTCCATTTCCATAAATCTTGCCTAAGGCTCCAGCTGGAGCTGTCCTAAAGGGGCCATGTACAGTATAGTACAGTGTATTCCCTGACTGCTTCTTTAGCCAAATAAATTTTGTTGATGAGTCATGTGGGCACTGCAGAGCATTTCAAAGACCCATCTGGCAGAATAAAGTCACTCGCCTTCAAAGCGTAGTGCATCTCAAAAGGTTCAGCATTTGGATTTGGTTTGAATTCTTGGATCCTTATCTGAGTTCCCTGAGACTGTATAACAGGCTTTCTTGCAGAATTTCTATCATTTCAGCTTCTAGTTAAAGCCACATAATAACACAAGAAAGCTTTTTCTCCTGGTATTTCTGTCAAAAACAGGAGGTGGGGGAAAAGGAAGAACCTGAATATATAATAACTACAAGTAAGATTTGTTTCAGGATTTGTTCTAGAAATAAGTTGAGGATTCCACTATATCGTCTGGGTGTTGTTTATATTATTTTAGGGGCTGACTCATTTCATCTAACAATGCCTCCATATATCTTATATTTCTATTAAATTATCAAGTTAATTTCTGTGTATGTTCTAGCCTGGCAGCCATGTCTCCTAATGGGGTGATCTTTAATTTTAATGGAGCCTTGGGTTTGCAAAAAACTGCTTATAGTCCACCAGTTCTATTTTGCTTCAATTTTTCTAAACTATTTCTATGACAAATGTGAAATGCAATGATTTTTCGAAGAATTAGTCTTTGAAAAGATTGCATTTAGTAACTCAAGCCTCAGCTGAAATCTCACTATGCTAACTTTCTCTAGAAAGATCTAAAGCAACTGATGAATACTGAAATATTTTCCTTCTTCTGCAGGAGTACTTGTATGATCTTATCTGCATTACTTTGGCTTAGCCAGCAAATCATCATATTTTGCTTTGGTTCCTGCATGGAAAGAACATGCTTATAAATCTGTGGATTAAATGTACACCTTGTTTTAAATTCCTTCCATTGGTTCTGTGAATTCCTGATCTTCTTCAGTTTTTATCACTTAGCAGATTAGACCTAAGATAGATCATGGAATATCTGGAAATACATTGCAGGCTGTCTTTCATTACTTCAAGTTCATCTGGATGGCTTATTTTGTTCATAGCTGCTGGTAGGTAGAATCTGGAAAACCTGATTTTCAGAAGTACTGACTATCTTTTAGCTCTCACGAAGTGGAAGTATAGATGATCAGCATTAGTTCCATAGTTCTCTCTTCTTTCCCCCAGAGGACTAAATCTGTCATAATATCCAGATGTAATGAAATATCTATTGGCCAGGAACGATAACAAATTACAATTTTGAGAATACTCTGAGGGCTAGATCATGTCCAGTGTTTCTGAGGGCATATGTACACCAAATCAGAGAAAGGACATGCATCCCATTTATAAGAGACCAGTTCTGACCATGGTTTCTCTTCCAAAAGCAGAATAAACTGTTACTTCCTAATGTACCAAGCACCATGAGCTGATGAAGAAAGAAGGTATTTCCAAATACCTAAATCCCTATTAGGTGTAGTTAGGGTTTTGAAAATACTTTACTGTACCTTGCCTTAAAACAGCCGCTATGCACTTTGTTCTTATTTCAGGAATATGTAAGCAAAGGCAGGATAAAGATGCAAATTAGAGGCAAAGTAGGGTCACCGAACATTTACAGTCTTCAGGAGAAAAGTAGAAAAGGGAGAGGATTAGGATGCTTGTACACTAAGCAACATCTTACTTTAACCACTTCTGGAATAATGCACTATTCAGGATGAGTAAAGATAGTGATAACATTGTTAACATGGGCATTTGTCTGTATTGGAAATGAATTGTGAGAATTGCACAGCAATAATACAAACTGATCATTTCTCAATGTATCATGACAGAGGCAGAGAAAAATAGAGGAAAAGTTGTATAATCTTGATTTAGTCATCATAAGAAAGTCCATAAATTACTTGTTCCTTTAATACAGTTTGGCAAGGTGCAAGCCAGAGAACATCACAAGTACTGAGGAAAAATTGGGGAGGGGGGAAGACTTGGTTTTTCAAACACAAACCATTATGACATTGAGTGGTTTCATGCCTTAGTTTCTTCACATTATACTCTCACTTCTGAGTGCAAACTTTGCCGATGGCAAAGGGAAATACAAAGTGTTGACAGTTAACTATAGCTGGCCACCTGGCCATCCATTACACCCCAGATGTGAATTGTGAATTTTTATATTCTTTCTATTTGAGGAAAATGCTTCCTCTGATGTTCTTGAGCAACACTTTTCAACTGGAGAAATCCACAGATTCTTAGTCTGATGGACTCGTCATTGCAGTGTGGACCTAGGAAAGAATGGTGAAGACACAGAAGAACCAAGGACTGTGTGGTATATTTTTGCCATCTGTCTGCTTGTAAACTGGGTACCCATTTCAGTAACTGTCTGGTTCACAGAGGTCCACTTAAGTCTACAAAATAGTTATTTCACAGGTAGATTTTCTTCTTTGTGTACTGCTTAGTGAGTGGTTCAGCTAGGTTGGTAAAAATCCTTTCTCAATGTGAAGTGTCTTAAGAGTGAGCAAAAATGTATATCTGTTACCTATCTGGCTGAAACAAAGAACTTCTAGAGTGAAAAATGAAATTGCTCTTCCTGTACGCCATACAAAAAGAGGAATAGCCTCCACCTAACAGAAAGAAGGCCAAGGTAGAACTTCACACTCTGTGTGACTGAGACCAGAGACTTATGCCTCGCCTCCCACGCCCTGCTTTACTAGGCTAGTGGCAACTCTGGGGTTTCCTTAATGTGCACATTTGGAGCTGCTATACTTTGTGACCACTAGACTAGGCAATCAGTCTGACTATGGCACACTGTTTTTTTGTTGGGTTGTTTTAATTATTCATAGGAAATGGAATGACTGCAATAAGATTGCACAGGACACTGCAGTCTTGTTATGAACTAACGGTGATGGCAAAAACACGGGATGTAGGTTGGTTTCCCAGTCAAAGTAAGATTCAGCATGAATGTGAATCTTGGTGTCCTACCTGCTGTATGAATGATCTTGTCATCAGGGTAAAGTTATTCTGTCTTAATCTCTCTCATCAGTTATAGCCCAAGATGTCATCCTGGGATAACAAATGTAATATATTCCTGGGAAGAGCTTTGATGTTCCTCTGTTCCTGACCAAAAAAAAAATATATATTTCTGACCAGATCATGTACAGAGAAAGACCAGGAAAATGAACAAGAGAAAAGCTGCACTATCTGGTTTATGAGGTTGAAATAAATGAACTGACTAATGAAGTGGCCAATACTCCAGAATGATACTGGTTTAGTCTACCCTCTCCTCTCTCTCCATTCAGGAACATGTGAGCAAAAGCAGTGCCCCTATCAGCTTCTCAGGGTACAGGGACGGATGTGACTTGGATGGGAAGAGAGTGGAAACATAAATTAGTCTCCAGTAAAGTTTTACTGAAGTGTGTTTTTTCCTCCATCTCTTTAAAATTCAGTCAAAAAAAAATCACTTCTGCTATTAACCATTTATTACCTCTAAGACCTGATTCTTGCTTTTTACTAAGGCTCCCCTATACATTTTGACCTCAAACTAGAAAAAATTAACAATCTTCTTGGCACCGTCAGAGTGGCAGAAAGTATCCGCAGAGTAAATGAGAATGCCATGGGTCTTTCATTTTTAAAAACCCACAGTCACGCGTCTCTTCATCTGCTTCATGCCTCTTCATCTAGTTTTCTTCAGAAGCTCCACTTAGCAGCAGTGGCACCTACAGGACGTAAGGCAGTGGAGGCTGCTATATCTCAGGCAATCATTTCACATGATCAGAGAGATGCTCTACTGCATGCTGACAGTACACTTGGCATTAATTCCTAGTCATTGCACAAAATTAAAATGCATTTTGTAATTTTGATGCAATATCTGGCACACCAATAGCTTGCTTCTGCCTTAACTCCATGCTTAAGATATGCATAGCGTTTGCTGGAAGGAAAGGCTCTGTTTGTAGGCAAAGCTGAAAATTTACCACAAGACACAAGCATAATCCAACTGTCAAAAACAGTTTTTTTTCTTGCTGGCAGATTTTTTTGCCCATTTTTTACCTTTCAAACTTAACTATGAAGTATGGCTTTTCTAAAAAAAAAAAAAGGTAAAAGTGTACTGTGGGATAACCTCAGGAGATGTACATCTCGTCTGGCATGATCTTTTTCCAGTTCTTAGTTTTTTATCTTCTCAATAAAGTAGCATTTTCCCCACAGATCACACTACTCTTGAAGCATGAATTTTAGGGCTTGTAACATTAGGCAATTTTTATTGATCTTCACGAGTTTTGCAGTGGGGACTTCAAGGTCATTTGGTCACCAGGGTTAACTTTGCAGCCATGAAAGGCAATAAACATTTTCAGGATAGGCAGGTATTTATTATGAGCATTTAATTTCCCCAAAACTGCAATACTTGTTACAAAGTATTGAAAAAAATAAGTTCTTGTTTCCTTTGACATGTCCTTTCTTTAAGCTTTCTTTTCTTTCTTCTTAACTTGCTGCCCCCATGACCTCCTTAGTAGCAGATACAATTCATTTCTTATGCAGACTGACAAAAAAGATGCATGGTATATGGCACTGCATATCTTTACTTCATTATTTCCTCATAGCAAAGACTTGAAACTGTAATGTGTGAGAAAGAAAAGGTGCCAACATGACATTTACTACTGCTAATATGAATCTGATTAATTCTACAACAAGAAACATCATCTTAACTCTTTATCTTCTTGTGTGTGTTTTTTGTTTCAACCAAATTGATAAATCAGAATATTTTGACAAATAACATATACTTGCAGCCCTTGTTGAAGCAAACAATATCACAACCTAGTCATTTGCAGTAAGTTTATTATAAGGGAAGCAAGAGGCTGTCTTTTAGCAATATTTACATTTGCCTACTAAGCTGAAATCTGTTTTATATAGTTCATTTACAATATATTTAGCCACAGTTACACTTTATTTTTAGGAGAGCACTGTGAAAGTCAGAAATAGTTTCAGTGTACTTCACCATGCCTTATTCTGCAGTGTTGTGATTCGCCATGTTCAGTGAAAAAGACTTTCTCATAAGGAGGTGTTACAAAAGCCTAATTATTTTATTTGTGCCTTTTTTAGTAACACAGAATGCTTTCTTTCTGTTTGGAACATGCGCATCCAAAAACTGACCTCTTTATATCTCAGTGATGCAGTTTTTTCTTAATTTATGCAACTAAAATGATTTTAGTAGTGTATTTTTATTTGGCTTGGTGTCCCTTTGATGGTGTGTCTTGGTTTTGTACTTTAAAAGACCGTGTTTCTTTTCCCAGTTATTAGTGGACAGCATGAGAAAAATTAAATCTTGTAGTTTCATATTCTTCAGTCTGATTTCTTACTACATGCAGGTTTGGCTGAAATGTCAAAAATATAGAAATTGTGAGAAATACCATAGAATGTGCCGAGATATATACTTATAGGGAAAATGTTTTTCATTAAGGGAAAGAGTAAAAAAAATAAAATTGCATTACAAGGAAGAAAAAAAAAAAGGCATTTGATCTATGTATGTATAATGTTTCCCAAATGTATAACATGTATATTTAAACATTTATGAAAACTGTAAAGAAATAACCCAGAACATTCAAACACTGTGATATTTTTAAATGCAGGGTGACAAACACCGGATTCTGATGCTTGATGACCTTGTGAGTAAAATATTTTCCTTGGATTCATTTCTTTTTCTTCCTTTATTGGATCAAATTTTAAATGTCCATAGAACTATTACTGTGGAGAAAAATAAGCTGCCTCCTAACATAACTGTCTGGCCATAAAATATGGAAAAAAAGGAGAAAAAAAAGAAAGTGGGAGAAAAAGAATTTATGAACCAGGACTAGAGGAGGATAAACAACATTTTGCCAAAGTCCATAGGCTATTGGTAAGCAAGTGAGGTTAGGACTGGCTGTTGCTTTGCAGTACCAAAGCAATACAAATAACTTTGAATGCAAGCAAATGACACATAGGTCAGGATTTTAAATGTGAACACATGCTCCAGAGGAAACCATACAGGAATAAAAGTTGTTCCTGTTTTGTTAGTTTAGATTCTGAAAGAAGCTTTTGTGTGTAAAGATGTAACACAATCCCATGCCTGGAGCCATGCCCCATGGTACACAGACCGCTGTGTTTGTCCCAGTGTACCAAAGGTAGAGAAACTTGCAGCCTGTCTATCTCCAGGCTGGCACTAGCTTTTGTGAAATGAGATTTACTTTTACCAGAACGATACCAAAAGGGACTTTTCTTAACATTCTGCAGGGGGATTTAGCGGGGACAGTGTGAGCCCTGCTGAAGGTAAATCTTGATGATCATTGCTTTAAAAAAAAAAAAATTAAAAAGCAGTTCTGTTTCAGTATTATAAACTCTCCTCTTTGAATACCTTCCAGAAATCTGCTGGTTTAATTTCTTAGTCCCATCTGTTTCCCTCTCACTGGCTATATTTGTTAGTATTTCCTCAAGCAGCATGTTGTATTGCCCTTACTGTGCTGGAGGAAAAGGGCATAGATTGATCATTTTACAGGACAGGGAAACGTTTATTTTGGGCTGGAGTAGAGTGCATTTCCTTGCTTCCTGCCCAGAGTTATAGAAAAAAACTTCTCCGGGAAAAAAAAAAAAAAAAGAAAAGAAAAAAAAGCAGAGCCTGTTTTGGTATACCACGGAAAAAAAGAGGCAGCAATGTCAGGAGGGCCATTAGGCTGCTTATCTGTCTTTCTGCTTTGGCACGTGAAAGCTCCCAGCTCAGCATGCCATGTGTCAAATCTATCATTTGATATGTCAGGAACCATTATTCCCTCTTTTGTCACCAGTTTTGACCAAAGGATGAAAAATTGCTGTCTTACACAGACAAAACTATTGCTGAAAAAAAAGGGCAACTATGGCACATAGGAGTAGGCCAAGGTGAAACCTGGGGAAACTCTCCTTAGATTAGGTCTGGGTTAAGAGAATATTGATCTGTGTGCTAAAAACTGTTGATCTCTCTCAGAGCAGGGGATGACAAATGGTAGCAAACAAAAAATTGAGTGTCTCCAAGGACATTTGAGCTGCTCTCTGTTTTCTGTGAGTATTTGTTTGGTTTGTGGGTTCTGCTCTAGGGATTTAAACTAAAATAAACAAATATTAAACAGAAAGGAAACAGCCGCAAAAAGATACAGTGAGAAACTACAGGAAGACTACAGTCAGTTAGAAATTAGACCGCATATAACTGATAAATGGCTTAAACATAGGAAAAAGCAAGTGTTTGCTGCAGAAGTTTAGCATATTGTAATTTTTAGGTGTTTGGGGCCAATTTCTTTTCTTTGCAATGCTTATGCAGTTTTATTATAGTAAATGGCATGTCAACTATACTTCAAACATCATATTATTCTTTTATATTAATTTCTGGAGCATTCATTTCAAGCATTTTTAAAAGGACAAATTTCATGATCCTCCATATAGGGGATTCACAAACAAATTATGTTAAGGGCAGTAATAAGCAGAGGCTTCACAGCAGCTTGAGCATCTCTTGAAACCAAGAGGCAACCTCCCCTTTTCTTCATTAAGCATATCCAGAAATGAGAAGAATGAAGCAGAGAATCCAGCTCCTGTGCTCAGATCAGAGAAGTAGCTGTAATGGTTGACCCAGCAAGCACCCAAGCAGGACAAATCATTTTTTAACTAGTAGAAGAGAAGAGGTAAGTAGGCAGATAGAGACCTCCAAGGAGAAGAGCCAGTTTCATTGGAGGAGAAAACTGTGGCCAGGATTTTGTTTCAAGTTTTATCTTTAGAGCTCTGAGTTTAAATAAAGTTGAAAATAATGGTCATGAAAGGCTCTTTTGGCCTCAGGGTAGCTGAGGCATACTATAAAAGAGTACCATATATAACCAACACTGGAACAGGGACTTGTTTTCACAACTTTGAGACCCACAGCAAGTGTGACTCCCCAAGTTTGTGTTGGCATGAACACTGGGCCTCCTAAGGCCATCTTGTCTGAACAATGCCGGTGATTCAGAGTCCCTCCAGTGCCTGTTCCTCCCCCTATTCCTGCATACAGCTGCCAAGAGCTATGCATCTCCTGTGACCTTTCTGCATTTGGCAGTGCAGGTTTGCCATCCATACACTCTCCCATTTTCTGCTCCTTCCCACTGGAGGTCACTGCGGCAGAGGAGTTGTAGACAGCTAATCTAAGCTTCCCACCTGTACAGGTACCCAGGAGCAGGTAGGGGTAGATGCGGCTGTCATGTATCATTGTGAACCCCTCAGTGAGTAGAAATGGTCAAAAGACATATATAGCTTTTGGATGGATGTGGCAGAGTGAAGAGAAAGGCCATGGAGATTTTCAGGGTCCCTGCTCCAGCTGAACTTGTCTGGTTGTAGCAGAGCTAACATGAATGCTCAGCTGAAAAGCTTGTTCCACTGAAAAATGTCAATTTATCAAAACTGAGAGTGAAATATCCCAGAGTTGGTTCCATTTTGGTAAAGTTGCAACTGATTCCTTGCTGATTTCCTGCAGCTTACCTGCCTCCTTCCTGGGCACTCTGTCCCTGAGCCAATGGAAGCCACAATGGCTCCCCAGCTCCTAAATTCCCAGGCCGTTTCACCTTCCAGCATCAAACCTGATGAGCTGACAGAGCAGAAACTCCTTCCATGGACACAAACTCTTTCTAAGAGAGCAGTGATATTCTAGATGAATGTTGTGTAGTCTTTAATGTTAATCATGACATCCTAGCTTCGAAAAGTAATTTAGTCCCACAAATCTTTCACATCTAATATTGGGTTTGGCTGTTTTGAGGCTGAGCAGACAAGTTCTGGCACTCGTTGCAATTAGCCAGAAAATAGAGGCATGTAAATACTGAAAATGTTGCATCAGTGTGAGCTGATACTCAGGCATATCTTGCTTAAAGTTGGTAGAAATTCTTTGAATATCTCCAACATATTTTCAATGTAAAAAGTATCTTATTTGAAACTGATAATTTGCCCACATAGTTCAGTTGTGACAGTTTCACTCCTCCTCTCTTATTTTTACAAGAGAATTAAAATATGGTGAAAAAAAATATTTTGTTGTTTAAAACAAAATCATGCTAAAATGTCATTTCAAAAAAAACCATATATGTTTATTTCATTTCTGTTTTTCCAGTCCAGAAAAAAAAGTTCTAATCCTTAGGTTTCCTTATGTGAAGAAGGAGATGCAAATCAAGTTTGTGGTTTTTTGTTACTGGGGTTTTTTTACCACCAAGACTTGGTGAGTGACCAGCCAGATGTACTTTCCCTTCTTTTTGTATTGTTTCCAATGAAGTTAAATCAAGGCAGGTGAGGTGGTCAGAGGGCAACTCTAAACACATTTCTATTGAAATATTTAGATTCTCTAGAACATAGAAGCCATGGAACGTCCTTTGTTGGCAGTAGCTTTAAGAATCTGTGCAGTGTGTTATTTAACATTTTACTTCCCTTGGAGAGAAAAATACCAGTTCACTGCACAAGTTAGTCATATATTCTTGTGGACATGCACCTGTGATTGGGTCCTAGTTTTGGAAAGCTCTGATTTCAGTTGAATACTGTCACAGAGATGTAGAACATTTACCCTTTTAACTTACTGTTAGCTCACAGGCTAGCTGGCAGGTTCACTGTGAGGAACAAGAAAGCTGAGCTGTGAAACAGCTCATTACCCTCAAAAGAGACAGCCCTGCCTCCTGCCTCAGCCCGCTTTCTTCTCTGGTATCCATTCTGGCACTCCTCTGACCCCTCTGTAAGACAGCTCAGCTCACTGCACTGGCAGAACAACGTTCTTGATTTTTGGTGGGTTCACTTTCTGTCTAGTCAATGATCTGAACTGATTTACTAAGGACTCATATTAGTGTCAGAGCCATCAGAAGAAACTTGATACAAAGGCACAGTTAGGGTCAAAGAGTGGCTGGAGGAAGAGATGGAGGAAAGCTCACTAGCTGAGATCACCTCATGGAGGAGATGACGGTACTGTAGTACTCTTACCTTGATGTTGCTCTGACACATTTGCATCATCATTCCCAAATTATTGTTTGTCTCCATGGCCACAAAAGGTAGCTTAATTCCCACTGCTCTACATGGGGATGGACCTAACAATGCAATTGCACATTTAAAATGAGGGATCACAGAATCACAAGATCATATAGGTCAGAAAAGACCTTTAAGATCATTGAGCCCAACTGTAAACCTAACACTGCCAGTTCACCACTAAACCATGTCTTTTAAATATCTCCAGCGATGGTGACTCAACCACTTCCCTGGGCAGCCTGTTCCAATTCCTGACAACCCTTTCAGTGAAGTTATATTCCCTAATATCCAATCTAAACCTCTAAACTCAAGGCCATTTCCTCTCATCCTATCACTCATTACTTGGGAGAAGAGACTGACCCCCACCTCACTACTACCTCCTTTCAGGTAGTTATAAGGAGTGATATGGTCTCCCCTCAGCCTCCTTTTCTCCAGACTATTCCCTCAGCTGCTCCTCATAATGATCTCTAGACACTTCACCAGCCCAAAACTGAACACAGTATTTGAGGTGTGGCATCACCAGTGCTGAGTACCAGGAGATGACCACTTACCTGCTCCTGCTGGCCACACTATTCCTGATACAAGCCAGGATGCTGTTGGCCTTCTTGGCCACCTGGGCACAGCCAGCTGTTCAGCCGGCTGTCAACCAGCACCCTCATGTCCTTCTCCACTGGGCAGCTTTCCTGTCATTCATCCCCCAAGCCTGTAGCGTTTCATGGGGTTGTTGTGACCCAAGTGCAGGACTTGGCACTTGGCCTTGTTGAACCTCATACAACTGACCTTGGCCCATTGGTCCAGCCTGTCCAAATCCCTCTGCAGACCCTTCCTGCCCTTGAGCAGACCAACACTCCTGTCCAACTTGGTGTGGTCTGCAAATTTACTGAGGGTGCAATCAATCTCCTAGTCCAGATTATTGATAAAGATATTAAATAGAACCATCCCCAACACTGAGCCCTGGGGAACACCACTTGTGACCGGCCACCAACTGCATTTAACTCCATTCACCACAATTCTTCAGGCCCAGCCATTCAGTCAGGTTTTTACCCGGCAAAGAGTACACCTATCCAAGCCATGAGCAGCCAGTTTTTCCAGGAGGATGCTGTGGGAAAATGGTGTCAAAGGATTTACTAAAGTCTAGGTAGACAGCATCCACAGTCTTTCCCTCATCTACTAAGCAGGTCTCTTCCTCACAGAATAAGATCAAGTTAGTTAAGCAGGACCTGCCTTTCATAAATGTGATGGCTCTGACTGGGCCTGATCACTTGGTTACCCCGCACATGCTGCATGATGGCACTGAAGATGATCTGCTCGACAATTTTCCGTGGCACCGAGATCAGACTGACAGGCCTGTAATTCCCTAGATCTTCCTTCCAACCTTTCTTGTAGATGGGCATCACATTTGCTAATCTTCAGTCAGCTGGGTCCTCCCCAGTTAGCCAGAACTGTTGCTAAATGATGGATGAATTTGAGATGAGAGAGAGGAAGGGTTTCCCCTGCCCCTATCCCCTATTCCCGGTTGTCTCCACAGTAGCATGGTGCTACTTGTCCTCACTCCCCCAGCTCTGCCCACTTAGACTGGCACCCACACCATAGCATGAGAACAGGGAAAAGGAGCTAAAACCTTTCGCCACTTTTCACATTTGGGTAGTCACTACAAAGTCTACCTTTGAGCACCTAAGTGATAATATCTTACCTTTTTAAAATCACCCATTATTACAGTCACATCTGTGAAAAATATCCCAGTGTAACCCAGGTACAGACTGGAGGATACCAGAAGCAAACAAGTATGCTTGTTGTCCACTGGTTTCCAGATACGGAATATTTTACTTTCTGCTCTGGAGTCCCTCATATTTCTCTGGGCAGAGCAGTCTCATTGCCCAGTTGCAAAAAGCTTCTTACAATTTCAGAAGGGCTTAACCCTTCCCATGCAATCTTGCCACAGTCTTTCTCAGACTCTGGAAGGGACAGAGGAAGATCACTGTTATTCCTTGCAAACCCCTACAAAGGTGAAAACCTGTTTGCTTAATAAAATGGCACAAGCAGTGTCCTCAGATTTGATGCTTCTCTACCATCGATGAGTTTCTCACAAATGGATCATTCCTGTCTCTACAAGATATATTGTGGTGTCACACAGGGAGTTGACACCAGACGGTGAAGGAGCATGGGCTGAACTGGTGTGTATGTAAGAAAGTGTACAGCTTCATACTTTCCAAAATGAGCTCCAGGGAGTCCCTAGATAAGAACTCAACTTATGGTACAAATTGAATCTTGAAGTCAAATTTTCTGTCATGAGCTTCTGAAATGTAGCTTGCAAATTGCATATATTACTAGATATTAGGAAGGATAGATGTGATTAGGTGATTTCTACTGTGTTTTAACAAATTAAGAGAGATATCCCAATGTCATTGTTATCTTTACACATGTGAGCATGTTAAATTTCCTCCTTTTTTCTCCCTATTCTACCATTGGTCCCAGTTTAAAATTATCATGTCTTTCTTAGTGCCAGTAGCCTATGAGTGGCATGTGTTTGTTTGTGAGATAAGTCAGCTCTAGATCACAAATTCCCAAATATTAAGATTCACAAAACACTTATTAGACCATTATGTCAGTTTTCCTGATAGCACAGGATTGTTCTCTTCAGCTTCTTGGAGTGCTTCCATCAATATGGTATCTGAGTGTCTTCTAGAAGTGCTTAACTGACAGCTGTCATGTATGATTCATGATTCCTTCAGTCTTTTTCTGAAGGAAAATATTTTGTGCACATTTAAAAAAAACCAACAGAATTGCAAGGAAAAAGATGTTAGCTATATAAAGGTAATATAACCTTCTCTAGGTAAGCAGCACATCAATAACCACATCGCAGCTGTAATGTCAGTTCTGATGTTCATGTTGTAGCTGCATCTTTAAGCCTGAGTATTGTGAACACAGCAGTTCAACAGTAGTTTTCCATAGCTTGCAGTTTGCTGCTTGAATATTAAGACATACACTTTTAATGCATATTTCCTCATTTTATCTACTATTTTATATAATTTCTGTTTACATGCTTCAGTCTGTATTTTTAATGCTTTTTATTAAGCAAAATCAAGCATTTCCAGCAGAAGTATATACACTCTTCAGAAACTTAAATTTTCATTAATTTACAGGCTCGTATATGTAAAAGAAAGCCTAAACAGTATTCCCAGCATGCCATCCTACCTCAATTAGCAACATTAAACAGAGGCACAACTGACACATAATCTTTGACACTGTTTCACTGTTTTTAGACATTCCCTCAAAATCCTTTGATATTATGTCATAATCTCCTTATTCTTAGGATAACTTAGATACCCTAATTTCCATGACAGTCAAAAAATTACTTTAAGCAATTATTTATGTGGTAATTATTATTATTCATTATAAAGCTATTTATCTTCTATTCAAACATTAACCAGATTAAGAAAAATGATACCATAAAAAGGACTTTTACAGCTCATGGCCCTTAAACTCCAAGGACATCAGTTAGCCATACCAGAATATATGCTTCCCTTCTGCTCTAGGCAAAAACTTATAAAAAAATACTTCAGTCAACTGCCTCATTTTTTCATCTGTTCACACACACTGTGGAGCTCTCCCTGCGTGGAGTGGTCCAGAAAATGGCTGATGTACCACTTTTAGACTATACAAATGATGTCTCCTTTTATTTGCCTCCCTCAACTCTTGTGCCTGAGTATATGAATGTGTTCATACCCTGTTCTGTTTTAATCTTACTTCACTAGTGTGTGTTTATTGCCATATGAAATGTAACTTGATACAGCATATAGCCAAATGATTATCAGCAATGATGTATAAAATATTTATTCAAAAAACTTGCAAGTAAGGCGAGGAATTCATTAGTATAAAAAATGTATGGGAATAAATTGTTAAGCTCTTTATTTGTGCTTGGACATTTGTGAGATATAAAAAGTAATCTAACGCAGCTTTACAAATCAGTTGGTCTAATTTGGCACTACAGGCATGCTGTGTATTTCTATGCAATAATTCAGAGAGCAGTTAAATTTATTCATGTGTCTTAGTGGTATTTTCTGTACCCAAATACATTGGGATATCTTTTATGGTTAAGTTGACCATTGAATTTCCTGGGGTGGTGATATTTGCTTGAGGGAAACTTCAGGACCCTTAGAAAACTTCTTCTGGTGAAATTGCTGATTTATCTTTGCTTTAAAATAGTCTTTTGGACTTGATTCATCTCAGCTGATGTTAACTTCCTAAGGGCTGGGTCTCTGGTCGAAACATGGTGCCTTAGCTTCTTTTCCACTCTGTGGGAAGGGAGAAGCAGAGGATGGGTTGTTCCACCTGTTCTAGACACACCTATTTTAGGATTCATTGACCCAGAGACTATTTTCTCTCTCCATTGATCTCAGAGAGACCCTCGGGGCATGGACCAGACTCCTGGCTTTTGGGGAGTTCAAATGAAGTAAGATTCCTGTTGCTTCAGTATTAAAGTTTGTATTGAACCAAGTTCTGCTGTCAATTCCATACATAAAAGTACAAGTATGTAGAGAGGTGTTGCATTACCTCTACTCCAAGTCAACAACACGTGGGCTAGACCTGTTCTAGATGCCGCGTGAAGGCAGCAACCCCGCACAATGCCTCCCTCTCACAGCGACCGATCAGGTTGGGCATTGCACTGCTAATAAAACCCTGTGGTGCCGGCATTCCTTCTCCCAGGGTGGGCAGAGCAAGTGCGCCCCTGTGTCTATACCCAGTGTCCACAGAAAACACTGTCAGGTTTGGTCGCTTAAGTACAACATGCTTGTTTGGGTTTTTTTGCTTACACCTGCGTAAACAAAAGGCGAATCTGACCTGGTTCCATTTCCAACTCCGTGGTGTCAACAACTAGACTTTAAAATGTAATGTTTTGCCAGATAAATGCAAAGCTGTGCCTTTGAAACAATCAGCTGAGTAATTTACTTCATCATACCCCTCTCCTCTTATCACTTGAGATGCATGCAGTTTCCCGAGGAGGTGGGCCAGTCTTCCCACTCCTGAACATGTCTCCTCAGGCAAGTCATTTTTTTACAGAGCAAATGAAGTTTGAGTTATTTTTTAAGAATCTTGGTTTCCTTTTTGTGGCAAAGCTGTGGGCAGTGCACCATTCATGCCTAGAAGCCATATCATGGCTTCATACCATGTGCTTTCCCATCCGGCCAACTCACATCTGGCCCAAGTTATGTAGATTCTTCTACAGGTTCTGGTCCTCTTATCTCATTAACTCTATTGCTCTAAATGCAGAGACTCTGAAGACTGTATCAGAGCAAGTTCTTTTGGCAGAAGCTTCCTCCATGTTGAAGGCCTGTCACCATTAGCTGGTAGAGTTGCGTTGAGTACAAACTATATGTTAGTGCAAAATATGTTTTTATTAAAGTACTTGGAGTTTGGCTTTTCTGTAAAGGCTTTCACTGACTTGTCTAGTATGGATCTCTCTAACATCGCTAGTGTTTCATTTCTCACAAGAATCTTGAAGCACAGGGACTCCTGCACAGACATTTCTACCAGCCTAGGGAAGTTTGCTAAGCACAAATTTCTTCTGCTTTCACAGAAGGCTTTGCGCTATCATGTTTTCTATTCCAGAGATACTTGTGTCCTCACTGTTCAAGTCTTGATACTTTCACTGGCTTTACTATTCTTTGCTAATTCTTGGTTTGAGGTTCATCTTACCCAATTTAGGTGCCAGAACTAAGCAGTTTCACCTGGCTAATTTAGCTAGGAATAAACTGTTATCTAAGATAGCTATTTTAGGATAGGATGAATTGCCTTCTGGAAGTGCTTATCTGTATCCATTAATTATGGCTAGATGACTAGCTTAAACCAAACTTTTAACATTAAGATGGTTAAAGGTAAGTGAAATGAGTCCCACTCTTGTTCTGGAATAAATGAATTTAGATGATGGAAAAACAGAGCTCTTCCACTTAAGGCAGAGCATTTTACCTCTCACACTCTGTGGCTGGCCAGGAAATGCAGCCTGTCACAGAGACTTATCCCAGCAATAGTCACTGCCATACATCTCATTTTTGTTGGTACAAGCATAATTCTGATCTTCTCTAAAAGAGCAGCAAAATGATCCACTTAAGAAAGATTCTCTTATCTATCCATAAATTACTTTCACTTGTTTAGTATTGTTCTTGGGATTTCTGATTCAGAATTTAAGGAAAGTTAAAAATTTAATTTTTTATTCTTCTGACATTTTCTCACAATTTCCCCAGAGGTTAATCTGAGTTCCTTCTTCAAGCTTCAGACTGAACAGCATCATGACTCCTTTCGTGAAATTAGAAAGGTCACTCACTTCTTTCTATCAATTATGTCATCAGCATCTTGGGTAAAAAAATGTCATAAATCAGACAAGAAGTTTGTGATAACTTCTTGGCTAATGCTTACCAAGTATTTTACAGTTGAAAAGGATCTTTGGAGTGTAAAGTATAGTAATGTATGATAAAGTCTTTTCTGAGTTCTTTCTGATGTACTGTTTGTTAGGCATGCTAGACAGTGACTGTCAATGTTTTCTCAGGCTGCAATGTTCTTTCAAAAAGATCATGGTTCATATGGTATACTTTTGCTGATTCAGTTACTCTGTGGGGCACGTTGCTCCAAACGATGGTATCTGATAAGACAAAACCAGATAACCTTGTTAAGTCTCTTTGAATACACGTAGAATAATACCAGCCCAGATCCATGCACTTTTCACATTTACACTTCTTTGTTGCAAGGGAGAAAAATTCAGTGTTTAATGACAGGTTTGGGGAGATGGGTGTTTTGAAAACTAAGGAGAACATGGGTGCAGATAGAAATCTGACTTTATGTGTGTCATGTTACCTATCCAGAAGCACAATTATTGCAATACGGTTCCATCACTGAGAAGGGAAAATCCTTATAAGTAACTGTCTGGAAGACCTCTGGTAGGGCAAGAAGTATTGACATTTGGATTCAGTTTTTTTGGGGGGGTTGTTTGTTTTTATGCTTATGCTTAGCTTAAAACATTTGAAGTCTGATGTTTTAACTCTGGTTTTCTTTTTCCTTCTTGTACCATGGGTCCATACTTGGAAAAATACTTTTGGCTTGCATTTTCAGAATCCATTTAAGATTTGTGTGGTTTATGAAAAGTGGGGTAATCCTGAGATGTTTTATGTGAAACATTAAAGGAGGCTGATTTTGAGAAGGTAGGACCTCACAACTTTATATCATTTCAAAAAGCTAAGTTCATAAAATATCTAAAGGGAATTGCTATAATCAAAACAAACAAACAAAAAAAACAATCAGGGTACGTGGTTACACCTTAGATTTGAAACACAACGCATCATTACCAGCATTTTTTTTTCTATTTTCAGTCAATCAGTACAAATTATAATACAGAGTATGAAAAGTAGACCTAGTTAGCAAACTTCTTCAGGAGCTTGTATGGAACTGAAGACAGAGAAATGGTAAAATGTGGGCTGAGTTGTTTTTTCTTCTTCTGGAATAATTTCATTTTAGAGATTAGCAGGAACAAAATTAATCAAAGGGAAATGGAAGCCCAAACTGAAAATGGAGCTTGAGATCTAACTGATCGTGTAAGAGACATCGTCACATACATAGAATGTACAGTACAATCATACATACATAATATTAAGTATGACAATCACAAAGAGATATCAACCCTTTTTCTTCCTGAAAGCCAAACAGAACTTTCATATACCTTCAGCTGAAGCTGCCTATAATGTTATCCAAGAATGATTAAGAAACCTCTGATCTTTATCACACTGACATAGTCCCTAGGTCCTCTTTGATCTCATCACAACAGCAGTAGGCCTGTGAGTTGAGGCCGGGGCAAGAGCTGTACCATGGTCTGATCTGAGGACAAATATATACTGATTCTCCCCCTGAACAGTAGTGCAATACCTGAGTTAATTTAATGCTCTTCACACTCACTCCCTACCATAGTCTGTGTGGACAGGGAGAAGGGTCTACCCCTGAAATGAGCAGCTCCTCACTGGGAAATATTTGTCCATTCAGCTGCAGAGCACTTTTGTGGATCCAAGGCATCATTGGGTGGAGGGCAATGGTGGACAACATCTGAGGCACTGGGTTTCATTAAATCATGAGCCCAGTAACTTTTTCCTTAAGGAAATAAACTCACCACCCCCGAAGGAACACTGGGAGTGAGTGAGGGCAAGAGAAACTTCTACTGAAATGACCAGATATGTTCAGCCTGCCTTTACTTTTTCCATTAGATGGTCTAGAAAACTGGTGCTGGGTGGCTGAGCAGGTGTTATACAAAGGCCAAACTAAAAAAACTAAGATTTACCAGTGGCATGGGATCGATCTTGCCTCCAGAAAGTTCTTTTTGAGCAGCAGCAGAGACTGTCCCTTGACCTTCAGAACAGGACCCAGCTCCAGAAAAAACAGAAATCCTTGCAAATAATCTCTATCATTTTGCCAGCTGCTCTCAGCACTTAATCTGTCTCTTAAAACTGAAAAATTACAACTGCACCTGATGTTCCATCCTTTCAGGTCAGCTCTCACTCGGGATGTCGATGTGGTTTTCTTGGCTTAGATTGGCTTCAGTGTTCATTTGTTCATTAGAGAAGCTCATTTCATTTAAACTGCTATGAAGTATCTGTCGTGGTTAACCCCAGCTGGCAACTAAGTACCACCCAGCACAGTGTCCATTCCTGCAATTGACTTCCCTGCACAATTTCTATTCAAAACAATGGGAAGTCTGCAGGTGAATTAATGACAGTGTAGATTTCTGGCTCTAGCATATTGGAAACCATTAATTGCTAAAAAAAAAAGGGCTACTACTCGGTTCTTCCTGAAATTATACTGAGGGATTTTGGGGGGGGACACTGAGTTTGTGTGCTTTTACAGGAGTGACTGCTGTGAGCGCCATCCAACAGGGCAGTATTGCTACCTACCTACCCACTCCTTTTCATTAAGGGGATTTCCCACACTGCAAAGTTTAGAAATGACATACAAATTAAGATGATGAAATGCTAGCTGTTTCCAAGTTTCCTAAATGTCTAGTACTGGCAAAGCTTGTAAGGACATTTTTCTCCCCTTTGTATTAAGGTCATGTACACAGCATAGCTAGATAATTGCTTCTACATCCGTTTGTCTGGTGAAATTCAGCTTTTCACCAATTAAAACCGTCCTTGCCTTCCTGCCTAAAGTATGATGTGAGGCTGCATAAAATCATTTGTTTAAAATATGAAATAAAATCCTGTCCTGGCAAGGTCACAATCTGAAAGATGGTCACTGCCCATCACGGAACTCTTCTCATTCCCATGGCTCTCACACTGTTGATAGAGCCTTTCCCAGGAATAAATCTATAGCTAGTGGAAAGGCTGCAGCTCTACTTTATTCCAACCTGATCTTTATTAGTTCTGCTTATTCTGCTAAAGCAGGCATTTTAATGCCCTGTCAAAGACAAAACAAGGAGTCGGACTTCTCTGTTCTGGCCTACCTTCAACTACAGTAGGATTCATTAATAAAGTCTGGACAGTGGCATGTTCTGGGGCCCATGGGTGGCTCCAAAACCTATGACTGTGCCTGACCAAACTTAATGTACCCATGTATGTTTGTTTCAGAGATTATGCATGGATAATCATTGACTGTACGGACACGGACCATGCTTTCTCTGGCATACTGTCAGTGAAATAGAGTGCTGAAAAAAGGATGAATGAAGGTGACATGTCATAGAAACGTGGAGCACACTCTTCCTGGGGAATTAGTGAGGCTGGCTGGGAATGATGGGGAAAATAGAATTTTCACTTTGCTTCTTGCTTTGTACTAACGACAGTCAGTCTTCAGCAAAATCAGTTCAGAAGTTCAGAAAAACCAAAAAGGAAAAAAATGTTCAATGTTCTTTTAGTGCTCTTTTTAGTGCTCTTTTTTTCTTTTCTCTTACATTTTTTAAACTTTCTTCCCCAATCTACAGAGATATGTTAAGCTCTCTGAAATGATTCAGATGCAGATAGCCATCTCTAGGTCCTACAATATGTAAACGCCCCTAAGGAGCCTTATTTAAAGTTCTTGCAAAAGAAAGGGTTATTTTTAGCATGACTACGTGTATTTTTATTATCTCCTTTTTACTTAGATGGCATTGATTGAACAGGACAGATTCTTTGTTAAGAAAGAGTACAGTCCACAGCATCTTTATCCTGTAAAATTTATACACGTTTAATTATACAGACACATTAATCCCATCAGATATGTAACCTTTCTTTTTAAAACAGCTTATATGTATTTTCTGTTTAAAATCTTTGAAGCCAGCTATAGGCCATTATTTTTTTCCCTTCTTAACCTTTCCATCAGTCCTTGTGTACAACAGAAGAAGGCTTTCTTGCAAGGCTTATATGAACTTACTTTCGATGAATGATATACAATATTCAAGTAATGTAAAAGACTACCTGAACTGAACCAACATCCTTGAGATGGAAATGATGAAATGCATCTGCTTACATTGTGGTCTATGTAAAAATAAGACAGCAGACAATAGACCTGAATATTATGCAAAGAATAGTGCACTGCATTTTTAAAACACTTATGTCAGAACCATAACTCTAAAACATATGCAAACTCAGGCAAAGAAGGTCTGGAGCATTCCTACAGGTTTTACTGTACCTTAGATTAGTTTCTGGGAAAATAATATCTATCCATTGGTGGTCCAATCTTCCTTCCATTGAAATCAATGTAAATGCTCCCATTGACTTTAAGGGCTGGATATGACTAACTGTTCGTTTGCCATTGCAGATAGGGTTATTACAATGGGATGTTCATACAGTGACACACATGTACTTGCTGATGCGTGAGAGAGATCAACTTAGCTCAGTATTTGTTGGACATATTCAACAGCTTTTCAGATCTCTTCCCATAGACAAACTTCAATGCATACTAGACAGTTTACCAAATTACTGTGGGGAAATAATTTGTTTATACAAAAGTGGCTTCCAGGACAGACTTTCTTAGGTAGACAGCATGATCAGAAACTGTTCCTTCTTAGGACTTGAGTCATAGGTATTTTCTACTTCTACACACCAGGATGTTAACTCAGCTCAGGACCTGAGTTGTAAGAGCTGATCCAATCACCATGGAAGGGCCAAGATTAAGCTCCATACCTCTTGTTTTTGGGGAGGAAAAGCCATTGTGTGTGTGGACGTGAAGCCTGGGAACTTTTGCATGTGAACATTTTACTCATAGATTAAGCTGGTTGGAGTGCACCAAGTTTGCACACAGCTTTGCTGACAGAAGGAACATTGAGATGGAAGAGCAAGATACCCTGTTTATTGTTCATAGCAGCCATTTATAAATGTGAAACAAGGGCCAGGGCCAAAACCTTTAAGAATACAGTATGTGCTGTTGCTCTGCTTGCCCATATCCTTGAGGACCAACTTGGACTGTGGTAATCTCTTGAAATATTCAAGATACCTTTCAAGAGGGGCTCAGTCTCATGAAAGATCACACACAGGCTCTAGTGGTGCTCTCTTAAAAGTATTTTTCCCCTCATCAGCTTGTCTTCTTTTTTTTTTCTATTTGGCAAACATTGTTTTTTATCACTCACTTATTTTAAAATGAATTCATATTAATCCTATTATTTTTAACCTGAACTCTGATTTACTGTACAGTTGTCAGTGTGTTAATATTATCAGATTCCAGTCAGGACAGCTCTGGAAGAACGTCTTCTAGTCATCTGCATTAGGAAAGCTGGGAAAATTATTTTAATATAGTTTTTTTTTTAATATAGTTTGATAAGACCTACAAAAACCTGCTGTTTGTCTCCATAAAATGTGTTCTTTTTTGTGAACTGTGTTTGCTGCTGTGGCTAATGGGAATCACTGAGAAGTCATCTGCATTATAATTACTTTAGCCCTAGCAGAGGAGGTTAGAGAGATTAAGCATTACGAAAATGCTATGGAATGATACTTGTACTCTTATTTCCTTAGGAAGGCATCTAATTATGAAATTTGGAAAGAGTAAGGCCTTGTGGTGGCTTATTTATCTTTAGCATTAGCTCTGAATCTCAAATTTCTGGCCTTCAAAAATATTGAGATATCCATTATTACCCCAACTTCAGCCTCTGGAAGTGTGGATGCCTCCAAAAATGAGAAAAGATGAAAGAAAGGTACAAAGGAAGCTGAAGCAGAGGACCTCTTGATATTTGTTTCCAGCACAGGACTTAGCCAGAAACCTGGTTTTACTCAATTTCTTATACTCCTTTCCCTAAGTATACCTTACTGAGAAAGAAAGACTACTGGTAGAGGCCTTGATTTGACCCCAGATGGCCCTCTCATGCTCTTGTAAAACTACCAGGATCATGGCTGCCGACATTTGAAATTCAGAAACCTGTAATCTTGGCAAATTTGTTTGATGCGGCTTCCCCTCAATGCCTGGGGAGAATCCCTTGCCATGGCCACATGGGACACAGGACCTTTCTCACTCCAAGCACTCAAAGGAGACCCAGGAGGGCCCCTGCAACTTCCCTGGTCTGTTGCAATACCAGGGTGTGTATTAGCATACCTAGTGATGCTGACCATAAATCTTAGGGCTTGAGACAAGCCAACACAAAATGGGCATCAGTCAAATTTAAAGTCTACATTTGGGCTAACTACCCCAAGCTCTCTATTAGGGACAGGGACAGTCGCTTTAAAACATGATTAGTCTGACCTATTTTAGGTACCTAAAGTGGGCCAAGATGGTTATTCCAAGCCTCTAGGTATTTTACTAAATTTGGGCAGACAAACTCCAGGCTGATCATCTCCAGAGTAGAAGAGGAGTCCATCCGAAATGGACATGCCCTGCTAACTCCAGTGAACTTTTTCCACACATCCAGAAGTGCTTTGGGGACCGCAGTGGTTTCATACTGGTAACCTACTGGTGTGAACAGCAGGACAGGCAGAGCTACAGTTGTAAGCCCTGCAGGTGAGTGAGCTGTTCTTTGTTATCAGACTATTCTTCAGTAAGGAGAAAAACAGAAAAAGCAAAAGGATTGTAGACAGCTTCTAAAAGCAGTGGTCTACTGGGGGAAAATAAAACCCACAACAACAACAACAACAAAAAACCGCAACCAAACAGGAAAGTGGTTTTAAACCAAGTCAAGTTTGGGGATGTATGCAGAAAAGTCACCGGGGGGGTCAAAATGCAGGTCTGGTGGGACAGTGCACCACTGAAGCACCTGTTACTGTAGCCAGATAAAGACTGAAAAATGAAACGGTTAACAGCAGAGAAAAGTTACATTCCTGGGGGTAGAAACAGTAGAAGGAAAATGTGACAAATACTGTTGAGCCAATCTTTTTTTGGTGAAGATAGCAGTTGCCACACACACATACTGCACGCATTTGGCAACAGATAAGCCAGATTCATCCAGCAGCTGCCAAATATCACTCTAACTGGAGCTACAAAAAGTACTGAGAGATTAGCTTCAGGCATTGCTGCACATGTGAGGTAGGTTGTGTATGAAAACCCAGAGGGGCAATTATTTACCTTTCTTTAACAGCATTTTCCCCTTTTTGAGACCTACATTACTTTGTTTTCAACTGAAGAAAAAAAGAATCATCTTCCATGAGGCGTGCTTTTTGCTCTGTATGCTGTCACGTTCCCATGTGTGAAGACATATTATCTATTTAGAGTCCCAACTGTAACACCTGCTGCCACCCAGACAGTATCAAGGGTCCTAACAACGTTAAATTGCTCTCTGTTCATTGCTGTGGTTGTTAGGTATATTCATATGCCTAATTATTGAGTTATAAACACAAAGAATTTCTCTGAAGAAATATATCTTTTTCCATGCAAATATTAGTAATTTAGCAAGCGTACTCAAGGCTAGCCCTGAGACACTGACATTTAAACACACATCTTCATTTGTCTCCTGTAAATCTTTGTTAAGTTTTAGCTACCAAGAGACAATTTTGTATCACTGCATATTGTGTGCAAGTGCTTTTTTTTTCACTTTTCAGTCTTTAAAAAGCGTAATAAGAAAGCACTTGAAAGAACCAGAGAAGAGAGGCCAGATGTAACAGGTAGAGGTGTCACAGGTGGGACATCATAACTGCAGGGAAACTCAGCAATACCAAGGCGAAAGGAGTAGGATGCACCAAGCCACCTGAACTCAAATGATATCCTAACAAATGACACAGGAACATGCTTGTGCTAAGGTTGAATTTAGCAATATCCCAGACCTATCCAGTAAGGAGAGGAAAAGTGTGGCTGCAAACTATTTTTGTGAGTTTATAATTTTGGGACTGAGAGCCATCATATTGCTGAGCCAAAAGTACTCTGAGCCATTATAACACCAGCAGTCCAGACAGACAGGCTTAATCTGTCAGTGCTGAGTTTTGTACCTCTACAAATATATGTGGTCATCCCAGAATTGCTTGGACTGATTTAATCACCCAGTGAAATATCCAGGTGTCAAATAAAGACTGTCAAATCATAGGCACAAAACCGGGACCTCAGTCAGGTGGTGACCCCTGTTACCAAGTCATAAGGCTGCAGTAAGAGCCTGTGAAGTCAATAGCAAGGGCAAATTAGCAGTCTCAGATCCTATTCTAGTTAAAAGCGCCCAGTTCTAGCTTGATTAAATATGCAATGTCACAACAGCCAGTGTGATGACACAGAATGTAAATCAGGGTAAAAAAATCTGTAAAAGGGCAATCCTTTTTCTATTCTTATTTCTGTTTTCTGACTCTTATATACTGTTTGTTGTAGTATTTAACATGTAAAAAAACCCACCTATTATATCCTTAATTTTTGTAAATAGTATACACAGTAGCAATGACATTGCTAGTGATAATATTTGTTAAATTTTAGATGACAGCCGTCTTATTCGGCTATCGTCAACATTATATCCTACAAATTCAAACCTCCTGATTGCTTTGGGGACATATTCTTACCTTCGTCTTTACAATTGTGTGATGCATTTTTACAGTACTTCTGCCTGAGATTTCTCTGGCTTTTTAAATGGAGTTTCCTCTGTACTTTGCGTTCTTATTTATTCCATCTCTTCTTCCTAGCACAGTAGTGGTCAGATCAGAGGATAATGAAGATTTGACTTGAACATGACGTTAGTTCAGAAAAATATCATTAATGGGAGATGCTGGAGAGAGTTACAGAAAACAAAGCAAGGTTTTCCACAAAAGATTATATATCAACATCCAGAGTTTTTTCAGGAAACTTTGAAATTCATTTTAATTTTGTTTAACTTCTCTTAATGTCACCCCAGATGAGATCCATGTGATCTACACATCCTCCTTTCTTCCACTCTTCTTATTCATCATCATGACAATAACAATTTCTCTTTCATACTGGTTTAGAGGAAAAACAGCTTGATTCACATTTGTGTGGGTGAAGGGAAAGACAAGTCAGAGATGAGTTTTGCACTGGGCCATGAGTTTTGAGGTAGATCTGCTGTTTCTGCTACGTTTTGTCACCAGGATGTGAAACCTGAAGTTTTGATGTGGCTTATGTGAAGACTGTGCGTCCTCTACTCCACATTTCCTCTGTCTCTCCAGCAGCTTCATGGTTTCAGAGCAATAGAGTTATCATGACAGGTCATAGCCATATAGAGGGATGTGATCTTGTAGGCAGAGAGGCAGAGATCTCATATCGCTCTGAGAGGTTTAAATATCAAGATGGAAACCTTGAAGTGGATAAATGTGGCAATTTGCTTCGCTAAGCAGACATTCTGTTCTATTTTCCCCCATGTGGAGCTTTCTCAGGCCATACAGCTTAATTTCTAGGTCTGAGTTGCAGTAATGCAGCCTGGAGGTCACTAATGCAGGGATAACTGTATGGTATGATTACTGTGCAGATTGCCACATAGCTATGACTCCAAGGGAAAGGAGGGAGCCACATGGCTATTTGGACATATAGTAGCATCAAGGAATCAAAAGGGATCTGAAAGCTACAGACGGTTTTCCCCAGAAATCTATGTGGCACCTTGAAGGAACAGTTTACTGAGAAATAAATAATTGTGTTAAACTCTCTTAATTGCTATTATGATAAGGAGCACCTACAGCTATTATCATAGAATATGAAAGTGTTTGTCCTTTTTTAAATTTTATTTTTGTATATTTTTCATAATTTTGTGTGCAATTTATTTTTGCTTTTCCCCTCTATCAGGTGCACGTTCTCATTTTAATTGTGTAGGCCTTAGATACAATCCAGTATGAGGACAAAATTGTTCTGTTTGCTTTCCAGCTTTTCCAATGTGATCCCCCAAACTATAAACATTACTTAGAATTTTCAGTCAGTTATAGTATTACAGTGATATTTTAAAGACCTTTACAGCCATCACAATGATTGGACTGCATTCCAAAGCTGACAACATCCTTTCATAATTTGCTTTCAAGAAGTTAAGCATGGCAAGATTTGTAAAACCTATTCTTCTGAAGATTTACTGGAGGGGGACACCAAATGTCTGAGGGAGACAATAATCTTCCACATGACCTAATATCCTGTAACTGTTTATTTTGGGGGGGTGCAGAAAAGAAGGAAATTTATTAATTGATTGTAAGAATACAGGGAGGATATGTATAACTTTTAGAGTTCCATTCAGTGCAGCTGGGAGTCTCGATCAGGATGTTTTGACTCATTACTCTGGGCCTTCATCAGCTGATGGAACTAATTTTTTTTTTTCATCAGCTGATTAAGATTCAAGATAATGAGTCGAAACATGCCAGAAGTAATTCCCTTCAGGACTGGAGACAGGATGTTAACTTCCATGCACATGCATACAGAAGAAACCACAAGAAGCATAGCCGCCCCAGGTTCATTTAACTGGTGAAAAAAGTGAGGGTTTTACATGCACCTAAGAAATAAAAAACAGCCCCAAACTAGAGGACTGAGAAGGCTCTCATATTTCTAGCAGAACAGGAGAGGAGACAAGACAAGTAAAGGAGCAATAGCAAAATGCAGAAGGGGGAGGAATTATTGCATGTGGATCAACAAAGAACCTAGGGAAACATAAATTCCAAGTATGTGGGGCTTATTACTAAAGCAACAAATATTCTTCAGAATGCTTTTGATCTCTTTTTTTCCCTGCCTTGAAGTACATGTATGTAAGCCTAAAACCGTAAAAGCTTTTTTGCAACAACTCCTTTGACTTCCTTTGAATGTTTACCATGTTGCGAAGCATTGACTTTGACAAAGGAGATCTTTCCATTCAGTTTGAAAACCTTTGCTGTCAATATATACAAATACCACTATGTGTTTTCTTTTGGGAAACATTTGAAATATTTCCTTCCTATATTATTTAATGTGCAATTTGAACGGGGGCTTTTGTTTGGGTTTTTGACAGGGCTGCGTTTTTTAAGCTGAACAGTGGGAGGGAGGGGAGACTGGAAGGGACAAGCAGGACTTGTGCTGGGGTTGTAGTCTGACCAACAGTTCACTGCTCAGTTACAGTTAATGGGGTGAAAAGCTGTGATAAGGCATGTGATCTGAATAGTTAATGTACTATTCCTACAGCTAGCCAAATTCAGGGCTTCCTAAATGTGGTTTATTATTCCAGAAGTTGAAAAAGGAGTAGTCTCATGGTATCAGCCAAGTTTTTTTAACCTATCCACAGAAATGTCAGTATTATTTTAGCAAGTGATTCATAATATCTGTAATACAAAATCTTGTATTTTGTATATTGCATTTTATATAGTAACTGGCAAATTATAGTATAGCATAAACTGAAAGTTAATGATTTGTACTGCGTATCATGGCTGGGATCCCAGCATCTTCAAACCACAAGGACTGGAAGTATGTAGCAATTTTAAATGCAAGCCTCTGTTACCAGAAAAGAGGCTGAACTCTTACATGTATGATTAAGGATCACTTCTCCCTGCACTACGCAGCTGATCTTCATGTTTCTAAAATAATCTTCTTGCTGGAACACTTTGTTACAATTGCATACAAGGTTTTGGAAAAAGGCAAAGTGCTGCAGAGCTGAAAACGTTTATTTTTTGCTTCTCTCCCCACAGATATATCTATCCTGTAACAATTTCTAAACTGCCAGCTTCTGCAGACGCTATCAGAAGGTATATTACGGAGCAGGAACTACTACTATTGTGCAATTTACAATGCGCAATTGAAGCAGAGCAATTGTCATACAATCTATAAAGACCTACTCATAAACGTCTTCAAAGAGGGTCTTAATTGCTGCATGATTTACTACATGGAGAATACCTTCCCTTTTGTGTTTGGAAGTATTTTGCTGCAGGAGAAACCTTTTTAGCCAGGCTTTTATAGGCCAGTCTTTGCGTTGGTAGCATGCATTTACTAGCTGTATAATTGGTGGCACAGCTCTTCTATCATAAACATTGTTATCAGTTAATTAAACTTGAAATGGAGCTTTGTTCCACAACATGTTTTGTCAGATTGTTTTCCTTATTTATTTATCATCATAAAATTTTATTTTATGACTGGCAGCTTCTCAGCCCTCCAATAATAATATAAATCAAAACAAGATTTTAGTCTTCATGCAATTTCCTTTTGGTCTCAAAATATGAAACCAGATGTTTTTGGCATGCTAAAGATGCTTTTCATCTTTTTTTAGATTCTTTCAATGCAGTCAAAGTAAATGCATTTTTAAAACCAACTTATGAAAGTTAAATTTCCTTTGTTCGCCTGGGTGTAGTCTGGTTTGCATTGATGCAGCAGCAACGAGAGACCTTCCAGATAACACACAGAATGCCATTGAAGAATTACACATGTGTGTTTCAAACCTCAGACAGCAAGAGGAATTGTATTAATAGCAGATCAGTAGATTTATATTATAATTTAAAACATTATGAACTCTTTGAGTTTGGGGTTGGTTGTTTTTGTTGGGTTTTTTTTGTCTAAAGGGTTTAGCAAGCATCTAAAGGAAGATTGGGCTACAGGACAATTGTGTATCCTGCAGTCTGTACACAGTGAGTGGCTAATCGACAATATTTGTTCACATACCTAGCAGCCTTTTTCTGAGTTAAAACAGAATTTTTTTTTATGATGCCCTAACAAATTGTCATCAATATTTCCTTTAAGCAGTGAATCCTTTTTCAGCAGACATTAAATCTGGGCCTAAGGCTATTACTAAAGGACCTAAACATTCCCAGGTGGGCCCCTCTTCAATAATAACAGCAGCCTTGAAGGGATTTACTGGTACTGTAAAGAATAAGAAGTAATAAACAGGAACTGGAGCAAAGTGGGACAGTTGTTCTGAACATTTGCATGCCAGTCCTCAGAATCCTCTGTCCTATCAAAATAATTCTGAATTCTAACCTCTAAAAGCAAATGGAAAGGCTCTGGCAAGCTTGAGCACAGTGGTGTGTTCTGGGGAGGTTTTGTCTGCTTTACAAGCTGGGACTGCAGACGGGCTTCTCTGCGTCAGCCTCGACCTCTGAACTCAGTGAAAGAAGTAAGCAGACATTTGCCATTAACCCTGCTCTGGTCTCAGGCGTTAGAAAAATAATAAGTTTTATAGTGAGACTAAACATTCTCAGTCCCACAAAATTGTAAGTGAATCTGAGTGCTGCACAAATTACAGAAGAGATGCACATTTGCCTGGTTGTGGCATCTGTTATATCTCTGAGCCTTGTTTATTCAGGAAAAATAAGTTGCAGAAGAGATATGTTACCAAAAAAGAAAAAAAGAAGCCTGCAAAATGAAAATAAAATAAATGTTGTCACTCTAGCTGGTCACTTTATTTACTTGTTCAGATTCTCTGTTTTCATTTTTCATGAACTTTTTTAAACTTTTTATTTCTCCTGCTTTTTTAAATCAAATGAGTACCTGTAAAAAGACACATATATGAAATTTATTGCATACGAAATTTACTGCAGAAATTTACTGTGTAAATGTGGTACTTTTACTATTCTGAAAGTATATCTTGACTCCCTACTTCAGTGTTTTCGGTTGTTTGAATAGTAAAAGGTAATTAGGAGCTAGGTCTAGCGTAAAAGAGTTTCAGTTCCCAGATAGGATCTATCCAAAGAAGAAAAGACCAATGTGTAAATGTTGGGGGTTGTGGGTGAGAGAAATTTGGTCAAGAGGGAATCCAGGGTTTCCAGGTTGTCTGGGAGGAATATTTGTCTTTGACCTTGGCAGAAATTTGGGGGGGGGGGGGGGGGGGAGGGGGGGGGCGGGGAAATCACTTTTTTTACCTGTTCAGCTCCTCAAGATGGGATATGAAATGTTCCAGTGACCAAAGCAAAAGCTCAGAAATGCAGCTGGCTGGGAGTGGCTTAATTAACAGGAACAAAATAAGAAGTGAAAGAGAAGGGAAATGTGGACAAACTGGCAGTTTTCTAGGAGCTTTGATTTTCAGTGCTTTTATACAAAGGATAACATTTAAATAAAATAGTGGTTAAGAACTGTCACTTCTCTTGTACAGAACTACCTAACCCTCCTCTTCTCCCCTGTAGGAGCTCTACAGCCACTAAGTTGTTATTTACTTAGAAAAGTGTTTGTAAGAAAGAAATTGGGAAGAGATATTACTGGTTTGGGGAGTTTAAGTAAAATGTCTGAATGAACGTGAGCTTGGATGATTTCATAACGCAAATACTTTACAGACAGTAGGTACTTAATGACTTCTGGATTTTCTTTGCAATGAAAAAATGCATCCATAGAAATGCTGGAAACAAGAAACACACGAACACTTAGCTCTGTATGGAGCTTCAGCTGTTTTGCTATGGATCTCAGCCCAGGACCAGATCATCTACCACCCTTAGAGCAGCTGGAAATACTTTATTGCTTACTTTTTTGTTTCCCTCAAAAAAGTAACTGCATTAGATATTATCTATGTGATTGTAAATGACAAGTAAGCAGCTTCACTGGCCATTAAACTTTAAATCTTTTATCCATCTTTCTTCTCCCCACTTCTTTGTTGTCCTATACAAGTTCCTCTGTTGAACCAAAGGAGCCACCAGCACACAGACAGATTGCAGATTATGAGAAGTTCTTCCTCTCCCATGTTAAAATGGGAGGATATTTGGATATATAGGTTAACTTCTAAGTGGTTTTATAATGGCGTTTTTTCAAGTTAATCATGGCATATGAAATATGAAGCAAAGAGTGTTGCTTACATCCTTCTGCATGGGGTTGCTTATATCTTTTTGCATCCATCACCAAGCTGTCTGGCTTTATTTATAGGAGTGGTTACCTTCTGTTTCATTTTGCAGGATGGTGTTTCCCAGTCCTTACCTTGTCCTGCTGAACTCGCTGCAATACCTCATGCAACACTCTGCTTTCTCTAGGCCAGTGAGTAACATCATAATTTGACCCTATATTTTAATATGTAGTTATAATCAAGTACAACCATGATTTGGGTCATAAGCATAAAAAAATTCCTGTAGAGAAGGTGTGTATGTGTTGGAGACATTGCATAACTGCAAAACCTCAGAAAGAGTTTGCTTAGTTTATGAAATGTTCCATTAAAATCTTGCTAAATATACACTGTTGAGTTTTGACATTAACCACCTTCATTCATCATAATCAACACACAAATTTTCCACTGGAGTATCAAATCTGATTTTTTAATAAGAAACAACTATGTTTATCGCCGTTTTCTGAATGCATTGCTCAGATAACAGACCAGATTCATAATGTTTTGATATTGTCCAGAAGATGTATGCTTTCTTTCTCTAGTCATTTTTTTTCCATTTTGCAAAAGTCAAATAAGACTTAAAAAATACCTCCTGCCATGTGGTGGTAGGTCAGATACCTGTGTTATATAAATCTTTATGCTAAGAGTTTATGACATTTTAAACTTAGAGCTTCATTCAAATTGATGATTTTGGCAGCAGCCAATTATGACATTAAACAGTTCATAGAACTTAACCTAAGACCTAAAATTACATAATTTTTGTAATAACTGATTTGCACCCCTCCCAGTTCATTTAGAGCAAATCAGTTCAAAAGCCTTACCCTTCTTAATTACTCCCTTTTAATTTGAAGCTCCAATTTCTCTCTAGTTCTCTACAGTATTTACTTATTAAAAATTATCAATTAAAAAAAACCCAAAAAACAAAAAACCAACAACATACTCAAGGCTTACAGGAGCCGTATGATTGTCCATATACATGCTCTTGGAAGAAAAAGAGTGGAAAATTGTTGATGTTACTTCAGAGGCCAAAGACTGAAAAGCATTTTTTTGGACTGTATTATATTATTTTAAAGGGTGACAAAAGAGCTATTGCAGTTGTGAGTTCCCAGTATGAGAACTATGAGATTTCAGTAGATAAGAGATGGAGTTTGATGTTGCATACCTCATGCATGACAAGTGGCTGATGTGTAGGCCATTCCTCATGGTATAATATCCTCCCTGTTTTCCTCTGTCCTTCTGAAGACTCAGTGGCTTTAAAAGGCAGTGCTGGGCAAGGAGTTGATCTGAAAAGAGCAGAGCATTGCAGGTCACTCAGAGTAGATCATCATGTCTGAATGCCTCAGACAAAAGTAAAAGGGAGAGGGAAATTAAATGACGAAAAAATTTCTGAAACCACAGAAATACTAAAACAGAAGCTAAAATACTTATTTGAAATGGGGAGGTAAGGAGGAGGGTTGGAAAGACCAAGCCACAGAGTAAATGGGGGCAGAGGAAGACACACAGTTCCATGAAACCTGGAGAAACAGCACAAGATGAAGTGAGGAAAACAGGTATGCCCCAAATTAGAAGACACAGCAGCCAGAAGAGACTTTCGTGTAACATTATAGATTTACCTAACCCTCTCTTCTGAAACTTAAATTCATCCCTCCTTTTCTGAACAGTGCCCATTCAGATTCTGCCAAAACAGATGGAGTTATTTCCAGTAATCAGATTTTAAAACCAGCTTTACCCTAAACAGTTTATATGGCAATGTATGGCTTTGCTATAAAATAAGCTGCACGGAAAAGAAGACATAGAAGTAGCTTGTTAACAATGTAGAAGGAGTCGTCGTAATGCTTTACATTCTGAAGTAACAACTTTATAGTACTTGCTTTTCACATGTGTTTCAATAGGATTTGAAACCTGGTTTGAACATCTGCAGTGCACAGTTTGGCAGATCTTGGGTAAAATATATTGCATCTTGTTTAAAATAATGCAGTGTCTCAAGTACCTGGGAGGCATACTGAGGAGAAAGAAAACCCCCCTTGTTAAATATTTACCACTTGAGTCCTGAGTATCTGCAATTAGCTAAGAATGGTGATGTCAGTGGACACTTCCCAAGGTTAGCTGCCTCAATATTTGTACAGATCTAATCTGAAGTCCTTTTCTTGAGAAGAGGAACACATCCAAACTCAACAAATTGTCATTGACAAATGACCACAGCAGTCTAAGGATAAAAGAAGGGCAAGTATTCAACAGAGGAAAGAGAACATGAACATTAACAGAATAAACCTGACCTATTTAGTGTGTTTAACCCTCTATGATTTCTCAGGTTTGGTTTATTTATTAGCACATAAAACTCAGGATTTTTGGATAATTCTTACAGTTTAGACACCAAGCAGCTGCAATTTAACTGTGGGTGGGTTTTCTGGTTGTTCGTGGGTTGGGGTTTTTTTTCCCCTCCTGAAAGGGTGAAGAAGACTCTCTGTGCACATTAAGATGCAGCATGAGGATTGGGTGCTTTCCAGGTGGCGTGCCACTCTCTGTTAAACGGCTCAATTAGCGAGCCTCTTTCTATTTTGGTTGCACCAGTTTTGCCAACCGTACGCTTTATTGTGGAAGGGACAATGCCAAAATGCCCCAGCCTCATGGCCCCTACTGCATTGCATAGAGAGCCAGGACACGTGAATATGAGGGAAAAAAAAGGCTGGGGTTTCCATCACAACCTGATAGCAGGAGGCTCAGCATGGGCACAAGAGGTGTGTTCTTGGAGGCTGTTGGATGAGCAGCAGAGGTGATTTCTGGAGGGCTCACCTGGGCACGGCACCTGCTTGGCTGGAAGGAAGGGGCTACAAACCAGCTGTGGCTGCGGGGTGTTAAACAAGAAGGGGCAACACGAGGTTAAAGCAACAATGATGCCAGTCCCTGCAAAAACAAACATGGTAGCCTAACAATGAGATTCAGACCTGGAATAATTTCTAGCCAGAGCCCTTCATCTCAGTGGAAAACTAGATGAAGAAACCTAGTTCATTTAAATTAGCTGACATAACCACATCGCTCCGTGTCTGAGCCCAGCCTGTATGAACTATCATATTTAGCCATCAGCAGAGAAAATTAGACCTCTGATTTTTGATGCCAGTTCACTGGTCAACCAGATGTAGACAGACAAGGACAAATGAGAAATCTAGGTGGTGTATGGGGCATAGATGTGTTTCAGATCTCATAGCTCTAGAGTTTAAGCTTGCTGCAGTTACCAAGTCTATTAAGGAACATAAAGAGAAAGGCTTTTTCTCTTTGGAGGCAAGCTCATGGAGGCTGTTGCCTGTTTCTCTAATTTGCTGAATCGTTCATAATATTAATAACAAAACAGTTATAGCATTTTTGCAATCATACAAAATAGCCAATTTTTAACTTGTTAGAGCTTCAATGCCTACTTTTTTTAAAATGGGGTTATTAAAAAAATTCAGACACAGTTTTAAAATTTCAACCTTTTTAATGTGTTAAGGCAACTCCTGTTTAAATCAGGTTTCTAGAATGAAATTAAACAAACAAACAACAACAAAGAAGAAATAAAAAAGCATATGAAAAAGATAAAAGAGAAAAGAAACCATTTGTTCCCTTTATTGTTTGTTTGTGGAAAACGTCTTTTGCCAAACTCCTTACAGAGTGTACTGAACACTAGTCATCAAAATGCATATCCATATATCTTTATGTTACTAAATTTATATATGTGTATAAAGCAAAAGATCCATATAAATCACCAGTTGTGATCAAATTTTCAACCATTTGCTACATAATATTTCTCTATACCACCTATGAAATTCTTGAGTCTCAGAACGTCATGCAGTATTCTCTTATAAAGAAAGTTATTTTTGTCACTGTTCATAACTGTTTGTAATATAAACCTCCGAATTTTTAAATGTCAAATGGGATGATGATTTCATTAAAGACTGCGCCAGGCTGCCCATTGACTCTATTGACAGAGAACCATGTATCTGTGGGATGAAATGCTGAAAAGAAGGCGGATTTAATTGCCTTTTTTTCCAGTGTTGACTGTTTACTTTCTTTTCACTGAAGCTCAGAGTAGTTAACAGTCTATGTAAATACACATTTATTCTTAAGGCTTATATTTAATACACTTTAAAAAGCCATCTGTGAATTTATAGTATATTTGGTAGAAAGTAGTGTAACTGGACAGTAACACTGTAAGTAATGATATTCAAGAATTTTTTTCCCAGCTATCGATTTTTAAGAAAAAAAGGGGGAATCCAGATATTGTGCTAGTGACAAAACAATATGCAGTTATTTGGGGGAGGAGGGTCCCTTTATTAGAAAGAAAAATACTTTAATTAGAAGAAATATGTTAATTTCAATAGCGTATCTCTGTCCCCAAAAATCTTCGCACACACCTACATTCTTTTTATGGACAGTACAAAGGAGGATAATAGATGCCTATAAAAGTAACTAGTGAAATTCTGCATTAGGATAATCTGTCACCCATTTCCATTTTTTCTGAAGAAAGCAAGCATAATCAAAAGCTTAAATGACAAAGAGTTGACAGTAAGATTCTGTAGTAAATGATTCCAGAGTCGCTGGCCTGCGGAGATGCTGAAGAAGTCCCCAGCAGACCTGATTAATTCCAGTTTCTCCAGCTGCCAGGGGAGCAGAGGCTAAGCAGTTTCACAGAGAGGAGCCTATTACCACTACTAGGCTGAAATAGATCTAATCAACTCACAGCCGCTCAAAAGAAAACTTTACAGGTTTAGCTCACTAAGGCAGTGCTTTAAAATGATGACTACAAAGGATCATGGGAGTCTGAAAGCATTTAGTCTTTATTGCAGCTCAAGGAAATTTTCTGCTGTGGTTAGGCCATGCTAATTTACTGAACATGACAATGCCTCCCAGATTGTATGACATCATTTCAATAATGGCCCTGGTCCTCTTAGTTAAATATTTCTACTACTACTTTTTTAATTCTAAATACTTCATTTATTGAAATACTGTCTATCTTGGGATTAATTAGGTTTACTCTTCGAAATCTATGGGCTAGCCTGTTTTATCATTCAATTTGAATTATGATGCTACATAATTTGCTGTTATACTGACATAAATTTGTTTTATTATTTTCTTTCTTTTATTTTCAGATAACGAACTCTAGAAGCACTCTGTACCTCTGCTGTAAATTTTACGGCAGTTGTGTATTGCTTCAGATATTTTACCAGGCTTCACAGTTCTAGGGATTTGAGTGATTTTAAGAACAAAAACTCCAGCAGATTGGGTATTACTTATTTTGACTGACAATCATACATTCAAAACAAAAATCCTTCAAAACTTTATTTCTTTTGTTCATTTATTCATTTCTTGTTGGTTTTATTTTAAGTCCTCCAGTCCCCAGGGAGAATGTCAAAGCAAGGAAAATACACAAGTAGTTTATTAGATGAAGAACTTTTTCTCAGTATTCAATTGAAAAACCTTCCTTAACAGGTAAAACCTGCTTTTTAAAAAACAATCAGTATTTGGAAGCTCTGAGCATAAGTAGTTATATGATACAATACTGTAAAGATGTAGCACAACATTGACGATTGGCAAGGCAGTTCCTTAATGATGGCTAATACATTATTATTTGACCAGCCTCCCAAGTGATTTAAGGTAGAAGCACACAGCAGAATGGCATTTGGAAAAACAAGTTACTTGTGATCCTGATTGGGAGGGAGGGACAATGAACAAGTAGCAGTGAATCAGGTTGTGGAGGCAGGCATCCAGGACTTGGAGCTGAGAGGTTTCTGGAAGCTGCCCCTGGCCTAAATACAGCCCAACTCACTACTCTGGAGGCTACCAGCTGCTCTGTGCATGGTTGCCTTTGTGAAATAAGCTTGGCATTTGCAATTCGTGGCACGGTGGAAAAGTGCGCTGTGTTGGAAGCAGCACCATTCGCATGTGTTTTAGCAAGGGGCTAAAAGGCAGTGGAGGTTGAGCTCTCCCTACCCCAGAAACACAATGGGTGAGATTTAAGATCTCACAACTGCAAAGCTCCCAGGAATAAAAATGAAAAGCTGGAAATAGAATGAAACTTTTCAGTCCTACAGCACTCATTCCATGCAAGAAACATATCCAATGTATCTTTCAACCAGTGTGAAAATCGGGCATTTATCTATGTACTACGAGGTCTTCTTTTATTCCAAGCAATGAGCTTTTGGGAGTTAACAGGGGAAAAAAAGAAACAGACTGTAACAACCCAGTGATCCACTGCACAATAGACTTATGAAGAGTCAACTAAAACTAAGGAAGAGAGAAGGATTTATTCCACACACAGTTTCTTGTGTATGTTTTGAAACTATTTTGATAAGAAAAGTGCCACAAATGGGTATAGGGCACTCATTAGCAGTAGCAGCTTAAGTAATTTCTGGAAAAGAAAAAAAAACCCAAACCCTCCTTTATCACTCATTCTTCTTCCCATGACATTTCTGGAAGAAAGTAGAGAAAAGTATGTTGTGCAGCACACCTGGGACACTGAACTGCAGTGGGAACATGAGCAAGGACCCATTTTGTCAGAGTCCAAGCAAGTTGAAATGAGAAATAGTGGAGTACTGCGAATGCCTAAAGGTGAGCAGTATATCTGTAATTTGTAGATAGCAGAATAATTTAGTTATGTAGAAGTGAGAACTGCAAGGCTTTTAATGTCCTCAGCTGAGTCGGTTGACCTGGGTGGGCTGACTGTAAGAGCTGGAACAAACCAGAACCAATAACAGGGCAGACGAGGCAGGAAGAGACTCGGGATCTGCATTGAACAAGAATTTCAAGCACACAGCAACATCCCTGATGAAGGTAAAGTCAGTGAGACAACAATATTTCCCAACTGGGACAGCCTGTTGGTACTTGAAGTTGCTGAGGTTGCAAGGGTGTTAAAGTAGTGGGGGTAGGAGTTGGTATGGACAGTAAAGTTTCTCTGTTCTCTCTGTCCTACTTCTATCAAGAAATAGCTATAAATTGGGAATGCTACTAACCATCCTTTTGCACTGTATGAATCCTTGCCTCTGGTTCTTTCTTTTTTTTATTATTTTGAGAATTTGAACTCCTCCTGTATTTTATCCATGCCTTCTCCGAGCTCTCTGAGAAGCATTCCTGTTCATGTTACATTATTAGGAAGACACTTTGAGGATTTTTGCTTATGTTAGTGGCCTCTCAAAAACACGCATTGCAGAGTTAGAATGCTGATTCAATTTTCTCTTTTTTGGGGCGTCCTGTTACTTCTTGGATCACTGTAACTAAAAAGGGATCAATAGTCTTCATGTTGCCCCTACTTGCACAGTCCCAGGGCAAGGTCAGTGTGTTTTGGACCACAGCACTTCAAAGATTTCCAGCTATTTCTAGCAATGCAGCTGTCATGCTTCTGCTTCCTGAGTTTTAAGGTCTGAGTCAAAGTCTGCTAATGTCAACAGAAAATTTCCCATTCATTTTAATGGGCTTTGATTGGGGCCCAGAGAGAACAATGAAGAGAAGAGAAGAGAAGAGAAGAGAAGAGAAGAGAAGAGAAGAGAAGAGAAGAGAAGAGAAGAGAAGAGAAGAGAAGAGAAGAGAAGAGAAGAGAAGAGAAGAGAAGAGAAGAGAAGAGAAGAGAAGAGAAGAGAAGAGAAGAGAAGAGGAGAGAAGAGAAATTTCAGTTGGAAGGGACCTACAATGACCATCCAGTCCAACTGCCTGATCGCTTCAGGACTGACCAAAAGTTAAAGTGTCTTGCTGAGGGCATTGTCCAAATGCCTCTTAAACACTGACAGGGTTGGGGCATCAACCACCTCCCTAGGAACCCTCTTTCAGTGTCTGACCACCCTCTCAGTAAAAAAATGCTTCCTAATGTCCAGTCTAAACCTCCCCTAATGCAGCTTTGAACCATTCCCACACGTCCTATAGCTGGATACCAAGGAGAGGAGATCAGCACCTCCCTCTCCACTTCCCCTCCTCAGGAAACTGTAGAGAGCCATGAGGTCTCCTCCATTTCTCCAGACTAGACAAACCCAAAGTCCTTAGCCACTCCTGATAAGACATACTTCCCACCCCTTTCACAAGCTTTGTTGCCCTCCTCTGGATGCATTCAAGGACCTTAACTTCGTTCTTAAATTGTGGGGCCCAGAACTGCACACAGCAAGAGGTGTTGATGACGTGAAGGAAATATGGGTAGGGGAGGCTGCCGCAGACATATACATGTTTGAGAGCACTTCATGTTGTTTCCTTTTCTACTAAAGCATGTTAACTGCAAGGAGAAGAAAAATGTTCAAAATCTCTCAATTTGCTACAGTTTTGGCCAATAGCTAGTCAAGGTGCTGGAAAGGCAGCAGGTCCCCAGGGTTGGGGCACAGCAGCGGGGGCTGTCAGGGCAGGACCTCACAGCCAGGAATCATCCTACCCTTGGCCGTGTCAGTGCACCAGTGTGGAAGATTGCAGTGGGCCACACAGCATTGTGCCCACTCCTGGTATACGCCACAGAGCAGCACCTTGTTTATTATGCATGTTGTGATGTTGCTAATGTGTATCCAGCGTCTGCAATCAATGTCATACATAGCACAATAGCTCGTGAAGCAATAGAGCTGTCAGTGAAGGAAGTGGTAATGGACCACAATGGGAATTTTAATGCACAACAGGATCCATTACTGGAATGGTAATGGCCAGGATGAAGGTGGAACAACAAATGTCAAATACAAATAGATGTGTGTGTATGTGTGTGTGTATATATATACACACCTATACGTATATAACACACATAAATACTTGTGTGTCCCTAATATTTTTATACCCATATATACACATACATATATAGAATCTTAAAATACTGTGTGCATTTTTTTTAAGGTACATGTTAATATATCTTCATTAGTGAATTTTTGGGTTTCGATTTTTTTTTCTCCTGACAATATTATGATATCATCTATGAATATGTAAATGAGCTATTATAAGATGTGAAGGTTTTGATAGGCTTCTAAGAGATTGGTCTGGATATACGAGAACAGGAGAAATGCTGAAGGGCGGCAATGTAAGAAAACAGCATTGTTAAATAAAAAGTAAAATATGGCAAAGACAATATCAAACAAAATGTGTTCTAAATGAAGCATGGATGGCTGAGTCAAAGGTTCTGTTCTCTAATGTATATAATATATATTAGCAAATGTCTTGTTTCTGTTTTCTTTTAATACCCCTTATGGAGGCATCCTACTGAGTATAATACAATAATATATCTACCCATCCATCTGTCAACATTCTTACACTGGCGCCCATCACTCAGAATGGGCGCCAGAATCACAATACTAATATTTAATATAAAATTGCCATTTTTCCACAGAATTGCTCAAAACATCACAGAAAATAAAGTTTTCTGACATTCTCACAAGTCCTATTCAGTTTTATCCTTGTTCATTTCTTGTCCGTACAGTAGATTTTTGTATACACTATTTAGTACTTACATTAAAGATGTTTTGAAGCTGTTATTATGGGCGCATTCTTTTGGTACTAATTGCATTAAACACATTTGATTGGGTAACACTATCTAGCCTTATTACCTCACGTTTGATTTTGAAACAACTCATTACCTAAAACAGCACAACAAAGAGTTAAGCGCTTAAGACATCATTCAGAAAATCCAGGTGCTGCGCAAAGTTTTACCAGACAATGTAAAGATTCTCCTTTCCCATGTAAGGCCCCAGAACTGGGACTGACAACATGTGAAGGGATTTCTGCACCAGCATTGCATCTCTATACAGATTTTGCAGCCTTTCTAGAAGCTGCAGAAAATGGCCAAAACAGATACTAGAAGCAAATCTCAGTCCTGTTTTAAGGGGCACCCTCCACTAGTTAATGCTGTCTCATCAATGAAGCTTGAGCTAATACGCCAATTTGTGTCATTACAGATCATAAGCAATTTTCACAAGACTATGGGTGTTAATTCCTTTCTCCTGGTTGAGTCCCTCCTTGGGTAATTGCAGGCTGCTTGCTTAACTTCCCCTACAGCTTCAGCTCTCTAATGTGCCCTTCTCTCTTTCTCATCCTCCAACGTGTGCTGCTGAAAGCTGCCACCTATCATGTGGCCTCACAATTTATCACATCAGTATCACCACCATATATATACATCGTTTAAACACAAGTATTATGCAGTACTGTAAAGAATGACACTTTTCTGATTCTCCCTCTTGTCACCAGGTCAAGGACCACCAAATTATATAAATATTGTAAGGACTTGAGTGGGAAAAATTCAGCACTTTACATGGAATAATAAAACACACTTAGGTGTTGTGGGCCTTAAAACCTTGTCCTTAAGAACATAAAGTGTGGACTGTTCTCAGATTAAGCTGAGGAATATTGTCCAGTTTTGAAAGAGAGAGAAAAGTTAATGAGGAACTCAGTACAGTATGTACATTTAGAATTCATGGTATTGTTGCATTCCTGGTTTACTCTCAGTTTTTAGTTTCTGCTCACAAATTTCCACACTTCCATGATTGAAATGGAATATCACTACAAATACTAGCCAGCTATCACCACTTGGTTTGGGGCTTTTTTCCCATTTGTAAAACCGCAGAGCAAGAAAAGTCAATTAAGAAAATGTGATGTATTGGAAAGGCTGCTTAATGTTGTAGAGCCTATCAGAAAACTATTGTCTAGATCAAATACAGCTGTCCCTAGTAGAAAACTCAGAAGTCTGTTTGTTAGGAAGCCAGGAATTATCATGGTCAGGAAAAAACTCCCAATACTTAAAGCAAGACAGCAGCAACAGAGGTCTCCAAGTAGCCTTTGTAGCCTTTGTTTCTTTTGTACCATAGAGAAGGAGCTGACATATAGCTCTGTCAAGTCACAGATCTGCTAATCACAACCCTCACAACCTCTGAACTTCATGGTACAGGAGAATGACAAGTTTGGTTGTTATAGGTAGTCATAACAACATGGTAAACATATATAGGTTAGGCTTATCGCTCAGTCTTGCACAGAACATATTTACTGAAATAGAGCAATATAAAGAGCATGTGACACACCTTGACTAGATTCAGAGTAGTTAACTGATCTCACAAATATTGCTGTAAACAGTGTGTTTCTATCAAAGTCTCACAAAGATAAGGTGTGACCCTTTACTATTTAACATCTTATCAACTACCAAGGAGAAAACATGAACTGGTGATTGACAAAGTTTGCAGATGACACAAAGATTGGAGAAGAGGTAAACGATGATAAGAGAACAGCGATATTCCTTAGAGAGAATAGAACCCCTTGGGAAACCAGACCCCAGTTCAAACAAAATACATTTCACTCTGAAGAATGGAGGTTGGGCATGCTTTTAGGATTGGGAATTCTGTTCTGAGAAGCAATGATGCTGAAAAAGACTTCGGGCTACAGTGGAGAATCATCAGACTGTAACTTTCCTATGCAGCTCTGTGGTTAGAAAGGCTAACGTGTGAAATCTGAATAAATAAACAAGAAATTTAGAGGAGCAGAGGTTACATCACCTCTGTTTGGCGTTAAAGACAAGATCACTGCAAGTGATCGTTGACAAATCTTTAAGCAGTTTAAGTCTTCCGTAGTCAAAACCTAAGCTTTTTCGAGTAGACACATGTGATGTGACATGTTTCTATCCACCTGAGTATCATCAGAAGTTAAGTTTTCCTACGGGGCTACTCAGGACTAGGAGTTTGGAGCACATGCTTTGTGAAAATTCAGCAATACAGGTTAAATGTGCTGTTCCAGAGACAATGTCTGTTCCTCTTCTTGTCCAGAACTTGTTCTCCCAGGATCTTCTTAATCAGTACACAAGGAAGACAAAACCAGAGGGAATTAATTTTTAAAATGCGTATGGATAGTCACATAACATTTAGACTATTTTCCCCTCTTTATTAAAAAGTCAGTGAAAAACACTTCGTCTCCTCGACTACAACTAGACACTTAAGTCACTTTGCAACAATTCAGCAAGAATCACTCTATTTATTTCAGGTATTAAGTGTCTATCACTTTGATATCTAAGCACCTACCTGAATATTACACTTCATAATACTGAAAGAACATAGAAATGTTGCAGCACAATCCGTCTGTATTTACTCTATGGCAGCTTAATCACTGATTAAATACTAGTAACAATATAAAGATTGACATATGAGCCAGAGGAGAAAGAAAAGTTAACTGCACAAAGGTGAATTGCTGTAACTAAGAATTGCTTTTGTCCTATTCAGAGCATGATCTTCAGCAAGGAAACCAGCTTGCTTTTTCGAGTTGTCCCCCTGAACTCCACAAAACTAATCAAGAGAGGAGAGTGAACCTACTTTTTGTCAGCAGTACTTCTGCTGACAGCCAGGAAATTAGATATTGTCCTTTAAAATACTGCTCACTTCTAAAAATCAGCGTTCTGAGTGAAAGAGGTAACGGTACTTACCCACAGTTTGAAGGTTTAACTTTGACCATCCCTTGAGTTTACATAATCGTAAGGACCTGGAGTTCCCATGAACCCTTGCAAATTCTGTCAAAAAAATGCATACTTGGGCATTTCAACTGCACCTTCACACAGCTGCAAGTCATAAACAAAGATACTTGTTTTCTCCAAAGCACCCATTATTTAAATCTAATCAATGGATCTGATAGAGATCTAAAAGATTAAAATAAGGAGTTATGATTCACCATAGAAAAGAGAAAAACATACTATTAACATTAGGTTTACACCATTTTCTAGGGACAGAAAGCTGACAAAAGTACGGGTTGGTCTCACCATCCCAGAATTGCTGTTGCAAGGAATTTCTGGCAGGAAGGAAGGACAGATAAGTATATAAATAAATGCAGAATTTCAGGGAAATAATAGAACAGAATTAAGTTGTTCTGAAAATTAACCGATAATTTTCAACAGATCAAGTTCTTCTGTGATATACATTTAAGAATTAAACTTAAATTAGCTCTTTAAAGTGGCCGTGTGACTTTAATTATTCAAAATGTACACAAATTTAATGAGTTTTTAAATATTAAAACTATTCTCTATTGTCACTACTGTGAGCTCTTAATTTACAGAGCAATTAAGTCAGGACACTCATTTATCAGTACATGTGCGTTTGTTGAAAACATAGTCAGTTTTTATTAATTGATGCTATAGAAATACTGAGGTAAAATTAATGTGTGTGCTTCAGAGGTCATGCTGGCGATAGTAGGTAGCTAGCAAGGAGCAAGACGTGAGATAAATAAGTAACTGCTGTTCCCTGATTACACTAGAGATAGCTGAAATATTAAGTGGCACAATGGGCACTACGCTTAGCCAAAATGCTCACAAACAAATGCCCCCTGAGTTTTCTCTGGCAAGCATCTGTCATGGCAGTAGCTGCGAAATAGGGAAACTTCAAAGCTTTAGTTTCTGATTATTAGCAGTGTGTGTAGTGTAATGTTCTTACATTTTTATGTAAACTCAGCGTTGATGAGCTGAGAGGGTAGAATTAAAAAATACTTCAGCTTGCCTTTGTTCTTTGGGACACGGCTGACAGGAATGTTAGCAGCTAGGAGTCTCCCGAGTGTCTATCAACTTGCGAATTACAGGGAGTACAGGGCCAAATTTGCAAAAGAATCAGGTGAATAGCTGCAGAATTGGAGCACATTTTTTTTCCTACATTTTCTCTGCCCCCAGTGGTGCATCTACAAAAGCTCAGTGACGGCACAAAAAGTGACTGGAAAGTAGGTTAGGCATAAATATGAGCACAGCCTGGGTGCACAGAGATTTTGGGAGACCGCTGGTGGGCTGCAGAGCATTAGCCCCTTCGCCGCTTGCACTGTCAGAACGCCCTGAGGCCATCCTTCACGCCTCCTCTGCTATCCCAGTACTACTTGACCAGTAAATAAAAATTTACAGTGGAGACATTCAAAACAAACAATGCAAGATTTTTAAAAAGGAGAAAAATCTGGTCAGGCCCTCCTGCTTTGGGTGATTGTGTTTGGAGTAAAAACTTTAAAAGCCTGATATTTAAAATATGAAATTATGCTGTTATTGGGAGTCTCTTCCATGGACCCAAAAGGCAGTTCAGAGTAGAAATTCTGTGTTTCCTCTGAAGCCTCTCTCATGCAAAAGCACAGACCCTTCAGCTGGATAAGCACTGCTCCAATGCCCTCCTGTCCCATGCTTCAGGAACGCAGAACACCTTGCTGGTTAGTCTGTGTGAAAAGGTGGGAGAAGTGGGAAACCTGAACTTTCCTAAGCCCCCTGGTTAGCCTATGTTTTTCTGCAAAACCTGGTAGCTTATTGAAAAAGTTCTGGTCTTCTCTTTAGTTGCCAAAGAATTTCAATAGATTAGAGAGAAACAATTTACTTTTTAGGAGCCCAGGCAGTTTGGCTTTCTTATGTTATGGTCTGCTAAAATATTTTATTTTTTCAGATGGTTTGTCTTACACTGGAGTAAGGTCAATTAATCTGTGATTCTTTAGATTGCCTGTGTGCCTTTTTGAAGCCCTTGTGAGATATTACGGTCACTTTTATGGAAGAGTGTGCTTCTCAAAACTGACCATTTTAATGTTTATTTGGAACTTTTACATTGGATGATCCTAGTGATTTTTTTTTTGTTCTTTGTCAGTTTCTTCAAGATTCTTTTCTGTTGACAACTTGATCTCTGATATTGCCTTTTGTTTATTATCTGAAAATAATTGGCTTAGAGAAAGGCATCTCCATAGTGAATGCAGATGCAAAGAAATTGCTTCATTTTTATGCAATATTCTTAATTGTTCTCTTTATCTTTAGTGGTCCGGTGTCTGACCAAACCATTTGCAAGCTCTTTGAAACTGTGTATGTAGTACTACTACATGTGTGTGTGGGAGGGACAAAGAGGATGTACTTAAAATTCAGAGCTGGGAGAGTAGTGTGGAATCTCTCTTTCTGATTATTTACCAACCAGCTTCTCCAACTCATTTCCCTCCTGTTTATTCACTCCCCAACAATTTTACTTTTGATTTGAAATATGGGGTCAATGGGCTGCTGCTGATATAGGCATGGGATATGACCCTTGCAATCTTCCCACTTATTTTGGGAGCCAAGGGTATGTTGCCTATTAATAATTGCCAATAAAGTGGTTTTAATTGCTCCTGCAGTTTTTGCTGACATGGTGTATGCTGTTGAGACGGATGCTAGATCATTTCTGATTTGGGAATGCATCAGGCTTAATGTTACTGTGTACCTTGCTGCATCCTTTTATTTACATATCTCACAACTTTTCTGCCCTGATCTGTCCTGTATATATAGTTTCAGACCAGGACAATGTACTTTTAGCTGTACAGCTGTTAAGAGAGGGACCACCAGTGCTTTGAGACTTCTTACAAATGTCATCTCAGTCAGTTGGTGGAGATCCTAGTCATCTTAAAGATACAAATGCTTCACTAATTCTTTATTATTTTATTCATTCTCTGTTACAGAACAAGCCCCATTTCTTAAGGGCTGTACAGACTCAAAGGATGGAGCAAAGAAAATATAAAAAATAGCAACCTTATCGTAAATGTGATTCCCTTCCAATCCAAGGAATTTTGTAGTCGCTTTAAAATGTCTTCATCCTCTTTTCCTAACCATTGAGTTGTCCATTTTGAGTCTGGACATAGCCACAATAGAGGGCCAGGGAGGTTGAGTACCTAGAGCTATCTAAAAATACTCAGCTTGGATTTAGGAGAATAGACAGAGCTGGCCTTCTCAAAAGAGTGTTATCCCATTCAACAAAACACACCTCTCTTTCAATACACGTTGCGTGAAATCTTGACCTTACTTAAAGCTACTTTTCCCCTTTAATCTCCACATCTCAGAGTGTCTCTGGCAATTTCAGAATCTTAATCATAACCTCTGAGTAAAAATGTACTCTTATGCTTGGGCATCCATACGTATGTCAGGCTACTTTTAAATAGCAAGTGACATACCTCTTCCCAATAATTTAAGAAATGGTCCTCTGCGCAGATCCCTTCATGCATCAGCGTACAGCGTACCATGTTGGCTTAATAGAACCCACACCCAGAATGAGTGTCTGAACCGGGTGTGGAGCGAAACCATTCCCTGTTGTGCCCGATCCTGGTGATTCCTGCAGCCCACAGAGACTACACGCGAAACAGGTCTCATGGCAAATGTCACAGAAACAGATCTTGTTTCAACAGTTGGACCTGATGATCTAATGGTTGGACTTGATGTTCTTAAAGGTCTTTTCGAACCTAAACGATTCTATGATTCTATAAGGATCTCACAGGTACAGAAGGACTGGTAAAGGAGAAAGGCATACTCCAAGTTGACCTGACTTGTTCAAGGCCATGCAATAGCCCTGTGGCAGATCCAGGCAGGCAGGAACCCTGTGAACCAGGTCACAGAAGCCTGTGCCTTGCACACTCTCTTTCCAGGAAAAGAAATCTCTCTGCCACTAAAAATAAAGTTCAGTGCGCACGTCACTAACATGCTCCATTTACTAAGGATTTTCCTCAGTGAAAATAATGTTGGTGCAAATAGATGGAAAGATTAAATGGCTTTAGATGGATTTGGCACCTACTTTTCACCGTTAGTCTCTACTTCTTTGGTCTATGGTGTATTAACAACGATGCACAAACATCTAGCCTCTAGGCTCGATGGTAAACGTGGAGCTGCAGCTCAGCAAAGGCGTTTAAGTTTACCTACGTGACCCCTAAAGAATATTACATCTCACTGTACTATACACTTTCCCATCTGCTCCAGGCTGGATGATACCCTCGTCCTCATGACATCTTTCACTGCAACCAAGTTCCTGACTGAAGAAATAAAGTGACTCCATCCATTCCCAGCAGTTAAGGTTAAAGAGGTGCACTTGGTTCTAAATCTCGGCTGCTAACGCTCTCTTGACCTTTGACCTGCCTTAGCAAGGCGAAGTTTGATGGGCCCATGCCAAGCCGTCTTCTGTAACCCATGAGTTGGTTAATATACTCCCATTTCTCATTCAGACAGCCAACAGAGGCAAAAAAGGCAGCAGGGCAACAAATGCTGTCTCCTGCAAATGCTCAGTAATAAATTGCTCTTTCAGTAGTGCAGAAGACAGATTTTTCTTTCTTTTGCTTCTTTCCTCCTTTTGCACAGAAGTCACCAATGGGAAGCTTGCTTTCCCACCTGGCCCCAGCTGACTGTCCCCATAAATTTGCCTATGCAATGCCTGTTTACGGGTCGCTGCCGGAACACGGAGACGGGTGCATTTTCTAAGCACTGGGTAGATAATCATGGTAATTGATGTTTGGAGCTGCTCGCTCCTAGGAGCACAGGGTCTCTTTCTCCCACTGAGGCCCTGCTCCATGTTATCAGTCCAGCCCATAATTAAATATCACTCTTTTACAATATGTTTCAGGCTCCTTAATGAGTCTAAAGCAGAAATAGTCACCTCTTTCCCCTTTGAGCTTTATTTGCTTGTTATTAAACAATGTTATTGAGCTGCCTTCTTTCTCTGTGTTGCCAAACCTGCATCATTTCCGTTTTATAATTGCACAATTAGAGTCAGTGCTTTGCTTTCATACATCAGCAGGACCAGAGAGAGAGAGAGAGAGAGAGAAAGGGGGAAAAAATCAGGTGTTCACAGACAACTCAAATGCATCTTATTTTCATTAACTACCAGATTTTGCAAAACGGGAAGCTATTTATCATGATCTGTTTTCTACCACCAGCCACCCCCACCACCCCACTCTGGTGACTTTCGCTATGACCTTGTGCTGTATTGTTAAGGGTCCAATTTGCTCATTGTTACTTGCCTGCATAATTCTATGCACCTCCCCCACCATCTTTTTTTTTTCCCAAGCAAAATCCAGTCATTTATATTCTGAGACTAAATGGTATTCCTCCTCCCCTACAGCCTCCCCCAAAAAGGGGGAAAAAAAAAAAGCAAGCTCTAGCAAGCTGTATAACACTAGTAATTCCTTCTAACAAATTTCCACAGATCCCCCCCTCCTTACACACATGCACACACTCTCTCTCACACATACTCTCTCTCACACGCACACCCTTAAGCTGCTCTAAGCAGTGTATTAAGTAGCTGAAGAAAATCCATTCACATTCTGCTGTGTCGCTTTCTTCTCAAGTCATGAACCCATCACAGACTTTTTCTAGCTGTAGGTTGCCACGGTGAAGATTTACAATGCCAGTTATTCATACATCTGCCTTCTCTTTTTTCCCCCCTTATTCTTAAATCCCTTGGGCGAGGGCAACCTTGATACTGAGACTCGTAAAATTCATGCAGGCTTATCATCCTTGGTGAAGGCTTCAGGCATGCATTACCGTATCCAACTGCCTGCTCACCGCCATGACAGAACTGGGCCTATAGCTTTTATTTCTAACAGGGGAAAAATGTATTAATGTGCTAAATAGAAAAAAAAAGATTAAATGTTTTGAGGAAGAAAACAATAGCTAGCATTATCCATTTCTCTTAATGATTTTTAAATTTGTTTTAATTACTCTACTCCCGACAGAATAGAAAAAATTTGAAACCTTTTTTTTTTTTAAAAGCACCCTTTAATTTGTATGGAACAGTGTTCTGAAAGCCCAATCACACTGCACTGGGGAGGTACAGCACTAATCAGCCTCTCAACTCCACATCAAAGTATGACTACAACAAATCTGGAATGGATTTTAAATGTAAATTTTAAAGTATTTTCCTTATTTTTTCCTTATTTTTTTCTGATTTTTTCCCTTTATTTTTAAAGACTTGCCATAAAAAGAAATACTTTCTTGAAGGGAGCTGAAGTGGAGATTTATGTATTGATTTTACAAAAAACAAAAAATAAAAAGCAGAAGAATCCCAAACAAATTGCAAGTGTTCTGTTGCAAAGTCACAGGTTAAACATAGAGTCTACAAAAATGCAAATCGCTGTGATTATAATTTTGATATAATCATCATTTACTACAACATTAATCACATTTTTATGTTTATCTGTTCTTTTCTGAGGATTACTCCTACAGAGTACTGAGGGATCCTCTATGGGGATCTCAGGTATGAAAACCAGAGGGTTTTGTTTCAGAGTTTGGTTTTGTTTCAGAGTTTGGTTTTGTTTCTCTGTTTTCAATAGGCCAAAATCATGCTAAAACCTCTCAGGTTTTCAAGGAGACAGGCTCCTGGATGTTGTGTTCAAAGACCCACACACCTATCCTATTTTCTTTGAATGAATGTGTGTCTTCTAAGTCTATTGTTGATTTTTGATATGTGTTATGAAATGGGTCATGATTTTAGGAAGCTGAACAGTTAGACTGAACTATGAGCATCCTAAAAAAATCTTTCAGCTTGCTTATGCCTGTGCAAGTGAACATAACATAGCTAGAACACGTGAGAGTTACAGTGAAAAAGGTACAAAGCTGGAGTGCTGCCTTCAGGAGATACCTAGGTGTGTGCCAGACTTTTTCTGGAAAATTGTGACTTGCAGTTTCAGAAAGAAGTAGTTTTGAAGACACAAAATTATTCAAAGAGAATTGAAACCTCATGTCCTTTGAGAAGTCGCACGCCATTATCCTCATCCTTTTTCCCCTTTTGCGTTTTATTGTTGCTTTAAATGTTTCAAAACTGTTTCAGCCATTATGCTGTCAAAAGTGTCTTTTCAATCTCAGATCCATATCTTCTGACATCCTAAGACAGCTACAACAGAAAAGAAGACTTGTGTTGATGTTACTCAGTCAGCATTAAGTTGTCAAAAGTGCTGTCTCACTTCATCTCAGTAGTGATGCCTAGAGCCCACTCATACCACCATCTGCCTGCACAGAGGTGACAACCCCGTTTGCATGATGAAGCACTATTTACAGGGCTCCAGTCCCAGGTCCACAGGGCTCTGACAGCAGCGCATCCTACTCAGAGTACCATCTATAATCACCTGTGAGCAGCATTTCTCAAGGAAATAGCCATGCAAGACTTAATGCTTTGAATCAGAGGCACAAAGAAAAATTTCTATGTTGATATGTCACCAGTGAGGCAGTTGTTCTTCCGCTCAGATAGGTCTTACAAGGGAGTGTAAAATGTTGAGATTTCCAAACACGTTCTAAAATCACCTCAAGGTCTTCCATCTTTTCTGGCCAGGGAAGGTGTTTTTTGGCCACCTCTTTCCCACAGAAGGAAAGGAGTGTCTCCATGGTGCACCCCAAGTGGGAGTCCACATGCCTTGCATGGAAACCTCAGGGCAGGGAAGAGGAGCCCTGCTAACCAAACAAACCTTATGCTGATTTATGCTAAGAGGTTGCTGAGGCATAAACACATATCATTGCACTAGGACTTGTCCCTGAGTCCCACAGCAGACACATTGCTGTTGGGGGTCTCTGTACTCTAGGCATGCAATGTAAGCTCAGACTGTTAGGAGGGATGGATGCACCTGCAGTACCTGCAGCAGAGGACACTGCTCCTTTTCCTTAGAGAGGAGCTTGCTGGTGTCAGGATTCCACCATGTTTCTTGCTGATGCCCTTTTCTATACCAAGGGGCTCAGAAGATCATTAAGTCCAATCCCTTTGAGCACAGGCCACTATGCAATCAATGTGTCTAGCAAAGCAACCCCCTCATTTATCACAGGTTGTAAAATGCCTCCCAGCGTCCTGCACTGAGCTTTAGACTGTAAGTAAAGAGACCAAAAGTCACAATTACAACCTGACACAGAAAAAAAAGAAAGATTTCAAGGGCATCACAAAGTCCTTAAGTTTCTGCAGTAGCAGAACTGGCTGGAAGCCTGAGTTCCTCAACAGTGTAGGAGTTACCAACACTACTTGCTGCCAATTAGTCTTTGTGTGTGTTGAATATCCTCCCCCAAACTGACTTACAAAGGGCTCACCTCCCAGATATTTCAACAAGAAATCCAGGCTGTTTAGCTCAAGCAGCAAAGCAGCTCATGGTTTTTGTCCTTGAAAAGCTGTAGTTCAGCCAAGGTGGTAAACAGTGATGACCACATGTGTATCAGTGAAACCTCGCATGAACACATTCTTTTGCTGGTAGGATTTACTCCAAACATCAGCAGAAGCTGGTACAGATGCCCAGGGAATTTGACCCCTTAATTATGTTTCTATAAGGACTAGCACTAAGCATAGCAATTTGTTTCACCTGGTCAATGGACTTGATGTTTCCCCAAAATCGTTTCTTCTTGTTGATGTCCCAGTCCTCTGATTGACGCATTAGACAATATATTAGACAAGACTCTCTAAATCAAAGACGACTTGTCAGAGCTGCTTCCATTTAGGGGGACTTAACTGGACATACTTCCCGATATCATTCCATTCCCATATTCCATGTGAACACTTCATTCTGGGTTGTGGTACACAGGTCAAATAGTCAAGCACTTTCAGTGCAGAGATTGTATGTATCGTTGAATATTAGATTAAATTGAAGGCCTTCAGAATATGGGAATTACAGGCTGCCAGAAGGAAAGAAGCAGATCAAAAAATTAAAGATCTGAATAATTTCTTCTAAATCAGTTTGTATTCTCAGGCACATCTCTTATTATTAGTAAACAATGTGAATTGGTGCCTGCTTTATTTATTTTTTTTTTAATTCCATTTTCATCCTGCTGCAACCCTTATGCAGTGGTATTTGTCATCATTTCAAGGTAAGGTAACAAAGCAGTTATGTGAAGCAAATCACTTGTCTGTTTTTGTCACATTCAGAGTGTACTAGATGGTGGATATACATTGAAGAGGGGGAAGAAAAAAAAAAAGAAGGGTATCCCAAGCCACTATTGTCTTGGCAAAATTTTAAGTGCCTAAAAAGCCAATGTAGATATGATACTGTTCATGCCACCCGATTGGGAATTATTAGATCTTATTATGTTAGGCAAAAGCTGAGGTGATTATATAGAAGCTATCACTTCTCCATCTTGTTTAAGTGCGCACAAATATGATAGATCTCTGGTTCCAGTGAGCTGAGGTGGAGGAAGAGATGTATCTTCAATAGGTAGCCTAGAATGATGCTTCATGCAATGCTCAGACTAGTTTTGAAGGCACCTTTGCCTATGTGGAACATGCTGGGTGCTGGGTGAGGGAGGGTTTTCTGGCCACAGAAGCTCAGCAAAGATTCTGATTACCATGATGCTTATGATGTTCAACAAATGTTTGTGTCTTTCTTTTACAATATGGCTGACAGCCAGCACTGAAAAACAGATCTACTGGCCAGCTAGTAGGTTTCTGGAGTGTCATGTATAAAAAGCCAGATATAATTGCCATGCAGGGGGAATTTTTTACAAATACTTTCGTTTCCCACAGAATTCTAACTTTTGGAGTAGAGAACCATATCAGTGTCTAATACCAGAGTCCTTTACTAGTTGAAGAATTACAAACACTAAATACCTATCAGTTTAGTCCATATAGTAAATATCTATGGATGCATGAAGTAATGGAGATTTGCTGAAGTCCCTTGCACACTGCAGCATCTCTGGTTTGGCAGCGTTTTATTTATGTTATAACAAGAAAACCAGAGTGGTTCCATGAAAGCTTACCGCTCCCAAAAGACTTCATACCATTTCAGTATTGACTACCTCAAAAGGGTTTGTCACCTTCAAGTAAAAAAGTGAACAGTAGAGAGTTTTGAAAGTTTTCACTTTTAGGATTAAGTTTGGTTGTCCTGTATTCAGATGGTGTAGTTGCTGCATTCCACAAACTAGTTGTGCTGCCGTCATTCAGAACAAAAGCATAGGCTTGACTATCCGTCCCTATCCTTAATAAAGAACAGCCTTTTTTAATATAACGTTCTCCCAGAAATATTTCTTGATAGTGGGTTTCCTGGTTCATTGAGACTATCTGCACATTTAGAAAAAATTACACACGTTTCTTGTAAAGAATATACTGAAAACCCCTCTAAGAGTTTATCAGGTGGGGTTCAGGAATATCTTTCTCTTTTAGATTCTCTGTGTATAGTAGATGTGGTAAATAGGTTATTAGAAGTCCAGTATTTTGTTTCTTACCTGAAATTTACTTGGGCAACTTGCCTTCCTACTGGAGGCTGCAGTTCAAGGTAGATTTTGTCAGAAAACCCAGAACCTTTAGGCTTGGTCACTTGCCACATATAAGTAACAATCAATTTTTATGGGGTCTCTATGTGCTTTTTACCTTTGGTTTGGGTTTTTTTCCTTTGTTTGTTTTGAGTTCTTTTCCCTGTATCTTTATTTCAACATTGCAAATATAATTAATAGAACCTAAGGTACTGGTCATGATAAAAAATCCACCAAAGAAGAGGGAGAGAGAGAGAAGGCAGTTGATCATGGACTCAAGGTTGGATTCTGTAAAGAAAATAAGGCAGGATTTTTCATGACCTTGCCTCTGCAGTGGAAGTTTAGTACCTCACTATGAGAGCTTGTAACTGCACGGGTCTCCTTTGCACAGTTCAAGTGTGTTTCTGAGGTGTAAGACACAGAAGCATCAGGCCCTCAGGCAACGTTATCTGTCTTAGGTGGCTTTAAAAAGCAGCATAGTCACCCTTTGAATTACGGGCATGCACAGGTGGGCTAGAGAGAAGGACAGGAAGGGCCTTTCTCTGGTTTCTGCTGTGATGATTCTCATCAGGGATCTTAGAAAGCCAAGGGTGTAAGCGTAAGGCCGCTCTAATTTACATTGGCTGTTAAACCCAGACTGCAGAGAGGACAATTATGGCTTCTGGCCATTTTTGCTCTAACTTCTTTGCCCTTAACAGATAATAATCTTTCTTTGCCTCAAAGTGTTTACTCATAGGAGTAAATTTTGTTGAACAGATAGCATTCGATGGATAGGATTTTGAGATGAAAAGGTACTCTTTAGGTCAGAGACTAAGTCCTTAGCCTGTCTTTTATAGCAGCCTTGCACATCCATAGCTCTGAGTAGAAAATAGATACAATATATTCCATATACTGTTCACATATATTTTTAAACATGTACACACTCCTGCAAACATGCGTACATATGAGAAGAAGAGAAATGCAGAGAAAGATAAAAAATAAAATATATGAACCTCTAGATATTTTGAATGGATGAGTGGGCCATAGATTTTGAACTCGGGATTTCATTTCTTAAACTTTGGGTGGCACTGCCTTGGAAAGCGATCATTTTGGTTTGTATTTTCTTTATTTGCATTACACAGCACACCTGGTAGAAAGGATATTTAAGTAGTGAAGGACTTGCAGCATTAGTAATTAATAGGTCCCATTATGCTAACTCTCATGCAAGTTTAGGACATCTTAGATGCTAGATAAGAGATGAATAATTTGAAGTAATTTTCCTGTAATCATGCCAATCACTTCAGCAAAGTAGTTATTAAATGAAACAGTATTATGATGAATTATAGGACATCTATTGAATATCTTTTCTTATCATCTACTTATAGTGCCTGATGCTGAAAAGAGGCAAACGTGAATGCTCTTTCCCAGTAAAATATGCACACTTCTCACTGTAAATAATAGTTTGTTTAGCAAACCTTGTTTTTTTAATGAGGCCTAGAGACAGATTTCTACTAGGCTCATACTCTGTGCTGCTCCAGAAGATCATCTAGTTTTACCTTTTCTTTAAAGGTAGATATTAGCAAGAATGAGTCACCACTGATGACAAGGAATTTTTCTAGTTAAAATTTGCTGAAGTGATTAAATATTATTTATCTAATTAAATGCTCAAAACAGATCATTATTGAAAGGAATAAATTTAGTGGATTTGTTGAGCAGTGTTAGCTGAAATGTAACTGCACATCATTTGACTTTTTAACATTTTATTATATCTAATAAGTCTTTCTGTGCTTAATTAAATCAACTTATTTTTTACAGCTAATTTAGCATGACTTCATTTTAGTTACAGCTTTTGCATCAGATATGTAGAAAGCCAACTGTATACCCAAATTAAGCTTGTGCTGCTCAGGTGCTCTGCTGTACTTCTTATCTCTCTAGCTGCAACTGATGCCCAGACTATTTTTTAGTGTTTTCTCATCTTTCACCGGAGAAAGGTTACTCATTTGTTAATTATAATCTATTTCAAACACTACAGTAAAAAAATTATACCATATGGTCATAAAACATTTAATAATTCTGTCATATGTAACAAGCTCTGAAAACCAACTTTTTTCTTGGCATAGGACTTCGCCTCTTGTCAGAAAATGCCAAAGAGGAATGTAAGATTAATTCTACTTATAGCTGCCCCAGCAACTTAATCTGCATGTGTTTGGGTGAAGGTGGGGTGGACTTGTTAGTGTACATAAAGCTTTAATTTTACCCAGGGTACACGCTGTCTTCACAGTTTTTGCATGTTGCTCCAAGACTTTTGATTCTGGTTTTGTTGTTCTATTAGAAACAATTCATTGGCTTCATCCTTTTAAACTTCCGAGAGCTTTTGCTTCCTTGCTGAACGGTATCCCGCCGTGGGGGTAGGTTAGGGTGGGAGGTGAGAAATTCAGTCAGCCTGCCAGTGATTGCAGTTGGCTTGAATCAATGCCACTCCTTTGACTTCAGTAGGATTATGCCTGGACCACACTAGCATGTGTGAGATCAGAACCAGACTGAGGGCATCTCTATATCAGCTAAAAAAGGCATTTTATGGATTTTGGTCAGCCTGCTCACTGGCTAGCTGTTTCTACTGGGTTGTATTAAGAGTCACTGTCCCTCCAGAATCTAGACGAAGAGACCAAAGCTCACTGCGTGAGTGGATGGGAGCTTCTGATAGATCATTGTCTAATCTGAATATCTATTTTTCTCTCCCAAATATCTGAATATTTTTCAGAAAAGCTCAGGAATGCTTTTCAAGCTAGCCCTGGAGGAGAATTAATTTCATAGTGCATAGTACCAGTTTTTAGCAGTGTTATCAGTTTTTAACCTAAATAAAAATAAAAACTGCCCGCAGTTCTATACTCCTGGGTGAAGGACTGCACAAAGATACATTTTTGCCTGCATGCATGTAACACATTATTATTCCTGTGGTGGCTACCAACAACCATTTCTGCATATAGAGAAAACTGCCTAACACTTGGGCTTAAATTCCCCAGAGTAACTGTTCATGATCACAAATTTGGCTAAAGGATTTTTTTCATTACCCTCAAACATTTCCTTTCACCTCCAACCTCTAGGCAGAGCCATCGCTTTCCCTTTAGAGCGAGGAACATAAAGCCAAGGGGCCATTGGGGCTGGCTGTGCCTGACCTCGAGGGCCCTTCTGTCAATCACTGCCTCCCCATCCCTTGCTCTCTTTCACACCAGGCAGCTGTACCCATCGCTGTCAACCAGGTAACAACCAGCAAACAATAGAGGCCTGAATGCCTGGTCTAGACACTCTTTTAGCCACTTATTTGCTGCTCTTGGCAGCTGTTGAAGCATAAATAAGCAGTTTGTAATCAGAAAGCTGACATCATTGCAGCTCAGCTGAGAGGGGGAATTGTTGCTGTGCACTGAGCTGCCTTCCCCCCTCTCCCCCCGCTCCAGCCCCCTCCCTCCTTCATTTTGTGACAACAGATTCTGGGGTGGGGATGCAGATTTCTGCTGGGCTAAGCTGGCTTTTCTTTTTATTTCTAAAGTACAATGATGCAGGTCGCAGAAAACAGCACACATGCAACAATGTAGTTTGCAACTACAAAAATTGAAAAGAAAAACAAAAAACACAGAAAAAACATGGAAGACCTCACCTGCAAATAAGTGGTGGAGTTCTTTCCTACACGTTCAGAAAGCACTTCAAGGATCACAAATATTTTTAATTTAAATGGTACTATTTTAATAGGTTGGCCATACTGGGCAGCTGGGCAGAGAATGTTCCCTGTCCTGAGTGGTATTTTTATGCTTTCTTTTTCTTCTTCACGCCCTGGAAGGAGAGAGGAGGTAAAAACAGTCCTACAAGAGCTGAGTGAATGCTTTCGAACAAACTCTGTTTTGTGCCAGTGTGCCTCTGTTTCTGCTTTCGAAATGCCCAGCTACGCATCTCCCATCATTGCAAACATTTGTTGTTCGAGTACATTTCATATACTTTTAACACTTTTTTTTTTTCTACTTTGGGGCTTGATCGTAAACAAGTTCACTGGGCAAATTTGACACAATATTTGAAACTCAAGCTGGGTTCCTCGTGTGGGATTGGTGGGGTGAGGCACGTGGCAACGCTGCTGCTCCCTGACTGGGGGAAGACGGCAGCATACCCAGTGCAAATATTTGCACATGCAAATTTAGAATTCGTTTTCCACAAACACTTGCATGTATGACTTTCAAATTAGCTTTCTGCGAGCATTCACGCTGCTAAGAAACTCTAGTTCAAATATTCATAGAAAGTGAACATAAAAGGGCCACAGGTTTAGGTGATTTCATTTTTTAAAAAAGAAAACAGCCACTGAGTGAATATTCATGCCAAAGTCCTTGCAGTGTTTGTCCAGTTCTGTCGTTTTCTGGCCATCCTCCTTCAACGCTGAGAACCAATACGCGTTCATGCGGTACCAAACAGCAATGGCAAATTATGCTGCCTCAAATATATAGTTAGAGCATAAACTTCACAATCTGCAGTGCATTTGCTGCTCTTTATTGATAGGAAAGTAAAGCACAGTGTGTAACCTTTAAAACATATAATCCATACCAGGTCCCAAATCTTGCCCCAGCATTTGGTCTGTTCTGGTGATGACTGTGGTGATAATAGGAAAGAGGCAAAGGGGTTTCTTGAGGGGGTTTTCCCCCAGCTGTTTATTTGTCTATCTGTGTGCACTTTATGCATGTGATCAGTAAGGGAGTTGAGCTTTCTCTTTCTTGTGGAGCAAGGCGCAGGTTCAACCGGTAATGTGTCGAGGTCTGATCAGAGTGCCTGTTGGCACACAGAGGCAGGGTGAATGCCAAAGTGTCTGTGGGGTTCGCTAACTATCTGAAATATCTTCAGGTAGCTCTGTCTATCTCCAGTTTCAACAAGAAAGAAGGCCAGTTCAACAAAAATATTGACTTTATATCTCCCAAAGGCTCTCTGGTATTAGTTTGCTCTGAGTAGCTCATGATTTAGAGTACAAAGGCATTTCCAGAATGCATGTTTAACAAAATGACATAGCAGATAATTGAAATTTATTTGCAATTTTCAAACTACAATAAACACCATTCTCCTTTTCTTTCATTAATAATCGCACGGCTAATGCATAACAATCCCTCTGCAGCTTTTACAAGCAAACTTGAGCTGCTGTGTTGTAATAGCTGGAAAAGTTAATGTAGCTTGAACAAGGTTCCTAATTGTCCCTGTCTCTGTCATATTTGTCTACTTGAATGGTCCTAAATACCACAGCGATTAATTACTACAGAGCAGGTATTACAAGATGTTATCATCCTTCCCCAACTGTCTGGGTGAATGGAGAGAGGCAGTAGATTGTTGCAGTGTTTCATCTTTGCACTTCCTGTAAGGCACTTTAACCAGAAGATTTAATGTGTCAAAGTTAACTGCGTTCTCGCGCAGATATTCACATTCTAATTAAAGATTAAGAACGTAGTACATTACACTGTGATTTGTCATACATGGCTTGTTAAATAGGAAACCTACCGGGATTCCCTAACATTTTATAAACATTATTCAGGGCTTTTAATGTGGGCAAAGGAAAAGATTATTCAGCTGCTTTGCAGAGTAGGAAGCAGGTCATTTCTCCCCCCCCCCCTTCCCAAGCTCCCCCCTCTCCAAATAAATAAATAAGAAAACTCAGGTGGTTTTCAAACTGGAATTCTGCTGACATCTCTTTAAACTATTTATCTTCCCAGCATGTACGTGTGCACGTGGAGAGAGAGAGAGATATATGTAAAAAATATATATGTCTTAATTATTTTTGGCATTTTTCAACTTTTGCTGTCAGCTATGTAAACTGAGGTAGGAAGTCTTTGTTTGAATTAGAGTGGCAAAGAAAGGAAGAAAGATGAAACAGTTTTTCAATATGCAGAATGTGCTTTCAGCTGATTCTAGCAATGCTGAGCGGCTCACCACTTCCAGTATTAGTAGCAGAGGACTGGTTCACATTCTTTGATTGCCTGAGGAATAAATTAATGAGGTTACTGGAGACATTGAACATTTGCATATTCACGGATGCTTATTAGGTATAAAGTGAATGCCAGGTGCATTGAATTTTGGGAATACTAGCTTTGGTTTTGGTCTTCTATTTTTAAAGCAATCACATCTTTCTTTTTCCCTAAAGTGGGAAGTTTTGTGAGAAAAAAATCAGCATTTATAAAAATAATAACACCAAAAAAAATCAGATTAATTCAATACAGACAAAGCTTCGCTATAAGGTACACATCAGAATAAATACAATACAGCATGAGGCTGGGGACTATCTGAATATCTTGTTTGGAACAACAGTTCGGATGACTACAAATATAAAAACAGTTGTTCTGAGACATAAGGAGAGCAAATGTTATATTTTTCACTGTGCTCCTTATGGATCCCTAGCTTTAAATAGCAATAGGAGAACTCATTATGAAGTTACCTTCCATAATGCCCAATGCTTAATTTTAAAGCTCCAATATTCTAGCACATTTTGTTACGGCGAGTCTCAAACTCAGCCTGCAAAGCACAGAAGATAGAATTACAAAATTTGCTCGACTATTTCTCCAAGGAGTATCTGCACATGGTTTCATTGTTGTCAGTGACTTCCGTCATTGCTGTGTGAAAGCACATTGTGTGAATGATTTGCACTGTATCTCATTATTCCTGGAAGTTTTTATCTATATTGTTTATTTGGTATCATTATCCCTTTTGCATTCTTAAAGATTTTATGGTGGTGGTTTTTTTGCTTTTCCCTTCCTATTCTTTGGCTGTCCATATGCTACAGAGCACAGTATTAGCACTGCTTGTTTTAGCAGAGAATTATCTGTCAATTGAAAACGTGTATTGTTTGTTCTGCCTTTTGCTTGTCTTTTACAGTGTAAGCATCAAGCGTGTACATGTGCACAGACTACAGGCTTACATGCCCTGCACACAGATAAATACAAACACACGTGCCCACACAGATGTGCACCTACAAAATTATTGGTATCACCTCGTTCCAAGTAGCTGGTGTGGCAAAATCAAGCAGTGATAAGTGTTTTCTTTGGATAATAATATGTATTTACAAACAGGCTCCCTTCTGCCCCCTTGTTTCGCAGAATACTGTGCTCAACTTCCCTTTCCTGGATGTTGCACTGTGTTGATCACTGCCCTGCCTCTGCAAATCCTATTTGAAAATCTCATTTGCAGCATAACTGACAACAAAGGCATTACATGGTGTATGCCCTGCATATTCGACAGACTGTTCCTTGCCTTTGTAAGTTATTTCTAACTTCTAATGAAAATACTCTGCGATCAGTTGATGATCTTTTTTATTTATTAATAGTCTGTAAAATTAAGTGTGTCTAATCAAAGAATGGATCCTTTCTTAAAAGTGCAAGGTGGAATGCATTAGATCAGTGGTACAAAAAGCAGATGTTCTTTACTGCAGTAGGCCTTTCTTTGGGGTACTCTAGGAAGCAGGGACTTAAACAAAACATTAAATTGAAGAGGATTCTGAGGTGCAATCACTGTTAGCCACTGCAAGAGACAGAAATCCTCTTTAGATATACATTTTCTCTGCATTTGTTTCCAAACTGTAATTCTGCTCCGTGATTAAAAAAAAAAATAAGAAAAATGATTTGTTATTTCAGTCTCTCAGGGCAGCTTCTGAATAATTACATGCAAAATGATCTATTATATATTTATTGAAAATAGTATTGTGAAGCACAAATGTGCATTTTATTCAGAAAGGTCATTTTTTAAAACATCCATTGTAGCTGCCTCACTAACGTCCAGGGGTTTTTGCCATACACACGGCACAGATTTTTTTGATTATGTAGATTTTTTTTTCCCTATTGCAGTTTCATATGCAAAGCATGCATCAGCCACATCCATGCTATCTCCTAAAGCAGTCATTCTGAAACCCAATCTGAGGACAGTGCAGACTAAATAAAATTTCATTTTGATTTGGCCTCCCGCTGAGAATGGGACTGCTTTGTTTCAGTCGGCAGAACCAGCAAGCCAGAAAGGTATGTCCTGTTTTGCATGGCTGATGGTGTGACTTGAGGATCACAATCAGGCCGTTCATGCTCTCAGGGCTCGGCATCTCATCCACATCCTGTACGTCTTTCTCTTTTCCTTGCCATTTGCTTTCCTTCTGTGCCGCCTGCCGTCTACCTGCAGGGCAAAGCTATGGCAGACCCTCACACTATTGTTTACTTTGGCATATGTTTAATAGCTGCATGGCTGTTTCAGGGTAGGGTTTTTCTTTTTTTTTTTTTGTCGTGGCCCCCCCCCTCCCTCCCCCCCGCCTTTGTTTTTTCCCTTCCCTGTCCACGTTCACTTTCCTTATTTTCTAGGTGTTGAATACACAAACACTGACTTAACGGAAAATTATGTAAGTACTGCTTGCAATGCTTCAGAGATTTTACTAGGAGATTTGTAATGCAGAATTTTATTGTAAATCTGAGGAAACATTTAACAGCTTTGAAGGACTTCAGTCTTCATAGCCCTTTAGAGCTGTTTAGGCAGAAAAGCAGACACCCAGTATAGTTAGAAGAGAAAAAAAAAATTTAAAAACACTCTTAGGAAGGGGTCTGGCTGCTTTGACATCTCCACATGCTTTATACTTACAGCTGCAATGTTTGGCTAGGGGAATATCAGTAAATATTTCTCTCTCTAAATGTTAGTATTTATCTTAAAGCCAGTTTGCATTCCAGGAGAAACTGTACAGCACGCTCCTAGCTGCTGCTGCTGCCGCCGCCCCATCTTTCAGAGGAGGTGTTGGCATTCGGGGGAATGACCACGGTTTTAGCCTCTGGAGAAGCCTTTGGACAGGGCAGCAGGACTCTTGAAAGTCTCCTTATGATGCGAACTAACGCCTCAAAAGTGTATTTCTCTGTCAAAGCGGCGCTATCCCTTGTGTGTGAACATGTCTGGAGGAAAAAAAGTTTTTCTTGTGAAACAAAATTAGCATAAAATTTACCTTAGAAAAAGGGCTAATTTTCATTTTGATTACTATGCATTTTAATATGGACAATGACCTGTTTCCTTAGTGAAGTAGAATACAATTGTAGCTCCAAAGAAATATTCGATCCTTAACAAAAAAAGAAAAATATGTAGCGTATTCTATAGAGCACTGACATTATATGGGAGTTTATATCTTCAAGGTGATTTACAATCACAAAATTATTATTGTATGCAACATGCCTTTGTGGTAGGTGATATTAGTTGCAGCAGGTTGTTCAGCAAAGTCTTAACAGAATGTACATGGTCAGTTATAACACTCTTTGCTCAGTTTCGCAAGCTTTAGTCCCAGCTTTTATATGTTACTCTAACTCCATGACTTTCATCTTATAACCAGCTTCATATTTCTGTTTCTGACTTTCTGAGGTGACTTGGGGTGCAGGCCCTTGGCATAACCATGTCCATCTCTGCATGGCAGAGTTTTGTGACTTGAAAATTCACTTTCTTCCCATCTTTCTTAATTAAAAAATAAAAAAATAAAAAAATAAAAAAAAAGTGGTGGGTTGGGGGGGGCAAAGGGTCATCCAACAAAAGTTTGGAGAAAAAGAGAGGTCAAAATAAGACAGCTCAGTGGCCTCCCTGTAAAGAAGGGTAGGCCAAATTCAAGTTTCAGCTGCAGGAATTAACCTTGGCGAAATGCAACAGGATTTCTGGCACATGGCAGAGGGCAGAATCTAGCCCTGCATGTTTTGTTATTCAGAGATATTTACAAAGTGAAATGCAGCTTGAGAAGACTTTAAAGAAGCTATCTGTAGTGATGACATATTTTCTTTAACAAATTTGAGGCTGTAAGGAAACTACAAAGAGACTAGATTTATAAGAAACAAGAACTACAGCTTTTTAAACGGATACAGTGAGAAAAGGATCAGTTCTGTGTGGGTTTTCCTCAGTATCTCTAATCCTCCTGCTTCACTCCTCAGGTATCATTGGGACATTTCCCAAGTTACCAACTCTGCATTTTAATCAGAGTTTATAAAAATGAGTTCCAACTTTATATTTACCATCATTTCATTTTAACAGTTAAACACAAGTTTAAAGAGAAACTAAATTCTAGGTATTGTGCGACAGTGTATTCTAGTTCCTTTATGTCAGAACTCAGAGTCCTCACAGGCTTTTTTTGCACAAAATGTATTTTATATTATGTCAATAGCTGTATTTAAAAGTAAAATTAAATAAGTAGGTACACATGGAGCACTTGGAAATAGACAACATTTTTATATGAAACATTCAAGAATATTAATAGAAATTTTGTTTCTTTATTTCCAGGGATGAAGTATTCTTTAAATGAGTGATGTTCATTATGGTAGAGGAAAATAATCTTAGCTCCAGAATGCGTTTACTGTTCTGGATACTTTTTTTATTAATTACATAACTGTTGTATTTAACCAGAAATTAATGCAAACTTTACTCCGCTGTTCTTAGGACATCAGAGTTCCTTTTTTAAATTGCTTTATTAGAGCTGTATCTTATGGTCATATTCTGGATCAGTAAAAGAAGTGAGTGGGTTTTGGAAGTTAGTTTTGCTTTTATCACTCCCACAGAAAGAAAACTGTAAAAATATTAGCCCAAAGTCCAGAAACAAAGACCTCATTCTTAGACAGCTCTATAAGGCTGCCCTCAGTGGACTTAGCAGAGTTCCTCCTCTTTATATTTCTGTGCATAAGAAAGGAATCAGATCCAAAATTCCAAATCAGCTACCTAGCACACTATAATTGCAAAAAAACCCCAAGATATGTGGGCATGTAACATATCTACTTATGCAATATTTTTGTAAGGCAAAGGACTTTGTAGTTCTCAGTTCTCTGACTTTTCTATCACTTTTCATGCTTTACCTGAATGAGGAGACATGACTGAGATAAGTCATATCCATGCCCAGAATCTTATGGAGGAAAACAGATCATCTCAGAGAAATATGGCAAATTGGGAACTAGATTAATGCACTCAGGAGACAAATGCCTACTTGTAATTTTATATATATGCATTATAAATTAACTACATGATGATAGTATATATATGCATGTATAAGTGTGCATGTACAGATACATATATATACACACACATATATACACACACACGTGTATATATAGGACACTGTTACCAGGATCTCTGGGCCTACTATTGATGCATGGACAGGTAACATTACTGTGATCATAGAAGAGAACCTGTATGATCAACACATTTGCTGACCTCCAGCCCATTGGAAATACCCAGCAATTCTGCAACTGATTGTCTTAGGAAATTCTCCTGGAACAAATTAATGGTCATCTGATGTTTCAATCTGCCTAAAAACTTGCTGAGGTCAGTTGGATCCCAGACATGAAGATCTGACTGTAGGATCAGGGCCTAAAGTTTTGGCAGTAGCAGCTTGGGCAAGCCAGGTCAGACTAATCAACAAACCTTTAGAAAAAGGTGGCAAAAATCTTTTGTAACACTGGACTTGGCACCTACCAGCAGAATTAATGGACAACTCATTCTCATTCAACTCAAACTCTTTGTACTCATGTTCTTACTTTATACACCTGATTTGACCAACACCAATAAAAAAGGTCTGAGAAACTGGTAGGAGATACTATAAAATTACATATCAAAGGGCAATTGACTAGGAGCAAATACTATAAAATTATATATCAAAGGAAAGCAATAATATCCTGTCTGCAAGTATCAGCATAGGAACCCATTGTGTTCACAGTCCAAAAGGGGTGAGGAGTAGAATTGCTTTGGTTTGAGATATTTTTACCCAATCCCCTTAGAAATAAAAGCAAAAAATCAAAATAAGATTTTTATTTAAAAAAAAAAAAAACAAAAGTTAAAACTAATCATAGGCTTCCTGTTCAAGTTTACTGGAGCAACAGTATGCTATAAAAATGAGTGCCATCACTTAAACCTTCATTTGTTAATGTTTCAGGCTTTCAGAAGCTTGCCTTTCTTGTCCACAAAAATAAAGAGGGGCGGTTTCTCAGATTATGGGGGGCTATTCTCCACTATAAAGAGGTATTCCTCCTATAATTCTTGTTTTATGCAAAAATCTAACAAACCAAACTAAGTAGCTGATCAAATGCCTGGGTGTAAACAGAAAACCAGCTTTGGACCAAAGCTAAAGAAGCAGAGCTAACAAGTAAGCATTAACTTTCTTTAAGAGTAGAGACAGACCAAAGAGCTTAGCCCAACAGCTACATGGGAAACCTAATATTTCCTGAGCAGAGAGAGGATAAGGAAGTTTGGAAACTGTAAACAAAAAAATTTTTAAAAGACCAGAAAATAATATTATTTGTAACACTTACACACCAGTGGAAAATCCACCATTGGATGACTTTATCAAAACAAAGCTTCACCCAGGGAGTCAACTTTTAAAAACTACAGTTTGAGAGATGCTCAAAGAACAGAAGTTTGGAGTCTTGATAATCCAAATCCTGAAAGATTTTCTCAAAACAAAATGCATATTGACCTCCCATGTAAACTGGCACATAAATGTGTTAAGATTTTATTGATTATATTGAAAAAATAGACCATGTGTATTACTTAACTATTTATTGCTCTTTTCTTATCAAATGTTGAAAAAAGACTTTTGTCTACAAAATATGGGGTGGGTGGAAGGAATTAGTAGTCAATGTCTAATGAATATTATATATCACAGAAATGGACTACAGATTAATAAAAGCATCTTCTCCTTCATTAACTGTTCTTTACCCTATGGGGGTGGAGAAGGTTAGGTTATAGCAGCATTATGTCCTCACAATAAAAATACATTTAGTCTGCTAGCATCTACTGCAATTGGTTATTCATTATATATAATTTTCTTTATTTTTGAAACCCTTTCCCTCTACCAGCTGTCTGACAAAGGCAAGCATGAAACATTCTGAAAATAAACTTTTGGAATCATTTGCATTCAATGGGAAAATTCCACTAGTAAAATAGTATTCATTAAATCTTCCTAGTGATGGACAAATCTCAGAAGATTCAGAGGAGCATTTCAGACAAGTATAACAGCATTAATGTTTGTCTAAAGTGTTTTGAAAAACTGTCTCCACTGTCATTGTACTCAGGAACCTGCAAATAATCACAATTTTTTGTTGTTCTTTAATGATATCTAGCTTTACTTCTGTCCCCTCCTGAGGTTCCTTTACTTTACCAGGCAGAGCAATGTCTCCTCATGGGTGACAGGCTATATTTCAGAGGAAATTAATTCATTCTCCAATTCATGTTTCTTTCAGGAGTAACCCACAAAATCTTGATGCAGAAAGCAGCCACAGGACGTACTAGGAAACATCTTCTTCCATAGTTTTTTTTGTTTGCTTTGGGTTTTTCTCTTTCCTCTAAATTAAAATTTTCCTAGATACGTGTATTGCTCCTTGCTGTGGAGGTAATAAAAGGAGACTCCTACACCCTAACGTGGGAATAAGAGAGGTAGTGCTGCAGGAAGATTTATGGTATCCTCTCAATCTCTTCCTATTTTCACATGAGAAATCCAATGTAAATCAAAATAAGTAACTTTAAAAGGGTAAGAGGAAAAAAACATACAAACAAACAAAAAAAAGCAAACAAAAACAACCAACCAAAGGAAATGGCTAAATAAGATCCACCAGTGCCTCAATTCTGTTGGCCATACTGTAAATCATAAACAGATTTTCATCTAATGGAACTCAAAACTTGGAGCTACTTTTTAGTAGGTTGGCGGGGAGAAGGGAGAAGAGGATCTAATTTTTATGATTCTTCAACCCCTCTTTTGTTTTATCTTTTTTTTTTTTAAGAGATTCAGTTAAGATCCCAATTTGCGCTTTAGGGAGGTAAGATGAAAAGACTAAAAGGTGCCTCAGTAGGATCAGCTAAAAGAGCAAAATAGATCTGGGTGTTATCAGGTTAACAATGATAACTCACCTTAAGGTCCCTAAAAATAGAAGTGAAAGAAGCACATCAGTACTGAAGAGCAAGAGGGCCAGCACAAAATTCTGAAGATCCCCATAATTAACTGGCAGAGGGTCAGATGAACACTTATTAAAATGCAACAAAGCACAACGGGGTGTCTCAAAGATGGAGTTTCAATCTTAACCATGAATTTCTTGGTTTTGTCAGTTCCAGCCAGGCCTGCCATGTTATTTTAATAGTACTTTTCTCCCCATATTACCTTTGAGAATTTTGGGGGAACATTCATGGGGAGAGTTAAGAGGGCATTTTATAGACAATCCAGGGGACAGGCGTCCTTAGAAAGTATAGGAAGAACGACATTATTGTGATATTTTAAAATGTATTTGTATGTGATATTTGAATGCTGTAGAGATCCATGCACTAATTTACCTTCCAGTTTCAAAGGCAGTAGTAAATTTTCATTAAGAAAGAGTGTTCTCCCAGAGCAATATCCCCACCTTACCTTAATGCTGCTAAACACTATAGTCAACCCCTTTTTTTACAGCATCAGTATGATACTTTTAAGCTGCCTCTGTCAGATAATTTTGATGAGGATCAATATTTCACTTCACAATTTATCCACACCGACTCTCACCCCACCCTAATCCAAAATCAGATGTCCAGGCAGCAAATGTAGGTAAACTATCTTGAGAAGAGGATTTTAAATCTTTCTTGGCCATAAATATTACTTGTTAGCACAAAGAGAAGTCTGTGTTTAAAACCATAGACTCAGTTTAATTCCTCCTGATTTTAACACCATTCTAATTTGGCCAATGTGTTTTGGTTTTGAGTTAAAATGTCTTGTCAGAATTGGTTGATTAAAGATAATGGAAAAGTAGGGAGAGCTGTGGGGACCTCTGAGACCTGGGGGGCATCTGGAGTGAACCGGACAAAGGTAGGGCAGGAGGATGATGAATACTTTCTCAACTTCAACAGCAGAAAGGAAGCTGTACCCCATTTCCTAACACTTAGACATGTTGTATCCTATGCATTTAATATATTGGTTACTGAAAGTTTTTTGAATGGCATATAATCCAGAGTACATTGTTATATCAGGATTTACAGACATCTCATAACATAATATGTTGGCAAAAAAGGAGAACATTATGAGTAGCTGGTCTGGCTGAAGTCCTCAAATACATTTCTTTTTATGGCAGTGTAAGTTTGTTAGTGTATTTAAGTCCAGCGATACTTTTTTCCCCAGGTGTGTTTTGAAGCACAGTAATGTTTAGCTGCTCATATGTGGGAGGCATTTTTTGGTTTCTTTTTTTCTTTAGTAAGTAAGATTATGGCATCTTGGATTTTGTAATTCCTTCATAAATTATTTTAAGTTTGCTTTGCATATGTGCATACCCCCACACACATATTTACCACTTGGAGGACAAGTTGGATAAAGCAGAAGTGTAGTATCACACCTCCCCTCTCCAGAATGAAGGACTGGCCGTCAGTGGGTACCCAAAATGCTATGTACTCCCTGGAACACAAAGAACAAAATGCTCTATAGGCAGCTGTCAATAATATGGCATTAAATCCTCATTGCTGGGTAACTCCTAGTTCTTTTGCAGTCATGGCTCAAGTAAGCAGCAGTGCTGCGGTGCACTGACAAACAGGACCTCAGTCTTCCAAAATCCTGCCCTCCCAATCTGTTGTGCTGAAAGGAGTTCAAGTCAACCCTGCCCCCAAATGAATAACCATAGCCTATGATGAATGCGGTGTGGGGTTCTTTAGTGGGAGAAGCAGGGGCTGTAGGTTGTATAGAAATCACTGGGTTTGCTTCAGTGAAGGAGGAAGATAATTAAGAGAATAGGAAGAAACGAGAGAATTGGTCATGAGAAGGGTCCCAACACAAAGCAGTAACAAAAAGTCCTTGGGACACAGAATTTCATATATGGGTAAAAAATGAAAGCTGGCTAAGGGACAACTTTTTGCTCCAGCTTCTCATGCGATCAAAGGGACAGAATTTTGTGCAGTCTTTCCAACAGGATTGCACCAACGGTTATACTGCATTCGTGCCAGCCACTGCCTAAAGGTTACAGTTCTACAGGACCACCAGTACTGGAGGATCCACTTGAAGCAGCAGGGCAAAAATACAAACATCTGTCTGAATTTCACCTTTTTTCTGTATTTTTTGTTCAAACTAGAAATCTCCTCATCCTTCTCCCCATGAGTCCTTCTCATTCTCATTTGAGGTCAACTAAGAAGGGTGCAATAAAGAACGAAGATGAAGGAGGCAAATCTTTGTTGTGGTTCTGCTAAGAGCACAGGAGTGGTTACAGCATGGGGCCTATGAAACCGAGTCATTACTTCATGTGGAAGGACTGACTGTCACATCATTTTGCTCTCTGAGTTTCCAAAAGCATTTCAGAAAGCAAGGTGCTCTTAACATAGAGTGGTTCATGAATTTAGTATTGCAATAAACGCACCTTCCTGAGTCAAGATCCTGGAAAGTCTGTCAGTTTTGTGTGCAACACTATTGCAGAGCAACCTTACCTCTGTAAGAACAGTGACCTTGCTTCCCTGAGTGGGGATGCGGGTTCCCTCCATTATCTTCACAGTCCTCCCAGACACACTGGTTGCATTTGACCTTCAGGTGGGACAACAGGAACAACCTTTACACTACTTCTTTTCATCCAATCACTCATTTTAGCCTTATCCTCTGTGGGGCCTCACCAGTCTTTCAAGTCTAGATATATTTATATGTGTGGGTTTTCATTGATCTTACCCTACATTTTTGCCTAGTGTTTTTTTTCCACAGTCCCCAAAGATGTCTTTCATAATTGTGATCTGTGGAAAGTAATTATGCATTTAAAAAAATCACATTCAGTGTTATCATAGGCCTGTAAATAGACTGATATGTCCTCTTTTTCTGCTCCAAGTGGAACTCATGGACACTAATCATTTGCTCAATATTTCCAGGCATTCATGATTCAGTTAGAGCAAAGAGCTACCATCCAGAAATCCTGCATGAACAGCCACTCTCGATGAACAGGCTACCTGTACGCTGCTTGAGCTGTAGATCCAGTGATCTTAGACCCACTGGTTACACCATACATTGACCCCATACACTCAAAGCCACGGTAACCTGGCTTCTCTCATTCCCCAGGAAAAATGACATTTTTCCTGTGAGGAGCAGGTGAATCTTAGCTGAAATTGTTCCTCCAGCCAATGCTTATTCATTGAGAAAGAGAAACTAAAAAACATGAGCCATGCCATGTCACAGATGGAGGGAACTGAAGCTAAGTAGAAGTCCTGGATGAGTTCAAGTCTTCCATAAGCCACACTTTCCCTGCAAAGTCCCTTTCTCTTGGCCCTTTTCCAGCCCCATAGTCTCTGCTTCACCCTGAAGAAGAACTCAAAGCACTCTTTGTCTTTCGGGCTACAGTTCAATGATATAGGAGCCATATCAGGAACACCAGCTTAAGCAGTCCCAACCTGCGTGTCCCATTTGGTCATCAGCATGCAGTTCTGCCAGCTGAGCCATAGCCTCAGTCTTTTGACGCTAAGCTCAGAGAGTAGACCTTAGTTTGGACTCTCAATAACAAGTCTGTCTTAGCACTTTTCCATCATTTTCATGGTCTCAGTGTTGCCACGCTGTTACTGACAACCTGTGTCCTTACAGCCCCTGAAAACCACCTATTCGTCCAGCCTCTGATGGGACAATTTTCCATACAGAAAAGTACAACAGAACCACCTCCTCTGAGTTTTCATGCTCCTTCCTGTCCTCCTGGAGCACAAGTTCACCAGCATCCTGACCCTTCTACCATCTGTTCAGTCTGCAGAAAGATACTTACCAGCATCTGCTTGTAAGTGGAGGGAGAACAATCCTGGGAAAGTCATCCTGCAGGCTTGGCTACCACACAGAAGGAAATTTCCAGGGAGAATTAATTTCCTGATCTTCTTCCTGTCAGTAGAGCAGGATTCCTTCAGTAACAGGTTATCGCCTTCCCACACTGAAATGCAGGCGAATATTTTTGGAAGATCCATTAAACCTGCTTTTCCTTAATGGCTTCTACATGTTAAGTGGCTGGTCCTGTAGCTTCCACACAAACAAATGCTTCTCACTCTCTGTACAAACTAGACAGTAAAATTTAGAATCACAGGAAACAGGACTGTCTTCATCAGTTAGTCCATGTAAATGGCAGGACCTTGAACATGCCTGAAAGATATCTGCATGACTTGTTCTTGAAATCTCCCTGTGGTGGAGATCCCACAGTCTCCCAAGGTGAGGTAAGTGATCTTCCCCAGTGCTTAGATTTTCTTACAATTAGAATTTTTTTCTTCATGTCTAACCCAAATCCCTCTTGCTGTGATTCCAGGCTATTACTTCTTGTCCTATCCACATTGGGCTTGTCATACAGATTATTCTCTTTCTCTTACATATCTCTCAGCTGCCATCATTTCTCTCTCAGTCTACTCTACTTATAGATAGAATAACTACTTCACACTTCATTCATAGGTCTTATTTTCTGATAGTTCTCATTCTTTTTTGATCTCTGCTCTCCAAATTGTCCACATCTGTTTTTAAGGACAGTGGTCAAAAAGTGGACACAGCACATCACTGGAAGCATCACTGGCACCAAGCAGAACTCAGATGATATGTTTGTTCTTTCTTCCCTAAGAAAAGAGTGTTTTATTGGGTTTAATCCACAGTGCATCTGCTCTTCTGGCTGTAAAGGGTTGCTACGTAATAGCAGTTAGATTTTAATACACTGTTTAAGAAGCTAAGGAATGGCTTTTTAGCATTTCTAGCATTTTAAATGCTCTCCAAACATTTCTCACAGAATTTTGTCATCATTAGTATTTGCAATACGATTGAAAGGCAGAGAAATATTATTGTCGCCATTTTTCCAATTAAGATGCTGAAGGACTGCAAAATGTGCTTTGCAAAGACATATTTTGTCTTGTGCCTTATGAGGAAAAAAGGCATTGCTGGATTCTGCTGTACAGGATTCTGCAGTGTATTTGAAATCTCCTTCCGCAAAACATGATTATTCAATGAGTGTGTTCATAGTGCAGGTTTCAAAGCCAAGTCTCTCTTCTTAAGGGCTCTCAAAGGTGCTTAACTGTAAGCTCATATGATTAATATTTTGTTCATTTCTGCATTTTCCATTTAAGTGCCTAAGTTTTGGTCTTTTGTGTGCTCCAGAGCACTTTGCCAAGTTCTTTTATCTCTGTTGGGACAGTTGGTCAAGGAGAAAGGGAGGATGGCAGCTGGAGAAGATAGGACCAGAAAAGAACCTGAGGGAGAGGCTTCAAGTGGCAGGAGAGCTTGTTTCTCTGAGCAGAGATGGGGCAGAAGCATTCATCTCTACACCCTACCCCTATCCAGAACATGGATTTTTTCCAAGTTTTCTTAATTTACAGTGTTCCTCTAATGTAAACACCTGAAACCCACTTAAAAATGTGTCTTACTTCCCCCTTGTGGCTGACCCACAAACAAAAGATGACAGTCTACTATTGCTACTAGGTTCTCAATAGCTCAAGTGACAGAGGTCTTCATTGTGCAGCAGAGGTTTCCAGCTTCTAAAGGACACACGTACAGATCAGGTTGGTTCTGCCTAACCTCATTTGTGCCATGTTTATTTTCTTTTTCCTTGCTTTTTGACCTTAATTTAACCCTCTTGTTTCTATGCATTATATGCATAGATATGAGTTATAAAACGTGATGTGACATCAATTTCCAGGACTGCTAGGGTTTTTGCACATGATGCAAGCTGGTACTCCAGTGGCACATTCTCATGTGACATAAATCGAAATCACAGTGTGTCATAATGCAGCACAACAGGTGCACCAAAATGTTTTAAATGGTTTTTATTCTTAATAAAAAAAAAATCACATCAGAATCAAGAACAATGGCAGCCATTAAATTGGTTCTGCAAATCCTTGCAGGCAGAGCTGGAAAAGGGGGATCAGGGAGAGGATGCTTTTTGCTATTTGCAAGGGGGATGCAAATGCAGTAGTGCAGTGTAAACCACATATTATATTTTTTGTCTTTCATGCGTTGTGATAACAGTAGTTTTCTTACCAGTATAACATGTTTCATTAATACAATGTTTAAATAATTAAATACAGCAACTCTGGAGGCGATGGCTAAGATAAAAGTTTGTAGGCAATCCATTATTGTGATCAGACAGTACTTCTTAAAACCCATGGAGATGCAATTTAGTAATTTAACTTCTGAAGTCTGTTGTTTAATAAACTATTACATTTTAATATAGTTTTGTTCTTGTCAAAGGGAATGATTCATTTCCCCTCTGTGAATTGTTCCAGCTGAAGTTATTAGTGGTTCCAGGGTTGAGGGGGTGCTGGGTTCCTGTTTGAATATCATTACCATGCTGTTCCCACTCTCTAGGTGTTGCCACTGTAATGTGTGATCTTTACTGGTTATAATTATTTTGTAGGGATGGTAACTGCCATCATCCGAGTCTTCAATATTGATATGTTTCATTAGGTTTAATTCTGTTGGCAGAGAGTAAGATACTGGTTAAGGGGGATATATAATTAGTTGTAGTAGGATTAAATGAATATTAGTATATTCTATTAATGGATGTCCCAGAAAGAAACCTGGCAAACCATTAAATAGAGGGAATATAATAGCAGAAAAACTAAACACTACCTCTGCCACTATCCGAGTTTGTCATAGTTCTAAAGAGATTTGCTTACTGAAGTTTCAAAATAATCTTCTTGTTCATTTACCCTGATTAAAAAAGTTTTTATAAGAAACATATTCTTAAAAAACAAAAGGCTGGTTTCTCTGTATCTGCATTTCCCCTGCTATGAAGATTTTAGCTGTGTAATGTTGGGGTGTAGGTTTAATACTGTCTGTTCAGCTCCTTCTTTTACAAGTTGCTGCCAGCTGATAAAATACTCTTAAAGACAGGCTTTGTAATCAGTTAAATTGTTCTCTATATGCCCATCCATTACTGTCAGCAATCGAGTATGGTGGACATTTCCATGCTACTTCTGCACAGAAATGCCAAGGAAGCAAAGACCGGGATGGCAGCACCCACTGTGCCTTGAGCTGGTCTTTGTGACTCACCTGCTGCGGAGACTGTCTCAGTGCAGCATGACAGGTTCATGAAGATTAGGAAGTGAGGGCCTTTCTGCAAGCATTTGCTTATCACCAGCCTTGATGATGTGTGGGGTTATTTATGGCTGAGTCTTTTACCACAACACTTATGGTTCTGAGATAAAAGGCATACACCAGAGTCCGCACCACCTCACCAGATGAAGACATGGAAGTTGGCATTATATGAAACTCAAAGAGTTTTTACTGTACACAGGAATAAGGCAAATGTGGAACAGGATTTGTTATTAACTGTAAACCCGCTTTTCCCTAACAAAACCAGAGTAAATGCAGGAAATAAGCTCCCATTTATATACCATAGAGACAATGCTTCATTGTCACTTTTATTTTAAAGTCACAAGTGAAAAGTAAACGGAAAGTGGGAGCAAATATCAAGGTGTTAGTGGCATTGATCCTTCCACAGTGCAGTAAATAGGAATTTTTGTAGCTTGCTTGCAACCAGTGAGAGAAGGCTTATGTATACAGAATATTTGATGGTTTATTCTTTAGAGCACATGTTGTTCTGCACCCAAGTTAAGAAGAGCAGAAATGTCTTCACCATTTTTTTACTATTAGTTCTGTACACTTCATGTTTATTCACTCTTTACACTGTAGGATTTTAAGAAACTTTCAAATATTTCTTTCAGCATACAAAAAAGATCCCCCGTTAAAATAATTCCAAGTATGTATTTCCAGAATGCCTGAAGCTTATTGTTACTGGATACTTGTGAGGCACATAAGATGTAACAAAAAAGAGCTACAAACAGAATGTCCTTATACATGCTATAGAAATTTTGCTCAGTGCAGCTTAACGCCATCATCTTCAAGTTTTCCCTCGCAGAGGAGCAGTTGCAAAAAGATTATTATTCTCCCACAGTTGTGTGCAGAGCCTCAGGAAAATACTAGATTTCCTTTCTTGCATTTATTTCTTCTCTTTAAATTATATTTAGGACAGCCTGTGCCATAACCTGCCTGGGGTCCCACAAGGCTAAAGCCAGGCTGGCAGTCTCTGCATCCCAGTGCAGAATCCATTGCAGAATATTGTATGTTACCAAACCCACACGGCAGTTCAGCTCTCCTTAAACGTGGTCCTCAGCATTGCCCATCCCACTCTGCTTTCATTTGTGTTCAAATGGTTTTCCATTTTCATTGACATTCTTTGAGTTTCAGCCTTACAATAGACAGTAACCAGAATGCACATGCTGCATGATTTTGGCTTAGGGCAAAGTGGCATCTTTTCTGTAAGAATCTGCACTAGGTACTGAATACCACCCATCCCACACTGATATTATTTTCCCTCTCTTTCTTGGTCACTACCTCTCTAAATATTTGACCCAGATACACATTTCCTTCCAACCCCTAAACTGCATGCACTGGAGTCATACTGGGTAAATCACACTCAGTGTTGGTGTCCTACCATTTGTCAATACCATTGTTACCTTGTTTGGCACAGTTTTGGTTTTTTCTTGTTCCTGTGACTCTGCAGAGGAGAGTTGCATGCAACCTGTTGCACGCTGCAAAGAGTACAAACCTAAAGTGATTCAAATGTTCTCTATTAGCATTTCTTTGCTTATTATGCCCTATGAGCTCTACAAAGATGATTTCTACATAGGAGAATGTAGTTGCAGGGGAAAGATAATTTGCTATCAATATGCCAGTCTTATTTTAAATGTCTGACTAACTAGACCTCCCTTTTTTTAAAATTCACTTTGGATATATACACGTAAATCTTTGCAAACTACTATAATTTGTATATGTAATGCTGGAGGTATTGGGTCTGTGTACAAAAACAAAAGCTTCCTTGTTTTTCACAAAGCGGAGACATAGAAACAATGGTGTTCTTGATGCCTGTGCATCACTTTTAGCATAATGGTAGCCTAGGCACTGGCATAATAGAGGCATCAGATAAAATAATAATACTCAAATGATGTTTGCAAAGTTGAGCTCGTAAATGTCAAAGGTGATTTGAAGTGGACAAGAGTGAGTCTTAACAAATCAACTAGGGGCTGCTGGCAATTGTTTCTGTTTTCAGTTCTTATTGAAACTAATATTGGACAAATTGAAAGAGTGATTGCCTTAGAGCCTTCACAATGTCTTCACCAATCTGTTACCCATTTCCATAAAAAATGGGAGTGAAAATGGCAGCTGACTTCTTTTGACCTCTCTCAATTTCACCGTGGCTCCTCTTGGAGGCCTGAAAAAGCAGTTTTTCAGGCAGACCATTATCTGCCTTAGCAAGTTAGTTGGCAGAGAAATTGAAAAATATCAGTCAAATAATCTATTTAAGCCTGGTCTTTCTGTACGTGTTATGATCTGAATGGTAGGAAGCCAGCAAAAAAATAAAAGCCTCAACTTGAAAGTGGATGAGCAAGTCGAGTTAGTTCCTTCACTAGACATTTTCTTTTGTTATGACAAATTCTTCTTCTGTCCCTCTGTCCCCATGATTTGACTGTCAGCATTAAAGTAAGATAAGAAGTTACCTGGAGCGCCTGAATCCTAGTCCTCTTTATCTTCCTGACTTACTGGTTTCCACCCTTCTGTAATCATGGACCAAGAGCTGTTTTGCTCCACTTGCCTTGCTAACTCATTCCCTTTTCATCTAGAATCTTTCCTTAGATTTACCAAAGTGTCACCACTTTGATTCCATAAACTAGTTGCAGAGACACCTCCTTCTTCTAAGAGTTACTTTCATGGACTTTTTTCTTCTTAGAAACTTGGAATCCCACTAAACTTTCTCTTCTCTACAAAGGCCAAGACCTATTTTCCATGCATATCAGAGGCATGCTGACATTTAGTTTCCCTAACATTTAGATTTTTAGATTCCCTAACATTCCCTGACATTTACAGCATCCTCTGTAACCAATGACAGAGATCTTCATTTCCCTTGGAAGCAGGTCAAGCTATCTAGTACAGGATTTACTCTTAGGAGTTGTGTTTCTCTTCTAGAGGGAGTTTTGAAGAACTACCCTTCCAACCTTGACCCATCATTCAAGTACTTAAAATTAGGTAGTGAACTGGAGGCTCCATGTCCTTGGGGAGCCCTTAAAATGAGTGCCTCAGGACCCCAGTCCATGCTGCAGACCACTCAGCCTAACAGCACTGGGATTACCCCACAAACACCTGACTGCAACAAGTGAGCAGCTTGGACCCTATTTGCACCTCAGCTGTCTTCCGTCAAGCTGGTTCTTTCTGCCTCAAACCCGTGTTACTAGAAAGTATAAGGGCCACTACAGTCCTCTCTTCCCTCCCACATCTTCCAGTATATGCATCCTTTATCCTCTCCCAAATTAGCTGTGGGTTTCAGAGGTTTTCTCACAACTGCTTCTAGCCATTATTCTGCTTGGGTTTCTCATCCTGGCTTTCCCTGACTGCTGCCTGGTTACCAGCCTCTTCTTACCTTGGGGAAGTAGATATCTTTCCTCCTTCACAAAAGCTAGGTACTTCATAGACTTAACCATGATTTCATCCAGGAAAGGAATGAAACCCTTTTTGACTAACCAAGGAAGTCACAGAGGACTCTTCTAGCCTCAGTTTCATGGCTAGAAGTTCCCAGGTGCCCTTTCTTAAAATTTCATTTGCTTCTGAACATAACCTTTCCTGCTGTGAGACTTAAAAAAAGACATATTATTTGTCTTTGGAATATCTTAACTGAAGAATTTGGCTGAAATTTCAAGGTTAGTCTGCTGTTACCGAAAATAAGATTCCTCTTGTAGTGAGTTCTGGGTTGTTTAACGTAACATGTGATTGCTGTATCAGAAGCAGATTCTTTAAAATAACAGATGCACAGTTCTGCAAAAAAGAAAAAGAAATCCTGTTTCCCTTTGTATGAGTGGAAAGAAAGAGTTTAGACTCAGAGAATTCTCACTTTTCACCTTCTTCCACTGAGAAGAACCACTGTGTTTAATTAAGGACAGAATTACCAGATATACTCAGACAAATAGTATCAGAGCCATTTGGTTTCTATCAGCAATCATAAGGGAAGGAACCATGTGAACAATAAAGACACAAAAGTAGCAAAACTGGAGACAGCTACAACTGCCATTCTGAGATCCATTGGAGATAAGTTATTGAACAACCACGTTATTAAGTTATAATGCCACAGCAGTAGCTCAAGCTTTCTGTCGAGCTATCATAGTTTCCAATGGAGTTAACCCATAGCTGCCATGTTACTGCAAAATACTCTTCTGAGACTGGTAACTTATTAGGTCATGTGCTGCAACTGGGTCGGATCATTCCTCTGATGCCTGATTTCACAAAAGTTTATTTTCATCTAGATGTAAAGTTTAAAGGTACATAACTGTGGTTACTAGGCTCAAAATTTGACCTAATTTTTGTCAGATTTCACTACTATGTGACTTTTCTCCAACTGATTATTTTCATTTTATTTCATTTATTTTTGTTTTGGTTCGTAGGACTTTAGGCATCCAGGGTTATCCAAATACTAAGGGATAATATAACCAGATAAGTTTAGGTTCCAACTAAGAGTGTTCTGCCTTGCAATGCTTTGGTGTTGTGGATCTGCAGGGCTTGCAAACTGAATATAATTCTTTCACTCACAGACACCCCTCTACACCCATGGGGCTGCTATATTAACCTCCTACTTTTCTGTCTTCCCTTTGTAAAACTCAGATTTTTTTTCTCTGCTCCCCCTACCTTGATGCTGAGAATGACCCAGTTCTGATCAGAGGTACTCAGCAGTGAGAATACAACTGTGGCACTAAGGTCTTATAAAGATGTGTCTGAACCTAAATTTGACCATTGTTTTTCTTTTTATTACTACAATTATTACTTCACTGCATGATGTAATGCATATATATTTCATATTTTTTTACTCCAGAAGAATGAACAAAACAAAATATATCTTTTTCTGGGCTTGACAGTCCTTCATCTTGTGCAGGATTTAAATATCAGGCTTTCAGTCATATGCAAATCGCCTGTAAAGACCTCCCTCAGTATAAAGCCTGGTCCCTTTACTTTCATTGGGGCCAGGTTTTTGATCTTGGTCTTTTACTTTTCCCTCCAGAGATTTCTCTGCACTCACAGAAGAAGACATAAGATTATTTCTCTGTGTGAGACATGAAGTGCCTAACAGTGAGGATAAAACAGGAGTCTGTTAGCTACTGCAGGCAGCTGGGCTGACCAAATTGCTCGCCCTCCAGGACACTTGCGTTCTGTCCCTTTGCAGGTTCTGGGGACTTAAAAATAGCATGGTTCACCTCTTGGACAGACATGGTATTAGATTTCAAAATCCTCATCCTTAGCAAGAAATCAGAATAAAAGGGCATTGTGGTAGACAGCAGCCTGGGAGGTGGGCTCAGAGTGGTTGGAAAGTGAGCTATCTCTGCAAAAGTATTAAGCATGACCTACTGTCTTCCTCCATTTGCAATGCTGTGGTCTAGCGGGTTTGCAGTCTCCACGGTCATAAATCCACATGCATAGACACCTTTCCTGCATCCCAGCAGTTCCCTTTCTGTACAAGTACCATTTTTGCACTGTTCCTCTGTTGATCCAAGGGGAGTGGCTGGTACTGAGTGGTAACAAATTGCGATGCTGCTCTGGGCAAGACACAACTCATCCAGAAGCTTGTGAAAGGGTGAGCAGGTGGTATCCTGCCTGCCCCACATATGGGCACCAACAAGGCGGACCATTCAGGGGCACGACATAGACCTTCCCTCCTGCCTGTTTGCAGGAGTCGTGGCTTGCCTCAGAGGCAGCTTTGATGACTTTATTCTGCAGTACTTTGTGGGCGACAGGCTCTTTTCCAAAATGCCTTTCTCACGCAGACATCTCGCCTTTCCAGGCATGCCACCCTTCTTTTTTCTATTCTCAGAATATTCTTTTTCGGGGGTTCAGTGGCAGTGCAGCAATCCCCTGAATCTGACCTTTTATATAAAAGACTGGAAAAAATTATGCCTTCTTACTCTGTCCTTTACAGTGCCTTTGTGATTTGTAAAGAAACAACAGCCACTGAGCTTTCTCACTTTTATCTTTGTTTTATTTTTAACTTTAGCAATATCAAATCTTGATACCCTTCCCCCCTTCTCCATGAAGACTTTCTAGGGAACTTTGCAACTGACAGTATTCAGAGCTCTTTCTCAAAGGGCTGACTGAGCCTTTTTCTCATGTGTTTGTCAGGAATTTAAGTCCTGTAAGTGCTTATGAGAAAAAAAAAACACTTTTAAAGAGTATGATTTAAATGTCCCACCCTCCTGTCATTAAACAGCTTCCAATCTTTTGTCCCTTTTGATGTCATAATCCTAGCAGTTCTCCAGACTCCTGAGGACTTATCTGGGGAAAACATGGAAATCAGTACCTGAAAAACAAATGGGTTTGAAGGACAGAAAAGAGTTTTTGATGGTTTATTTATATGTTTAAAGAAAAGACAGCAAATAAGTATATTTTATATATTTCTATACATATACACATTTCACTTTTAAATCTTCTATACCCTGCTGTTTTGCAAACAGGAATGAAGAGGCAGTTTTAGTATTCTGGTTAATAGCACAGACAGATTATCAGAATTCCAAGGCTTTTTTCTACATCATATTCTGTTGTGGGTTTTTTTTCTGTACTTACGCATGTATATCTGGCATAATATCAAATGCTATGTAAAATTCCATAGATCTGAATTACACTTTCATCTTGCCAGTCATGTCAACTTTAGAGATGACTTTTTTTTTCCCCGGCAAAGTCTTACTTTTAAAATATGGATATAAAATATCAATTAGAGTACTGTGTCAATCAGTGTCCACTATTTCAACCTGCTACTTTCACTTAGAGCAGCTTATACATTACACTCTATTCATGCTGTGGAACTACCATTCCCTAGAATGAATACAAACTAGGGATAAAAAGCTTTTTGTTTCAAGGCTCCACAAATGTGGAATCAGTTACCAGTTGATTTAAGAACAATTGGGAGCTTTTCCTGTTTTAAGATGGAACTGAAACAATACTTCATGATGACTAGAAGTCGTTGTAATTGTTTTAATTGATGTTATTCTAGTGTTATCTTGGTTTATTGTTTATTTATATGCATTTGTTTATCACAGGTCATGCTTGAAAATGGGCTTTCATCTCAATTTACATAGCTAACAAATATATGTATGCATGTGTATCAGCTACACTTGTTTATATCTGACAGCAAAACCATATGTATTCTACATATATTTCTTGCCTTTATGTTTGTGCTATCGATTAAGACATCTGAGTTTGATTTCAGCTTGACTTTTAACTTTGCAGGACAAACCAAGCAAGTATGTATCTAATAATATCAGTCAAATTATTGTTTGGCTCCCAAAGCACAAATCAACTTAAAGCATTAACGAAGCACATGTTACTGTGCTTTTTAAAGCAGTTCACTCTTTAGTCGCAGGGTTTTACTCCTGCACTGTGTTAGCTTTAAGCAGCATTAGCATTCAGAAATTATTTTTGTATCTCTAAAGGCAAATGATGTATTAAAAACAATGATAACATCACTTGTAGAGAAATACAGTCTGGCATCAAGTATTTATCATCATAGCTGATAAAGTAATGGCATGTTTAATTTACACTCTCTGTGAATGATAAATAACTGCGTACGTATTCCTATCTGTCTTTACATATCCGGCAAGCAAACTAACCAACGTATAAGAGGAAAAGAGAGGAAGAGCAAGTCATTATTTCATCTGTTTCATTTACAAACTCAGAAGTCACAAATGTGCAGCTGGGAAACGTGTTTGTCTCAAAGCTTCAAATCTGTGACATGTTAATTCATAAATAATTGCAGTCACATGATCTTCCTCGAGGGCATTAGCTCAGTATTCCCAGTACAGTACACTTACTTGTAATAGAAAAGAGAAGAGTGGACAAAAGTGGTTTTCATAAATCAGATAAAATTGCTCAATAAATCCAAAACATCTTTCATTATTTCTAACAGAAAATGAGCTTAGTTATGTAAGCAACATTTTTTAAATTTGAATGGTTTTTGGAAACTGGCAGGTGAAGAAATAAAGGGCAAAGCTACATTATTTTTAGTTATGGAATCTGTCAGCTGAAGATTTTGCAGCCCTGGACCAAATAGAGCTCTGTCTTGCATCCCATGCTAACCCATGGACGACCTTATATCCAGATACTAAATACTTCCGCTAAACAAGAGCACTTTTCTATTGGGACAGTCATATGATAACATCGCCTCTGTTATTGTCGAAATGCAGCTGTTTGCAAAAATATAGGCTTTTTTCCCAAAATTTTGTGCTTGGTACTTTGACTGCAGAGTGAATAATACAGTATGAAAGGAACCTGAAGGAGCCGTTAGGGTCCATTGTGTCAATCCAGCTGCTATACATGCATATTAAGTCCACATTTAAAAATGCTTGTGATGCCTTTTTGCTTTGGTTTGTTTTGCAGTCCATTTTTTAAACATTCATACTTCTTTTTCTTTGTCAGAATACGTTAGCCACTCTGAACTAGCCTTTGGACAAATTCCAATTTAAGTTGAAAACCATTTTAGTTCTACAGGAGTAAGATTTTTTTTTTAATCAGGTGAAATTTAGAAAAAATCATGAAGATTTAGTACAAAAAAATTGTATTTCCATTGGTTACTAAAAAAAGCATCTTGTCTCATCTGAGAGCTCGTTGTCAGGCTCCAGTCAGCATTGGATTTAGTCTCCTGAAAGTAGGAATTAGAATGGAAACCTGACTGACCCTGACTGGAGCTATTATTGCTCAAACCACCACAAATTTCTCTTGATAAGAATAGCGTTTTGTTCAAATATCAGATCAATTTGCCATAGACATATGGTTGTCATCCAAAATTTCATATTTCTAATAATTCATTTGCTAGAATACTTCAATTCAGAGAATCAATCTTGTGAGTGTAGCATAAGTACAGCATCACAAATGAGAATGCCAAATTTAAACTGTTTAGTCTGGGAATTTATTGCTGGCACTGGAATGGTTGTTGGCAGAATATGTCCATATAGGGGGTTCGTTCAGCTACTTCATTTCCAGTCTATGTCATTAAGCAGTGGTTTGAGGACACTTAGTATTTCAACGCAGTAGACAACAAAAAGGAAAAAAATCCCCCTTCTCCCTTTCTGTTCAATTGTATATTGGTACCTCAGAATTTTGGCTTAAATATTAATCTGATTTGCATTTATACATTGGGAATTTCTTAGAGTAATTGAAAAAGTTTGTTGTTAATATAAGCTCTCAGTGTCCTGGATTTTGATATTAGTCCTAATGCTCATATTGCAGATGCTGATGCACACTGTTTTTATCTTGAGTTTTAACAGCCCAAGCTACATAAAGGATGTCGAGCAAGCAGGTAGTTTAGGGCTAGGGGCACTGTGTTCATGAAAGAGATTTACTTTAGCAATTGTCATACTCCAAGCAGAGAAAGTGTAGGTCTAAGGTATAAACTGTGGCTTTACTAGTTAATGGAAAGTATGGAGATGAAGGTTTGAAAGGGTTTTAAAGACACTGCAGAAAGGTGTCAGACACAACCAGCCACCTCTTAGACCCAGGAGTCACCCTGCGGCTGGAAGGTATGAAAGCTTCTGTTCCCAACTGACACTCCAAATGCATGCTAGTCACCAGCCAGTCTGAGGATGGAAAATGTGGTCACATCTCTAAATGTATGAGGTGGATACATATCAGTATTAATTTAAGCCTGGAAAACACACCTCTGCATTTTCTCTTTCAGATGAAGACAGGGATTACAGATAGGGAAAAAAATTAACAATAGCAAATAAACCACTCATTGTACTGCATGGAGTCAGAGAATCACAGAGCTATTTACCAGCAAACACATCCCATGCAGGCCATTCAGCCCAGTCTTTTTTCTCCTTCCCTCATGTATTGTGTCAGGATTGATTTCATTAAACTTAAACTATTGTTGATAGCTTGACATTAAGTCTGGCCTTAAAATCCTCCTGTGGAGGTGATTCTAGAAAACCCCTTGATGGTTTCCTCCATGACCTAACCGTTCCTGCAGTTGTGAAGTTTTTCCTAATACTTAACCCTATTATCCGTGTTGCAGCTGAAGTCTATTACTTCTTGTTTTGTTGCCATTGGCTAATGAGTACAATTGGTCCCTGTCCTCTTGGTAACACCCCTTTATGCGATTATTGAGAGTCATTATGTCTCCCTTTTGGCTTCTCTTCTCTAGACTGAACATATCCCAGTCTCTTAAGCTTGCCTCCTGGGCCTTATTTTCAGCACCTTTTACCATTTTTGATGCCCTTCTTTTAAGTCCTTCTAATTTGTCTATATCTTTTGAAAAATGTGGTAGCCCAAACTAAATACAGCTCTCTGGATGAAACCTCAGCCGAGACAAACAGAGTGGAAAAACTGCCTTCCTTGCATTACATATGACGCTCCAATTAGCACAACCTAGTGTAGAGTTTGTCTTTTTCTCTTGTTCAATATAATGTCCATTATCACTACTACTCCCTTCACTGGAGTTTTCTGATCTAACTGGTAATATCTGTAACTTTGATCATTCTACTCTTAAGTTGTTCTATCATCTGCTTTGAGTTTCCATACAGCCACATATGCTTCCCATCTTCATATTTATTTGTATGCGTCTTTGCCTTATATGAAACTTTTTCCTAGTGCAACTAATGAACCCGCGGCCATCGGAGTAATTTTGCTGTATCAGTCCTAGGATAGACTTTTTCCAGCAACTGTATACTCTCATCAGCAATACCAAAGCCCCATCAGAAGTTTATCTCCATATCATTTCAACTGTCGCTACTGTGCATGTAGGGATTAAAAAATTATATATCCTTATATATATGTTACCTCCTTGGAAAATATTTCCTTACATGTAGTTAATCAGTGATCTATGGAAACAGCAAGGAGGCTAGGCTAGAATTAGAAAACACAAATTTTCTTATTTAGATGGACTTACAGTATTTTGATGTGGCATTTCCTTCCACCTTAATTAAGAAATCAAATATTCAGATGGAATTTCAAAACCTCATTTCAGAAATGCAGACATGAGTTGTTCCATAACTGGGATATGCATCCATCCCAAACCCACCTGGGAGGCAGGCAGGAGGGAAAGCAGCCACTACTGAATCCCAGCTCAGGGATGTTGCCTTTGCAGGACTAACCTGGGGCTATGCAAACTCAAGGTAATTCTAGGCTTGCTGGCATAAAAGCCTTGAGAGACTGGTTTGTATTGGAGCTGCTAGAGTATTACTGTACTGAAACCCAGATTTGGGGAGCTGCAGCTCAAGCTTTCAAGGCTTCTCTCTCTTCAGCAGTAAATGTGGAAGACTGCAGAGCCCCAGGATGGACCAAGGAAATATTCTTCAAGTGAGATCTGTAAAAGAGCAATGTTTGTCAAATTTGGGGAAAATGTTCAGGTTCACAAAACTGGTATTTTCTCACAATACATTGTTTTGTTAAGAACTCTGTGCACATATTAACAAAGACTCCTGAAGTACCTTGGTTTATCTACATACATCTGAATCTTTCCAGGGGTTTTCACGGGATTCTTGCTCCAGAGGAGCACCCAAAGGTTCCTCTTGCTTTTACTTACCTTTTATTTCTCTTACTCTTTATTGTGCATGAAAGCATGCTCTTTGCTCTTTCTGGGCTAATGAAGATTTATAATGTTTATTCATTTCCTTTTCCCTCTTAACATGAACCGGAACAGTTTGCCCTACTCAGGTTTCCAGAGCTATGCCTACCTCACTTGCTCAAAATGCGTTCCCAGGAGCAGACAAGAGCACATTGTGCTTGCACGCAATCCACACCAGGGCCTTGGGCAGCCTGCCCAAACATGCCTGGCAGGGTCCTAACCACCTACTTACATATTAATACCACCTAAGAATGCCCTGTGTGTTTGGGCCCACGGGATGTTGCATGTGCTGAAGAAGTGTGTTTTCTGCTCAGGCGTTTGCTGGGCACAGAGGCGGGTCCAGCCCAGGGGACAGTCATGGGGCACCCCTCCGAGGAAGAGTTATTCCTTCTCTCAGAGGTGAAAAGGCGTTGCCAGCATGGTCAGTCTCATGCATTTGAAAATGAGGAGGTAGGCTACCCAAAATATGAGATATTTGCAATATATTAATAAGTGTATATAAAAGGGAAAGCTTCCTTTTTCTTATAGATGTTGATATTTATAACTTGATGTGTATTTCTAACGGGAGGGCATCACTAGGGGGAGGGAGAAATCTTTTCCTTTTTCTTTTTGAAAGAAGAAAAGGAGAAAACAAAGTCTCTCTTGCTGCATTCTCACCATGGAAGTACAAGGCAGCACTAAGGTTTTTGCAATAAAATGTTGATAATCCCATATAGTAGAAAGTCCACGTAAACAATGACTTTGAACAGGCCACATGCTGAGATAGTGACACTAGGTTAGTGCAGCTATCCCATCTACCACAGCTGTAGCTTATACCAGCAATAAAGGCTTTCTGATGGTATGTTATTCACCAATTCAAAAAGCAAAAGAATTTTTATCACTAACAGTACTTTTAGATTAATATAGCTGCTTAAACATTAAAGCTTCTGCAGCATGGCATTTAACAGCAAAGATAAAATTAAAACCATGAATAAACACCCCACCTCAGATCGACATTCTTTAACAAGCCATTCCTAATATGGATCTGGCCATTATCTTACTGTTGCTTATCTCAATAAAATTGACTCTATGAACAAAATGTTTGCTTGTACAGTTAGTCTGTATTTCAGACCCAAGTATCCCAAATGAGAGTGGGAGTGAAGCCCAACATACTGAGTCATGGTAAAGTTCTTTTCAAGGCCGAGGAAAATGTAACTCCCAGAATAAATTACCGTACACAACATTTTCTTTTGGGCCAGTTACCACTTTGTAAGAATCATTCAAGCGCTCTTATCTCCTGTTCTAAAAGGCTTGCTTTGACATGTTCAAACGTTAGCTGCTTGTTACAGAAAGACTTACTTTCCAGGAATACAAAGATTCAGTCTTTCATCAAACCGTTCGTAGCGGTACATTTACTCTCCCTGAAAAAATTGTTTCTGTTGATATAGTTCAACTACACCGAAGAAGAAGAAGAAGTTCAGTTCTGAGCAGATGGTTAGGATGACTGACTGCAAGCCAGGGCTAAGAAATTACTAAATATTGCTTGTGTTAAGAGCAGTGTAGTTTCTCTATGTATCTCGCTTCCAATTCTTTAGCCATTTTCTTCCTTCTCAAGAAAAATAGGAGTTAGAAGCGATTTCAAGATGGCTTTTTTGGTTGTTGGTTTCTTTGGTTTGGTTTTCTGTTTTTTTTTTGTTGGGGTTTTTTTGTTTGTTTTCTTTTTTACCTATATTTTTACAATCTTCTGTTTGTTATAGGATTTTTCATCAGCAGCGGAACCATGAAAAGTTTTGTTCTGTGATGTGGGAAGTAGTTCTCCAGAAGCAAGACCAAGATAGGAACCTCCCTCATTTTGAGAGCATACAAGTAAAAGGCTCTCAAAACATAAAGAAGTCTTTTAATTCTCAAACATTTCTTCTGACTGATTTTAGACAGCTAAAGCTATAAGTCTTCAGTGGTGTCACTTTTTGGAAGTTTTGTTCTTAACATATTAGGACTGATGAATAAGGCATGGGACATTCCACAATATCCCAGCTGGGGGATTATGCAGCTGGACAAAATTATCCCTATTAGGTTTTTTTTTTTTTAATGATGATATATCTTTTGATAAACCTTCTCGTTATAGCTGAATAGTAGAGACATTATAGGACATAAATAGAGACATAATAGGACAAAATAATTCCATGAAAATAATGATGTTTTAATTTTGAACAAATGTGCCTTTAGCCAGAATGTTTGTGAGATGTCTTGTGATTACTGCAAAATAGGAATAGAAAGTGATTTTTGAATTCTGAAATATGATGATTTACAATAGAAAATCTGAGTCTGAGTTACTTCCACTCAGAGAAACACAACGTGCAATGTGTTCTGCTCCGACTAACCAACATAACAATATTGAATGCCAAATTTTGAATATCAAGCACTTGCAGTGAAGTGCTCATAAATGATACACCTTCATTCAGGGAATAATTCTGAATAATAAATCTAAGAAAGTCATAAACTGCTCTTGTACAATTCACAAATAGAAAAAGGAGGTGAGGTTTGTCTAACAAATTATTCGGAGTGAATTATGCATCCGGCAGCTACCTTGAGTCCCTGATCTGTATTTTCTAAAATTTGTATGGGATGTCTCCTCTAAAGATTTTGCAATATAATTACCTAGATCAGTCATTCCCCAGCTGGATCCTCTACGGCAGCATCAGTGTGCTCACATATTCCTGGATGAAACTGCTTATACACCGTTTTCCTATGCCACTTCCACATTACCTTTCTAAGCAGATTTGTCACCTGTTCTGGGAGAAACTGTGGCCTCCATTTCCTTCAGTGACCTAAAATAATTAAGAGCTAAATCTCCTGTCTTCAAGTACTTTTGCATATGCTTAAATTTATGCACACGAGTAGTTTCATTGATTTCAGTGGTCCTATTCACAGGCATACTTTTAAGCAAACTTATTTGCAGGTTTGGGCTCTTAAGAGGTTTGTCTCCTAGTGTTATGTGCTTCCTACTTTATCAGTAAATAGATCATTATCACTCAGCAATGGCCAAAACATGCACTACTAACCAAAGGAGTTATGAATTATCTATAATAAAAATCTATAATGCTTGCATTTATATCATTATTTTCAGTTAGATGTTTGTGATTTACAAGGAAGTATATGAAATCAGAAAAAGACCCCATGTGTTCGGAACCTTCTTTTGGTTTTGAAAGGTTCTTTGGGTCAGATCCCCAAAGAAAAGTCAACGCTTAATTGCAGTTTCTAGAGGTTCTTGGTAATAAACGTGGCTCTGCGCGTTAAGAAAAACTGTGTATTTTTGCCAGCCATTTTTGTGGAAATAACACTGACACTAGGACAAGTATAAACGTAGATGGCTGTAATGCATTTCACTGCTTGTAACCTATACAGACATCACTGGAGTGCAGCAGTCAGCTGAAGGAGCTGGCTTTTGGAAGCGGGAGAGGGAAGGAATATCTAAATGGGTTAGCTGTTAGGAACAAGAAGCTTTTGATTTAAGAAATATTAAAAGTGAGTTCCTGGATTTTATTCCTGACATACACCCAATTAATATATTTTCCAAAACCGAGACACTGTATTTGCAGGATTTATTTAATATTAATGGAGGCATTAAAGGGATAATCTAGTACCTGTAAGATGCTTTTAATTTTTTTTCCAGGTTTTGTTTCAAAAATGCAGAAGCTGCTTCTGACCTAATTGATCAAAAATGCTTTTCTTCAGGAAACAGTGCAAAATGTCTTCTTTTCAAGGCAAATTAATTTGGGGACTGGTGAGAGAGGGAGAAAGGTAATATATGCCAGCAAAAGTGTCAGGATTTGAGCTGGAAATAAAGCTCCAGTATAACATGCATTTTCATATATTGCTCATACAGCCATTCAGAACTTGTATTTCTTCATTTGGATGCATAGAACCCATTAAAAATATCTGTCACAAGTCTTTTCTTCCTGCTACTTTTCCATATTTCTTGGAAAGGGTATTCTTCAAAGTTATCTTATGATTGCTTTTTAGAAATTTCCACTCATAGGAAGTGTCACACAAAAATAAGCTTATTAATTAAATAATTTTACTAATTAAAATAAATTGATCTGAATAAATTATATATTTTATTAGGAATTTTTGGAGATATGGCTAGATACCTTACACCAGATCTACTTGAAAAGTTCATTATTCTTCCAGGTGCAAAGTTCATCTGCTACCTTACTATGATAATTATATTGATATATTAATCACTGAACAAATGAGTAGAAATTATTAGACTTATTGTAAAGAGAAAAAGTTATCACCTATAACTGTTAAAGTATTTAACTTGACGGAATTTTTCAGTAAAATAAAAAAAAAAGAACAATATTTTCTTACTGTACACATATGTTTCATAAATGGTTGGATTGTCTTTAATATACTTAAATTCTGATTAAAAAAAAAACTGTTTACACATTATCTGCTGGTTCTTTAGATGAAGTACTGAACAAAGAATACTAAGACCTCTCCCAGCAGATTGACCTTTCCCCTGTGATCTAACCTCCCTTTCTCCTCTTTTCTCCTTTTTAATAACTGCATGGACACAATTTACCAGATACAAGAGGAATACCTTACATAAGGACACATAACCCAGGACTTACTTTAATATTCATGAGTTTGTCAGCTTTATTAAAGAAATTCAAGTAGCTAGTGAACACTGGATTGCATTCCTCCACCATATATCTTTTATCTGGCTGTTAAAGTTAAGAATTACTAATGCAGTTTTAACTTCTCCCTCTTTGGAATTCAACTCTTTGGTGGACATGTAATACATGCTCTAGATTCTCCAGTGTGCGTACCTACATTAGCAACCACAACTATTTATAGTTGCTACCAGGGTCCTAAAGACATGAAAGTTCCCAGACCCAGCAGGTTAGCTTTGAACTTTAGAAAGAAAGAACCAAAAGAGTTAGAAAGTTCTCCCCTCTATTCAAAATCTAGAGGTTCATTTCCCACCTCAGATTTTTTTTTCAAAACTTGCTAGGAAAGTCCAGATTTAGGTTTCAAAAACCACAAGGGAAAAAGGAACCCTTTACTGTTACTGTTTTTTTCTGGACAAATCTTGACATTTGCCAATTTTATCTCCATCCAAAACAAGAGATCATTTTAGGAATAAAAAAATACAATTATTACATTAAAGGAAATGACATTCAAATGTTGTTAATTAAATGAGGGAGTGGATGTCAATGTTAATGTGTAGGTACATAAAAAGAACCTTATTTTGCAGATGTATGACAGGGCTCCCTGAAGAACACAAGTTTTTCTATATTAATTCCATGGTAGTTGAAAGCTATATAATCAAAAACACCTTCTAAGTTTGGCAGAAATATAACACTGGCTGCTTAAAATAAAAGGTCTGTATGGAAAGTTCAGTTTTGTTTTGTTATTTTTTTTATTCCCCTAGGGTCATTGTGGTGGAGGAAATATTTTTATCTGGGCCTCAGGAAATGGTGGTCTGGCTAGCAACTGCGGTGGTGCGGGTGGTTACGTGAACAGTATTTACTCGGGGCAAAGCATGCCATCACTTACCTCTGCCCCAACACTCCTGGACTACAAGACCTGGTCAATGCCAATGGCCACCTGAAAATATGTAGTGAGGAAGGACTGTGGAAGCTACCATCCTGAAACAACCCTTCAATCTGGAGTGAGGTGAGTCAGAAACGTGCGAGTAAGATATTGGTGTGGATAAGCAGGACACTGTTGAGTTACATTTCAAACAGAAATTCAACAAGAGGCCATCGCGTACCTCACTTTCTTATATAAATGGGCTGAAATGACAAGGGACATAGAGAGTTTTCTGATGGAGTCTTCATGCTTTGCAAGTGAATACTTAAGGGAGAGGCAATGTGGCAACCTCAAATTAGCAGAAATCCAGCAGATTTTCTGAAGGTAGTTTTACCAATTTTCACTCCTCTTTTCAGGACTCTGCAAGTGTTTCTCACGTGCCCCTTCTAATATAAGAAAGTCCATTTCCCGTTCCAGACCTGAAAATTGATGCACATAGATCTGTAGCTCTATCTGGGTTCTTTTGCTGTAATTCTGCCCATTTCAGACACCTTACAAACTGGTTGCCTTTTCCTTGGTTTCTTCATATGGAATGAAAATGTTGACATCAGCTGTCAGGCTAAGAGTGCAGACGGTTTCTTAATTCCCAAAGGATCTTCTACATATAAAGATCATTTACGATATCACAAGTTTAATCAACACTCTCTGTGTCTTTGATAACCATTCAGATACACCCAGGCAAGTATCTTCCTATGTTTTCCGTTTCTCTTCGGTACTGGCAGAGTTCATTTAAGAAAATGCCTCTTAAGCTATTATATTTCAGCTTTTCTTATCTTTATGCATTCCATTTTTGAGACACTTGGCATAATGCCACAGCTCAATGGTTTGTATGGCTTAATTTTTTTATTATGTATTTTTCTCCAAGAAACCTCTGGCTTCCAAGCTTAGTCAACATTGCTCTGTCTTCTACTTTCTTATTTATAAAATATGACTAAATGTACTGTTTCTTTTTTTTTTGTTCGTTTGTGGTGGCTGTCCTCTACTTCTAGATGTAGCCTTGTCTTCATTTTCTACTGACTTTGCTAAATGTCACCACTCATCTCTTCGCTAAGTGATATACGTTTGGAAGTATTAAGAGAAGCTCAGAGTAAAACCTTACTGCAGGTCAGCAATAAGATTTTTTGGAGGGCTGGCATGGAGGGAGGGGAGAAATACAATTATTACAGCTGATACCAGGCATAATTTTTACAACTGGCCAATATATTGAATTATTAATTCCATACAAAACCACTTAAAAAACAACAAAATGCATTAAGAACATATGACAAAATAGAGTATATCCTGGTTTACCCCTTGATTTGCCAAGCCATGGCATTCCCACTAAAAATGAACTAGTATTTGGCAACTCGCCCAGTTTTCAGCCTGTGATGTCTAGCCGGTGCTATGGGGAGCTGAACTTTCACCGTAGTCATCATGGTTTAACAGCAACTCTGGTAGCACTGGTGGTAGACCAGCAAGAGTCTGAGAATCAGACTTTTTTTTACGTTCACTATGCCTCAAACCTCATTTTCCTTTCTTCAAATATTTCAGACAAAACTACTCAATAGTACTCAACAATGAGTCCAGGGAGATAATCTTGTTTTGTACACACTGAAAAAATTCTGGCAGTCTTTCCTTTGAAGTGCTCCAAGTCTTCTGCGCCTGAGAGCAAAGGCTTGAAATTTTAAAAGGATGCATAGCATTGATATAAATCCAAACCCTTTCTAACTTGGACAAGTGAGGAACTTCTGGGGAAACATTTTCAACGGAGGTTTCACAGAATTACAGAATCATGTAGGCTGAAAGTGCCTTCAGAATTCAAGTTGCTCAGGAGTTTGTCCCATCAGGTCTTGAAAACCTCCAAGGGTGGATTCCACAGCCTCTCTGGGCAACCTACTCCAGTGTTTCATTTTCTTCACAGTAAAAAAATTTTTCCTTTATATCCAGTCAGAACCTTCCCCATTCCAGTTAATTCCATTATCTCTTGTTCTCTTGACATGCACCTCAGTAATAAACTTAGCTCTGTTATCTTAATAGTCTACACGTAAGTGTTGAAAGGTGGCTATGAGGTCCCACTGCAGTCATCTCTTCAGGCTGAACAAACCCAGCTGCCACAGATATTTTTCATAGGGAATGTGCTCTAGCCCCTGGATCATACTTATTTACATCTTTCTTGCATTGAGTTTCAAAAACTGAGCACAGTATCCGGATGAGGGCAAGTAAAGGAGAATAATCACTTCTCTCAACATACCATTAACATAGTTAATACAGAATCATAGAACAACCCCAGTTGGAAAGGATCTCAGAAGTTCATCTGGTCCAACCTTTTGTCTTGCTAATACAGCCCAAGATGCGATTAACTCTCACGACTACCAGGGCACACCGCTGGCTCATGTTTAACCTCCTTCCCACCAGATCCTCTTCAGCAAAGCTGCTGCCCAGACAGTCAGTCCTTAACTGGCAGGGACTTATTCCACCCCCCACACTGAGCAGCATGGCGGGCAAGGAGCCTCGGTCCCCTTTTTGTACTGAGGACTTCTTGCTAGCATGGAGAAGGGAGCCACTATATTCTAATGTGGAGAGAACAAAAGAAAGACTGGGACTGGGAGGAGAAATTAAAAAATCTGTCTAGTATCCTAATAACCCTCTAGGAGCACAGAGATATCTGGAATAATTGGAAGCGAGAGAAGATGTCACTGGCACCTCTTTGTCATAGGAGTCATTAGAAGGCTGGAATTATGATCTGATTAAGAATATTATATTGAGAGTTGCAAAGAGCTTGTTGGTTTGGATGCCATCAGACTAAATTCTGTTGAGAAAAAGGAGGACTTGGTACAAAATGAAGTACATTAGACCTTATTAAAGAGCGCAAGGAGCAGATACGTCATAAGAAGGGGAAAAGAAACAGGCTAGGAAAGGAAACTGGGATGGATATTTAGGAAATGTGTGTTTAGGAGGTAGGTATTTAGGAAGTAGGTAGCAAGCCTTACCCTCAGAGGTAGGCAGTCAGGCAGTGGGCATTGCCAGTAAAACCAGTGCAAAAAGGAGTAAAAATAGATCAGATGGTGGTCTTCATGGGCAACGCAGAGATCACGAAAATCTGGGGGTGTAAGCCTAACCAATAATTCTCAGATGAGAGAGTTACTGTGAACAATGAATCTCATGCTGGGCTGACAAAGGATTTCACTACAATGAGTGAAAATGGAGCTGGGTTAAAGGACCACCTATGGGGACAACATCGAACTGAGAAGGCTGTGGCAGCTTGCAAGTTACAGAGAAAGGGCATCAAGGTTTGGAAAAATGGCAGGTAACATCTCCAAAAATAAATAATATGTGAATATATAATCAAACACAAAGCATTATCCAGATTTAAAAGGCAAAAGGTTTTCATATGTTCTGTTTTTTGAGTTTTTGGCTATGTCATAGCTTTTGGTTGTGTATAATATATATATGATTAAAGTATATTTTTTTATTTACATTCTAAGCAGATGAGTTTAAATTCCTAATAAAAATAAGAGTAGCCTATTTCTCTACCTTAGTTTTATTGACAAATAATGCAACATCAGCGACCTCTATGATGGAAACTCAAAACCTCAGAGGCTGTTCAGCCTTTTGTCTTCTCCTTAAAGCTGAGATTTTTGTATCAAGGAAACATTGAAATTAGTTTTTGTCCCTTTCAGTTCCCTCCAGCTGGAATTAGGAGTCAGAATCTCTGGCTTCTTGAATAGCAAAATTTGTATAGACCATTCACAAAGATTGCTATTTTATGCACATGAGTAATGCAGCCTCTGTAAGTTGAACATGATGTTATCTCTAGAAATGTTACACATAAGCTTTATCTTCAAAGATATTTCTGAACTTAACTTATGCATATCTTTGCACTCAAGTTTGATTTGATAACCTGTCGAGCAGATGTAGTTTGTTTGTGTTTTCCTGTGCTCTTCTTCATACTGGGAAGTATCTTTTGCTAACCACACATTGGTAAAATGAGTATTAAGTTTATTAGCACCATCCACAGTTCCTTAACAAGAGGGAAAGAGAGAAAACAAAACACTGAGAGAGGAAGTTGGAAGGGAAGGGAAGGCAAGGGAAGGCAAGGCAAGGCAAGGCAAGGCAAGGCAAGGCAAGGAAAGGCAGAGATGGATAGTATGATCATAAGCCTATTAAAGTGTGTGGGGACTTATAATATTACAGAGAGCACTGAAATACAGCAGCAGAATAAGGAATAAGTGTAAACCCATAATTCAGCTTTCCCTGAAGACTGCATAATCAGTCTGGATGATGATAAGTCAGGTTATTGATTCCAAACTGTCTTCTTTTTATTTTTTAAAAATGTCATTTGTTTATTTAAAGCATTAACTTGCTATCATTCTATCAAAACTCTATATACGTCTGTTAAAATTATTCCACTTTGATACCTTGCGGAAGGTGTAATTTGGCGAACTTCGTGTTCCCAGTTTCCTCTGACTGGCTTTTGCTGCTTGGCTGGGTTGACCTCTTGTGGTTTGTCATCACCATGGGGATACCAAGAGGCACCACCAGGATTACCAAAGGAAGGAACAAGGATGAATCCTGGAATACATAGTCCAGGTAGAGACTCTGCCCTGTATAGAAGGTTGGAAGCCTGAAGCACCAACCTGTCACTCCCATGAGGCCACACGTCAGTATTTCCACTCACAAATATTTTCTTTCTCAGCTGAAGTATTTTGGATGTTGATTTTTTTTCATCAAAATGTCAGCATTTGACATATATGATATCAATTTTCCAGCCATTCTACAGTAAATTGTACCCAATACAAGTGTATATGTATCTCCACTATTTCTCCGTACTAGCTGTTTTTTTCAATAAGAAATTATGGAAGAAAGTGAAGTCGTGTCAGAATCTATAGGCTCTAATAGTGGGATTCATCTGACCAAATACAAAAATTTATAACTGAGACATCTACATCTGAGGTTGTCACCCTGGACTCTTCTCATAATCAATGGAGAGAAATAGGCACTTTTAGGATGTGATTCATCTCATCTTGAAGTAGATGGCTAAAATAGGTCAGCTGAATCATGTTTTAAAAACACATATTTCTCTCCATTGGCAGTAGAGGGAATCTATGATGCCAACTTCAGATGTTGAGAGCTCAAGTTAAGTAAAATTACTTATGCCTTAAGAGTCCATAGAACTGTTGGGCATTAACTTGTCCTTTTGCACCATAATTATTTCACCTATTAATCTCATTTGTTTCCAAATATGCAATGACTTTTTCTTTAACCACATGGACTACACAGCAGCCTTTCACAAAGTATGTCATTTAATTTAATAACAAATATCCAACACTCTCTGTACCTATATGGAGATGCCACAAGTTGGAAAACTGTTCTCTTTGTCACCTTTAGTGATATATGAAGCAAGGATTTTTCGGTAACTGCCAGTGGCTTGGGAGTGAACACTGCAAATACAAAGTCATGTAAATAATAATTTAGTAGGTGGTACAGTGAACAAAACTTTTCTGCTTTTTGCCATGCCTCAATCCTAGAAGTGCATGCCAGAGAGTGTGATGCCTTTTTTTGACATCTTCTAGAATTAAGCATGAATGAAAGTCTAAATAGAGGTTGCAGATCTTTGCATCTCTTCCATTAATTTCTCCAACATGGAGCATTGCCTTAGCAGAATCCTGAAGGAAAGGAAACAGCAATAAATCTGACTTCCCCCTGGATAAACCCTGCAAAGGGATATAAAAGAGTGAGGGATGGGGTATGAATTTCACTTAAATGCACCAGTAATCTGATCGGGCTAAATCTGGGGTGGAGGACTCAGATTAACTCCCAGCTACATACTGCAGGTTTTCAAATTTTCATAGCATGAAAAGCAAAAAGGAACTCTTAGATCATCTAATCTGCTTTCTTCTCGATCACAGGCACTTATCTTTCACACAGTTATCCCTACCTTGAGCCAAATAGTTTCTCTGCAGCTAAAGTATATCTTCCTGAGAGTCATCTAATCTTGATTTGAAGATCTCAGGAGATGGAAAATCCACCACTTCCCTCTATAATGTGTTCTGATAGCTAATAGCTATCAGCATTAAAAGTGTGTGCCTTATTTCCAATTTGAATTCATCTGGCTTCAGGCTCCAGCCTTTGGTTCTTATTATGCCTTTCTCCACTAGATTACAGAGTCCTTTCATATCCATTATTTTCTGCCTGAGAAGGTATATATGCCATAAGCAAGTCACCTCTCAATCTTCTTCCTCATAAACAGAAAGATCCAACTCTTTAAATCTCTCACCAGAAGGCATTTTCTCCCATTTTCAAAACATTTCTGCATTTCCTCTCTACCTTCTCTAGCAGCTCCACTGTGTCTTTCTGAAAATGTGGACTGCAGAGTTGTTTCAATACTCCAGCATTGGTCTCACCAAGTTATAACAGAAAGATCAGCTCTTCTGCTCCCTCACTGACCACTCAGCAGCCATGTTGGGTTTTTTGCTATACCGTCCCGTTCTGAGCTACTGTTTGGTTGCTTCTCTAGTATGAATCCTCCATATTTTTGAGTCGCTGCTTTCAGTTATTCAGTTTTGTGGTTTTCATCCTTGTTTCTAGAAAGGTAATTTAGGATTGGGCTGTATTAAAGCACCCTATTTCTAATAACCTAGTTTACTAAGCAATCTTCTCCTTCTCCTCAGTGTTCTCTTTGTTATTTACAACTGACTTATTCATAAATGCTTCCAGGAGTAATTTCATGTTAACTTCTGGACTGTTAATAAAAAAACCCTTGCAATCATTCCTCTGGTACCAGTTCTTGTGGAATCAGAGGAGAAACATCCCATGTCAGTTTTGCATTTTTTTTGCATAAGAGTAACAGCAGGGAAAGGGGTCTGACGAGTAACATTGTCTGGCTGTCTTCTGCAGCTTTCTTTGTATGTCAGGACTTGTTCAAAATTATCATCAATGTCCTGAACATTTCTCCAGCTGCTTTTAGGAATTCTTAAATGCTGGTTATCGAGTGCTGCTGATTTCAGAATGTTACTCATCAGTTTCTGTTGTTCAACACCCTCTTTGACTACTAATGGGGAATCGTCTTCCTTACCTTTATGTGATACAAGCAGGGCTGAATGCTTTTTCACCTCAGAATGGTTAATTCACACAAAGACATCAGCTTCAATGGATCTAAAAGTATGCCGGAATCTGGAATGATAGACATTGACCGCTGAAAGCAAATGCCAACAGACAATAAAAACTTCTTTTTCTATATGATGAAAATTTTTAAAAATCTCTTTGGATTTGGCTGAAATCAAATATCTCACTTTGATTGCCAGGCAACAAAAAAATTGATAATTCATACAACACACATATCAATATGCCATTTTGCTCTTTCAGATTCAAACCAGAAATATTTATTAAAAAGTCTACACTTTCAACTTCAGAGTGAGAAGCTTTACCACTTCAACTCTCTGAAATTTCTTCAGTGTACATAGATTATTTTGTTTGTGTAAAAGTTTAAAATGCCATGCTGTTTATAGTTCAGCTTGGGGTACGTTTTTGCCTGGTTACCCTAGCTACTTGTATTATTTTTCTGTGCTTTATAGGTTCTACTGGGATGTACATAGCTTAGGTCTGTATCATATCTGTCAACACAAAGTCCTGCATTAGTAATGTCATTCTGGATATTCCACCTACTCCTCAACCAAAAACACTACCTATCCCACCAGTGAGATGGAGTCCACTCTGTGCAGCTCCTTGGTCCCAATGTCCCAGTGTTCCACAACAGTGAAATCTGCATCTTCAAATGTATTGTGTAACCAAGGTTTCAGCAACAGTGTTTTCTGTCTTCTGCTCTTGCTTTCAGGGTCAGAAAGATTTCCCAGCAGATCATGTTTATTGCCTTCTTCACAGCTGTGGCACCATCCTGTTGCCTGCCATTTCATTTTATTCCAGTGAACACAGCATCGTTATAAAGATTTACTAAATGAGTTCATAAAGCTTCCCAGTCTTGATATGGTTAACCTGTGGTCTTCTCTTCAGCAAAATAACTGAAAAAGTCCACAGCTGATCTGAGGCAATACACAGCAGTGTTCCTAGCCTGTGTCTATACCATTAATTAGAAGTAGTTCAGGAACAAATCTCTTCCCCAGACTCCAATGGCAACAGTTGGTGAGGTCTACACTGCTTAGGACTTTTCCTTTTTGGGGGCAGATTTGTCTTTGATTCACCTTCAGATATATTCTGCCAACAACTAGGCAGTGTAAACCTTCATCGTGAGGTTTTCAGGGCCACAAAACCCCTTCCACACTGTGCCTAACCGTTAGCATACACACTCACAATTCATTAAGGCCAGCAAAAATACCTAGAATCTTACTATTTATTTAGATATCTAATCTCCTTTTTTACAAGGTGTTAATTTAGACAACTCAAAATTCAAACCCTAAATGTTTCTGCTGAGCCAACATCTCATTATTTGATCACCTATGGCTTAGACTCTCTAACACCCCCTTTCCCCAGGATCAGGCATTTGTCTAAATGTCATTGTTGAGCTCCATTGCTTCAGTGGCAGGAGAAGTCCTTACACAGAGAAACCTGACAGGATACAACCTCGGGTTATCCTTAAAATGGGAGACTTCCAGCTGGGCCCCAGTCAAAGGCACACAGATTTGAGCCACTGCCTTAACTGCTGAGATGCACTTATAAAGTAGGAGCAACCATCCTCCATAGCCCCATAGCTGGGATCCCAGCTGAAATGAGGAGCCCAGCATTGTCACCCAGCATTCCCTGCTGGAGCTTTCCTCAGCCACCTGGGAGCCACCCAGGCCAGATGCCTGAAGCTAGAGATTATGAATGATTTCCATGCAGTGGAAAAAAAAAAGAAAAAAAAAAGAAAAAAAAAAGGAAAAAAAAAAAGACAACTAACATGCAGTTCAACAGACCTTTTATCCTGGAATGGCTTCTCATTCAGAGACCGACAGCATCCTCTGAATCACGCTGTACTATAGCCCCAGACAGAAAAGTGGATTAGATAATATTGACAATCAGTGCCTATTCAAATGCCCATTTTAACTGAAAAAAAGACTGCATGTATCAAAGAACAATATTTAGGATACAAAATCTCACCTTTCTCTATTGTTATGTAATGTAATAGCCATAAATGCATATACTTCTTAACTAAATAAAACGGTTATAAACCACCTTGCTTCTTATGACATTTATCACAAAAAGCTACTCAGTGCAGTCCAGTACTGTGTTAGGGAAATCAGAGGAGCACTTATTCCTTCACATTAGTTAACATGTCAAAAGCTTTTTATCTCAAAGATATTAAATGGTAAGAACAGTGTGTTTCAACTTCTAAATTGTCATATATCAAAGATTTTGGAGGACTTATTTTTTAAATTGACAGTTGTCATTTAATATACAGTATGATCCAAAGCATATTATTTCTGAATGTTACCAGGGAGATTTCATTGGCTTTTGTGACATTTCCAGTCTTTGGTATAATTGGCTAACAGCTTTTTTAAACTAATGTCTTTTAAGAAATAGTCTACCTGGTGGTCTGGGGTATCACATCTTCTGTTTTCTTTCTTTGTTGTCCAAAAATGTTACCGTAATGATAAAAAGTGACATTATTTTAAAAGATAAGAAACACCAAAATTATTTTCTGTCTGACCTTTACAGTTACCAGAACAAGCGGCTTCTGTTAGCAAAATAGTTCAAGCTTTTTATTACAAAGGATATTTGGCAGTATTCCATAAGAAAAAAAAAATACATGTAGTTCTTGTCAGGGGAAGTCATTAAGCCCTCTCTCCTTTGCTAGGCTAACATTTTAACAAAAATAAAATTCTGGATATCTTAAGATGGAGGAGGAAGTTGACTGTGAGAGGCAGGGATATTTCACATAATGCTCTTTATGAATGTCCTAATGTAGTTTTATGTCTTTGACTGCACCACATTGAAGCAAATACAGTGGGTTTACCCAAGAGTTCAAGGAGATTTTGGTGACCTTCATTTCCCAGCTGCACATTTATGCATTCAGAGTTTTCTTCTTCACCCCGGTCTGTTGTGTTATTAGAATGACACTCCTTCCTTAGGGGAGATGGTGGGGGGGTAAGACAGATAAACTACTGAATGGCTCAATGTGGCTAAATCACTGTATTTACAATTTTAAAAATAATTACACCTTCTACTCAGCCATACTGTTTTTTTCAGGTGAAGGCTTACAAACCAATTGTTAGCTCCACACCTCTCATTGTCGATTTTACAGGTTACCACGGAACTTTAGAGGTGCAAGTGCCTGAGAATTCAAAGACACATCCAGCACAGATCCTTTTAACTGCTGTTGTCATTGCTCTGGTTCTTCAGCCCAAGTAAGGAAGTTATATGTCTTGCTTTCTGCTCACAAAACAAAGATATGACATTGTTGTCACTGATTCTTAAGAAAAACTGTATGAGTCAAAATACAATAGCAACAAAAGTTAGAACAAAGCCCTCTTTCTTGTTGAAACACTTTTCTGGTTTACTGTCTTTTGCTCAGCTGGTGGTACTGTACATAGCCTACAAATGGATGAAATACGATTTAGGTGCATGAAAGGAAAAATACTATTTAAAAATATAACATTCCTTTAGGAAAATAATTTGAGGCAGTAATAAACATTAACTCTGGGATGCATAATTCTTCCCACGATTCTTAATATAAAGTGAACGCTGCTGCATGCCACAGTATTAAAGAATATATGAGTTAAATATCTTCCTGCTTCAAAGACGCGTGGCCTGAAACCTGAAAAATTACAGTATATGCAAATGATCATAAAGGACTGACTTTACTGACCATTTCTTTGTGTTTGGGGGATAGATTTCTGCATGGCATAATATTTCCACTTGCATTGGTTTCCTGGCATGAAAATGTTTATTGCACTCATTAGCTAAGAGGATGTCGGCACTGGTCCAATGAACACAGATCTGCCTTCTGATTTCAGCCATTAAATTGCAATGGGATTCATAGGCTTAACATTGTGGGTGTGAGAATAATAAAATGGAACTCCATCTTTAGCCCAGTTACCATGGATGCAGTTAAAGGTCATAGTGGCAGCTGCTAACTAGTTGCCTTTTTAGCTGTATTTCCCCTCCTGCTATGTGTTTTTGTGTAACTTAGTTTCTGCAGGTCTGCCTTAGAGCAATTCCATTTCCTTAACTTGGCATATGGATGTCTTCCTCAACATGATGGGTACATTCCCATAAATATGGTTGCTATGGGCATCCCTTTATTCAATTATTTGTGTTTTAATGGAAAATGAATGTAAAGACCTTAGCAAAAAATAGAAATGCAGCCTGCTCAGCATCCCAAATTATTTTCATTTTCTGCACTCTGCGTCACATTCCTAACTGGGAGGAGAAAAAAAAAAAAAAAAAAGCCCTGTATATAGTGAATTCCCATCTCCATTTAAACTCATAATGGGTTCAGGCACTGAGGCATTCACAATGTGGAACATCAACTACTACTACTCCATTCGGCCCAAAGTCCTAGGAGTTAATTCCCTGTACTGCATGAAGTGTCAGAGTAATTACCGCTGATCAGCCCTATTTCTCAGCATTCTGTCCTGCTTTGAGAGGCACCCTGTTTATTGATGCACCGCCACATCATCACAGTGCTTTCATTCAGGCAAGCTGCTTAATCGAAAGGGCTTGGACAATGCAGGATTTTCAAAGAGAAGAAGTGGAAAAAAATTAAAAGTAGCCAAGTAAAATAAAGCGAATGGTAAAGAAACCTGAAAGCTCTACAAAATATTTCCTTATGTCAACACTTCATTTCAATAGGTTTTAAAACTCCTATTCATTTCCAAAAGAAGGTACTGTGAGTCTTTTCTGTGGTGACTCAACTACGTGATCACGTCCTTTTTGAAGATTTTTAAGAGCACAGGGCTGGAAGCCCTCCTTGAGGAAAGTTTATTGTTTTTTGTTCTGTTTATGTACAGGCTGTGACTGTGTCAACCTTTATGAACCACAATACAAAGAAACTTTTTTTTTTAAGCTTTCGCCTCTCTGTTTTAAAGATACTTTTATATAACTTGTCATTTCACAAAAATAAATTAAGTACTATATGAGCCAAATGTTTCAGTTCCACACAAGGGTGGCTTCTGGTTCTCTTTGGCAGGATGCCACTTTATTCATTTTTATTTCAAACACAATGTGAAACTTTTAATTTTAATGCAGTATGTAAGTACGATGGCTAGAAAGCCTACACTGTGACTAATTCATGCTCCTCCTCTCCTTGCACTTCTGTGAATTTTAGAGGGTGGCAGAAAGTTACACTGAATTCATTTCACCTTAAATACCATCAGGCTTTGTGTGTTTGTTAGAGCGAGAAGAGAGATTTATTTGGGCCAGCATTTTAATTTAGGACTCTGTTTACCTTTATTAAGTTGCTTTTGGGCAACTTGTGTGTATACTCTTGTGTGTCTGTGGCTACCCAGCCCGTGGTGAAAGTAACTTTTTAGATGAGCCTGTTCTGCCTGGAGAAGTGAAAGAGATTGCCACATGGAAGAGGAAACAAAGAGGTAACGACAAACAGAAGTGTAAAAAAAAAGTTATCTGTTTGCTGAGATTCTTTTAATGACATCATCCCCTCTGTGGCATAGCTTCATTAAAAAATAATAAAAAGTTTCCTAAGTTGTTCAGCTTTGCTGTTGAAAATATCAGAATAAGACTGCTACGACTGTTACAGTGTCCCAGTTTACTGTTTCCTCCGCCATACTTTTAATCAGAGAATTTCTTCTTGTGCCTTGTTTACTGTTGATATTTTCTGGCTGATTGGATAGGAATGACATTTTGACAATTTACTGTAGCAGTAAGCACTGTACAAACAAAAGGTGCTGATGAAAACTCGGAACCCATTATTATGTAAATTATGGCTGACTAACACAGATTCCATCTCCCAGTCACCATCATTGAGACCAGTTTTACTCAATGATAATAATTTTCATGATTGCAGTCTTCAGAGAGATCAGAAATATGCTTTAGCTGCTGCGTTTATCTACTGCGGGCACTTGACCCTTAATTAAATTCTGAAACTTTTTTATATAATAAAGTAAAATACAGCTGACACTTCTATTCAAACAAAGAGCATCAAACATAGATCTTCCAAATAAGATAAAGGTATTTCAGACTTACCTTGCTGTAACACTAGTAAACACGAAGACTACAACATCTTTTGAAAGACAGCTTAAACTTTAAAAAGGAAAAAAAAAAAAGCATGCTGTTGGGCAATTTAAATGTTGCACTTCAGTGCTGGGTTTGCTGAATGCTGGACTTGCTCTGCAGAATGGTCTTGAACTTTATACTAAAATATGCGTGACAGGAAAAAAAACGAATGAGCTTTGGGTTATATAGACGATGTTTGTCTGCTTCCATATATTATTGAGGTCATAAGAGCAAAAAGGTTAGAAAATAAAATAATAGGTTATTTAATATTCACCACTAACTTTTGTAAGACAGTACTTTCCCAGATCTTGAAAACTGTACTTTGTAAAACTATTCCTCCTAGAAACAGATTAGAAGCAACTCAAGGTGCTGCATTGCTGAGCTAGTGTTCTGCTGCTAACAGAAACAAAAATGACTAAACATCATACAAACAGATCAGTTAATTGGGTTTATATTTACATAGACACGTGTTCCAAAAACAAGACTGGTGAAAAGGGATACACTGTCTAGAAAAAGGAAGTGGGGTTTTTAATTTAATATTTTCATTTTTTTCAGGCAGCTCTCTAACCTTTTAGTACTTATTTCCCCTCTCTCCCCCCCCATCCAGTTTTCGTCTCTCCTCCCCACTCTCCTCACCAGTTTTTCAAATGAGAAAATGACCATCTGAGGTAAACAGTAAGCGTCAAGCTTAAAAAGAGGTAGGGTATTATAAAAACGGAGATTCAGTATTTCTTTAGACATAGCACTTTGCTAAACTGTCAGTTCATAGAGCCAATGAGCTAAGAAAAGTAATTACTTAAGTGGATTTCATGAAGAGTAGAAAGATGATTGTGCCACATTAAATAACAATTGTATCCTTAATGATGTGTTGGACTATAATACAAACATCCTTCTGCCATTATATGCACTACAATATACCTTTCTAATTACTCCGGTGGCTTCCTCTTCCTTTATTAAGATGCTATGCTTTCAGAGACTATGTAAGCATTATATGAGCCTTTTTTTTTTTTTAACTACAGCGAGTGCAGCTGCGTGGTCATTGATAAATTGGTTATAAATTACTGACGCATTGTATATGAATGGAATCATTGTTTTATTCCTTTTCTTTCCTCCATGAAATAAAATTTTTCTTAGAAAAGATACCATAAAATTCAGAAAATTACTTCTCCAGGTTTCTTTGGTATTTCTAGATATGTAAGCAATATAGTAATATAAGCCCAGATAATTAATAAGGCAGATTCAAGACAACATGGCAAACTTAAGAAGCAAAATTAGAATGTGGTAGATAATTTGGTATTATTCATTTCAGTGATTTCTTGCTTATAGCCTGTGAACCCTTGGGGATCCTTAGGCTTCCTGTCACTGGTCCCTGAAAAAGCTGGTTTATTATCTGCAAGCTAAAATATATTACATGGGTATTCCTCTCCACTAAAAATATTTTTAGATTGTCTGCAAATTCACAAAGGTTGAAAACCACTTCTCCATTTCATTGCTTAGATTCTGTCCCTTAGAGATGGAAACCCTAGACTACTGAGCACTGCTTTCTATAAATCTGTATGCTTTCTATGATTTCAAGAGTTACTTTTGTGCACTATCTGACCACTCATTAGGCTTGATTTCCTAACATTCTGTCAGCACGCAGAGCTTATACTTGGACCCAGTTAAAGTCCGCACACATTAATAGTCCCACTGAAGAAAAAGGAAACTTCTTTTATGTGGAAATTCTTCCAAATGTATAAAGGAATGAGAAAAAAAACCATCATAAAAATGGACAATTCCAGACTCTCTGTCAGAGCTTCACTTAACTATTACAACAGAAATTTTCATGCAATAAAAACCCCAACTTGAACAAATAAGTGAACAAACTGAAACCTGTGAATTATTCTTCTCCTCTGTTGTCTCCTAGTAGAGATGCACTCCTTTAATTCATAACTCATGTTCTTCTTCTACCTATTAATGCCATTAATAGCAATAATTCTATGAGCAGTCCACTCCACTTTTATGCACATTGCGCTGCAGTCCCACATTGGGTAGTCAAAGTCACGCCATGGGAATTTTTTCAGTAAAATCAATAGAATATTGTCAAAGTTCCTTACCAGTATTGGGTGATGTGAAGTTAGCTTACAACAAAAAAAGCAATATTCTTCTTCTGAAAATAAGGTTTGACCCTCTTGAAACACGACAATAATAGGAAAAATATGTCATAGTATGACCAAACAATTTTGTGGTTCTCATCAATATTATATTCCATTTGTGAAATACCAGAACACATTATACAGCTAGTTTCACATCTGACCACACATTGTCAAAGTCAGAAGCAGCAATGTCCATAATTAAAAATAAAATCCATCTATAAAATTCATCTGTAATTAACATAAACTATTTCCTACAAGCAGCTCAGTAGGTATATATTTTCTCTTTAGTCCGGAATTCTTACTGGTACAGTAAGAGCTCTGTGTTCGGATCGCGTGCTAGGCAGAATTATGGGAATCTTTATAAACTCCCTGCTACACTGCTTGGTTAGCTAAATTCAAGATTAGTAAATGGTCCTTGGAAAGTAAGCAGAGTAGCCCCCTGTTACTGCATTTGAAGGGTATATACATAGCCATATATTCTCCTGCAGTCAGTCATAAGAAGCCTGAGCCAAAAAAAGATGTTGCTCAGTAAAACAGCAACTAAGTGAAATTTTTGCACTGGGGTGAGCAAGTAGCAACTGGGAATAATTTGTCATTCTTACCTGTACTCCTTGTCATCTGCAGAGTATCCATTACTCTGTACTCCCCAGACTCAGGCCCACTGCGAGGTGACAAATTCTGTCGCTCCGATTTCTGGGAAAGGAGGATATACAGATCTGCTTTCTTCCAAAGGTTCCAAAACTTACCTACTGCAGAGGTTACATCCAACCAAATCATATTCTGAAATTTAAAATAAATCATTTAAAATGCATTGCTTATGGCATTTTCTACTATTTTTAAGGAAACAAATACTGCTGGGAAAGGAAGAAAAACATGAAGCTGGACAAAGATGGTTACATATAATATCTAAGGCACACTTTGTAACTTACACTTGTCACGTCATAACACAGATCCTCCTGCCGCCTGGAGAGGATGGTGAGTCAGTTTCTTTTCACATTTGGGGAAAAATACATTTTTCTCAAATTAATAGCTCATATACATGAAACATATCTGTGACACGGAGAACTCTTTTCAGTAGAAAACTTCAACGGTCTTTAGGCACCTACGTGAAAATTTTCAGACTTTGAAATCTTTGGTCAGAGGATGCCTTGCTCTTGAGTGCTCAGACTCTACTGGGGTCTTGGTTTTCCACAGGGTGTCTAATGTTCCTTGTTGCCTGAAGTTGCATCTAGAAATGCTTTTGTGTAAGAAAAATTTTAATTACCCAACTTCCTCTTTCTACTGGGTTAAGGAACAAGCTTTGGTTTCCAAGTGCTTTTCTTGTTATAGGTTATCTCCAGATCACCAGAAATGGGCTAACGATTAAGTTCACCTCATGTACTTCCAAAGATTGGCCTCCAATTTGCTGTAGAACAGCGTGAATTAAACTGAAGTGGAGAAATAATTTCCTGAAACTGATCTATCTACTGTGCTTTGTTAATAAGCAGATAGCTCACTGTTGTGGCAGTGAAGGCTGGAGGTAGGGATGTAATTCCTGCATGCTCAACACCTGCCTTCTGAAGGCCACAGTGATCTCTTGCTCATTCCCATCATCTCAGAAGTTGGTCAGTCCTGCCAGGAGGCAGTGCTGGTTTTGCAAGGAGACCGAGTAGCTCTGCAGTATAGGCAGACTTCTTGATGCCTAAAGGTCCTGCATAACTCTGGCTATGGGAGCCAGCCTTGACAGAAGCAGAAACTGATGCAGCAAATTTTTTTCTGTTTGGCTTCCTGATCAAAGACCTTGGAAGTGCCGTACAGATTGCCAGTTAGGTTTGGCAACAGCTCTGCCACATGGCAAAGTCACCTTATCAACATCTTAGAGAAAGGAAACCAAAGCACAGAGACATAAAGTGACTAATCTAAGATTGTATGACGAGGCTCTGTAGAGGTAGAAGAGTGCCGGTTTGAAATCTGCATCTGAAACACAAATCCATTCTTCTCCCTTTGAATTACAAATGATTGTAGTTCCTGTCTGCTTAGGTTTATGGTTAGGATGGAATATATCTTTGCAAAATTCACTCTTGCTGCTTAGAAGGTGCACAACATTTAGCATGGTATGCAGGTCTGCCTCCCCACACAGAGGGAAGGCTACATGAGCACCCATGTGAAAAGTGCCCATGTTGATTCCCTCTGCTTACAAGCAAGCCAGGGCATTTTGTGTTGCCATGCTTAGATGTATGCAGCACTGGGTCATGTAGGTTGCTCAAAGGGAAAATGGTGCAGAGCTGCAGCCTCACATGTTCCATTAGTGTGTGAGCTTTAGAAAGTAATAAAAGTATGAAACTGGACTCAGAGTGAGAGTTTTTGCCTTGTTTTTAACTAAAGTATCAGGAAGTTGATTCTTCTGGCCCTCTAAAGGATGTTGTTGCCTGTTGCATGCCATTGCCTGCTCCTCGGTGCGGGTCCTGGAGGTACTGTGGAGGTTTCACATTCCACCTTCGAGTGAGCTGGACTTATGAACTGGAACTAAGATCAGAACTGGCAGCTAGGCTCATGCCAAATTGAAGTTTTATTTATTTGATCATTTCATTGCAAGGTAGACGCTGTGTCTGTGGTTTATATCTTTAAAATCAAATAAACTATTTATATATGGTGAAGAACTGTAAAACACATAGACCGTATTCATTAATATTTTTATGGTTTCTTTACACTTGACAAGTAAAGAATTTGTGAAAGTGTTTTTTGTACCCAAATCCCACAGATTTTTGGGGCATTTTTTAAATTAAGAAAAGGTACGATCTAGATTAGTAACACAAACTTACCTCCCGTTTTTCCTGAACATGCAATACAAACCCTTCTGAGCAAATTTTTAATACATATTTTTAATGGAATGCATTTGATTAAAACTTAAGAGAATACCATCAACTTTTATCTATTTAACATTTTCATGTTATTAAATGAGGATACCTCATGTGAATTTCAGGTCAGAGTGGAAATATAAATTAGCTACTGTTTTCCTTCCCGTCCTGATAATATTGTTTTGTTTACATCACCATGGAAAGCTTTATGCAAATTTTCTTGCCACACCATATCCATTATACCTTAAAGAGAAAACAGTCCAATAAAAATTCTCAAAACAGCTATTACTTGTAGGAAAAGGAACTCAAAGGTCTGCAGTCTCTCAAAGTGTCATTGCTACTAACTCGAGCTTCATGGAGGAAGAAATCAGAACTGTACTTTCATAGAGACGAATTACTGAGAGTTCCAGACGAAACAAGCAAAGCCATGGAGAGGTTGCAGTCTGTAAGCCAGGTCTCGTCTGATATTTTGGTCCTGTGGACAAGGGACTCCTGGATGTTTTTGCCACTCCTGTTGACAGTTTGTCAGGTTGCTCCTGCACACACCTTTACAGCTGCAAGTCCTGCTGCACATGTTGCAGGACATGTGGAAGGTCATTAGTGGTTTCAGTCTGCATTGCTGTCATCCTAAAGTACAACCTTGCCATGCACTTTGCACTACGAGGGCTAGGAAACCAGTATCTTTCGTAGTAATGACTTCCAGTTTACAGCTTTCATTTGTTATATTTCCTCAATAGCTGTTGTGTTGAGATTAACTGCATAAATGGTCTGCAGCTGGCTGTTATGAATTAAGGGAGTTTAATCAAAGTATTTCTAATGTACAGCATAATGATAATACATGGGGGAAGTACTATTTAAGAGATAATGATGGCTTCAGAAGATCACTGTTGTAATGTTTAGTGCATATGCCTTCAGCATTGAATTTGTTGTTGTTCTGAATATGCTTAATGGATCAGTGAAAAGCTGCCTAATGTGGGATTGTTTGATGGGGCTGACAGAGCTGGAATTAGCCCATTGCTGTTTACTGCATACAGCCATTAAGATTAATTGCTGCCAGATAATTTTGACTGTTTTTATCTTCGGGAAAAAGTGTCACTAATGGGTTTATAAATTGGTTCACTATTACTAATAGTAAGGCCAGTGTAACCGGAGAGGATGTCAGCAGCTAATTCTAAAGATAAAGGTAAAAAGTATAAAGTACTATATGACTTGCTAGTTTTAAGGGATAATGTTATCTAATAACAGACAGACTGATATATGATGCTCATTAATGCTATTTCCCGGGCTTTGGGTTGAACCTAATAGATGCTAATAAAGTCTTATTTGATGTACCATTAAAAAGCTCAATCTGTTTTCTGCATTAATGCACAATGTTGTTTATCACATTTTCAGTGACTAAAACCCAAACCCTCAATCTGTTACATAACTAAACAGTATCAGGCTAGTTATACCTATTTTTGTCTTTGTTTAGAGACACAGAAAAATTTATAGGGCAACCACATTTCTGTATACGCTGTACGCAACTCACATTACTCACCTCCCTGTCAACAACCACAATACTTCAGGTTTCATTGTAACGTATCCCCTTTTACATATATCGTCACCAGTAAATTCTGCAAAGCAGTCCCTCCTAGAGATAAATTAGTTGGTTTGCAAATGTTAGGAAATAGTAGTGGGATGTGGGCAAAAGATTATCCAAAGAGGACCAACCCGCATTAGATGTTAATAGTCTGGTACACCACATATACATGCGTGTGCAGTGCCTCTAATTTGCTGTGTATTAAAATGAAAGTTCTTTGTGCACTGAGTCTCAGATATATCCCTTGTATCTAAGGGCATTGACAAGGGAGGGGGAAGAACATGCACTAAATAGATAGGAGCACAGACAAGGAATGCTTAATGAAGAGGGGAAAACCAATAACTCATGAGTAGTGAAGTTGTTCTCTTCTCAAGTAGAGATAGTGTAAATTATGAAGTGATTCCCTTTTCAAGTCGAAAGAGCATTTATATTTTTCATGACCAATTTTTATATTGTGCTGAGAACGTCTTAAATTGGTTTGAGAGGCTCTGGACAGTAAAACAATTCTTACCCAAAAAAAAAGGCAATACCAGAAAAAGGTCTTTGCATTATTTTTCCCTTTCAGAATACTAACTCGTGAAGATCTTTGAGAAGTGAAGAAAAAAAGTATCGGGTGGTAAGATCTATTCTGCTGTATTTGCTGCTTCCACAGCAGTCTTCCAGGTGGCATTCTTGTTTCTTTGCCATTAAGGACATGAGCCCTTTATTCTGGTTTAGACCCTTTCCCCATGCACCCACTTTCAACTTCTATCCTTTTGCCATACTTATACCACCTGCCTGCCTATCTAGTAATGCATATTGATGGTTGGGGACCTTATATTATGTAGGGAAGTGACTACAGTCTAAATATTCTTCCCTTTATTTATCTATCTGAACATTGCACAGTGCTGGCTAGACAGATCCATTCAAGTTTTTTCATTATGTCCAGATCCTGATTTTCTTGTCTCTCGTATCCCCTACCATTGTCTGCATTATCCATATCTAATCAATCATTTTCCAATTAAACTTTTGTCTGTACACAGATCCAGCGCTGTTTTGACTTAAACTGATTTAAAATCAGTTTCATTAATTCAGTACAAACTCTATGTACACATATTAATGTTGGGTTACAAACAGCTTATTTTGGTTTATTTTTAACTGAATAGAAGTTAAACCAAGCTCTGTTAGGCTTATGTTGATTTAAAAAAGCTGACACAACCTATTTCACCGTTTTATCTACATTGATCTTAAAACCTCTTCTTAGTCAAACCGATGCAGTTTGAGCATAGACAATCCCAAGTTTTGTTCCCAAAAATTGTCACCAATGTTTCCATGCATGGCCCTGCGTAGAGCCCATTAGCCTCTCCTTTCTATTGTTAATGATTCTAAATAAACTCCTGAGCCAAGCCTTGATTAGATTGTTAACCAAGCTGTCTGTGGCAGGCACTTTAGGATGATAGCTTACACAGAAATTATTCTAGAGTAAGGTATAGGGTTGTGGATTGTTTTAATGCAGAGTAGCTGTACTGGAACAGTTACAGGTAGAGACACTCTGAAGGAGATTTGGATGTTCTTGTGCCAGTTTGGACAGAACAGGACATGCTTCCCCTGCTCCAGGAGGGAATTGATCCCCTGTGCTAGGTCAGCCAGACCAGATGTCTTGGGCACCCTACAGCATCTCAAAGGACACAAAATATCTGTGTTTGCTCACCTGAATCCCTTCCTCTCATTCTGAAATAAGAATGATTTTTTGAGTTTAACTAAGCTGCTTCCAAAGTAAGATGTCAGGCAAATTTTTCTGCTAGAGGAGAGGAGAAGGGAGGGAGGAAGGAAGGGAGGAAGGGAGGGAGGGAGGGAGGGAGGGAGGAAGGAAGGGAGGGAGGAAGGAAGGGAGGGAGGGAGGAAGGAAGGAAGGAAGGGAGGGAGGGAGGGAGGAAGGAAGGAAGGAAGGAAGGAAGGAAGGAAGGAAGGAAGGAAGGAAGGAAGGAAGGAAGGAAGGAAGGAAGGAAGGAAGGAAGGAAGGAAGGAAGGAAGGAAGGGAGGGAGGAAGGGAGGGAGGAAGGGAGGAAGGAAGGAAGGGAGGGAGGAAGGAAGGAAGGGAGGAAGGGAGGGAGGGAGGGAGGAAGGAAGGAAGGGAGGGAGGGAGGGAGGAAGGAAGGAAGGAAGGAAGGAAGGAAGGAAGGAAGGAAGGAAGGAAGGAAGGAAGGAAGGAAGGAAGGAAGGAAGGAAGGAAGGAAGGAAGGAAGGAAGGAAGGAAGGAAGGAAGGAAGGAAGGAAGGAAGGAAGGAAGGAAGGAAGGAAGGAAGGGAGGGAGGAAGGGAGGGAGGAAGGGAGGAAGGAAGGAAGGGAGGGAGGAAGGAAGGAAGGGAGGAAGGGAGGGAGGAAGGAAGGGAGGAAGGAAGGGAGGGAGGGAGGAAGGAAGGAAGGGAGGAAGGGAGGAAGGGAGGGAGGGAGGGAGGGAGGAAGGAAGGGAGGGAGGGAGGAAGGAAGGAAGGAAGGGAGGGAGGGAGGGAGGAAGGAAGGAAGGAAGGAAGGAAGGAAGGAAGGAAGGAAGGAAGGAAGGAAGGAAGGAAGGAAGGAAGGAAGGAAGGAAGGAAGGAAGGAAGGAAGGGAGGGAGGAAGGGAGGGAGGAAGGGAGGAGGAAGGGAGGGAGGAAGGAAGGGAGGAAGGGAGGGAGGAAGGAAGGGAGGAAGGAAGGAAGGAAGGAAGGAAGGAAGGAAGGAAGGAAGGAAGGAAGGAAGGAAGGAAGGAAGGAAGGAAGGAAGGAAGGAAGGAAGGAAGGAAGGAAGGAAGGAAGGAAGGAAGGAAGGAAGGAAGGAAGGAAGGAAGGAAGGAAGGAAGGAAGGAAGGAAGGAAGGGAGGAAGGGAGGGAGGAAGGGAGGGAGGAAGGGAGGAAGGAAGGGAGGGAGGAAGGAAGGAAGGGAGGAAGGGAGGAAGGGAGGGAGGAAGGAAGGGAGGAAGGAAGGGAGGAAGGAAGGGAGGAAGGAAGGAAGGAAGGGAGGGAGGAAGGGAGGGAGGAAGGGAGGAAGGAAGGGAGGGAGGAAGGAAGGAAGGGAGGAAGGGAGGAAGGGAGGGAGGAAGGAAGGGAGGAAGGAAGGGAGGAAGGAAGGGAGGAAGGAAGGAAGGAAGGAAGGAAGGAAGGAAGGAAGGAAGGAAGGAAGGAAGGAAGGAAGGAAGGAAGGAAGGAAGGAAGGAAGGAAGGAAGGAAGGAAGGGAGGGAGGGAGGGAGGGAGGGAGGGAGGAAGGAAGGAAGGAAGGAAGGAAGGAAGGAAGGAAGGAAGGAAGGAAGGAAGGAAGGAAGGAAGGAAGGAAGGAAGGAAGGAAGGAAGGAAGGAAGGAAGGAAGGAAGGAAGGAAGGAAGGAAGGAAGGAAGGAGAATCTAAGGACATTTTAAGCAGAATTACAAAACAGGCAAGTTAGACACATCACACAATGGGATCCTATTTCACTAAGCAGTATTATTCCAGTCCTTTACCATGCAGATGCACCTGTTTTGGGTCACGTCATACACCCAATGGTTTGCTTCTTCATTTGCTCTTTGGTACAAAGCTGCTCTGATTCTGGATTTGCAGAAACAGTATGTCAATCCTGAACTTTCTTTTCCGAATCAAGCACAGATTTTGGACTGCTTAACCTAAAAAGAGCAGTCACTGGAGACAGCCAGGTGTTTCTAAACTGATATATGTTGGGTAAAACAGAATGACATTTTGCAGCATGCAAGGCCTGATCTTCAGTGCAGTGAAGACAATCTAATATAGATAGGACTTCACTGTTTACACATTAGCACCAGTGCCAAAGTTGAGCAATCAAGAGGAACCTATATTTACATTGTTGTGCAGCATAAATGCAACTTGATCAGGAGTGATACCAGAGGTTATGTTCATTCTCAAAATTATGATGAACAGCTGAGCTTTCCAAACTTCCTGACCATCCAGCTGCTTGTGGTTGTAAGGAGCATCTGTTTTGCTAGAGCAACGCAGGTTTCCTCCTTGCAATCCTGGATGATTGCTGAGACTCAGTGTGGCCTGGGTCAGCTACCCAAAAACCCTGCGTGAACATACCAGCCAGTTGTGAAGTTACTCTAAGCGCTATTCCTTTTCTCTATATATGCTCTGTGATGTATGACGTGAGGACAACAGGCTCTTTCCAAACTTTCCCTTTCCCCTAACACTCTGTAATTCTACATACTTGTTTAGAGCAAGCCTACCCCCAGCTGCTTCTTGAGCAAGAAGCTATAGTATTGCAGGGCATAGCCATATCCACACAGGTCTTGGGACACAGTTGGTTTTCCCGCTCCTTTACCACCACAAGCCCCACATCAGTGGCCCTTACAAAATTAATGTAACTGAGAACAGGACTCAACATCAGGTCTGCATTATACTCCAGGAAGCAGGACCTGGTTCACACTGAGAGGTGCCTTCAGGAGACCAGGCTTTCACAATAGCCAGTTCAAAGCAGAAACTTCACTGAAGTACTTTACAGGACTGCCTCTCCCTTTCTATTGATCAGACAAGAAGCCTAATGAGACTAACCTCCTACCTCAGGCACTTCATTTAAGCATCTAAATTTAGACACAGTGAAGAGCCTTATAATTTTCTTTCTTTCAGGAAGATTTTTCATTTGATTGTCTTCTTTTAGGATGAAATTCACTCCTCTGCAGCAGCCCAGTTCAGGACAGACAGCCCTTCCAGTTCTTTGCAAACTCTGTTTCAAAGACCTTGTTCCAAAAGTAGGGCAAAAATAGGGTAAATCCCATATTAAGCCCCATGAAGTCCTGTTCAGATTTAGCCATCTGGCAAGATCACTCTTGTAGAAAAAACTGGACCTAGGGGGATACATAGTGTTTAGTTTGACCCATTGGACAGGCATGAATTCAATCACACAGTCCTGCATCTCACTTCAACCTCATCAAGAACTGTGATCCTGAAAAGAAAATCCTATGGGAAATTTGTACTTTAGTTGAAGGGAAAAAAATCAACTCAGGCTTCCAAAAATTATAAAGTGTTACATTAATTGCTTCTTTTCACTTGTCACCTTCTTGATTTGAGCTTTTACAGTTCATATTTTTGAACTTTCCTCTGCAGCGCAGACCATTAGGAATGGCTTTTTTTTCCCCTTAATAAAAACAGGGTTTATCAGGTAATAACAGGATTCTTGAAGCTAAGGCATTAAAAATACTTATTGTTGCAAAATGCATGATTAAATCACAAGTCTTGGCAACATCATGAAGTGTCCTTCTCTCATTTTAAGGCTAGTTTTCATATATCTGTTTGAAGCAAGTTCTTAAATGAAACTGCATTTCTTTTTTTACTTATACACAGGTTTGTAGATATTATATGTATGCATGTACATATATATGTTTATATTATAACTGTGCAGGTTAAGAAGAAAAGCAGTGATGAACCCAGGCCATGGATAAGTGCTGGGAAAGCGTGGAGTGATAGATGAGGCAGCCATTCTCTTTATCAATGTCCAAAATTCTTTGTCTGATTCATGAAATGCTATTTTATCAGGTGCTTTTTACAGCTGAAGTATGAATGTAATAGATTGTGAAACTTTCTTTCCCTAAATTGATACTTAAAAATGACACGCTGAGATTTTCAAATTGACCTAATTAAGAATACTAGGAACAAATGCAGATACTTAATACAGCAAATGAAATAGGTTGGATATTTTTTAAAAAATTCAAGTCATGAAAATATTATCCTGAAATTAAACTATTTAACATGGAAGATTCTCTCGGCTTCAGACAGTTTCAGGCCAATTCTTCCTAGACTGCAGCTATTACCTTGAAAAATTACATAACTTGCCTTTTTTCCGCAAATCACTGAAGCCCGACTGGTGCTCCATTATTAACATCAGAGCTGTCAGCATCTCAGGGAGGAAAGAGAAGAAAGCAAAGCATTCCTACCAGCAGCAACAAAACCATGCTTGCACTTAGAGAAATCTTCCTTCAATCCTCTTTACACCAAGCAGAGAACTACTTAAAGTACAGTACACTGAGGGTGGGATTCATTTCACTTTCACTATCTATAAGTCAGAAGTTAGATATCTAGAAGTTAAAGTCAGCTTGACTCCCTCTTTAAACAATGAAGAGAGATAGGCACCTCCAGAGGGTGATTCATCCCGTCCGAAGACAGGTATCGAAGAGAGATGGAAGGAATCGCCCTTTGGAGATGCCTATCTCTCTCCAGTGACTACAAAGGGAGTCTGTGCTAAGTGGCTTAAACTTGACAGCTAAAGTTATGTGAGATGAAATCTAATCCTGTGGATAAATAACACAGGAGGAGCTTTACTCTCCTGTACTGGAGAGGAGGTTATTAGTGATGCTTATTGGAAGCATTCTGCATTAAAAATGTACAAATTGCACAGTGCTTATTAGCTAGCATGAATTAACTTGACTGTGTGTATAACTACAATGATATGTCATGGGTGCCCAAGTCTCTGTAAAAAGTAGGAAGGGCAAATTTAGTACAGGTCCCAGAAGAGTGTTGCACTCAGCTCAGACCCTGACCAGCTTCTGAATGAGTCTGTTTCTCTCAGTGCTAACCGTTTAACAACTGTCTTACAGTAACGACAACCCTGGGCATCTTTTGTACGATCTAAGCATCATTTGTCTCCATTTTACTGGAGATCTTAACAGCATGGCAGGTTAGTCAGCTCACACTTTATAGAAAGTGGAACTGTATCATAATAACACTAAGAATCAGAATATATTCCTTTCACATGATTTGCGTTAACTTTCCAGGCCATCAAAGTATTGTTCATTTTAGTTTAGAATCTGAAGACAGGTGAAAAATATCTTCCTCTAGAAACTGTAAGCGGTAACTTGTGTGGCACCAACTGACTGGCTTTCACATTGCTTTGGACTAATCCTATCTAGAGCAGGTGGGAACCTGTGAAGTAATAGCTCTTGACCCTGGCTCTCCTCTAGGCTCCATACAGTGTCATCACGACCCTAAAGCTTCTCTTTATTTCAGTTCAAAGAGTCAGAGAGGGTTGTGCTGGAGCCACCGAGGCTGGTGGGTGTTACAATATGGAAGTGACCACACACGTGGCCTGCCATAGGGTTTAGCACGATGGGGTTGTCTGAGGGTACTAAGGCTGCTGAAAACAAGTAGTAATGGGAAAATCAGCAGAACAGAGTATCAAGATAACAATGTCTGAACAGGTCCCTGTACTTTTTTAATATAGCAGTGTAGGTATGCTCAAATGGACCTTACCTGGTTATGGGATTGGCTGTTTTAATGAAGGAACCCAAATTTTAGCTTTTGTCTTTGCAGCCCCTACTAGATAGGATGTCAAAAGAGGAAGAGTTCAAGATACTTCTGCAGCCTGGGTATTTGTGTCTTTATTAGTAGTTTCCTGAAGCCAAAAGTAGATAGACATAATTTTAGATCTGCACGCAGGAGTTTAAAGGCTCTGCCATATCAGCCTTGCCACCACCCTCTCCTGAACTGTACTGTGGGCATCTATGTAGCTAAGGTTTCACCCCAAGAATTTTCCCCTGATTTAAATCAGTATGACTAGAGAATGAAGGCCTTTGCACTTAGTTTCAAGAGACTTCTTTGGAAGATGTAATTCATGTGTATCTGAGCATTTCATCACTACTTAGATGTTCTGTCAGCTCAGTCTTTTAAATCTAGGTATTTTTAGTATTCTTAGCGTAACACATGCATGAGAAAATACTGTAGCTGTGAAAGTCCAGATTGTGCAATCTACTAACCTAGAAGGTACTGTCACTTTTATGTGCCCTATATTTTATTCATCCATAACTCAAATAAATGCAGATTTTAAAAAAATTTATCTTTAGCTCTTGCCTTGCTTTCCAAACCTCAGTGTTTGGAACTTGAGAATCAGGTCATCTAGATAAAAGCTACAGTATTTGCTCACATGCCATGCACCCTCAGTAAGCAGCACTACACAAATAAACAATATTTTACATCTTCCTAGAGTAAAAATTTCAAAATATTGCAATTACATGGTTTTTATTTCATTGTTTGTAAAGATATCGGTTTGGTTTTCATGGTAGTCTCAACCCTCAGGCAAGTAAAACTAAAATCATAAACTTGTATTTAAATCATCCATCTAGACAGAAAGCTTGATAAAGTACCATTTACTTGGTGAATCTTTCACTCTAAGTTATCTAATGGTTTTCTAAAATTAGATGCCACTTTCAAAAAATCAAAACTGTCGGAGTTATTAAGAGCACCTTTTTAGGGATATTGTTAGATACACAAACATCTGGGAAAAAATAGTGGAAGAAAAATTGCATCAGCGTTGAATGTGTTTAAAGCATCATATTAAAAGTACTGGCAAGGTTATGTTTGTAGGAAGAAGCAAATTGTTTGAAACCCTGACCTCACTGAAATTACTGAGATTTCACCCTTTGTCTTCTACTATTCAGACATGTTCCTAGTGACCATGACCATGAGAAAGATTCTTGCACAAGGACATTTGAAATGGTAGGCTCTGTCTCTTGAAACAGTAGGTTCATCTGGCATTTCTGTGCTTCGGTATTTCTTGTAGTCAGTGCACAATATGTGTCCCAGCTTGAAGGCTTCTAATAGTTGATAGAAGATAAAAATAAATGTTGCTATTTACAGATCCAAAAATTTTTAAGAGCAGGAATGAAAAATATTTTGACTGTTTCATAAAACAAGTGTGAAAAATGGCCAGTGAAACATTTTTAAAGGGTCAGTATTAAATTTGTATTTCTGCAGTTAAATCCTAACTAGGAATTGGAGCACAATTTCAGTAAAAAATAAATAAAAGGATCTGCTTTGCATTCTGCAGGCTTAATCACTAAGTCTCCAGTATCCGGGTGTGGGTCCTTAAGTGTTCCTGCCTTCTATAATATCTCTTTAAGTATATTCTAGTATGTCTTAATATCTAGTGATTTTAATGGGGCCACTACTGTCTTTCAATCTCCTGATTTTATGGGGTCAAAAGTCCACAATACATATTGGGATCCATCTGACCCTTGAGACCATAACGTGTGAGATCCGAAGACGGCAACTAGCATTTGCCCAAAAGAGATAGCCAGGTTGCCAGAGAACATAAAACTACCACAAAAGACAGAGATGGGCAAGATTTGGGGAGGGTGGAGAGGAAGAGAAGGAAAGGAAGGAATAACTGAAGGAGGAGTGAGGTGGTTGGAAAGACTATGAGAAGTGCTTGGATCGAGCTCTGTGAGGCTATACAGCACCAACTACACTGAGAAAAGTAGTCATGGGACATGAAGGTAGTAAAATAAAATGTTGAAAGAAAATGAGAAGGTAGAAATGGACAAGAGTTCAAAGGGATTTAGGAAAGTGCTGGAATGTTGGGAGCCTTCTGATAATTTTACTGAAGAGCTGAGAGCCTGGCTGGCTCAAGGTACCAGCGACAGCGGGGAGTATCCCAGGACAGTAGGCTGTCGGGGTTGCAAGATCATGTTACTGCCTCCTGGGTCTGTGCTGGTGCTGCAGGAGAACCAGCTTGCTCGTTGCTCCTTTCCAGGAGAGGCAGAAGCCACAAGGGCAGTGACCACAGGCACCTTCAGTGCATCTCCCTTCCCTTCCTCATCCTGCTTCAAAGCAGCTCTCAGGGAGGAAAAAATCGGGCTTGGCTAGGCTCTGGATAGCCCCAGTGTCTCTCATTGTCAGAAATACCTGTCATTACTAAACCTCCACTAGATTAAAGTGATCTGGGGCAGCTGCCAGCAAAAAAGACTCAATCCCTCATTAAAAAGAAAAAAAAAAAGAAAAAGAGAAACTGGTCACTGCCAAAGGACTGCAGCCTGGTGATCCTGGCTTCAACACACCTCCAACTTAAAGCATGCAAATAGGACATTGGCTTCAAGGGTACAGCTTCTGTGTTTAAAGTTAGTCATATCTCAAAGTAATCTGCCAAGGACCTTCATTGATTGAAATGCTAATGTGCAAAAGACTTAGCTAGCTATGATATGACTGGGACAAAGCAGCATGATTTGGTAACGGATAACCTATCACTCTTTGCTTCAAGCATTCCTTGAGTGCAGCAGCAAACTACAAGATTAAAAAAATTGGGTTGATCTAATGTATTTGGATTTTCTGGAAGTTTTTTTGCAAGTTCCTTGCAGAAAACTGTCAAAAAAGTAACAGCATGTGGGAGTACAGTGGATTAAAAACAGACCATCACAAAGCAGAAACTGCTCCATCTTCTAGTGGTAAGAAAAGAAGTAATTAATGCTGGGATGCTTCAAAGCCGCATGTTGCCATTGATATTGTTTTATAAGTCAGGGACATGAAAATCCATGTGAACACTGAGCTGACCATGCTTAGGGCTATCACAAAGGCTGATCAACACTACAGAAGTTTACAGAGAGCTCTGGAGAGGTTGAAGGAAGTGAGGTGAAAGGACAGCATGGTAGCAGGTGAAATTCAATGAATGCAGGTTAAAGTATATTGAAGGGGGAATCATTTGAACTACTGAGATCTCTGAGTTTAAAGAGCGATGAGTTTAAAGAGCAGTGAGTATAAGTTAATGAAAGTACCTTCTGAAAGGGAGAATTGGTGATTGCTACTGCAGTGCAGTTCTTTTCTGAAAGAGTTTTGGCATTCCAGAAGACATCAAACAGCAAAAGAAAACAATAATACGGAAATTATTATAATGTCAGTATATGACAGTGGCATAGCATTACTGGGGGAACCATCTTCTTTTCAAAAGACATTCTCTCTCAAAAAATATATATAGCAAAATAAAAAGAGAGAATTCAAAAATGTTTGTGGAAAAATATGATGGATATGAGACAATGAGATAAAAAGCACATAAGACTAGTGGTTTTGCACATTAATTTCCTCTGTTGACAAGACTTTACTCTCTGACCTAAGTAGATGCTGGTGTGCTAGTAAAAGATACTGGTAAGCAGAAGTAAGATACCAGGGCAGGCTCAGCACTGAACTAGCCCAGCATGGGAATTTTTATGTCTAAAGAACTATCATCACAATTAATAAGATACTATTTTAGCTGCAAAATAATTCCTGTCCCTGTCTGCATCCCCTGTCTACCCTCTGACCTCACTGGTTCCAAGAAATTTGATAGAGTGCTGAGATCTAAGAGATGCTCTGGTTCTTAAAAGTTTATAGGGATCCAGGCACAGAGAAGGAGCCCCTTAAATGCTCTGGGGAAGAGAGATCTGCACCTTCTCGGATGGGAAAACCTGCAGTGGAGACTCACTTCATAAGTGGCTAAACCTGTAAAAAGCTTCTGTCAGATCTGGGACCTTTTTAGAAACCAAAAGTCAGGAAACAGATTCACAACAAACCAGTTTTCATTAGTTTCAGGGCTCAAGGGACTTGTTTCAAAAATCAGCTCACCTGTCTTACAGGACTAAAGGCACAAGGGTATAGCTTCACAGGCAAGTGAAGATGCATCTGATCTGCTCATACATGGAGCTTTTTAGGTGTTTCATAAGAAAAAAGGTAAAGTTTAGGCTGAGGATCTTCTCTGAGCTTCAGGACTGACATCAGCAAGTCTGGAGATTGAACCCTGCTGAATGTTTATTTTTTTGTTCAGGTCTGTACTATATGCTGGGCTTACTGGGGTAATGGAAAAATTTTATCCTGAAACAATGAACAATTAAAACTATGTAACCCCTCTGAACCCTAACAGCATGGATAAAAGGTTAACAACCTCTTTCCGAAGCACCATAAGACAGTTGCCAGGCTAATTCTGTTCCTGTCCTCTCCATGATTCCACCATGAAAAAAACATCAACTTCCTTTAAATTCATGAAGATCCTAATTGATCTGCACCCCAAAAGTCACAAGCTTTAGGTGTCTCAGCCTTAAGCACTGTGGCACATATATGTCCATGCAGATAGGTATATGGATCTGAACATCCATCTCAAGACCATGGAGTGCCTAGGCCCATTTCTTGTAATTAAAAAATTCCTGGATACAAATTTATCTTTTTAATTTTTTTTCCTTTTCTTGGTCAATAACAACTAGTAACTTGTTTTGCAGCTTAGACTCTTAATGTCTTCCCTTTCAGTCTCAGCTGCAGTAATATTTGTTTTCCTTATTTCTGCTCCAGGCTCTTTCTTCTTTTGCAGCTTGACTGTATTCTTATAATCTAGCCGTTCAGTCCCCCTTCTCTCTATTCTTCTCATTACATGCTGTTTCTTACCCGCAGTCACTAACTGGCAACGACCCCACCTTACCTGCACCAGTTTTTTAAAACACTCGCTCCTCACCAGCTACCCATCACCTTACTATCTCTGACTACTTTTTGTAAGTTCAGCTGCATTGATAGTAATAAAATAAATGGGTTTGGGGCCATTTTATGCACTGAGAAAAAGTGGCACAGAGTGACATTCACTCACTTATCTTCTGAGATGGGCTGGCTGGATCCAACTTCCCCAAATCTCTGCTAATCCCCAAACCCTGCCCGGGAATAATTTGAAGACTAGCAGATGGCCCAGGGCAAAACCCTGTCAGAGACCACTCAAACTTTCTGAAATGGTCAGTCAAATTCCAGTGCCATCTCTAGCACTGTCAAATTTACTACCACAGCCATATTCACAAGCAGCCGAAAAAACCTTTAAGGCAGTGATGTACGTAACAGCTGACTCCTGTGGTTTGCAAGACCTGTAGTTCTAAACCAGACCAGAGCCTTTTCCCTATGTAAACAGATTTCTAGTTTTGAAACGTAGTCATTGGTTTCCCAGCTGCTGATAGCTTTAAAGCTGCCTGAAGCCAAGCCAGCTTCTCTGCTGAGCAGGCAGTATGGTTTCTTGCCATAAAGGAAACAACTTGAAAGGCAGCCTGTTGACCGTGTAAAGGATGGATGTACAGGACTTTTGTTCAGAGCTAATGCTTTTCCTGCCATCCTCCCTGAAGAGACCTTAAACCTGGAAACCAGTGGTTTCATGGACAAATTCAAGGCTCAGACATAATCAAATAGCCTCAGCACAGCATGCTACTACACACCAGTGAGGCTGTGGTAACTGTCCACTACAAATACGAGATAATGTGACATACGTTAGCCCGCAGTGAAAAGGGGCTAACCTAAGCCAAATTACTCTGACTGTGCCATGGGCTAAGAGCATTTGCACAGGCAGTTATTGAGACTCGGCTGATGCATGGTAACGGTTAACCAGAGCAATTTGATCATATGTCTGATCTCAAAGACAAAATAGACTCTAAATTACTAGTATGGTATATGGGAGATGTAGCCATGACATTCTGTTACATTACCATCTGACCTAACAAGAATGTAAAAGATACACACCCTTCTTGGCATTACTTTAACACGGCATTTTTACCAGCCTGAATTATGAAAACAAAAAAAAAAAGTGCTATATTTAAACCTATAAAAATGCAGTTTATTCCTCTTTGATAAGGCATAACTTTTTTTCAGCAATTGTAATCTGTAACATTACAGCCTTAGGAGGTAATTTACTAAATAGGACAAAATTAGCTGATTTTTGGACCATTTAAAATAACATTTCTGTTGAAAGCATATAAAATGTATTAAAGTAATCTCTAAAGTCTTTACCCCTGCTTGAGATTTTAATTTACTCAGAGCTAATAAATTATCCCCTTTCAGAAGCTATTGAAAATTTTCACTTAAATCCTTTTTAAAACTTAATGTGTTCAATTGAATCTTAAGCAATTTATACACACATATGCAGAGCTTGAGGTGGTCACCGCACCAAGGTGAAGGCTGAAAAGAGGTTAGATTAGCACTAACTCCTCTGCCCTTTGGGACTGCTGGGGTGCTATTAATGAATGTGAATTCGCTCCTCTCCCAGAGCCCTCCCCCTTCATATGCACTGGTCTGGCTGTCAAGTAATTACTTTTCCATGATGGCATTTAACAAAATGCCCTGTTCAAAACCCAGGCCCATTTTCCCTCCAGCTGAAGGATGCTGCTGCAATCAGGGAAGGGAACCCCAGTACTCAGGTTAGCCTGGACACAAAAGCTTGCTTCATCTCAGACAGGGCTCTGCCTTACAGTTGCACACTTATCAGAAATATTTTTTCAGGCTATCAATTATTATATTTGAACATTGCATCCTCGCTCTAGGGAGCCCTTAGCAAGCTGTAGCAAAAATCAATCCAGTTTTACAACTTTTACCTTGGCACAGCTCCAACTCTTTATCTACCTCGTGCAGTTATTTAAAGATGTGGTGGCTTTTTTTTCTGGAGTATAGATATATTCCTATGTAGGACTTGCCCTTGGCGTATTTAATATCCTTTTTCCAGATGAGCTTGATTTGTGCAGTTGCTTTGGTTTTGCTTTTTGTGTTTGATAATTTGCACACCCATAGCAAGGTTTGTGTGGCTGGGTACCCATCTCACCCAGGCAATGTGTATTTCTCATGGTGGCAGCAACCAGAGCCTCTTATTTCAGGGAACATGTATGTGGGTCAGAGCCCACTCTTGTTCAGATCGCTTTAACAGTGGCTGCAGCTGCATGTAATGGCATCTGAAAATTTCTCCACGTGTTTATTCTGAGCTTAATTTTTCCAGTGCAAACCCCACCTAGGAGGCTACCAAGCCAAACTTCCCCCTGTACATGTGTAGGTGCATGAGGCAGCTTTGCCAGCGCGCCTCCAGGATCACCTTCGTCGGAAGAGGTTATGAATCCCAGCAGCAGCAGCAGCGCTTTGAAAAGCAGACACTGTCGCTCTCTCAAAAGGTGACTGCCTCCCAGATGGTAGGGAAATTTGGATAGCACAAACTGGTCTTAGATACTACTATGTCAGTGTAGGCTGCAAAAACAGACAGCAGATGCTGGGCTTCAGTGGAGTTATGAAGGAAGAAGCATTAAAAGAGAAAATCTATCTTAGAGCTGTACTTTGAAGGGTTTTTATGTTTATTTTAGAAGCAGACCCAGTTTCTATTTCCCTACTGAACACGCGTGCAGAAGCTCACAAAGCCACTAATCAGATTGTATGGGTTCCCATGTTTCTGATTCTCCACTTTTCAGCTCAAAAATATGCTTTTCCACTTCCTGTTAAAGTTCTTTTATTAAATTCCCTCACAGTAGCTAGCTTAAGGGATAAAAGGCATCTCTTCATTTACATCATGGAAGTTTATACAGCGCAAATGCTGGAAAGTCCAAAAAGCAGGGGTTTGGCTCATTCTTTAAAGCCTACCTGAAAACCAGCCACGGTCCTGCTCGGAAAGACTCTGTCTGAAAGGGTGTGAGTCTGTGGTGGCTCATGTGCGCATCCACTTTCTCTGATGGGGGTGGTTAGGAGCTAACCAATGCTTCCCTAAGTAAGAAAGCAATTGGGAACCAAGTGGCTTGGGGGCTGCTGATGGAGTGGGGAGGGCCCCTGTTTTGTCTGAGCCATGACCTGCCCTCAGTCAGAAAGAGATTTCACCCCTCGACCCAACAAAGCCAGCACAGGGTGAAAGCATACCATGAGTTTTGTGCCCAGTAACAATGGTTACACAACACAGCAAAACCAAATCCCTGCCTTCCTCACAGTATAATGTATAGTTTAACAAATCCCTTGAATACATATTTATTTGCAGGACTGGTATCTTAAGGAAAGTAACTAATGAGGTTTCCCCTCCACCCAAGAAATATAGAGCTAGTATCCAGCCACCTTTGAGCGTGTTGTCATTAGAACTCATAAGTGAAGCAGGAGATAGCTGGATCAGTCCTACGGAGTATGCTTCCAATGAAGGGGCCGATATTTTTGGTTTGATAATTTCATAGTTGGAGCTCATTTCTGTGTATTTCTTTTTAACTGGTATTTGTGAGAGTGTGCCAGTGGTGGGGACCATAAATCAAGGTTTTGGCCGCTTGCAAATAAGTTTTTAAATGAAGAAGAGTTTATTCTTTTAAATCTCTCCCACTTTGGTACCTTTCTTCCACCTATTTAACTTTAAATATTTTTTTGTATTACCAGGAGTTCTGTAGTGTTAGGCATTTGACAACTAGATGTTTTTCAGGAGCAGATGAGAGGGTTCGTCTGCTCATAAAAAACATCTGGGATCTTTTAGAATAAAAGGTGTTATAAAAATATAAAGTAGCATTACTGAAAACAAACTTTCCACTTCTTTTCTTTTTTGTGGGAAAAAATTACATAAGAAACAAGTAGAAATTCTAACTTCCTTGTAGGCAAAGTAGGACTAGGTCGTTGGAGCTATTCTTATTTACTTGCGCAATCAAACTTTACAAGGAAAACCAGGGGGAATTTATATTTTGTGATTCATGTTAAGAAAAAGCAAGGAACTCAAAATTTGGGTTCAAGCTTCTGATTTTATTTCCTGGTTAAGGTTGGAGTGTTTGCTGGAACTTTTTCTTTCCTAGCTTTTGTTGATTTCTGTCATTCAAGAATCATGAAGTAAATATTTATTAACATGGGAACCCTCCTCCCTTCCTGCCCTTCATATTTGTGCTTCTTATGCTAATGAACTTACTTTAATAAGGGAACCACATTTCTCCTGGGTCCACATCAGTTCTGGTGCCAACACATTAGTTATTTAAATGTAGTTTTATATTAATTTTTCATATTGTAATGCATTGTTCCCTGCAAATATACATGTAGCTGGTTTTCAACAGTAAACAAATATATATTAAAGACATTGTTAGCTGGAAACCTTTCATCTTTCCTTTTGCTTCCTCTGATAATGGTGGTCATTTCTCGCTCTTGACCTCTGAATTTTCTCAGCCGTCCTCTTTCCCTACTACACTTCTTCTGCAGTGACCACCACCAGGGAGTTATTTTCTGTTTTCTGAAGCAGGCTATTGATGCAGATACAGAATTCTTAAACTACATACTTTCCATGCATTCAGCATTTATCTGTAGTATCGTCAAAGTCTGACATAACGGCTTGCAGTCTTTGAATTGGGGAATCTAGCAAGCAAAACAGGAGTTTAGCAAAAGCAAAAAAAGACATACTCTTGAAAAACAACCTTACTAGCACAACAATGACACTTAAGAAAATATAGGGAAGGTTACTTTACCATGTTTTTCCTACTTTCTCACCAATAAAAAAGAAAGATATACTAACTAAATGCCTGCAGATGTATTTGTATGATACAGGATCACAGCCGTATCATGCGAAATCTTGTTGCTTACCAATTAAGTAAAAATGACAACTACTGTTCTGTGAGGTGGGAGCTATTACTTCCAAGAGACATGCTTTTAGACTAAAAAGTGGAAACTAGATTTCATCACACATCATATTGCCAGGGCTACCATGTAGTATATCAAAAGTTCAGGGCTGGCTGCACCCAGGCTGCTCCATTTTGAGTCATTTAAAATTATCAAACATTTTGATCTCAAGAGTGGGTCTCTATTATACCATTTCATAGCAATGTTGAAGGCTTTGACAACGTTCTCCCAAGAGTCCTAAAGAAACACAGACATGAAACCAATGAACTATTAACTGAGGTGTATGTGAGGCATTGCTTTACGAGTCTCAATGTTAGGGAAGTAGAAGTCTGTTAATGAGTCCTCAGTCTTTGAAAAAGGTCTCACAAATGATTCAGGGAGCTACAGACCGGTGAGTCTGACTTCCATATCAGGTAAATAAAAGAAACTATAACAAAGGAGAGAAGTAATAGAAGAAATCTAGATAAATATGATATATTCCAGGGAAGAATTAGCTGGGCTTTTGTGAAAGGAAGTCCTCTCTTGCAGATCAATGAAAGTTCTTTGAGGAGTCATAAAGGTTATGGGCAATGGTGACCCAATGACTCTGTATTTAGATTTTGAAAAAGCATTCCAAAAAGTCCCTTAGAAGAGATTTCTAAAGAAATTAAGCTGTCATGGGTAAGAGGGAAAGTGCTGTCATGGATTAATAATTGGTTAAAACAGAGAAAAAAGCAGGTAGTAATAAGTGGTCAGTTTTCACAATGAAAAGCTATTAATAGCAGGGTTCTCCAGGTCCCTTGGTATGAGTGGTGTCCAGTGTATTAATAAATGACCTCAAACGGGGAGCAAATAGTCAGGTGACAAAGTGCAGAAGTGAGGCAGAATAACTCAAGACACTCAAAACTGATACTAATGATAGAGTACTTCAGAAGGTCTTCACATGTCAATGGTAAATGAAATTCAGTAAATGGCCACATAGTAGTACACACGTGATATGGAATAATGAACTATGAACTAACTACCACCACTCAGGAAAGATGTGTTGGAATTGAGGATGCTTCTCTGCATGCATTAGTTCAGTGATGAGAAGCAGCCAGAAACACAAATAAATCTGATGCTGAATATTGCACCCAGTTTAGCTTACAAAGAGATTATAGGAAATTTAGGAAGAAAGTGGAAGGAAGGAACAAATTAGGAAGGGTGATTTGTAGGATGGAATAGCTTCTGTACAAGGAGGGGCTGTATGCTGGTTTTGGCTTAGAAAGGGTTAATTCTCTTCACTGCAGCACCTGTAGCAGTCAGGGACCTTTCCAGCTTCCCGTGCTCTGCCACATGGGCAAGAGGCCAGGAGGGGCGGCGCCACGGCCAGGGCAGCTGACCCTGAATGGCCCATGGGATGTTCATTCCATACCATGTGATGCCGTGACCAGTACGTTAACCGGAGCAGGTGGCGCGCAGGGGGTGCTTGGGGTTTGGGGACCGGTGGTGTTGGGTTGGCAGGCGGTGAGCGGCTGTGTCACATGCACGTTGTTTTGGTGGTTCATTCCCCCTTCCCCCCTCCCCTGGCCCGGGTTTTGCACCTCTCTCATTGTTTTCCTTTCCATTGCATTATTGTTGTCATGGTTGTTGTTATTGTTCTATTTTAATTATTAAACTGTTCTTATCTCAACTCACAAGCATTACCCTTCTGATTCTCTCCCCCACCCTGCTGGTGGGGGAGTGAGTGAGTGACTGCCTGGGGCTGAGTTGCTGGCTAAACCACGACAGTCTTTTTTGGCGCCCAATGTGGGGCTTCTTCAGCACGTGTCACCTCCTCCTCTGGTGATAATCCAAAATCTTTGCCTTCTGGCCAGTCCGTGATCACTTCCACTGGGATCTGATGATGTCCATCTTGATATTTGATTCCTAAGAACTGGATCTCTTGTACAGGTCCCTTGACCTTACTTTGTTTTATGGCAAAACCAGCTTTTAGAAGGATTTGGACTATTTTCTTTCCTTTCTCAAAGAATTCTGCTGTGTTGCCCCACACGATGATGTCATCAATGTATTGAAGGTGTTCTGGAGCTTCTCCCAGTTCCAGTGCAGTCTGAATCAGTCCATGACAAATGGTGGGGCTGTGTTTCCACCCCGGGGCAGTGGATTCCAGGTGTACTGGACACCCCTCCAAGTGAAAGCAAACTGTGGCCTGCACTCTGCTGCCAGAGGGATTGAGAAGAATGCATTAGCAATAACAGTTGTGGCAGACCACTTGGCTGCCTTTGACTCCAGTTCATATTGAAGTTCTAGCAAAAAAGACTGTTGTGGTTTAACCGGCAACTCTTGAAACTCTTCAGCAGAAGGGGAATATGACCACCATCTAGAAGTCCATATGGAAAAATGAATAAGAACATTAATTTTTACAATTGGAGAACAAGTGGTCACCCACTGAAAATACTGAATGCCAGATTTAAAACAGATGAGAAAAGTGGTATTTTTTTCTCCCTAAATGAATGAAATAGTGGAATTCATTGCCAGAAATTTTCTTTTGAGGCCAAAAAAAGAGTGATCTAAAATTATATTAGAGAAATTAATGCATGATAAATCCATCAACATGTTTGACACATTCTACAAGAACAAGACCACAATTACAGGAAATCTCTACACTGTTTATTGTTCAGCTATTGGAAGGATCACTCCACACTTTTCTCCAGAAATACACATCAGGTCACTTTAAGAAAAAATGGTATTTGATAAAATGAAGCTTTGGTCCAACTAAGTACGGCTACTTTTATATTCCTTTGAAATGAAATAATGTGTAATTTCCAAAAAATGTTCTCAGTATTTCTGTTCCCTGTCATTTAAAAAGGATACATTTTTAACTGCGATTTCAGGAAGGGGAGGTACTGAGATGTTGATGGATATTTGCAGAAATTTTTTATTTTTCTCATAGCTGGTATAAATTACTTGCTAGCTCAGCATTCTGTATATTTGAACAAAGCCAATGCTCTAAAAAAGGCTTCATATACAAGATCTCGATAATTTGTCTCTTCAAGAATTATCATGCATTTCAATTCACTGACTAAAATCTTTTTTGCCCTTGGTCACTATAATTTCTTCTGTTAATTATATTAAACAACAGAATCATTCCTATTCTTTCTGTGTGTGTTGATATTAATGTCTATATAACATAATAAATAAAATGCACATGTATGGAATTAAAAGGCATTTATTGTTGACATTAAAACTCTGAAAATATGGAAGGAATAGTGTGACCAATGTCAGCCATCCCCGTTCTTCCTCTGTGAAAGAAACCACTAAAGGATAAAGTGTTGATCATTTCTGTTCTTAAGGGTGTGGTACTTAGTAGCTGTTCTTCTAGTAGAATTATCCAGGTGGGCAAAAGACGAAGCAGTGAAGACAGCTTTTCTGTCCAGTCAATGCTACTAATGAAGTACTCAAGGAAGGCCTGAAGTATCTGACACACATGCTCCTGCTTTTGCTCTCCCATGGCAGTTAGCTTTCTTCTTCTTCATCTTTAATGGTGTCTATCAAAAAGGAGTATACGGCATAAACTTTCTTATTTTTTTAATGTCAGGTTTATATTTCGAAATATCTCCCATTTCCCACCCTCTCTCTCATGTCCATTTTAGTAACCAAAATAACTGAGAAAAATATTGACAGGAAAAAAAGAGATAAAAATGGATAATAACAATAGGATACAATGCAAAAAATGTAGTATAAGCCAGAGAAACTGAAAAAGCTTTTGCATATATTTTCTTTTTGTTCTTAGCTGTTGAACTTTACCCATCAGTGAAATAAATGAATAAGTTTTCTTCATCTCCAGTGACTGCAATCCCATCTTATGATAAGATTAAATTCTAGCGTCATAAATCAACACTTAGAATTAACATTAGGAGTCTGCCAACCAACCCTAGAAAATGTCAATTGATTAGATTCTACTCCTAGGTCTTGATAATTGTCATTTGTCCTATGTATATGTATTTTATATTTCAATGTATTTGTTTAAACAGCATGACAGTCACAGTAGGTATCACCTAGAAAGTTCAGGGGTAAGATGGAAAAAAGAATGAGGTTGTTTTTTAACAGCTTTATCACCTTTTTAGTTCTTGTTCTTTATTTTCTTTCTGAGTGTTGTATCATATCAACTCTTGGGTTTGGAAGATTTTACCACACTAGTTCTAAAAAGACAAGCCCTGAAGTTATTTAAGCTTAGCGATGCACATTATTAAAATGGCAGGAATAAAAACTCAGAACTGAATGGAACAACCGATTCAACCACTAAAATGGGTTTTGATGAAGGTTTGTTTTTAAAGTACTCAGAAGGTTCCCACTAGCTTAAACAGCTTCCCACTGGCTTGTTCTAGGCTCCAAAGTCTTATTCTTCCTCAGTCATGTGTGATTCAGCATTGTGTATTGATGAGCTGTAGACCATCCTTCTTCAAGACAGACCATCTGGGGGTGGTCGGTTTATAAAACATAAACATTGCAAGTTAATCCCTCCTTTTTAGTGATATAGGCTGCAGAGCTATTTTGGGATTGCCCTGCTCTGGGACATGTGCTTTTTGCCCTCATTTCCCAGGCACAGGGACAGCTGAGGGTGAGAAACCAGCCATACAAAGTTGGTTATCATCATTCTTTGGGCTTCCCCAGCTACTGGCACTGCCTTGGTCACCCCTGCTGAGAAGGCACACGGGGCTCAAAATCTGCTCCACAGAGCAGTTCAATGGCTTGCAAACCTCCAGCAGGCCCATGGAGTAGGCAGGATTGCTGTTAATATGACCCTGCTTTTGGCAACTGAGTGCTAGGAAGTTATCACACTCCTTCCCTCTCCCTTTGAGATTAGATTAGATCCAACTCACTGCCTGTTGCCTACCCGGTCACTGTGACAAACCCAGAGGTGGCTAGAGGGGGAAAAGCAGAAAACATCGCTGCTAGATGTCATGTGCTACTCAGCCTGCACCTGCCAGTGAGGCTGACATGTATAGACAGGGCAACCGGTTTACATTTGTCGTGGAAGTGGGACTTTAGCAGTGTGAATGCTTTGAGGGTCAAATGCATCCAGCAGGGGGGCCACCTCAGGTATGACCAGTTCAGCTGCCAGCCCCAGCCATGCCACCTCACCCTGGAGAAACCCTGAGATATTGCAAAACAAAAGCAGGAAGACAGGCTCTTCCAAAAACCCCATGCCACCCCTCCTGGCCTGGGCCCAATCTACAAGGAGGCCAAGAGGGATTGTGTGTCCAGCAGTGATATGGTTCTCATTTAAGGACTGGGTTTCCTCCCTGCCTCATGGTGATTTTGTCAGACTTTCTATTGTTGCAGATGAAAAATTGTTTTCTGAGTATCCCAGGATGATTCTGGTCCCCCTTGCACTGCGAATTGTGTTGGCAATCCTCACTGGGGCAGATTAACAGCAGTGGCACAGCTTTGACTTTTGTCCCATGATATTCCCAGATTAATAGCCTACATTTTAACAAGCCTGTTCCTAATGAATATTGGGGGGGGTTGACTTTTTGTTGTTGTTATTGTTGTTTGTGTTGGGGATTATTTATTGTGATGCGAGTAATTCCATCTCTTTTTGTACTTTTTCTGTGGCTGAGAAACATATTTTTAGCTGTGCTTCTATGACTTTATATGAATTGCGTAAAAAAGAGGTCAGAAGGAAAGTGGAAAAGGGTGTAAGTGTTTGTTTGTGCTTCTTCCCTTTTTCTGTTTTGGTCCAAAAATTGTACACAGAGATTGAGAACAAAAATATCACCTGTCTATGCTTGACTTTCAGTTCTTTCCATTTACTCATCTTTTATATCACCCACAAATAAATTGACGTACCTTACATTCAGATCTCCCTCAATGGGCTAATAAGTCAGTATTTCTTGCACTTACAGAAGAAACCAAGTCTCTGTGTTATTGCAGTCAGCTGCAACAAAGCTTCCTATTGTCTTTTTACATAAGTTTATAGCCCCCTGGCTCAGGAAGGTCAGATTTATTGTTGTCTGTTTACTGGCATGTTAATTTATAAACATTCAGCTCTGAAGCTTGGTATAAACATACCAACATTGTCTTTCAACACGATGTTGCCCACAGTTTCAGAGCAGAAGTCGCACAGTGTAGCACAGAGCAATCACACAGCTTTCATACAAGCTGGTACAAGGAAGACATGCTCTGCCTGTGTCTGAGGAAGCAAGCAATGATGGCTAGGACACCCTTGCTGAACATAGAAGAGGAAACATTCAGAAGAAAGAAAGATTATATAAACTTGAATTATGACAGACCCCTGATATTAATTCTTGTTTAGAACAGTTTTGCCAATTAAAGTAGTGAACTACTGCTGACTTCTCTCTCTAAAACAATGAATTTTTTATGATAGTTAATGTGTAGAGAGGATTTTTTTGATGCAATGAGTTAGCCTTTCAGAAAGCTTTTGATAAAGTCCCTCTATGCGAAGGTATTAAGTAAACTTGGGAACCAGGTAGTGAGATCAAATATTGACTAAATTGGTCATTTAACCTTGCTGTCAAAGGGTCATTAGCAGCATGACTAGGAAGTTTTCGGGCAACTGATGTTCAAAACACAGCTCTAAAACCCTGTCAGAATATATTTCTATTATCATTTACATCCATGCATTAATTCTTTAAAATGTTAGCACATCTCTACTGTGTCCAGCCAAAAGCCATCTGTCGTAATACCCTTGATATCCTCCACAAAGGTCATGACAGCTAGGGATAGATACTAGAACAGCACATAGACTGATGCTTCCTGAGAATACCCTTGTAATCTCCAACAGTTTGTAGCTCAGGGGTGGGATCATTCTGTTTGACAATCTGATATGGACTCATTTTCTATGCATGTTGCTATTGCTTTTTAAACCCATGTAAAACTTCCAGAATCCAGGAATCTTGCAAGGAGTTTCACAGGTTAACTGTATACAACCTAGAGAACATCTCATTTTGGCATTGAACCTGCCATCTGCTTTTTTGCCTCCTAGTTCTTGTATTTGGAAACACAGTGAAGGATCATTCCCTAGTTACTCACTGTCTGTCACTCAATATTTTATCAACTGTTGTAGTATCCCCCAACGAGGTAATTCCTTTCTAGGCTGAAGAATGCCAGGCTATTTAATCATTCCTCATATAGAAGCTGTTCCATAACTTTGGTCACTCTTATCACTGTTCTCTGAACCTTTTACAGCTTTACCACATCTCTGTTAAGAAGAGGTACCAGAAATACACAAACTATTCAAGATGCAAGTACACCATAGAATTACTTGGCTGCTAAATGATGTTTCTGGATTGTTTCTGTGTTGCTCTCCTCATAGATCCTAACATTCAGTTTCCTTTTTTGATCACTGTTGGGCACTGAGCTGACATTTTCACTATCATAACTCCAGGATCTCATTTGCTGGGTAGTAATAGCCAGTTCAGCACCTGGCACTGCATGTATGGTTAATCCTAAATGCATCGCTTCTAACTCTTCTACTCTGAAATTAATCTGCAGTATTATCACTCGGTCTTGTAGGATCCTTCTGCAGTTCTTCACAGCCGAACTTTGGTTTTAGTACCCTGATTAACTTGGGAAACATTTGTATATTATACAAAATCAATGCCACGTTATTTCTCATCAGTTTCTCACATCTTTTTAAATGATCTTTTATTCAATGAAGAAGACAGCATGTGTAAGAAAGTACATGTGCAGGAAACAAAAAATCAGAAACCAAATATAGACTAGCCATGTGAAAACATGAGAACAATATATTTTATACACTTTTAAAAAGATCAAATCATCAATGAGTCAAAAAAGATACAGATTAAAAGGGGTACAGTTCAAAGCAACATGCATTTTTAGCCAGTTAAATCCTTTGGAGTGGTCTTTAAACCATAGACTAAAGTCCTGACCTAAAGGACATAGAGAAGACATGACCATTTAACCACATTACTCATTGCTTGACATGCCTATTTTCAGAGGTGCCATTAATAATCACCTAAACTATTGCGTTCATAATTTGCCTTTTCAATTTATCAGGTGTTCTGGATCAGATTTAACTTTTCTTATAGGCCCTGGTATCCTATCCCAAGGATAAAAGTGTCAAGCCTGAGGTAATCTCTTCAAGAAAAGCCTGAGGGACTAAAACATCATTTTCTTTTTTCTTGTGGGTTTTTTTTTTTTTTTTTTTGCATTAGCACTTGCAAGTAAAATGAAAGATTTGATTTGATTTGAAATTCAAGGCCAGATCTTACGAGGTGGTGGGCCCTTGCATATCCCAGTGGCTTCAGTGAGATCAGTGCATTTCAGAACTTGTCCCCAAAACTGGATTTGATGCATTGTTTTCGTTTTGGTACAGCTCTGCTATGGAGTAATCCTCTGAGAATTTACTGCCCTTTTGGAGAATGCTGCTGGTTTCATGTACATATTTGTCATTTTTTCCTTTGGCCTTGTCAAACTGAGCATGTTATTTTGTTGTTTGATAAGACATATATCACTTTATGAATTAACCATTTATACACGAATCAGAATATAGGCTGAAAAGTACAGATAAGGCCTTCCTCAAGCAATACTGTGAAAGAGTTCATATATTTTGGTCATCTAACCCCCTACCCAAGCCCCCATTAAAGGAATTAGCCCTAAAATAATTCACAGCATTGGCATTAAAACTGTCATCATACTTCAGGCCTAAGACCATGGTGAAATAACTTCTTTGCCGATCCAAAGGTTTTTTTGGAAGACTTTGCTTTCTGGAGATGAGAAAGGAGTTGTTCATTTATTTCTTTAACCAAAGAAAGCCTAAGTTCTGCAAAAGTTGGTGAGGCTGTCCAGCAAGCTTTAGATTATTCTAGGTCTCCTGTTTACAACTGGTCAGAAGATAGAAAAAGTGACAAAAAACCTCACCTAGACAAATCAGCGTTTTGACTTACATGAAAACCTTTAAGGAGATCAGTTTAAGTCAGAGGTGGCAAGGGAAGAAGGCGTAATGCATCTAAACCTCTTTATTAGTTTTCTTCTTTCCCTATGTTACTTGCATGCAGATGATTCCTGCTATGAATAGGGATATTCTGCAAAGAGTCTCCATTACTGGCTATTGATCACTAGCTATCAATCTCACTGACATTCTCCAAGATATTCAGCTGTAAGATCCCATTGACCAGTCCTAGATGGATAAGAATAGACCAATAACATGTATGTATAATTTCACATGGCTTTTAGGATATTTCTGCATTGAAACATTTTTAAGAATTCAAGATTATCTCTTCAGAATATTTATAAGACAGATCCATGGGGGAATTCATCCTGTTCTGTGCAATAGTAGCATCACAAAGCAGCCTTAAAGTCAGCTTAGGCATTTCTTTGAGGATTTCTCTGACGTACAGAAATCCTGTAGTAATGGCTTTTTCCCTTTCCCTCACTGCAAGTTCCACTTCAAAGATGTTTGGATGGTATGACTACTGGAGAGGAACTTACTGCAAGTTTTTGTGCTTCAGGTATTGTCTACCATCTAAAGGACTTCTTGTGGCTCTTAAGAATCAGCAATACCTCAAGGTAGCTTTGAAACTACTTTAAATTACCTTGAAACCCAAAGGTCAGCCTTAGGATCCTGAGGTCCAGAGATGTGCTTCCCTTCCTGTCATTTTCCCTAGAACTTGTTCCATATTACTTTATTTTCTGAAGTCATTGCCCAACGATTCTAGTTTAGTTTTGCACCCTGATAGTAGAGAAATTTTTTTCATCATCAGTGGAGATGGAGAGTGATTTTGATTAATGACTTCATTGTCCCCAGCCAGCAAGAGACTTGCGCTTTTTGGTTTGCATCAGAATGGATGCTGAACACTGTAAGTCTCTAACTGGCAGTAGGTTTTACCTGCTGAGAAGTGAGGAAATTAGTCAGAAAAAAAATGGTCTCGAAATAATACTGATTTATTCTAACTTCAACTAGATTGTCAGTGGATGCAAAAGTTTTCCTAAGCTTTCTTAGACTTTTTTCGTAAGACAATACATTCAGGAAAAAAAATGTTTATAAGAATCAAAATTATCTTTATTTTTCATTTGGCATTTTCTGTGTATTTTTAATATGGGGGAGAAGTAGAGGGGAGCATGAATTGCGAATTATATTAGCATTAGGGTATTTTCATGCCAGCCTCTACTCTTCTCCCAGTGAGAAGACTAGACCTGTCTCGAGAAATTTGGGAATACTGGTTTATTGGTATGCATATAAGATTATAACATATAATGTCATGAGTGTTAATTCCAGTCACAGGTTGTGACTGGATCTTTCAAATCTCAGCTAGATCTGCTCTTCACACCCAAGGAAGAACTTTTTGGGGACATGCCAATCAACAGCAGCCTTGGCTGTAGTGATTATGAAATGTGGGGCCTGATAACCTGAAGTAAGCATGGAAGGACAGTAGCAGAATATAGACCCTGGACTTCAGAAAAGCAGAATGCACTTCATCCTAGTAGGTAGGATCACATGGCAGGCACCTCTGAAGGATGAAGGAGCTCTGGAAACCTGACAGGCCTTTGAAGACAACCTCCTCCAACCACAGTTATGGGTCATCATGATGCTCAGGAAAATAAGTAGAGAAAATAAGAAACCAGACTGGCTAAACAGGGAACACATGACTGAGCTTCAGCACAAAAACAGTAGTATGTAGGAGGTGGAAGCAGGGACAAGCTACAAAGGAGGAATTTATAAACTTTGGGCATGTAATGATGGTGTGAGGAAAGCCGAAGCTCACTTAAAGTTGATGCCTGCAAGGGTCATAAAGTGTATGGTATCTTGGGGTCCATTAGTTAAGGTATTGCTGGCAGGTCAAGGGAGGTGATCCCTCCCCTGGTGAGGACACACCTCGAGTGCTGGGCTCAACTATGGGCTCCCCAGTACAAGAGAGACATGGACATACTGGAGAGAGTCCAACGAATGATTGGTGATTAACAGAATGGAACATTTTTCATATGAGGAGAAGCTGAGAGAGCTGGGACTGTTCAGCCTGGAGAAGGCTCGGGAGGGACCTCATCCACGTATATAAGTACCTGAAGGGAAGGTGTGAAGAAGATGGAAAGAGGTGTTTTTTAAGTGCTGGCCAGTGACAAGACAAAAGGCAATGGGCACAAACTGAAACACGGGAGACTCCATTTGAACATCAGGAAACACCTTTTTACTGTGAGGGTGACTGAGCACTGAAACAGGTTGCCCAGAGAGGTTGTGGTGTTTCTGTCCTTGCAGTAGATGATGCTGCCTGAGCAGGGGCAGTTGGATGAAAGGACACCCAGAGATTCCTTCTAACCTCAGCCATTCTGTGATCCTGTGATAACAAGAAAATGTTATCAGCTACATCTACTACTACATTAGTGTCCCAAGGTTGAACAAGTAATATGTGGGACTGTTGCAGAATTGGGGGTGGGGTGGGGGAGTGGGTATATGTGTGAATTAGTAACAGCTAACACAAACAAGGCTGAGGTACTGATACCTTCTTTGCCCTAGTCTTCACCAGCAAGGTCTCCCAGGCCTCTGTGTTGAAGAGACAGTTAAGGGAGGAGCAGAAGGACAAGCAGCTGGTGAGGGTCAACTCAGGGAACTCAAGGGACCTTGAGGGAACTCTCCCCATACAAGTCTACGGGGCCAAATATGTTGTCACCATGGCTGCTGGGAAGACTGGTGGTGTCCTTGCTAGGCTGATCCATCTCATCTCTGAAAGGTCGTAGAGACTGAGTAAGGTCCTTGATGACTGCAGAAAGGCAGATGTGCCGACTTATAAAAGACCATAAGGAAACAGAGACAACGGGCCAGTCAGCCTCACTTCAGTCCCTGGGAAATCATGGAGTGAGAATTTACAAAAGAGAAGAAAGTGACTGGGAACAGCCAGCATGGATTTATCAAGAGTAAAATGTGCCTGACCAATCTGACTGCCTTCTCATTAAATGATTGGATTTGTGCATGAAGAGAAAGGCATGCATATTATTTACTTTGCATTTAGCAAGGCTTCTGCCATGGTGTCCCACTATTCTTTTGTGTCTCAGTTTGGATACTATGGTCTGGATGTGTGGACAATCAGACAGGTAAAATCTAGGGGAATGGCTGTGCTTAGAGGGTAGTGCTTAACTGGTCATCTACTTCCAGTCCACCTGGGGGCTGGTAACAAGTGGAGTATTGCAGGGATGCAAACCAGGCCCTGTTCTATTTAACATCTTTATTGATGACCTGATTAGAATAAGTTGATAGAACCAGTTACTCGAGGGCAGGGCTGCCACTCCAAGTTAAGTAGGCAGGCTGGAACAAACGGCTAACAGGAACCACACAAAATTCAACAGGGACAACTGCCAAGTCCTGAACCTGGGAAGGAAAAGACCAGGGCAACCACACAGACTGGGAATGAACTGGCTGGGAAGGAGCTCTGTGGAAAAGTCCCTGCAGGTCTTGGTGGACAGTGAGCTGCACATGAGCCTGCAGTATGCCCTGGAAGCAAAAATGGGCAAAAACATATCAGGCTGTATAAGCAGGAGTGTAGCCAGCAGATCAAGGGAAATTATCATCCCCCCAACACAGCACTTGCTAGACCACATCTAGAATACTGCATTCAGTTTTACCCCCCACCTGCCAATACAGGAAAGACATCAACAAGATGGAGTAAATTTGCTGGATGACCACCAACGTGGTTGGTGGCTGGAGCACTGTCAAATGAGGTAAGAGTGAAGGATCTGGGCTTGTCCAGTTGGATGGTATGGCCTTGGCAGACCTCACAGCAACCTCCCCATACCTAGAAGAGGGGCATCAAGGAGACAGAGCCAGACTTTTCACAGCAGTGCATAGTGGGAAGGCAGGAGACAGAAGGCACAAGTTTAAAAGGTTCAGACTAGATATAAGGAGGAATTTTCTTCCCCATGAGGACAGTTGGGCAGTTGAGCAGTTTATCCAGAGAGGTCTACATCCTTGGAAGGTTTTATGGCCACTTGTGCAACTTGGTCTGATCTCACTACTGACCCTGCTTTGAGCAGCAGGAGGTTGGACAAGAGATTTCCCTTCCAACCTCAATTATTTTGATTCTAAGATCCTGTGAAATGGGAGAAACTTTCCAATGATGCCTGTGAATATGATAAAGAAGTCTGTGATTACCAGAGTAATCTCAATAGGACAAAACCAAAAGTAATTGATTTCTAAAGGTATTGTCCAGTTGGAATTATCAGGAGGAACACTGTAGCTTGTGCCTTTTCAACATTTTAACATATATACTTCAGGTTAGTGAGACTGCATTCCATGACTTCCGCTGTCCTATGAGCTCATTCTGTATAGATACATATGGAAGACGTGAATGGTTAAAAGTTTATACTTCTAAGTATGTATAATTTAATTTACATTAATGATTGCAACTCCAACAGAAAAAATGTCACATTCAAGAAGAAGCAGTCTACAAAGTCAGTAATGAATAGAAATCTTAATTTCTCTGTGTCCTTCATTGCTTCTCTGCTACCTGTAAATATTCACTAGCTTACAAGAATTCATGCTCAAAATTTTAGAAAATAAGCATGGACTCCTGCTGGAGTCAATTTTCCATAGATACAAACAACAGCCTTTTTTTGGGGGGGTGGTATGTGAACTTCAAGAAACCTTTGTTTGAAGGGTACAGAGCTGGATCAACTGCTGTTTTGAAGTAGCTACAAATGATTGAAATCAAACAGTTTCCATCCAGTTCCAGGTTTCTTCCCTTGCTTTAGAACTGGTAAATCATATGGCAGTTGTTTCCAAGAAGAAAGTGTTTTTTTCCCATTCTCATTTCGTAAAAGCTGAGTCAATATTTCTTGTGTTTTAATGGGCAAATGTTGCATCAATTTGGTCAGATTTTGAGTACAATCCACCAACATTGGAAAGATGCAATACTGTAAGGAAATAAGAGTTCACAGAAATTACCATACTGGAAAAAAATCTAAACCAAGATCTTTTCACTTGTTGGTTTTAGTAGTTGGCTTTAAAGAAGCTGCAGGAATACTGCCTACAATGAGCAAATATGGGAAAATCCTTCCCAAGACAAGTGTTTCCTTTTAAGGCCCCTTTGCCAAAAAGTTGTTTATATGATGCTTAAGGAGCCCAGTTTGTTTCCATTACCCTTTTCTTAATTTTCAATATGTAGAACTTCCATTCTGAACTTTTCAGTAATACTTCATGACAATCAGGTTCCCAAACTAATAGTACATCATGTTGAAAAGGAGATCTTTTTAACAGCCTGGTATTGCCATATTTAAATTTCATTTAATATCTTCTGATTATGATGATGATGCAGCATAAGTAGAAGTTTCCTGTTCCATTTATACCATTCATTATTTTGTGAACTTTTTACATGGTCCCTCTTCTACAAGGTATATATTTTCTGTATATATTATCCCTCTTCACATTCTATTACTATTCTGACTGTTTTCATTTCCTTCTTGTTTTCCTTATTTAAAGCCAGAATTCCCAACGTTGAATATGGTATTAATCCAAAGATGTATTGCTGATCTATATAAATACACAATAATATTTTTCACACTCCTGTTCCTTATGGATCCTTAAATGTTTTCACTGCTGCAGTTCCTTGAGTATAAAAAATATGCTCAATGTTTTTGAATTATTCTAAGTGACCTAAATTGTACTATTGTAATAGTAATACTTATGTGTACTTAGATACAGACTACTCTAATAGTCCAGGTATAATAAAGAAGTGGTTACAGTATTAACAAATAACATAGAGCGATTACAGATTTATAAATGGAGATGGAGGAAATGTCTGTTTCGCATTTAACATGAACAAACCAAAAATTTTGGATAAGTACCTCGACATTTGGGAAGAGTTACTGAAACATTTCCAAAGTTTCTGAATCTACTGAGTCTGTAACACTGGTTGGGAAATGAGGCAAAACCAGGGTTCTTTATTTTTTGTACAGTTCCTTTTGCGGTTCTGTTTGAAGAGCCTTCCATAGTACTTAAATACTTGCTTTTCTAATGATGCATTGAGCAAGAAAGAAGAATGATTTTAGAGGATATTAAGAAGACTTCGTTGCAACTTTACATGTTCCATATTCACTATGACTTTTCGGCAATGACAGAAAGTGAGTACACGACACCCATCCAATCCATATTTTCACAGTTGAAAAGGATCCTTATTTAGAAAGACTTAAGCTAAAATTGCTATTTTACTAAATTGTAATAAATGTTATCATCTTGATCTACTACTATCCAGAGTTCATGAAGTGTTCATGAACAGAGAAACTGCTAAAGCTCTTGTTTGAGGGAGGGTACTCTGAACTCTGCATTTGTTTTTTAGGTCTGACCTGTGACTTTTTTACTGTCTAGAGGAAACTATTCCTTGTACCTGGAAATGAAAGAAAGAGCATTTCATAAAGGACATAGTCACTTTGGGGACACTGCAGTAATAACAAGGTCTTCTACCATTTCTAAAACCCATATTAGCTATTAGTAACTCATAGGACCATGGGAAATCACTATTTGTTCATCTTGGTGCTTTGTCCAGGTTGAACCATTTCAGAAATACCAGGGAACTAGGAGCCACAGAAGTGCTAGAGTATTGATTTACACAAATTTGTATAATGAAACTGTACCTACATAATGGTTGAGGTCTCTGACCTGTGCTGGAATTTGACACTTGCTTTGTTTCTTAGCTTCAGAAGTAGTGGGAAAAGAGGGAAAAGCGTATATACATGCTCTAAAAGCTGCAAGAATACCAAGGGTCAATCTGCCTACATTTCAGTCCGGCTCAGGATGTTTTTATTACTCGGCTGTCAGTCATAACTATAAAGTAGTTGAGTTCTCACAGCCCTCACACACTATTCAGACAATGAATGAATACAGCTGAAAGAAATTCTCCATGATGTACATCATGTACTTAATTTCATTTGTCCTCTTCAGCATGGATAAGGTAATATTTTGCATTTTATTTTAAGAAGTACTGTATTAAATGTTGTTCTTTGATCTTTTGGAGGACTACAAACTACTCAAAGCTATTTCTGCAAGCAGCATCTCAGGCGCTATATATTTTTCCTTGGGACATAAGGAAGAAAAATGAGTCCATTCATCACACAAGATAGAAGATTTAATTGTCAGGGATTGCTGGCGATGAGCTAGCATTACCTTCATACTGACCGTAAATGATAGAACCACAGGGAATCTGATTAGAAGGACCATGCATAAGGTGATGGATATTATGGAGAGTGAGAGAACAGGGAAGGTATTCTGAATGACACCCAGTTGGTTGCCATGTTTTTACATGCAGGGACTGACCACGCAGGCTGCCTGAGAGAAAGTTTAGTCTGCTTTTATTCAAGAGCAAGGTTTCACCAAAGGGTAATTAAACTTCCTTGAAAAGTAAGAACACGAGAGAGGGAGATGGGAAGGTGATAATATGTACATCCATACATAATGCACCATTATTGGCAGTTAGCTTGTTATATTGTTATAGCAAGTGAAAGTCACGAAAACGACACAAAGAATGTTTTGCTATCAATGCCAAAGTTTAGTTAATGCTAAAATGAAAAAGCTGGAATTTTATAACCATTTAGCCATGGGGTTTATCCAATTCCTGCTTCTAAATGGTGATTGTTGACTTCCAATCTATAGAACAAGCACCAAGGTCAGTTTTGTATTCACCCACTTACTGCTCACAGTAGTCAACATCTTGATATTGTGTAACAACAATAACACAATCACTACACATATAAATATCTAAAGGCATCTTGAAATTGATTCACCATACAAATAAATCTGCAAATTAAATTCCTAAGGGGTTGTAAGCTGTGCCTGTCATGATGGCAGGTGAAGTGTTGTTTCTGCTAACCTGGGTATTATATACTTTGAATTGCATTCAAGTCAGTGAAACCCAATGATGGGAGGTGGCCGGAATGAGTCCAGGGGACCCTTGCTGTCCTCCTTCTCATCTGCAAGGTCATCTGCCCAGCTTCTTGGCAGCCATGTGATGGGAGATGTTGGCTTCTCAGAGTTTGTGATACTGGGCAGCTCTTCAAGGAGATTGCTTCAGGGACCTCAGAGATTTCCTGTTCATGCTGTTAGGGAGACCTCTAGGAGGACAGCCTTGGGGTAAGAGTTGCCTTGCAAAGAATCTCCTTGTTGGTTTGTTTTCTGGCAGTTGTTCTTAATAGGAACAAAGCAACATTTCAAAATGCTGAAGTCCTCCACAAAATCGATTTTCCTTCCAATACCCTGCTCTCCTGATATGAGGGTATGTTCATAAAGGGCTTCCAAATAACAGAAATGAAGAAAACACATTGTCACAAGAATGACTTGCATCACTTAAAAATTGTTTTCTGAACCTGTTTGAGATTGTCAGCTAATAGGGTAGCCTTCTTTCATAAGTCCTTTATAGTAATGCACGGCTGGGTGAAAATCCACCTCAAACAATATTTACTTTTGTCTTTCCTTATTTATCATCATTATCATTACTTTTTACTTTGGTTACCAGATGTTTCTTTAGTGCTTTGACATCCTTTATAATTTGCATATTTGTTAATCTAACTGGCAGAAAACTCAATGTACTGTACAGGATGCACTTTGTATTTAACACTTACATGTATGTGGCATATGCAATAGGAAAAGCTCCTCTGATATCCCCAATACATATTGAATGCACAAATTTAACATACTTTTTAAAATTCATGTATTTGGCCTTTTCTTTTGTGCCATGCAAAAATGCCTGATTATTTAGAACACAGCTCAAATCCAGGGAGGAATCATTTTGAATCTACAGTATAAACTCATAGCATTCAGGCTGTGGCTATGATGAACAAATCAGTAATTAATTGGGCATTCATTCCAGTGACCTGTCAGCATTCAAATGCTTTAATTAGATGGAGAAATGGAGGCAAGTAATGAGGGCCAAATCTGTATCCTTTTGAATTCAGTGGCAAAACATCCACTTGCTGCAATAAGATTTAGTCCTAAATGCACGACAGCACACTATAGAAGATGTCGTCTCCACCAACTGTGGTTCAAGTGTATAATACTGATAACGTCACTGGCATTGTATCTTTCGTTAAGGAAACAATGATGCTCTTAGCAAGCTTTTTGTCTGCTCATGCATACAAAACAGGCAATTTTCATAAAGTATTAATTGCAAATTATCTAGTATAAATGAGGGCCCCAAAAAGAAAAATCTACTTTATACTGTATCTGCTGTTTATTTCATTATTAGTATTCTTCATTGTTTTGCTTATGTGGTAGAGCTGAAAGGAAATACCATATCCTGTGTCAGGCACTCACCATTTACACATGCAGGTGTATACAGACCTGAAGATTTATTCTATTCCCAAGTTTTTTCGGAAGTATTCAAACATATATATATATGCAAATGTATACTAGAAGCATGTGCCTACCTATATTTTCCTGTGTGTTTTTGCCAGTTTCAATTCACATGCATAGATGAAACATATTCAAAATTTCCACACTAGATTAAATTGCTGGTGATATATTTTAAGAGTTTCCTTTGTCTTCTAAAGGTATTGTTCGTTGCTCAGCACCTGTTTGTTGCTACCTAGCTAGCATTAACTTTGCACTTAAAGTGCAGGTTTGAACTCTTTGCTGTGAAAAAAATAGACCAGTTTTGAAAATTGACTTATCATTTGGACGTTCTTTCAAATTAGATTTATTTTATACTCTTCCAAAAGTGCTTTCAGTTTCACTATGTATTTTTTAAACCACTCTTCTAATTTACTGGATATGTAACAGACTTCATGGCAAAATGCAATGCCACACAGGGCTACCCACACTAGCTTGGAATGAGGAACATACCTCCATCCTAGGGAATCATAAGTATCTAAGTCTCTTCCTCCACTTGCTTCTCTTGATGACTGTTACAAACGGCCTTCCCATTTTGCAGCCTTAATATATTCATGGCCATCTTATCGAGTTTTCTTCTTGTGCATATACTGTTCTCTTTCTTTTTGTTTAAGTAGTGTTTTCCTGTTTGTATTTCAACCAATACTACACTTTATTTATAAACCAGAAAGATATTCTCCTTTAGCCTTTGGAGAGAGGTAAGCCCCTGCAGGTCTCCTGTCAAAAGTATGGTTTCCATTCCTCTGAATATCCAAGCATGTTCATCTTTGCTGAACACAAGTGCACTAAGCTGTATGCAGTTTTTCACATGAAATCTCAACTGTATAGAAGCATTAATACTTCTCAATCCCTACTGAAAATACCCCACATGACATATTCAGGGATTAGGTTTCTACTTTTCACAGCCAAATCAATCTGAAGTTCACAGACTTGCTGTGATCAACTGATATATCCTAGGTGTTCCCCTTTTCTGTCATTTCAAAATGATGAATTGTCAGCCTATAACAGAGACTCTTGTTATTAGACCTGAAGCGCATGACTTTGCAATTTGTACAATTATACCTCATCCCTTCATTTCTAGTTCACTCATCTTTTCCAATATTATATTCTGATCCCTCTTTAAATCACTGTTTCCAGTGCTTTGTTGTTGGCTGTTTTCATTCTTCTTCAAGTGACTGACACAAGCCCTCAACTCCTCCCCACCATATGCCTTATACAGTTCCTCATAACCATTGCATTGAAGTAGATCTCTGTTTCATCTAGATTTTTTCCAGAAGGAATGTCACAACCTGTCTTAAAGGTAGAGTCGAACAAACTTCATAATAGCTTCCACACAGCTGAATCTTCAAAAATTTTCAGTTTCAGAGTAGTATTTCAACTATATCAACACTAAACTCCTGAAAGAAGGATGTTTGCAAAATCCTTGATGCATTTCACTCCTTTCTTTTTATAGGCTCATTACCAGAACTCATCCCTATATCTTTCCATGGGCCTCAATACGATTTTTGGTTTTTTTCTCGTCTTTCCCACAAGTGCCTCACGTAACTTCTGTACTTCAGTGAGAATCACCTTGGGTGCTGTGCTCAGTTTTGGGGGTTCTCTATTTTTTCCATTTCTAAGAGTCACCATCTGGGAGCAGAGCTGTTTTATCCATCTGGGATCAGAGCAGCTTCCCACCCCTGCTGAGAGCAGTGGTCTCACCTCCAGAACTGCTAAATAACACAGAGTTCTTCTGACTATAGCAACTTAAAAATCCCCAGCCTATTTTAAGAAGAGATCAGTATCTGACAGGCATAAATTTCTGAGGCTAGAAAGGGTGATAGTCAGTATGGCCATCTGAGCCAAGCCATACAGCCATGCTGGCTGAAGTTTGCCACAGCAGTAGGATACTGGCACCATCCCTAAGGATACTTTTAAGCTCCACAACATGTGTCTGAAATTTTTCCATTTGGCTCTGGAACTGAATAAATCCCTGCAGTGTTCATCAAATATCTACTTAGCACCAGTCCTATTGCCTGAGCAAGATCACCAGAGTCCAGTGTTTTGTAGCTGACTATTTAGCTCAGCTGGCCTACTACCCTATCTGCTCAGAAATTATCTAAAGAACTAGAACCAAGAGTTCTTGAGCTCAGATAACTACCTACCCTCCCAACTTCGGATTTTATTTTGATTTGTTTTCCACTGAATGCCTCCAAATAGTCCTTGAGTCAACAGGGGCAGGTATACAGGTTCTCAGCGTCCTTGAGGCTATCACACCATCTCTCAGTCTTGTGATGGCTGGGAGACTTTCTCTTGTCATCTAGCCCTCTTTGGTAGATTTAGACACAAGACTTTTGTTACCAAAGTGACAGTCATGAGGCTTTTACTCAATGTGCTGGTAGACAAAGCTCATATATTGGCTACCTTCTAGCAGGGTCTGCCACAATGTCTATATGAGCTCCAGTAAAGGAGTTTTCCTTGCTGTAGTTCCCCAAGATACCACTGGTGGTCTGAAAATCTCCATGTGAAATGAACTGTCTTACTCTGCAATGACTGTACAACATATACTGCCAAGGAAACCCTGTACAAACTGCAGTGTCCACCAGACCTTCAGTCCCTAGAAAGAGACCAGACAGTTCCTTGAACCAAGAAACATACAGAAATCATTGTGCTCCTTTGCTTTTGATTTCTCAGGCTTCATACCAAAAGCAGGAATCATCAAAACAATTCTATGTTAGTGTTGAGCTTTTTGATGCCACAAATTCCAACCTCAGGTGTTTGAGACCCCAGTGAGAGTTGAATCAAAATCCTCCCTTCACCAACCACTCCTTTGATCCAGGCAGCAGATTGCCTTAGTCCAGTGGGTATCAACATTGTTTCTCAAGGTTTGTCCAGTCCACTGATCCACACAACTTAGGAATTTAGTCCCAGCCCTCCTGTGCTGCCTATATCCAGGGACCTCTCCTTCCAGAGCCTGTGGTGGCCTGCAGTGGCAGAGCTTGTACATGCTAGAAAAAAACCAAATGTTCATCGTAGCTCTCCACTGTTGTCTTCTATCTCAACAGTTTCAACAGTACTGCTTTCTGTTAATCAAAGAAGGGCAGAGGCCAGACACCAGGAACAGTCTTAAGAAACTTGGAAGACTTAGTTACAAGTTACCCGTCATAGTCATAGCATGAACAACTCTTTCTGTTGGGCAAGCATATATATTTCTACCTCTCAGTCTGCAAGATGAATGCTTCCACATCTCAGACAGGTTTCCACTTTGTCTTGGGTCAGAATAATTTCTTTTGTGGCAGGTCTTCCTGTTTGACCTCTTCGTACCAGTGAAGGTTTGGCTTCTATATATGTCTACCTAATAGAAAGCAGTGTGATACTTCATTCCTGTTTAATGCACCAAAATAAACTCAGTGTTAAGTGCTTTAGCTGCACTTGTTATGAGGCCCTACCTTCACTCTACAAATGTTTATAATGTATTAAAATGGCTATGTATGTTACACTTTTGGTCTGTAAATTAAGCTCATGCTCATGAACAGCTTGATAAAAATAGAATATGCCCAAGTCTTAGGTCTGGATGAGAAACGGGGCTCACCCAAGCACTTCTGTTTTAGGACTACTATCACTTATGATAGGTCTGCAAATATTTTGTCCTCAATTGAGTCATCCAGTATAACTACTTTCATTGATGTCCCACCTAGTACATCTTGTAGGATGACCACCAAAGCGAGCAACATATGAATGAATGCAGCAGTCCAGCAGTCACTGCAGTTAAAAACTCCAGATATCTGTTTTAACATTACCTCAAAGATTGTGTTGAGAAACTGAAGAGTTTTATGGTCCCTCCCTTTGGACATTTGATACAGGCACATATATCATGTTTGCCAGCATCATAAAGCCATAGAATCATAGAATCATTACGGCTGGAAAAGACTTCTAGGATCATCAGGTCTAACTGTCAACCCAACACTACCGTGCTTCCTAAATCATGCCCTGAAGTGCCACATCTACAGGTTTTTTCTGAACACCTCCAGGGATGGTGACTCCATCACCTCTTTGGGCAGCCTGTTCCAATGCCTGACCACTCTTTCAGTAAAGAAATTTTTCCTAATATCCAATCTAAACCTCCTCTAGTGCAGCTTGAGGCCATTTCCTCTCATCCTACCGCTAGTAACATGGGAGAAGTTTCCATTAAAAGAAGCGTGGCCAGCAGGTCAAGGAAGGCGATTCTGCCCCTCTACTGTGCTCTGGTGAGACCCCACCTGGAGTCCTGCATCCACCTCTGGAGCACTCAGCACAAGAAGGACATGGACCTGGTGAAGCGGGTTTAGAGGAGGGCCACAAAAATGATCAGAGGGCTAGAGCACCTCTCCTACAAGGACAGGCTGAGAGAGTTGGGGTTGTTCAGCTTGGAGAAGAGAAGGCTGTGGGGACACCTTACTGCAGCCTTTCAGTACTTAAAGGGGAACTACAGGAAGGAGAGGGACAATCTCTTTAGCAGGGCCTGCAGAGACAGGACAAGGGGCAATGGTTTTGAACTAAAAGAGGGTAGATTTAGACTGGATATAACGAAGATATTTTTTACAGTGAGGGTGGTGCAACACTGGCACAGGCTGCCCAGAGAGGTGGTAGATGCCCCATCCCACGAAACATTCAAGGTCAGGTTGGACTGGGCCCAGAGCAACCTGATCTAGTTGAAGATGTCCCTGCTCACTGCAGGGGGGTTGGACTAGGTGACCTCTAAAGGTCCCTTCCAACCCAAACCATTCTATGATTCTATGACACTCCCGCTCAATTTGGTGTCATCTGCAGACTTACTGAGGGTGCACTCAGTCCCCTCGTCCAGATCATTGATAAAGATATTAAACAGAACTGGCCCCAACACTGAGCCCTGGAGAACCCCGCTTGTGACCAGCCTCCAATTGGATTAAGTCCCATTCACCACAACTTTCCGGGCTCAGCCAGCCAGCCAGTATTTTACCCAGTGAAGAGTACACTCATCACCACTGTGTATGAAGGAGTGTCACCACAGCAGATAAACAAACATATCCTTAACTTGCCAGAATTATGTGTTTATATCATAAATTTGCAGTGCCTATCCTGTCCTACTTCATTCTTTATTCCAGGTGGTACAACCAAGGGGTCCGAGGGACCTATTTAGTGAGCACAAGTGACACTGGCTACAAAAAAGTCTGATATTTCTCCTTCAGAAATATAAATGGCATACTAAGTTACAAAATAAACACAGTCATATTTATGTAATTTATTGTCCTTTTAGTGCCCCTTATCTTAGCATCTAAGTATTGTGATGGCTTCCAGATATGACCAAAAAGAGAAGTTTTCTGTGTGGGAAGCCTACCACTGAACCAAAGTACATGCTTTTTTTCAAACATCGCAATCACAGTGGCGCTTCTTTTTACCTCTAGCGATGTTTGCCCGAGATTCCTCACCCTGCTGGCAGGTGTTGATCCAGTCGGGAAAGCACAAACAGCATTTTTTGCTGACTCAGTAACAAAGCCAGCTCATTATTCCATGCAGATATAAGACAAATAAAGACAAGTCATGACACAGAGAGTAGTAAGGTTTGGGTAGGCATGTCCTGAGGGAACAAGGGATAGGGAAAACCAAATCCAAGGAAAAGTTTCAGGTTGTGGTCTCATAGCAAATTCTTTCAGGATGACCTTTGTGTTAATAAGCAAGGTTTATTAATGAAGAAATCCACTTGCCTGCACCCAAACATGCATGAATATTAGTCAATATTCTTTTTAATAGCTGCTTTCTCTTGCATGAATGTCTATCAGCCACCCATAATTCTCAGACAACATGTCTACAGCCAGCTTTTGTGAACATGTTAATTAGGAAGTCTGTACCGGCTGAGTTTCTAAGATGAACAGCAAATAGTACAGTTCATTCAACAGAAATCATATAGAGGAGAGAGACCAGGTAGATTTGGAAGCTCAGAGCTGTAATACAAAGCTATAAATCCTGCCTACATAGAGAGCTTAAGTGCCACGCTGGCGTTCAGTGACAAACAGTGGTCTCAGATCTTGGATTTTATGGTTGCCTCGAGTAGCAAAAATGGTTCATTTCATAACATTGCAAAAAACCTATTGGGCCCCAGCACATACAAATATGCTGAAGGGTAAGCAGAGACGTAATTCGTTCTGTACCCTCCAACCGGCAGAGAGGTAACCTGCCATAGAACATACGACCGTGAATTAACTTTCCTTACCCCAAGGTAATGATTTGGCTTTATAGATAAAATTTGGGATTATAAATTATCTGCTTCAGCACAATTACTTTGCTAAATGATTTCTTGTCTATTAATGACACAACTAAAATCTTCCCAGGATGAAGCTGCTCCATGTTCAATTGGATTGATATCAAGGAAATAAAAGCCTGTGAAAATCTGAATAGCAAATATTGGCTTGTGAAAATACTGGTAGTATAAGTGTTTGTATGGAGAATTAATGGTGGCACAGCTGTACTGAATCCACTGCAGTCACTGTATATGTGCTTCAGGAAGGAGAAAGGCATTACACAGCCTAAAGAAAGACACTTAAATATTGCTTTACATAAGAGAGTTGCACATAGTAAGGTAGGATGTAAACTTACAGTATTATGATTCTTTCATGGAAGTTTCTCTTTAGGTTTTTTGGAGAGCAGGGTAAGCAACTTCTGACAGTGCCACATTGGTTGGAGATGCCTATTGTGGCAAGAGACTTCATACTTGGCTCAGTGTTTATGACTCTGATAGAATTAAAATTTAAAAACAAAAAAAAGACCAAAACTGTATTTCAGGCTACAAGTAATGTAATAAAAAAGGAAAGGAAGAGCAGAGAAGTCTCCTCTGAAGTTCCAAGCAATAATACCTCACCGCAAAGCTCTGCAGTTTGTCAGGAAAAGGTCGTGTTCCCAAAACCAAAAGCCCAAACCTAATCTAAAAGTACTGAGCAGGGCTGGAGAAACAAATACAGTCCATTCACAGATATAAATTGTCTGCTACTGTGTTATAATCTTTTCTTCAACAATGTAAGTTTTTCACAAAACAGTACCCTGAGCAGAGCTTGCAGCTTGCTTTAAAATAAAGAGAAAGTTGGCGCTTTGCAGAGATATCTTCATGAAGTGTGGTGAGAGGCTTCAGTGACTTGTTGTACTTTTTATTTCCCCAGGAAGCTGTAGGCGTAGAGGGCACTGATTATGTGGGGCACCGCTAAAGTAATGCACATTTGGAAATGGGGATGCAGCTCTTCCAATCTGCCATCGAGAAGAAAATAAATGATGGAAGTGTATTGTCTCTGAGATTTAAGCTTTTCCTTCTCCACTGCTGTTGACATCTGACACCCCACAAACTTTTCAGCACTTATAGTGTAGATAAGTACGTAGTATCATTTTCACCTTCTTCTCTTCCTGCCTCCTAAACACACACACACACACATACACAGAGGCAGAGCTACAAACACAGTTTCCATGACCCAAGGAGGAGTCCTTCAGAAGACATTTCCACATCAGGGCTATCCATCCAAAATTCTGCACCTTCTTGGTCATCCATGTTTAAAAGTAACTATTCCCATGGACAATATGGGTATCAGAATTAGAACTGCTCAAATATAATAGCATTTCTTCACACTAATGTTTTCTATTTCACCCTCGAGTAATTCTTGCATCTTTATTGTCCTTAAAATTCAATCAAATGAACATTCCTTCTTAAGTTTTTGAAAACCCAAATTTTCCTTCTGTTTAGAATGCCAACGGTTATCTCAAAGAGGTCCCTGTTCCCCTGAAAATTTCAGAATTTAAGCAAATTTAAAAATCACTTCAGGTATCAAATATCCTTTACTACAGCTTCTTACATATTTCTTACGCCTGTCACTGGGGCTTACACAGCAGGAAAAGTGAAAACTCCCTATAAAAAATATTATCTCCTCTCTCCTTCATGCTGAAAAGGTGCATTGTGGAACACAGCTAAAGTTTATTAACTTTTCAGTTAAAAATTTTAAAGTGCCTGTGAGGAAAAAAATGGCATATTTGGAAAGTTTTATCTGTGGTAATAATGGGCCTAACGTTTCTCCATTAGCATTTGATAAGGCAGTGGTCTTGGTTCAGTTATAAATGGTTGATTGACACTCAGGGAGCTTATCGATACCTTTGTCATGAGAAATGCAAAGGACACGCAATAGCATGTTAAGAAGAAATATTTCCTTTATACAGTGTAGTATCTTTATATAGATGCTTGAAATATGGTAAAATGAAAAGTGTATGTCCCTCTTAAACACAAAAACATTCACTCTCTCCACATCTGCATGGCAACAACAGGTTCATGAGTACAGCTGTTCAAGATCAGCACAATACCCCAACTGGGTTTTGAGAACTCCTGGTGAAAGCATTCACTTTTACAAGCTTCACAAGTTGGGGGGTTTTCCCACTGGAGCTTTCTGAGATTTTTTTTTTGGAGGGGGGTGTGGGGGTTGGGTGTGGTGTTTTGTTTTTATTAAGGAATCTGCATTTTAAAGTGTTCTGAAATATAGAGAAAGCCACATTTCCATTTCTAAAAAGGAGCCAGAAGTTGCATAATGGTAGCGTGAGAAGAACCTCAACTTTTGTAGAGTGTTTTGTATTTTATTAAGAATGGGAAAACTGAGTGAGAATGCGGCCATTTTTGTCTCAAAAGATTTAAAACCATTAGTGAGTTTGTATCAAGCATGCAATTTTTTCTTAGAAATTAAGGCAGTGTCTTCAGATATTTGTATTATTTGTTTGCCAGTTTATCCTGGAGGCTTTGGCTTCCTTTAGTTTGTTTATTTCAGATGGATTTCATTTGGTTAGCATTTTTGGTTTTATTCATTTTGCTTTTCTCCCAGTTGTGCAAGGAAAGATTTTATTGTGGACAGTGATAATTTTTATTTTCTTCATGCACATACCAACAATATTCCTGATGGTCATTTTCAGAAAAAGAAAGAAAAAACTCACATCCTGATTTACTATTGTCCCTGTGCACTTACCTGGGCACTTTTGTATGCACATCCAGAAAGGAGGGCACCCTTGCTTCTGGAAAATGGTCACAGTGCCTACTGCATCCTCATTAATACAGCAATTCCTTAACACAATGACAGACAAAAGAACTTTCCTTTTATTGAACTAAATGCTGGTTTTACATAAAATAGACTATAATTCAGAGTCTGTAATGTCTACTGAAAGGTTAGACTCGTTACCATCCAAATAGGCTGAGCTAATAAAAATTATATTTGTTACAATCCAAATAGATTAACCGGCCTTAAGGGCTTAGCTATGTATCACACTTTTCTATTTTCCTATAATTAAATTAACATAAAACAGACTTGACAAATAAATGACTGTATCAGAAACACTTAAGCTCTGTTTAACCAAAATAACTGTTCTATTTACATATACAGCAACCTGTGTCTATTTTGGGAGCTATAAGAAGCCTATCTAGCTAGCAAATCCTTGGGTGCCCGCAGTCTGCTAACAGTCTTGGTCCCAGCCTTTCTGTGAACCACATATACCCTAAATGATAGATTTTGTGGTTTAGCTTCTGCATTCCCTGCTGGTTCTGTCCTAACCAGACACCTCCTCTGATGCCCTGTCACACCTAGGCAATGGCCTTGAAAGGCTTCATATGCAGAGCTTAGCTTTATTCACTGAGTAGCCCTTTTGACTAAATGATTTCAGCAGGATTACTTATATTTTATGAAGTTAAGCACATGTGTAAGTCCTTGTAGGACAGTGATTTTAGTCTCTTCACCACATTTTCCCTATCCATACACACATCTGTTACCCACATATCTAAGCTGAAATAAGGGCTCTGGTAACGTCTTTTGGATGACAGTAGGCTAACTCTTTAATAGTTTTAGCAGTTCATTAATGAAGGCTGCATGGTTTATTCAGCAGCACTGACCTTCCTAAAAACACCCTGGCTCTCCATAAACTATGTCTCTACCTATTAGCTTTCTGGCCTTCTTTTCCCTCTCTTCCATTTCACTGTAAATCTTGAAACCATAATACTCAACCTTAATTTTCACTGCATCTCCTACTTACCTCTAAAAAGAAAGAAAGTATGACATGAAAATATATATGCAGTCTCCTCTGTGGTCGTCGCTTTGGATGAAAGACCACAGGCATAACCTTAGCGGCTGGCAAGGGCACAAATATGAGACAGTGGGTTGAGACAGTCATTTTCCCTCTTGTTTCACTTGGGAGCATGTTTGCGCACATGGCTGGGGTAGGTTTTCCCTTGATGAGGGCAGTTGGAAAGATTTTCACAGAAGTTTTTTCTCCCTTTCTGGTGTGGACTTTAAAAACATAGCATGATGTGGCATCAAGGGAAAAGTTGACAGAGACCATACCAGGTGTCTGCGATATAGGACATGTTGGAGTGGTCAAGTTTTTTGAGAGCTTTTTATGTCGCGCTTTCACATAGCAAGTGAAATAATGAAATTGATTTGTAACCTGGTTTTGCAAAAGCTCTGAAACTCTAGCTGCTATGCTGTAATGTGTGTGTGGTTTGGCAAATGGCAAAGAGAATAGTTTCCACTTTCCATAAAGCCATGCAAAATCCACTTAAGTTTCTTAGGGCTTTGTGCTATAATTAACCATTCTGGGAGTGCTATTGTCTGAGGACTGTGCCTTTAAGCCCCTTCTCCTCCCAGTAGGACCTCACTTGGAGCAGAGGAGTGCAAATGGAGTAGAGATCGGCAAGCTGGATACTTAAATGCTTCTTTTGCCACCGCTTTTCTGGTACCTATTTTATGAACAATTTGCTGCCTTTTGCAGAAATGATCAGTATCGCACATCAGGTATTCACCCTAAATTACAATTGCGCTGCCTAGATCTAAGCTATAAATATCAATGTATATCAGAGAAGTTTGCTTTAAAAAGAAAGAGAAAGAGAAAGAGAAATGGATACTATTTTTAAATGCAGCCCTAGAATCAGGTGGCTCCATGCTGTTATGATAAGGAGTTGAGTGGCACTGGCTGAGAAGGAGGTCTAAGCAGCAGCATAACCTCCTCTCCCTGCAGCCGGCCCAATAATCAGGAACTTGTACTCCGACGGGTGGGAGGGGAACAAGGTGATGATTATTGTTTTACCTTAGGCTTCCTCAGGGGAATTAATTGAGCTTTTGAAATTCAGTTCTTCAGAGTGTAGTCTTCATGGCTTTTCCTTGCGCAGACTCATAACAGCCTTTCCACACAACTCCTGCAAAGGCCAATAACAAGAAAAGGGTCAGAGCTGTTCAAGCACAACCCTAAAAGGAGACCAGGTGACCCTAACAAACTCCACCATCCTGCAAGTTATGGGTAACCCAGGATCGGTCTGGATCTGAGCAGAGACTTGGACCTGTGAGATGAAGGGTTGATAGTACAGTTTCCTAAGCAGAGATTCAAGTTGTGTTTTCCATCCTTTTTCCCCCCTTTTCTGAACATAAGCTGCTGTGTCCTTATGGGGTTTGGTTTTGGATTGCATTTAAACTATAGAAGATTCAGAGCAACTGGCAACTTAGGACAGCGCAAGGGCTATTGCAGTATGGACCTCTCAGAAGATGTTTTATAACACTCATTCTTGGTTGCCAAAGTGGGATTTACAAGGCCAGGGCAAAAAGAAGGGGGGCAAAAAACAGAGGGAAGAAAAGCAAGGGGAGGGGACTGTGAAACAATATATCTTTTGTTCTTCTACAAGCTGAAAGACATCGCAAACTGTTAACTCTTTAGGACTTGTACACACAGTTTCCTTCACGTGCCACCCAATGCTTCCCTCTAAACTCCCTGGTTCTCTGCCTTTACCTTTGGTGAAGCCCAACAGTATCTGGGTTAAAAACAGAGCAGTACCCTACACACAAATTCAGAGCTACGGAGCAGCTGTACTTTGACTTCTGAGGTATTCTCTATGCTCCCTTTTCCTCAGCTTTATGTATTAAAGCTTATTTTTAACTAAAGCTATGATCCTAAGCTTCTTCACAGCCTCAACTAAGCTGTGTGATTCATGTTTCAAAGCCTAATATTTTAGCCTCAAAAGCAGGATGAAATACTGTCATTTGAGTTTTTTAATGACTATGGACTAGTACACGCTTTTTCAGCCTTTCCTCAAAGGTTTCAAATTAGAATAAAACTAATTTCCACAGCACATGTAAGCCAATAAAAAGAGTATAGCAAGAGGAGGATACAGAGCTGGAAGAGAATAGCATGGTACCAGGATTTGAGCTGAGTTTGTAGTGTATAATGATAAATTATGTACAAATATTATTACTGTTATTATTATGCATTATTATTCTGTGCCAGTACTCTTTGCTGGTATGTCAGTCCAGAATGCAAAATTCTTCTGGTTTTCCTCCCCTTTGCACAGTCTGAATAATGGGGCTTATTTTGTGCAAGTTTTGCCCCAGGGTTTCCCTTCTCTGACTGGCAAATTAATATGTGGTGATAGCCTTCCACTCCTAGCCTGTGGAGCCACCCAGCTCCTCTGCTGTGATGCTTTCTATAGCATAATACTCATGTGGAGCTTTACCACAGAAAGGACAAGTGGTCATGGAAGCTTAGCTGGTAATCCAAAGGGCAGTCTCCTGTTGGCCTCAGTGTGCTGCCAATGTGCTGCCAAATTCTACTCAGGCAGGTAGAGGAGGGGAAAAACTATGTGAGAATTGTAGGGACGATGTAGGAATGGGGGAAATGGGTCAGGGAAGATGAAAGCAAAGGAAGAGGGAAAGTGGGAGTGAGAGATGGTATTTAATAATAAGGGTCTTTCGGGAATAAATTGCAGTAAGCACTGAACAGCAAGAGTGAGGAGGTGGCCCTGCAGTGAGGATCTGTGAAAGCGATGGAGACCAACACAAAGTCATCTCCATAAAGGACCGCAGATGAGACTTTTTTCTGCACAAACCTGGAGGCAGAAAAATGAAAAGTATTCCAGGCTTCCCAAGGTAAATTGGAGATTCAGTCTGAGGCATCCCTTCCTGTGGATTTCTCTTTCTGTTCTTGTCTTTGTGGCGCAAATCAAGAGTAGCCTAATTACCTACCTCAGCATGAGTTAGAGAGGTCTTATTGTTTGGTGTTTTATCTCCAAGAACCTGAATAATCAAATTTTTGATGATGCAGCAGGCAAAGAACAAGAAGCTACGCAGTGTTGTGTAGCTATTTTTTCATGGGCTGTCCCAAGGAAACAAACGCTGCAGCCAAAAGAGCGGCAAAGAGCTGCTGTAGTCATTTAGTTGCTTGACTCATCCTTTTTATAAACAACCACAGAAAAACAGAATAGCTCTGTGCAGAAATGGCATCTAAAGCACATATACAGTCAAAGACATTAGATTTGCAGAGGATGTCCCTTTGGAGTTCAAGGAATAAACACACACAGTCCTCTATCACGGAAGAAAACAAAACGGTTGACCAGCCCGTTGGGGTGTTCCTTGAGTTCTGCCAGTGCTGCTCCTCTGATGTAACTGTGATCTGCAAACCCACCGTACCACACTTGGCATGTTGCTGGGATTGTAAGCCAAAACTGAATTTTCCCAGGCTGTGCTGGTCATCAGGTTTCAATGATCACCAATAAAATCATAAACACTTTATACAACAGAGGCATTAAGATCACAATCACTTTTTTTTGGCAGAATAGTATGCTTTTTAACATCTAAATGTTTTTCCTTACCATGTTATAAAGAGATAGAAGTCACAGTTCATGAAGGATGAAACGATTAGAAAGATTTTTTTTTCGGTTGCATGAAAACGTAAGCATATCTTGGTTACAAGGAAAGAAAAAGCTGTGTGAATTATTTACTAATTATTTACTATGAGAAATGTAAAGAATAACACTGAATAAAAATAAGTGCTATTCAAATGCAATAGAAGCCAGTAGAAGCCGAGTAATTGCATTTAAAAAGTTATTGTGTTCATGGCTTCCTTTATTTTGGTGGTGGTATAATGTAAAGAACAAAATAAATTAGAACCAAAAATGGAAAAGATGGGATTAATATACAGCAGGGCTGTGAATGATTTGTTTCTCTTCCCACAATGCCCCTCTCCAGCTTATCTGAACACTTAACTATGTTTATTTCCATAAAGAATGCATTCTGTTCTGAAGGAAGCTAGGATGTGCTTTTTCAAATAAAGGAAAAACTTTACTAAAATTCAAAAGAAAAGTAAACAGAGATTATTTGGGAAGCTTTGTTCATTTATTTGGGCAAACACTGCTAAAAACATTTAGGTGCACTGCGTGTTTAAAAAGTAATAAATAGCTATTGTGCTTACTTCATAAACTTGTCAGTGTGTCTTCATTTTATTTTCCTGAACAAACTGAATTTCTGTAGTGCTCATCCCCAGCCAGTTAATAAATACATCACCCTAAAAAGTGCTGTGGTATTAAATTTACAGCAGATAAAATATGGATGAAGTTGCTGTGCTTCAGGTACGTCAACTGTGATTTAATATCTCTGACTACCCTTATGAGGAGTAAAAGATTACTCGGCTGCTCCAACAGCAAGATACTGACCTTTGCTCCCAAGTAACAGCCACTCAGCAAATAGTACCAAATGAAGAAGTAGAATAACATATAGATTTGCCATAAGAAAAAATTGATCTAAATCCATATATCAAATCTGCTGATCAGAGCTCTGCAGAAAAAGTACCTCATAATCTTTAGTGTGGAATTGCAAAAACTTTTGGTGGAAAAGAAATTGTGGGTTTTATTTTAAAGTAAAAGACTTCTTGGGGCAAAAGGGTTCTATATTGGTACGTGTGGTCTGTGGAGAGAGACATACATATATTCGTACCTATATATGCCGCCTCGAGACATCGAGGACAAAAACAGCCACTAATCTACTAGATCATCAGCTAGTGATTTAGCAATCAGTCTTATCCTCATTTTCCATTTTTCTGTTAGTTCTGTGAAAGAATGGAGACAATATAACATTGTCTCTGTAAATGAAGGCAAAATTCCTCTGGGAAATCTCATAACAGTCTGATTTAATTTGTACCTTTAAAAAAAGTTATCTCTAAAGGTGATAAAAATCCCCAGGAAGAAATGTTTGTTAGCAAAGAAAATAAATTCTTGTGATTTACATTTTGGCTTCAAAAAAGGTGGGTGAGTGAAAAGGTGCTGCTCTGCACTTCAAAGCAAAAGCAAATGAAAAATATTCAACAACAAAGCCAAAATATGAAACAGACAAATCACTCTGCTGAGTACTTTTTAACCTACGGTGGCACATGTTAACAAAGCAACTGCTGTATATATTATAAGGATTGAAAAGGTAATCTTTAAATGTGGAAGTAGAATAAGAAACTTCCCTAATTAGTGCTGATTAGTCCTACTTAAGGAGGTAGAACTTGATTTACAATGGTAAAATTAGTAGATTTATACCAGTATTAAACTGGTACAGGTAGATTTCCTCAGGTCATTAAAATTTTTTTAAAAAGCTTCTGTCTCTAACACCCATTATTTTAACATGATCTAATAATATTTTTTGCTTTATATTCTGAGAGTTATGTATATATTACAACTTGATATCATAAGTAATTTCTGAATTCAACGTGTTTGTGTCCACATGAATGAAAGCCTTGATCAATTCTCAGTTCTGTGAAAGATATTGTTTTTAATAGGCAGGGTTTTTTTCCTGAAGAGGAGGTTTGATTAACAAGTCCAAGAAAAATAATACGATATTTGTCTCAAATGTCTGCAGTGGTTATATTACAAACAATAAACCATGACCCCTAAAGATTATCCATGTATTTTTGTGAAGGCTGGATTTCTTTCTGACTGAAACTTAGGAAATAATGTGATTTAAAATTGTGGAAGTGGTGACATTTGTCTCAAGATTTTGATTGGGGTTTTCCTTTCAATTAAAACATACCCTTTGCTATTAAGATGCACTGGCTTGGTTGAACAAGAATGTGCATCCTGCCCATCCCAGCCCAGATGTTACTCATTCAAACAGACATCAGCCATAAACCTTTCCAAACAAGTGCTTTCTTCACTCTGATTGCACAATGGATTTGGTTGGGCAAGATGACATTTTCTTGAGTGACAGATGCTCATGCTGCAGCAGTACCATGGACACTCATAAGGTCCTTGCAAAGCAGCTGCTCCTTGAGGATTTTATACTGTTTTCTTTGTGTTTGTAACAAAAAAGAAAAAAAAACTTACCCTTTATACTTGGGGGTTAAAAAACACACACAGCAATGAGAAGCAAGACTTACTAACAGGATTTAGAAAGTCTCAGAAGCTGAAGATGTGCAGATACTGTGAACCTTTTAATGGCACATCGCTTCAAACAACATAAAAGTATTTTATTGGGCATTCCTGCCCTGCCTGAACTGGTAGTGGAAAGCAGGCACGGGAGGGATTGCAGAAGATGGAGGGAGGGAAAGAGGAAGAAGAAAGGATCTTCGGCAGGTAATCTAAGGGGCTCAATTTTTGCAAAATATGTGGGCGGATTCGAAAATTTATGGGTGGTTCCTAAATAATATTTATCTGCATTTGGACTTTTAGCAAGCAAGAAGAGATCAGATTTTCTTAAAATATGCATTTTTATCATAATAATAGAAATTATAATATTATCATTATAATATAAATTATCTGCTGTCAATGCTTATTAGTCTGAACATTAGGAATTATCACTGAACAGTTTGTTACGAAATGGATTTCAAATTAATTTCAGAATAGAGACCTTCAGGAACGTTGTTAGCACCCTAAAACAGAGGTAAGCTCAAGAGGCATTTCTCAGCAACTCTTTTATGTTTCTGGCCAGCAGAGTAGTATTTCTCTGGTATGACCAACGCAGTGTCAGTGACATCACGCCGCACCCCATTACAGCATTCCTGAGCTCAGATGGCTGCAATATAAGCTCATTGAGCTGTTCCCTGCATGTCATGGAATATGACATGCCACAAATATTCATAAAATTCAGATGAATATTTTTTTCATTGCTACTTGGGTGTCACTTCACATAGCTAATACCCAGCCTCAATCCTAGCCTATAATAAGCAGTTAAAACCCAGCCCATGGTGCTCAAATGCTGATCAGGAGTGCTGACATGAGCAGAAGGTGGTGATTCTGTGATTCTGTGATTTCACCTTGAAATCCCATTTAAGGATATGAAAATTGGACGGGGGGGATAATGGTGAGAAACCTGTTCTAACTTGATGCCACAAACAAGTTATTTTCTGTTGGACAGGTTTCTGTGGACTATCATGCTGAATTTGGCTCAGCCTGATACGGACCCTCTCTCAGGGGCATCCAGATGAGATGAAAACCATCCCTCCTCTTTAGGGATCCTATGGAAGAAGGCATTTAACACCAAGAAAAAAATTTAAAGACACCTAAAGCTAGCAAAAATGTTAGCTGTTTGCCTAGGCAGGCCAAATTTAGGAGATATGAGCTGCCATACAGACCCTGTTGCTCATCATATCAAGCCAGACTTAAGAGCTGCTGGCCAGGATACATAAGGTATTTATTGTTTTGCCGGTGCCTGCAGCACACCTGCCCTGTGGCTAACAGACAGGGTTCGGTTTTTAAAACCGTCAAGTGTGTGAATAAGCACTTCCTTTTAGAAAGGCAAGTTGTTCTAAAAGATAAAGTAAAACAATCTATCAAGGACGTTACTCTCTCAGAAGATGACATTTGATCCCTCTCAATATTGTTAGAGAGTGTTCCAGAGAATACGCCTCGGAGGGGATAGTTCAAATCTAAAAGGCTGTGATGGCAAACAGTGATTAAATAGATCAAGTCTAAAAGTTTTAAAATCTGTAGTTTTATTAGTATTCTTCTGAAGTAATAGTGAATCTGATACTGAAAATACATCATCAGCACAGTTTTCAAGTTCTTAAAACTTCCCTGCAGGACAGGGGGCAGAGGGTGAAGAGTTGAAGGTGGGAGAAAGAGGAGTTGGGCATGGATTTTTTTTCTTTAGGTTTTACAGAGAAACTGAGAGAAAATATGCTGATCAGAAACCTGGAAACTGCAGTCAGGGGCTTTTGGGCATGCAGGGAGATATTTAAGACCACATTTACTTGGAGGTGAAAAGAGCTGTGGATTAGGGAGGCAAAAATAAATTTTAAAAATATTCTGAGGGTTCAGGGACATCTGAGGGAACAGCAGTAATGAAAAGCATGATACAAGCTGTAAAGGGCTAAAAGGGAGCAGGGAAAACTTAGACTTCTAGGAAGTAACATTGGTAGATGCAGTATCAGACAGAATATGGGTTGGCTGGACCAAGGGAAAGTGCAAAAATCCTTCTGGGAGGTTGTAAGCAGGATCTGAGGACTCAGACTTGCAACAGGGGCTTTATTAGCAGAAAGCTTGCAGTGTTATTGCCAGGTCCAGGAGAACTGGCCGCCACACCAAGGACATGGAGCCTCCTAATAAGCAGAGAGGAAGGCTGTGAAGAAAAGCTATTGTTTTTCCTTGTGCCAGATTAGGTGTTCGGTGTGCTCTTCTTAGCCTAAAGCCAGTTCCCTGCGTAAGGACATCACAGCACAACGTCCGCAGAAGGCTGAAGACTTAACCCAGATTTTATTCAGTGAGGATTGTTTGATAGCACAGTCTCCCCCGTGGCTGCTGCTGAGAACCGAGCTCTGCTCGTGCAGCCGTACGGTGAAGGATTGATTCTGCAAGCTGCTGAGCACACCTGGGAACCCTTCAGCCCACCTGAGTTCAGCGGGGTTCGTGAGCACTAAAATCCTCGCAGAAGTGATTGGCAGTTGCTGGATGGCATCCTTAGAGAATAAATGTTGCTGGATGTTCCTTCACCTCCTTATTAGTAGCAAATTATACCTGCAGCTCTCCAAGATTATTTGACTCTGGCCTGTCCCATCCTTAATCAATTCCTGATACGTGTGTGTGCAAGAGGTGAAAAAGCATATTTGTTCCTTTCCTTTTGAGTATTGGGCCAAGAGGCAAAATTAATAGGGGGGAAAAAGTAGGGGGAGGATTGACAAACATTCTTGCAAATAAAATCCATTGATTTACTCAGCTTTTTGCTAAGTCACAAAGATCTAGAAGAGTAAGAATTTATTCACAGAAATGTTCACAGAAAAGCAACAGCAGAGCAAATCCTACCATGAATAAATATTCATGGGGGTATTTGCACTGGGAGAGCTCCCCTGGCTATTCTAAAAGCCTTTTTTTTTTTCTTGTAGTGTGGCTGGAAAGGACAGAATTAAATAGTTTCAAGAAGCAAAAAAGAAACATGAAGTAGTAGTCAGAGAGAAGTGTATTTGCTGTTATCGCAGCCAGGAACAGTGAAGCTGAGCTCTGGGCAGGTGACTGCTCCACCTTACAACTTGTTTGACTTCAGTCACAAGGCTGAAAACTGGTGGTCCAGAGAAACATGCACAAGTATCTTACCTGCCCATGTGGTGTAAGACAGACCAAAAGCTGGGGGATTGTCCATTAGCTGCCCCAGTGCAAATGTTCTCTGGCATGAAAGGGGAGATGGGTGTTTATGAAGCCACCATTTAGCTGATGCTGGAGTCTGTAGGTAGGAAATCTCCACAGGCTTTTGAACCAGTTGCTGGAGAAGGCAGTGGGACAGGCACCAGAATGGGACCAGGACAGAGATCTTTCCTGCCATGCTGTGGCTGACTTAGCAGTTACAGAGCCTCCCCTTTTCTTTTCCTTACCTGGTAAATCAAAAATTTTTGCCTGCATAGTGGCATATATCCAACAGTGCCCTGCTCAGACTTACTTGTAACTTGTAACTTGAGGATTATGGGGCTTCAAGACCTTTCCAGCAGAAGCGAGAAGTGATCCAGCACGACTGTTGCTGCTACCACCAAGATCCTTCTGCAGGAGCTCAGCTCTTGGACTCTCTAATGGAGAAACAAGTTGTGCACAGCCATGAGATGCACCTTGGGGTTACCTGCCACTCCTCGGCACATATGTGTTCCCTAAACATCGCTCGTCTCTGCTCAGAACCTTGAATACAGCCCACCTCTGGTTTTACCCTCTGATGGAAACTGCAGTGGCTGAAAAGACAATGCAAGTACCACTCAGCCACTCCTGTCTAAACTACTGTCAGGGAAACCCCAATGTGCCGCTGGTACCTTCAGCCCTAGTACCTAAACCTTTCTGCAGTCATCAATGAGGAGCTTGACCCCCTTGCAACCTGGGCAAGGGGAGACCCACTGAATGCCTGTGCATGCGTCCAAGTTGGACAATGTGGGACTGTGGCTCCACGAAGAAAAAAACTCCTCTTTCACCCTGATAGATTCACACCCTCCTTGCTTTTACACACAGGGTTAGTAGCATTCTTATATTAGTGAGAAGAGACGATTACATTTTTAGGTTGATTCCTAAAATGCACCTTTATAGGGAATTAAGAGGATTTTGTGGTCAAATATTTAAAAAAAAAAACACAAACAAACAAACAAACAAAAACCAACAAGTACCAGAAACCTTACTAGTGTTGACCGTATGCCTGAAAAGCTAACATCACCCAATATACAGTGCGGCACTTTGTACTTTCATTGTATATTTTCAGTAAGAACAACAAAGCTGAGAAAGAGTGCTTACTTGACTTTGTTAGCACCTTTTATTTATTTATTTTCCTTCCAGTTTTTCACCCTTGATGTATCTCCTAAGACTGTGAGCAGGATGCACAGTACTTCATATTCCAAGTGCTGAGGCCTATCTATAAAAGCTGACTGGAGTGGGTGGTGAAATACAGTAGGAGGTGGCTAGCCACACAGTTGTACTATTAAATTACTGTCTGTCCAAGGAGAGTAATCTCTTGTTTCAGCAGCAGGTACTACTACCAGAGACTGTAAAAACCTCAAGCGCTCTGAAATAGGCTGTCATATGGAGCACCATAAATTACATCAGTCAAATATTCCATCATTCATTCACTCCACGGTCTTACAGTGGGATGAATAGTCTGCTCAAGGGAGAAAAACAACCACCAACTTTCTGATTCCTTTTCTATTTACTTTCTGAGAGAGCTTCAGGGGCCACTTTCCTATGGAAAGTTTTAATTAACCATAAAATACAATTTTCCATTTGCATAGCTGCATGTTTCAGGGACACGGGTTGCTCCCCAAAAATGCAGTGGAAGTGCTGGGTTTTCTTTTTCATGAACTACAGCTATTGTTATCCACCTTTATATTAAGAAGTTTAAGAAGTGCAGCATCAATTACTTCCTTTTCATCTTTGTGGAATGGAACATTTGACAGTAAGTTAAAATCCTAAATAAAATATGAAAGCTGCCAGCACATGCCAAAAGTCTCTCGGAGAGCATATATGAAAAGTTGCTCCTAAGACGCAAATGTCACTAATACCATATGAAAATTGCAAAAAGGTATGTGAAAGTCACTAATGTGACATGAAAGAACAAAAGTCTTCAAATTATTTGAAAGTTGCTGTTCCGATATGTTACCCTTACTGTTCTAGTTACTTTCTATCCTATCTTATTAGCAACTTCCATTTCAAACTAATCTTTTATAAAAGTCTTATTATATTAACAGTTTTCCTTAAGTATCAGAAAATTGTACTTCCAGTTTCACTGAGTGAAGTGTGACCTCATTAGCAGACTTTTGTATCAGTGAATGTTTTTTTTACTCCCTTTACTTTGGAAAATACATGCATTCCTGCAGCCACACTCTCTGTTCACTTTGTCTTTATAAAGGTATACACTGACTATGCTTCCCATGAAAGCTTAAAAGCGGACTCTGAGTAGGTTTTGGAAGGGAGATTTCCATCACCTGTATACTCTCAGTCCACATTGCTAGCTACTGAGCTGTTTAAAAATTTCAATACCATGTCTAGGAAGAGCCATGGTCTTTAGGAAACCCTAGCCAAATGAGATCCTGAGCCCACAGTAAGATGCCACGTGTGTCTGAGGTCTCCTTTCAGCAGAGAACTCTGGTGCAGGGTTTAAAACCTTATTTAAGCAGGGGGTGAGGGGGTGGTGTGCATTTTTACTAATCCTGTACAGACAGTATTCAGTAAATCCCTACTTCCGCAATCAGAGCTGAGTGTCCTTGTGGACCCCTTGAATGACAGTGAGACCTCATGAATGCATAAGAGCAGGGCAGCATGAAGCCGAGTTCAGGGTTATTAGTACTTCAGAGCTATTTCTCTACAGACCAGTGCCCATGGAAGTGTCAAAGCTGAAATGATCTAGAACATGGACATAATAGACTTTGGACTTTATGGGTCCACTGATTTGGAATATATTTTTATCAGCCAAGAGTCTTATTTCTTCTTTTCCTTTTGAAATCTTCTGTGAAGGTGACAAAATACATTGCGTTTCCCGTTCTAGCAGCTGAAGTCCTGTATTTCTCCCATGTAACTCATGCAAGCAAAACACCAGGTCAGGCATGCCATGAGAGGGTCAGGATGCTAATAGGAGATGAAAACCTGAATAGATTACAAACATTTGCAGTGCAGATTTCCTGGCTCCATACATAGGCCAGACCTGACCTCTGCAGACTGTGAGGGGGTGGCTGTATTTCCCCACAGCACAGTACTCAGTCTGTACGGTTAGCTTGAAAAAAAGGTATCTTCCACAAGTGAAATGGCCCTGATATACCACGTGGTAAAGCCCAGTCCCAAGATGCATCAAAACAATACATTGAGTGACATTAAACATTGCATCCTATTAACAGTTTCCCCTTATGTTTGACTTTGATAGTAGGAAACTGCAATTAAACACTATAAATGCACTAGTTACACATCAGGTGACTGTTCCTAAGCAAGAACCTATAACTTTCCAACAACAGACCCTTCTCCTTTGATTATTGGTCAGAAGATAACGCAGTTTGTACATGTGATAACGCAGTTTGTACATATAATAACAGTTTGGGTATACTGCTAAAAGATGAAGTTGTTATAAAACTGTATTTGCAAAAAAAAAAAAACTTTGAAGCTAATAATCAAAAGATTAGAGAAAGGATATCTTTTAATTAATTTCAAACCCTGGATTGAGTATTAAATAGAAGCATGAAAGAAAGATTTCCAACTGGAAGAGCTGGTAACTGAAGAGTCTCCACTCTCTTGAGGATTACCGTTTAATTTTAAACATTGATTTAAAATAAATGATGGTACAGTCCCCAAGGAAAGATGTATTTCAGTTGTAAACATAAGAGTGATGTATAATAAATGAAATATATAACATTCTCCTTGAGGAGTTTTTTTACTTTATTGTGCAATCATGCTATGGGAATTATTTACGCCCTTTAACTTCAGTCTCAGACAAAAGCTATCAGGTATCCTTCTCTAATCAGCTTTTCCTTTATTTATATGCCTGTATTTACATTTTTGAAAATTTGTCGGTGATACCAGTTTTCTACCACCAACACTTGTGAGGACATGTAATAGATGAGGAAGGTTTACTCTGGATTACTACCATATGGGTCCTGACCAAGTCCATACCACATCACCTTATAGAAAACCTTATAGTTATCTACCCCACAGCCAGTTTTCTCGCTTATCTCATCCTAGCCCGTGCAGCCTTTGTCGTTCATGACTGTGTATGTCAGCTCTTCACTCCATTACAGTCCTCCCATTTTCCGATTTCTCCTTCCTAAATATTAAGATATATTGTACCTTAGTTCTAGGAGAAGCAGCTTTTCTGCTTCATTTATTTTGTGTCCTGTCAGCATCCAGGTGGACACAATAATTAATTATGAATAGTTGTTTCAGTACTTCTTCTAGGGAATCTGCTTTTTCTGGGTGTTCCCTTTGCACTATATTTTTTTTTCTTTTTTTCTTTTTTTTTTTAGGAAAAATACAGTGATTGTCAAGTTTATTGAGAAGAAGTTTGGTTTAAGCAATTTCCTTCTTAGGGAAAATGTATGCCCTATTGACTCAGCTCTGGAGATCTGTTTCTAAGGTTTCAGGGCTTACATTAATCCATCTAAAGGACAAAGACATGTTCAGTGACCTAGCCGTCCAGCAAAGACTCCATCTCCCAATCTTCTAAATCTCACCTTTCCTGAGAATTTCTTGGCTCTGAGTGTGAAAAGAGAAGCACTCCCCGAGATGGCTGAGGCACAGATCAGGAGGCACTTTGAAAACCAGAACAGTTACTTCTTAACGGGGCCTGATGGTTCCTGCATTCTGTAAAAGACCTAGCTTGTAAAGTGTGAATGCATATTCAGCTGGATGATGTCTTCCAACAGATGCTTCCTCTGCCCTTTTTTGTAAAAGTTCCGTATTTGTTGCTTTTGGAAGGCATCTACTTTTTTACTTTTTGTTATTGTTTGGATACTACTACATCTTGTTGTCCTTATAGAGCATTTTTTGATCAGAAGTACATTGTAACTACATTTAATTTGACATTGTGCAATGGAAGGTGAATAAAGATAGGAGATGGAGCGTATTTCCTAATTAATTACAATATTAATAAAATAATTATAGTTGTGACATATTACTCAAGGATTAGTCATGTCTCACCATGAAAATTCTTTTGCACACAGAGCTGCATGTGGAGAGATGCTTTCCTTGATTTCACACTGGGCTTTTGTGTACTTGGTAATTTTGCTTAATTGGAGTTCTCAATGGAGCTAGTAACGTGGGCAAAATGGAAACTCCTTACTCTCTATGCTTAGACCACTAGACATCAACATTTTTCACAGTAAAATGTGATGTGTGAAATATTGAGACCACTGGAGCAATAATATTTTCACTGAATGTGTGGGTAGAAGTAGAAGTCAGTGGAGCACAGGTTGCAGACCCTTAATATTTGCCTTCCTGCAAACTGTAGCACTCATGGAAGTAAAATGTTGTTTTTGAGGAAACTTTTACTGACCTGTTTTTTCAGATTTTCTGCTGACTTGATGATGTCTGTCTTGGCAGAGCTGCTTTCTTAAAGATGAGACACTTCCTACATACAAAGCCTTCAGCACTCAGCAGGCACTGGGAAATCTTCCTCTCCCAGATTTGTTTCTAATAATTTGAGGGGAGAAAAGACACATATTTTTATGCCCCTCCCTGGAGCAGAGTTTCAAACAAGTGCATTAACACCTGCCATTCAAAAATCAGTAAGTATGATATTTTTGAATGAGCCAGCTTCTTGGGTTGATTATGGGGTCAATCAATTGACCAAGAATCCTGTGTGGACTTGAGGTCTCATTCTGGTGAAAGGATCCCAGATTTCAGCTCCTGCTGTAAGAACTATTGCTGATCAGTTTATCAGACCTACCTAGCCCCAGTGAGAGAGCACCTGCCATCTCTTCTTTACCAAAGGTCAATCAAAACCTTTAAAAACGCATCAGGCAGTCAGACCTTGCCTCTTGGAGAGACAGTGACATCCATCTTCCCCTGGACCCTCTACCCAAGAGCTGGACACAGTCTCAGGCACTACTAGCCTTCAGAGAGGTAGGAGGACCAGTAGGCTCACCTGAGACAGATGAAGAATTTGGGCTCATCTGTATTTGCCAGAAGTACTGTCTTTTGAACATTTAAAGTTGGCAGATTTGTACTTGAAAGTCCATTCAGTGAAGATATATAGAGGTGTGAATCTAGCTTTAAACTAGACTTGAAGGGGGAGGGGGATAATATCAGGCTCACCTGTGACAAGCCGTGGGATGACACATCAAGGTTAGAGGGATGGCGTGCTAGCGAAGCCCTCAGCCTGTTGCTCTGAGACGTGCTGGGTACACTGCAGCATTCAAAGTCTTACGGAGATGAGCCAGGAACTCCTGAGGTAACAGAAGCCAACAGAGAACCACCAGTGAAATACCCCAAAGGAACTAATGGGTGCTCCTCTCAGAAGGTGACACAAATGACAGCCCAGCTGAAGTGCCTCTACACCAATGCACGCAGCATGGGCAACAAACCAGAGTAGCTGGAAGCCACTGTGCTGCTAGAAAGCTACGACCTAGTTGCCATTACTGAAACTTGGTGGGACAAATCCCATGACTGGAGTGTGGCTATTTGTGACTACAAGCTGTTCAGAAGGGACAGCTGAGGAAAGTAGGACAGAGGGGTTGCCCTCTACATCAAGAAATTGATAGGGTGTGAAGAGCTGTCTCTGAAGAATAGCCACGAGTGGGTGGGAGCTTATGGGTAAGAATTAGAGGCAACAAGGGGAACCTTGTGGCTGGTGTCTACTACAGGCTGCCCAGTCAAGGGGAACCTATTGATGAAACCTTCTTACTCCAGCTACAGCAGGCATCACACTCACAGGCTCTTGTCCTGCTGGGGGACTTCAACCATCCCAACATCTGCTAGAAAAGTAGCATGGCAAGCTGTAGGCAACCTAGGAGGCTCCTGGAATTAACTTCTTCATCCAGGTAATAGACAGCCCTACCAGAAGGGATGTGATACTGCACCAACACAAATGAGCTAATCGATGATGTCAAGACTGAAGGCAGCCTGGGCTGCAGTGATCACACACTGGTAGAGTCCGCAGTCCTGAGGGAGATGGGTCAAACGAAGAGTAAAGTCAGGACCCTGAATTTTAGGAAAGAAAACTTGCAGCTGTTCAAGGAGTTAGTCAATAGGACGCCCTGGGAAACTGCCCTCAGGGACAAGGGAGCAGAAGAGAGCTGGCAGATCTTTAAGGATGCTTTCCATAGAGTGCAAAAGCTCTCATTCCCCAGGCATAACAAATCAAGAAAGGAAGGCAAGAGACAGGCACGGCTTAGTCAAGACCTGCTGGTCAAACTAAAGGGCAAGAAAGAAATGCACAGGTAGTGGAAGCAGGGACAGGTATTCTGGGAAGAGTATAGAGATACTGCCGGTTTGTGTAGGGATAGGGTCAGGAAGGCCAAGGTGTGGCTGGTGCTGAACTTGGCAAGGGCTGCAAAGAATAATAAGAAGCACTTCTACAGGTAAGTCAGCCAGAAAAGGAAGGTCAAAGAAAGTGTACTCCCCCAATGAACAAGACTCGCAAACTGGTAACAACAGACAAGGAGAAACCTGAGGTACTCAACATTTTTCGCCTCAGTCTTCACTGGTAACCTCTTTTCCCTCACTTCTTGAGTGGATGGACCGCAAGATGGGCACTGGGGGAGCAAAGTCTCTCCCACTGTAAGAGAAGGTGAGGTTTGTGACTACCTGAGGAACCTGAATATACACAAGCCCATGGGACCTCATGAGATGCCTCTGAGTCCTGAGGGAATTGGCTGATGTAGTTGCCAAGCCACTCTCCACAGTATTTGAAAAGTCATGGCAGTCAGGTGAAATCTCTGGGGGCTGGGAAAACAGAAACACTGTACCCATTTTTAAAATGGGTAGGAAGGAGGACTGGGGGAACTACTGACCTGTCAGCCTCACCTCTGTGCCTGGGAAGATCATGGAAAAGATCCTCCTAGAAACTATGCTAAAGCACATGGAGGACAGGGAGGTGATTTGAGACAGCCAGCGTGGCTTCACCACACTGTCCTGTAGGTCCTGCCTGACCAACCTAGTGGCCTTCTGTGATGGAGTGACTACATCAGTGGACAAGGGAAGAGCTATATATGTCATCTATCTGGACTTCTGTAAGGCCTTTGACATGGTTCCCCACAACATCCTTCTCTCTAAATTGGAGAGATATGGATTTCATGGGTGGACTGTTCGGTGGATAAGGAATTGGTTGGATGGTCACATCCAGAGGCCAGCTCAATGTCCGATTGGAAATCAGTGACAAGTTTTGTCCTTCAGGGGCCCAAACTGGGACCAGTACTATTTAATATCTTCATCAATGACATAGGCAGTGGGATTGAGTGCACTCTCAATGAGTTTGGAGACTACACCAAGCTGAGTGGTGCACTTGACGTACCTGAGGGACAGGATGCCATCCAGAGGAACCTGGAC